>NC_135441.1:1200000-1825000 GCF_051991255.1 Vanacampus margaritifer | reverse complement strand
AGACAAGGACACCAGAGTAGGCCAATCATATATCATCTCTAACACATTAGAGTACCTCATTTGAGTGGCAGCTTGCTTCATAGAAGATTTCTAAGGTCAATTTCAGCAATGTTTTTATGATCATGTACTTACATTTTTAGGTATTGATCCTCCGGACCTTGACAAAGAAAAGAAGGGAATTCTGGCTTTACAGCTCAATGAAAGGGATGTCCCTCACTCAGTAAGTGCATGCAAACATAACTGGCACCTCATTTATATAAAGTATGAAGTTGCTGTTGATGCTGTTTAAAAAATGAAATAATCTGTACAGGAGCTGATAATAACTCTTCTCAGCAATGCTGTTGCCCAGTTTAAGAAGTACAAATGTCCACGAATGAAAAGTCATCTGAGTAAGTAATATTTGCAGTGGTTGTGCTTTTCCATGATTGGAGCTCACAAATGCAATTTTCATAGTGACCTAGAGCAAGCATTCTCAGACTCATTTTGGATGATCTGTGGCCCTATACGAGATTACTGCAAAACATGAAGGGACCTTTTTCATACTTCTGCATTTTGTGGCCAGAAATACATAATCAATGCGGATCACAACTTCCGGTGTCGCTGACAGCGACTGTAACAACAGAGCAGGCAAAAAACAAAAGCCACTGGGTATTGAGTACTGGGATGCTCTTCCTGCGTTTTAAACTTTTTAAAGTAGCCTTACCTTTCATTTATTTGTTTCCCTGCGACACGGAACTAAAGCAAAAGTGTATTCAAGCAATGCCAAATTCAGTTTGAAATTCAATATTTGTGGAGTTTTGATCATGTACTTGACATTTAAAAAGAATTAAGGTTTGATAGTTAATCAATATCGGTTTGAATGGAAGTGAATGGAATCGGGAAAAATCTTAATGTGAATCAAAATTGAATCGATTGAGACAATTAGAATCAATACCCAGCCCTAGATGCAACACAAATCACACGTTTCCATTGAAAACAGACTATGATACTTAAAAAATTTCCCCTACAGCCTTACTATGAATTAGGCCAGGGGTGTCAAACTCATATTAGCCCAGGGGCCACATGGAGGAAAACAAGTGGGCTGGATTGGTAAAATCAAGGTATATAACTTTTAAACAATTGGCGTCAATTATACTCAGATTTTCGCTATTTCTGGGCCAGCCCTAAATTACGGGGCTCAATTGGAATTATATTGTTACAAAAAATAACACAAATGCAAATAGCATGCGGCAGCACTTTCCTGTATAAGTTCCGGATGTGTTATATTGCGTTTATATTGTTCCCAGAATGCATTGTGGCACAGTTAATGAAGTTATAAGGACATTAATCCTTGTCATATGTGTTTATGTTACCAGTAATTGAATTTTTGTCGTATTTACCACGTTTATGTCTGTCTATGATTTTATTTTATTTTATTTATTTTAAACAAACCGTAACTTAAGGTTGTGTGTAAAATAATGACATCCAGGGCAATTTCATGTACAAGTTGCATTGCTCATCTGAGGATTACTTGTGAAATTCTGAATTTATATTTGCTGATTGTGGTCGGCTAATTAATTGGTCCAACATCACAAATTTTTCTAACTTTACAAAATCATCTAACGGGCCGGATTAAACCCTTTTGTGGGCCTTATACGGCCAACAGAGTTAGCAGTTACACCTTCATACTTTACGAGAAACTGTGGGAGGGGTGGGGGGAGCTTACTTGGATCTTTGAACACCAAGTTTATTTATAATAAGAATTAAGAACAAAGGCGGGACTACAAGAACGCAGTAATACATATATATTATATTAGGGTACATAATTTTTTCCTTTTTCTTTTTTCTTTTTTATGGCTGGGAGCCAAAAGTGTTACAACATATCTAGAAATTACACATGCAAAATATTTCTGTGCCACAATATATTTGTTTTTTTGACTATTAGTAAATTGTGGTCAATGGGTGCCAAAGCGATGTGAGGTAAAACAAAAGACTGCTTCACAAGAAACGAAATTGACCTTCATTGTTTCTGTTGGGTATGTATAGTCTTATTGCATTTTACTATCATAGCTGTTGTGTTAGTGTGTTTTTTATTTTTTATTTTTTTAACTTTTACAGTCATAACATCAGCTAGCAAATGTTTGCTAACCACAGTTAGGCTAGTTAAACAAACCTATTCGAAAAATGGTTACATCATAACATGTTAAGATGGACCAGAAGGTTTTTCTTACAGTATATTAAACCCTGATGGACATTAAATGATAAATTCTTGACTGTTAAAGGAAACCAAACTGTTTCATAGCTAAAATGGCACAGAATAGCTACTAGTAATGACCCAATTATTGTTGAGTACATTACACTATCATATCCGTAATTATGTGTTGTTGTTGATTATAAAAATTGATTAATTAATTATAATCTAATTAATTACAGGATTTTTAATTAATTAATCTAATTAATCTAATTTAATCTCATATCTGATAAAGGTCCCCAAATAAATGATTTGAATTCCAGGACATTACAAAATTGTAGTGCATTACTAATCAAATGAATACACCAAGAAGAGAAGAGTGCTTCATAAATGAAATTCAAAAGGAAACGTTTAAGCACATCAACAAACCAATTAGGCCATACATTATTTTAAAAGATAATCTAAACTTCAGTTTTGTTCAAAAAAAATTTGAACAAACTTTAAACTTCCACAAGCTACAGTCGGTGTATGGATGGCATGAGATGAACTGATAATAAATAGCTGTGGTGGTTTTTGAGCTAAACTAACAAACTGGTAATCAGGAAAAGTTAGAGGTTAGAAGGAGAGGTTAACAAAAATCTAAAGCTAGAATATCTCGGTCATAACAACTCAAACCCAAAAGAGGAACGGGGGCTACAGTATCAACTCCTCAAATCAAAAACCCACCCCAAGCTAGGTTACAGAATCTGACAACAGACAACGTTATGTGTCCTTGAGCAAGTTGCTCAAACAAGCTTGTTTACATTCAGAGTCTTAAATGATAAGTCAGGCTGGAGCTGCTTTTGTCTTTTTTACAAAAGGTACAAATCACTGCGTTCTTGTTTATAGTCCCGGCTTTGTTCTTTTTATAAATAAACTTGCATTTAACCACTAGCACTACCAGAATTTTAAGACAACTAGATCTCCCAGAGCCGTCATTTTGAGCCTAATATTGTTATTACTTGCTCTCTTAAGTAGCTAATAAAGTCCCTCTCTTGCTTTTCTTAGGCATACGGGTGGTGGACCTTTATTGATTTCAATTATCAGGCTTGTACCGCTAAAAACGTCACAACAACATCACATCTCGCAGCCTATTAAAAAAAAATACTTTTTTTTTTACTATAAGGCTTTACTATACCTTGAAATCATCGGTCTCGTGGAGGTCTTTGGGCGGCCGTATCTCCCGAACCATACGTTCCCGGGTTACCTAAGGGCATTCCCCGATGACAGATTTCCAACGATGTCATGCCATCTGCTCAACGACCCGTGATTTTACCCGGGATAGCAACCATCGCAGGCGGGCTAAGTGTTTCAAAATCATTGATCTCCTGGAGGTCTTTGTGCGGCCGTATCTTCCAAACCGTACGTGCTACTGGGGACATAAGCGCATCTCTGGACTCGTCTCGACGACAGCTTTCCAACGATGTGCCAACGGTGCCATTGCCTCAAGACATTACGTTCTGCCATGGTGATCTAGCTTGCAGCCTCCGTGATGAATGGCAGTTGTGGCAGCGACAGCAACATACGGAAGCCCAGCGGCGCAACCCCGTGGGTCCTGGCGAGGTGAAAGATGTACATTGAAAAGAATAGAACCGTCAAAATAATGGCTCTGGGAGATATACAGTAGGTCCAAATAAGTTTGCCTGGCTCTCCTGGCTGTGTTGCAGTTGCGTCCATGTCTGCTGTTGTCAATGCTCGTAGTGGCTAGTAGCGCTACCCTATAGTGGTGCGCCTCTGCCGCCTACGGGTACCTCGATTGGCCAAATTGCGCATTGACTTGCCACTCGCGATCAATTGCTTTATTTTTTTTTTGCGTGTAATGAATTAATCAAGATTAACGCGTTAAATTGACAGCCTTAGCTTTAACTTTTACAGTCAGTTAGGTATAGTTTGTACAAGTATATCTTAGTTATAGTTTGTGGCGGCTGTGGCTTAGGGTGTAGAGACAGTCGTTCAGTAACCAGAAGGTCGGCTGTTCGATCCCCAGTCATGTGTTGTTGTGTCCTTGGGCAAGGCACTTCACACACATTGCCTCCAGTTCTACTCACACTGGTGTATGGGTGGTGTGAATGTTTGGTGGTGGTCGGCGGGGCCGTAGGCGCACACTGGCAGCCATGCTTCCGTCAGCCTGCCCCAGGGCAGCTGTGGCTACTTAAGTAGATTGCCCCACCAAAGTGTGAATGTGTGAATTCATAAATAATGTATCCACAATATATGTTAATATACCCTTTTATTTTTTAAATATTTTTTTATTTTATTTTTTTATTAGTTAGCCACTAAAGAGAGATTGTTCCTCTATGTGTTTCAGTATTGCTCCTTGTGTGTAACAATGAAATCAATTAAACTTTATATGTGTCTAATTTCCATCACTATTCAAAAAATCAGGCATGCCCCACACAGGCAGGCATGCCCCATTGACCTACATTCATTATGTCTACAGGACGAATGAATATATATATATATATATATATATATATATATATATATATATATATATATATATATATATATGGTCTGATGATCATCAAATGTCGTCCGACGTCCACCTATGGAAGCGCAACCGCGCCCCTCCCCTCGCATGCGTGCGTGTGTCGTAATTTAATTTAATATATATATATATATATATATATATATATATATAAATATATATATATATATATATATATATATATATATATATATATAATTTATTGGACGGAAAATGTACTGTACTTAAGGTTAATGACATTGTGGGTGATTCTACTACTGAGGTGCCCAAACCATCATAATGTGAAGTTGCTTAAAACAGAAGTCTTAACATTATGTGTATTTTAAAGAATATCGTGTATATATTTTTATGTTTTTATATTATCAACTGTCGTTTAGAGGCGGCGCCTAAGGCGCAGCTCAACTTGCTCAAACTGTTCTGTGTTTTTCCATGACATATGAAACTGAAACTTAACTGTAATAAAAGCGACTTGTGGCCGGGGGAGGAGAGGAAGTCGGACGGAGCCGAGCGTGAGTCAACGTCTCACGTCTCCCCTTCTCTCCCAGCCGCGGTTGCATAAAAACAAAGCACAGCCTCTGCCTCGTTTTTCCTTTGTGCACGGTCGGTAACTAAGGGGATCTGTAATATCAGACCCAACACATAACAACAGAAAAATTATATATTAATTATTAATAAAAATAATTATATGGCACCAGTTTTGCTTATACTTCATCTGTTTTTTCCTTAGTGGTGCAAATGGGAGAGGAGTACTACCAAGCTCAAGATTATGCCAAAGCACTCAAGTATGTCAATAGGTTTGATGAATATAGTACAGTATTCGAAGATAATTTAATTGTATCAGATTTTATTCTGATAATTAACTGCCATTGCTTCAATGATAACCCTAACCAGTGTTATAAATTTGCTTGTGTTTTTAGACTGTTGGACTATGTGATGTGTGACTATCGCTCAGAGCGTTGGTGTGGAATCCAGACAGCCATATTAACCACAGCTCTTCATTGTGCCTATCTGATGGCCAGTGTTAAAGATTACATCATATTCTGTATGGAGCTGCTGGGCAGAGGTAAGAACTGATTTTACACTCAGTGCTGAACTCTTAGCCTAAATTTAATTAATTTCTAAATATCAAATTTATGTAGTGACTCTGACAACTGCCTTTGATATGGCTGGTCTGTGCCTGATTCTCTGTCGACGCCCCATTTCAATTGTCAGTTATTCTTGAGCAAGGATGGGCAACTTATGATGATGACAGGACTACATATTGCTGGCAGGCGGCACACTACAAACGGATGCCTGTTATGGCGAACACTAATGAATTATGGGCGATGAGTGGAGAGACAAACTATGGCGAACAGTGCCCTTCACGAAAGACAGTGGACTAAAAAGAAACAAACGAAAGAGGTACAGGGGATTGATGACCACAAAGACACAAACACACAGACGCTATACCTCATGAGAATTGAACGAAACGGAACGGAGCCCCTGCTCCCAAAGTCCCCACTGTCAAAGTGACACCTGAGCAAATACTGACTGCAGAATATGACAGCTAGTTATGGCAAACACTGAATTGTGGATAATGAAACAACCAAGAAACGAACTATGGTGAACGGTGCACTTCACGAAAGACAGTGGGGCTAAACAAAACAAACCAAACCAAAGAGGTATATGGACTGCATTGGCGTGGGTGCTGAAACAAACAAAAAAAAAAAAAAACTGTCAAACACAAGAGGACAAACAAACACCCACCCACCCAGCTCTTCGACTGGAGGCAACAAAGGGCTTTAATAGGAGGTGGTACACCTGAAACAAATTCCCACAGCCACACACGCACACACGCACACACACACACACACACACACACACACACCAATATGGGCCGTAAAAAACAATTTTTGATACTGATGTGGTTGTGGATACAGAGACCACACTAATCGATCATTTACACAACTAAAAACTTAATGAATTGATGGAGTTTAACCGCCTTAATATATAGTATAAAGCCCACCATGAAATTTTACCAGTTAATATACAAACCAAATTTATAAAAATGGAAAGAGAGTACAAATTAAGAGGAACAGATATTTTTTCCAAATTAAATAGAGAACAAAACAAAAAGAAAGATGTATTTCAACTCAAGGTGTCAGTCTGTGGAACAATCTGGATTCTAAAACAAAATCTTCTCAGTCTATTTGTATGTTTTTCAAAATGTATAAATAACTGCAAAAATACATTTAGCACAAGGACACGCAGTTGAATTATTTTGAATTATTTTGTAGTATTGTTAACTGAAAGCGTCTTGAACCGTCATTTATTTTGTGTTTTTTTTTGTGTTGATCAGGGGCAGACAAAACAAGTTTTACTTCTTTCTGTCCCCTTTCATTTCTTTTACTTTAAAAAGTGAAATAAAAACATTTGAATTTGAACCCTAGCCCCCCCCCCCCAACGAGTGTGTTATGTGCCCTAAGTGTCTATTTACAAAGTGTATTGTGCAAAACTAGTGGAGTGAGTTAATAGGAGCAACCAGCAGTGCCCCTCCCAACTCAGCGGGAGCAGGAGGCCCAGAGATGTGTTGGTGAGTGTATGTGGTGCATTAAAAAATAGGGGGGCATGGTGGCGAGATGGGGGACCGCGGCACTGCTTAATACTGCGGTTTACCCCAAGCGATGGCTCCCCACCCCGACACACTCGCTCTTCCTAGTTGTGGAGTGCATTAAAATTGGAAGAGAGTTGCAGGACGAAGACGGTGTCTCCACCCTACCCCACCCCACCAATGAGTGTGTTACATGCCCTATGTGTCTATTTACAAAGTGTATTGTGCGAAACTAGTGAAGTGAGTTAAGAGGAGCGACCAGCGGTTGCCCTCCCAACCTGGCTGGAGCAGGAGGCGCACCCCCCACTCGAAGCAGTATTTTTTCAAATAGAATGTGATTTATGAGGAGGTTATTCAAAGCTTTTTTTATTTTCCCAGTTAACAAGAATAGTTTTTTTGGGCGATAGCAAGGGCTATGAGTGTAGATTGAAATTTATTTAGGTGGTAAGTCAGTTGTTGTTAGGTCTCCTAGCAAACACAAGTTTGGAGATAAAGGTATCCTACAGTCCAAGATAGCGGAAAGTTTTTCTAAGACTTTAGTACATAACCATAAAGCATGAAAATAAGTGTCGGCAGAACACTAGAGAAAATTGTTGGAGTCTGAATGTTCCATTTTCTTCATATTGTATTGAGTAATATATGTTCTATGAATAATTTTATATTGGATAATTTCTAAATGTGTGTGTTTTGTCATTTTAAATACGTTATCACAAACTTGAATCCAAAAGTCAGATTCCGGAGCTATAGACAGGTCTGTCTCCAATTTCGAGATAGGTGAATACATTTTATTTGTGTATAAAAGTAACTTATATATTTTTGAGAGTTTTTTTGTTGTTTCTTTGCAATATCCTTAGCTAAAACAGGTGGTTGAAGCGTGCCCTGAAGTGTTGGAATTTGTTTCTTTACCATATTTTTAATTTGTACATTTAAACAAAGTGTGTTATGTGCCCTCTATGTCTAAAATGTATTGTGCAAAACTAGTGCATTGAGTTAAGAGGAGCAACCAGCTGGGCCCCCCCCAACCGGGCGAGGGCGGGAGGCGCACTCGCCCACCAAACCCCCACCCACCCCACCGGGACCCCGGCGGGCATTTGGGACCAGCCCGGCGGGGCTCGTCCCCCGGATACTGGGGCCCGCCCGAAGTGCCCGGAGGCCCACCGGAGCGGGGCGGGCACAACACCAATCCCGCCCACCCTCCCGGCCCCCGGAGCGCCGAGACCCGGGCCACGGATGGAACCCCCGGCCCAGGGGAGGGGGAGGAGGGCGGACAGGGGAGGCGGAGGGGATGGGGGAAGGAGACGACAGGAAGGGCAGGAGGCAGCGGCAGGGCCGCAGAGAGAGGGGGAGAGGAGGAGGAAGGGCGACGAGAGAGAAGGGGCAGGGAGGCGGAGGACGGGCGGGGAGAGGCGAAGAGGGAGAGGAAGCAAGAGGGAGGAAGGGGGAGGGGAGAGGTAACCACAGGGCACCCCGGCGGCCCACAGGCCCCGAACCGCGTCGCCGGGCCCAGAGCGACGGACCCAGAGCGACGGACCGTGCCGGGGCGGCGCCGCCCCGAACACCAGGGAGAGCCCCGCAACACAGCACCCCCCACGAGACCCAGGGAACGACCAAGACGCAGCCGCCACCCAGCAGCCCACAGAGGGGCAGACCCGCCCACGCCCAGCCAGGGGGGGACAGCACCTGTAGAGTTAGTCCCCTGGCATGCAGTGAATCCGAATATTAGCCCTTAGTGCCCATTGGAGGTGAATCTGCTCGATCCTGTTGGCAGCAACTGGGTTCCTGACTATAACAACACAACCATTAGTTACAAACTGCCAAATGCAGAGACATCAATGTAAGTTATCACGATGTGGTGGCTCTCGCTAACAGGCAGAATTAAATAACCAGAATTAGGTTAAAATATTCTATATACGTAGACCATATTTCTATGAATTTTGATATTTGTTTTTTATTTGAGGCCGATATTTTTTCCATTAAAATGTGATTTATGAGGAGGTTAGACCATTGGCCGATATTCAGAGTTTGTTTATTTTTCCAGTTAACAAGAATTGTTTTTTTTGCGATAGTAAGGGCTACAAGTGTAGATTGAAATTGTTTATGTGGTAGGTCAGTTGTTGTTAAGTCACCTAGCAAACACAAGTTTGGAGATAAAGGTATCCTACAGTCCAAGATAGCGGAAAGTTTTTCTAAGACTTTAGTCCAGAAATACATAACCGGAGTGCATAACCATAAAGCATGAAAATAAGTG
Source organism: Vanacampus margaritifer (assembly GCF_051991255.1). Lineage (NCBI taxonomy): Eukaryota > Metazoa > Chordata > Actinopteri > Syngnathiformes > Syngnathidae > Vanacampus > Vanacampus margaritifer. The sequence goes on along the minus strand of NC_135441.1, from coordinate 1,815,465 downwards.
TCTGTAGTGTTTTGTAAACACTGGAGACAAATGTCGGAGTCGGAGAGTCCCATTTTCTTCATCATATATTGAGTAATGTATGTTCTATGGATAATTTTATATTGGATACGTTGTAAATTTGTTTTGTCATTTTAAATGCATTTTCACAAACTTGAATCCAAAAGTCAGATTCCGGAGCTATAGACAAGTCTGTCTCACATTTTAAGATGGGTAAAGACATTTTGTCCGTATATGAAAGTAACTTATATATTTTTGAAAGTTTTTTTGTTGTCGGAGAAAGCTTGGTAATATCTTTAGCTAAAACGGGTGGTTGGAGCGTACCCTGAAGTGTTGGAATTTGTTTCTTTATCATATTTTTAACTTGCAGATGTAAAACATTTCCGTTTGTTATTTTGTATTTTTGGAGCAAGGATGTATATGATATAAGCATATTATCTGAGAAGAGATGGTGGAGATGTGTAATTCCTTTCTGCTCCCACACACCTAAATAAAACGATTGGTTGTTAATTCGAAAGTCTGGGTTATGCCATAGGGGAGAAAGCCCACAGGGCTCCACTTGGGCTTTTGTAATTTCTAATGCCTTCCACCAAGCAGTCAGGGTGGCGGAAATCATTGGGTTTTTAAAACAATTATGTCGCTTAATTGATGTTGTAATAAAGAGTAAATCTAGCAGTCTGAGGTTATTACAATCCTTCTGTTCTAGTTCCAGCCAACAGTTAGTATCTCTGTTGGGTTGTGCCCATAGAACGATATATTGTAGCTGGTTGGCTATATAGTAGTACATAAAATTTGGTGCCTCTAGACCACCTTTGGATTTACTTTTCTGAAGAGTAGATAGACTAATCTTTGCTTTTTTTTTATTCCAGTAAAATTTTGTAACGGCTGAGTCCAACAACCGGAACCAGTTAGCCGTAGGTTTAAATGGAATCATTGAGAAAAAATAGTTTATTTTAGGTAAAACTTTCATTTTAATGGTGGCTATTCGTCCTATTAAAGAAATAGGAAGATTATTCCAGCGTTCCAAGTCACTATGAATGTTATCCAGAAGTGGAGAAAAGTTTAAATGAATTAAATCAGTTAATTTAGGTGAGATTTTTATGCCTAAGTATTTTAAATTGCCTATAGGAAATGAGTAGTGTGGGTCCTGTCTTGCAGGGTTCCATGAATTATCTGTAATAGGTAGAAGTGTTGATTTTGTCCAGTTAATAGAATAATCTGATAACTGTGAGAATTTAGTTATTAAGTTAAATACTTCCCTTAACGAAATCGCCGGGTTTTCTAAATAAAGTAAAATATCATCGGCATATAGATTAATTTTATGTTCTGTTACCCCAGAGTGAATTCCTTGAATCCTTCTTTCCTGGCGTATGGCTATTGCAAGTGGCTCAATAAATATTGCAAATAATAAAGGGGATAGTGGGCTTCCCTGTCTTGTGCCTCTCTGTAAAATAAAGCTCTTAGATATAATCCCATTAGTAGTAACTGTAGCTTTGGGAGAATCATATAATACTGACACCCAGTGGATAAATGATTTCCCAAAGCCAAATTTATTTAAAACAGCAAAGAGGAAGGACCAGTTAACTTTGTCGAAAGCTTTTTCTGCATCCAACGATATAATAACTGCCTTCTTATCATACCGCTGTGACATGCTAATAAGGTTAAAGAGCCTCCTAATATTATTAGTAGAGTGACGATCTTTAATAAAGCCTGTTTGGTCGCTATGAATAATTGTCGAGATTACTGTTTCTAGTCTAGATGTGAAAGCCTTAGTAATAATTTTAATATGAGTGTTAATTAGTGAAATCGGACGGTAACTTGATGGAAGGGTGGGGTCTTTTTCTGGCTTTAATAAAAGTTTAATTGCTGCTGTATTCATGTGTGGACGTATGTAACCATTAGTTTTAATTTCTGTTACTACTCTTAAGAATAGCGGAGCAAGCATTAACCAGTAGTGCTTAAAAAATATAGCCGGATAACCATCTGGGCCAGGTGCCTTGCCATTAGGCATACTATCTAGAGCACTGTACAACTCGTTTATAGTAAGTGGCGCCTCTAACATTTCTTTATATTCAGTAGTTAACTGAGGCATATTTAAGCTACTGAGGAATGCCTCAATATGCTCAGGGTTAGGCTTGTTAGTTTCTGAGTATAGGTTGCGATAATAGTTTAGATTAATTTCTTCTGGTGACTGTGTACATTCATCAGTTGTCCCTTTGATAGCCGTTATAAGAGATTTTTCCCGATTGCGTTGAAGTTGGTTTGCAAGAAATTTACCTGATTTGTTATTATATTCAAAGTTGTTGTATCTCAATTGTTGTATTATAAACTCTGTCATTTTAGTTAGCATATCGTCTAACTGTATTTTTGTATTTTGTAAGTCAGTCCATATTTGGTCATTTGGGTTTATTGCGTACTCATCCGTCAGTTGTTTAATTTTATCTTCCAAGTCATTTTCTAATTTTTGATCCTGTTTCTTTTTATAAGATGAATATGATATAATTTTACCTCTAATTACTGCTTTCCCAGCTTCCCAGAGAAGAGATGGCGATAGGCCTGGAGAGTCATTTATTTCCAAAAAGTCTGCCCATTCTTTCCTTATAATTTTATCAAACTCTGCATCGTTTAGCAGTGAGATGTTAAAACGCCATGTTGGTGGTGGTTTAAAGGTATAATCAACTTGTAGGGAAAGGGAGACTGGTGCATGGTCGCTAATAATAATAGGATGTATTTTTGTAACAGTTTTATCAGCAATAGAGTTATTTGTAAGAAAATAATCAATTCTTGAAAAGGACCTGTGCACAGCGGAAAAGAAAGTAAATTCCTTCTTATTTGGGTTTTTAAGTCTCCAGCTGTCGACGAGACCAAAATCATCCATATATTCCCCTATTACTTTAGTAGATTGTAATCGCCTTATACATGTTGTGTTATTAGAACGGTCTATTAATGGATTTAAGACTGTGTTAAAGTCTCCTCCAATAATAATAGTAGAGTTCGCTGCTAAATCAAACAGCTGAGAGAAAAATTCATGGAAAAAGGCCGGATCATCATTATTAGGGGCATATAAATTGCCAAATGTATATATTTTATTAAATATAGTTACCTGAATAATAATGTATCGGCCCTCTGGGTCTGTTATTGTATTATTTAGAGTAAAGAGTAAATTCTTATGTGTGAGTATACAGACTCCTCTTTGTCTACTGTTATAAGGGGCAGAGTACGCGTGGCTAAAATTCTTATCAATAAGTAATTTTTCTTCAGATTTTTGTAGGTGGGTTTCTTGCAGGAGGCAAATATCAGCTTTTAATTTTAAGAGATGGTCTAAAGTTTTTATTCTTTTTGCCTGTGCGCGAGCGCCACAAACATTCCAGGAAAAAATAACTAATTTATGCATACAAACAATATAGGCTCAGTCCTGTGTATATATCTGCATAGGCCATTTGTCAATACTGGCATGTTATAGGATAGAATCAAAGTAGTTAGGTGATTTATATAATTTGTGTAAAATATGAGGAAATGTGTAAGTAAATATAACAGTGAAAAAACGGGTAGGGATGTGAAAGTGAAGGAATTAAACAACATTAAAATACACCAGTAACTGGTAACCCAAGCGAGACTTTTTGTTTAAATCTACTTTTAGATATAGTTATGTATTATTATTATGTTTATAATATAGCCTAAACATAATGAGTATTCATATTTTAGGTTTTCTAACCACATATAAAGTATATGTATACATCTAATAATCAAACAAAGTTTAGTTCCATCAATACCAATTAGAACAGCCAGGGAGTGGAGTTGGGGTTCCGGAATAGTTGGCCATCGATGTATAGTTTATCAACGACCATCATAGTCCGTTTACCCTCCTGCCTATTTTGTTTCATTATAGGAAACAGTACCTTTCGCCGCTCATTAATCTCTCTAGGGAATTGGTCATTCATTCCAAATGAGGTCCCTTTAAGCTCCCGTCCTTTACTTTTAACAAATACTTTCTGTTTAAAATGCTCAAATTTGGCGATAAGAGGACGGGGTCTGTTGCCCCTAGGGGCTCCAAGCCGATGTACCTGGTGAAAGGAGATGTTATTTACCGTCTCCTGAAGAATTTTTAACGACGTAATCATTTTTTTTATCTCAACCTCTGGATTGTCAGAGGTATTCTCGGATATACCTAAAAATATTAAATTATCCTGCATGCTACGGGATTGAACATCCAGAATAGTTTCTTTTAGCGTTTTATTTTCCTTTTTAACGGTTTCTATCTCGGCTGAAACAGTCACGAGTGTAGAGTGTAACTCGGCATTATCACGTTGGAGATCACTTACCTGTTGGCTGAAGAATTCCATGCTTACCTTTAATTCTCTGACGTCCTCGCTGATTAGGGAGAGGACCTCTAATTTTTTATTTATGGACTCCAGCATACTGACCGAAACCTCCGTAGTGGTTAGGTCGTCCGTGTCCGTCGCTGAGTCATTCTTTCTCTTTTTAGAGGGTTTCTTCGACGGTTTCTCGACGGAAGAGTCCTCCATTGCGCAGTTGTAAAAATAACCGTCAATGAAGCGTTCGAGGTCCTCCACGTTGGGTGGTATTCCAAATCTGTCGGATGAAAAAGAAGAAAAAAAAAGAAAGGCAAGATATATGATGGTTAAATTCAAATTAGTTTAGTATAATAGAGCTAATTCTATTTTAGCAGCATGGCGCCGCCATGTTGGGGATTCCCGGTCTCGCTGTAGGTCTCGCGATAATCACAGCATCTCGCGCAACCACAGCATCTCGCGCATCCCTAGGGGCAACAGACCCCGTCCTATTAATCCCAATTGGGATTTTGTAATTTCTAGTGCCTTCCACCAGGCGGTCAGGGTGGCGGAAATCATTGGGTTTTTAAAACAATTGTGTCGCTTAATCAATGTTGAAATAAAGAGCAAATCTAAAAGTCTGAGGTTGTTACAATCCTTCAGTTCTAGTTCCAGCCAACAGTTGTTATCTGTGTTGGGTTGTGCCCATAGAATGATATATTGTAGCTGGTTAGCCAAATAGTAGTGCATAAAATTTTGTGCCTCTAGACCTTTGGATTTGCTTTTCTGAAGAGTAGATAGACTAATCTTTCCTTTTAGTTTTTTTTATTCCAGTAGAATTTTGTAACAACCAAGTCCAGCAACTGGAACCAGTTAGACGTAGGTTTGAAGGGAATCATTGAGAAAAAATAATTTAATTAGTGATATCGGACGGTAACTTGATGGAAGGGTGGGGTCTTTTTCTGGCTTTAATACAAGTTTAATTGCTGCTGTATTCATGTGTTGACGTATGTAACCATTAGTTTTAATTTCTGTTACTACTCTTAAGAATAATGCAGCAAGCATTAACCAAAAGTGCTTAAAAAATATGGCCGGATAACCATAACCATTAGGCATACTATATAGTGCACTATACAGCTCTTTTATAGTCAGTGGCACATCTAAAATATCTTTATATTCATTAGATAACTGAAGCATATTTAAGCTACTGAGGAATGCCTCAGTATGCTCAGGGCTAGGCTTGTTAGTTTCTCAGTACAGGTTGCGATAATAGTTATAACAAATATTATTAATTTCTTCTGTTGATTGTATACACTTACCAGTTGTTCCTTTAATAGCCGTTATAAGAGATTTTTCCCGATTGCGTTGAAGTTGGTTTGCAAGAAATTTACCTGATTTGTTATTTTATTCAAAGTTGTTGTATCTCAATTGTTGTATTAAAAACTCTGCTTTTTTTGGATAACATATCATATAACTGTATTTTTGTATTTTTTAAGTCAGTCCATATTTGGCTATTTGAGTTTATGCGTACTCATCCCTCAGTTATTTAATTTTATCTTCCAGGTCTTTTTCTAATTTTTGATCCTGTTTCTTTTTCTAAGATGAATATGATATAATTTTACCTCTAATTACCACTTTCCCAGCTTCCCAGAGAAGAGATGGAGCTAAGTCTGGAGAGCCATTTATTTCCAAAAAGTCTGCCCACTCTCTTCTTATGATTTTGTCAAACTCTGCGTCATTTAGCAGTGAGATGTTAAAACGCTATGTCGGGGTGGTTTAAAGGTATAATAAACTTGAGGAAGACTGGTGCATGGTCGCTAATAATAATAGGATGTATTTTTGTACCAATTTTATCAGCAATAGAATTATTTGTAAGAAAAAAATTAAATTCTTGAAAAAGACCGATGCACAGCGGAAAAGAAGGTAAATTCCTTCTTAGTTGGGTTTTTAAGTCTCCAGCTGTCGACGAGGCCAAAATCATCCATATATTCTCCTATTACTTTAGTAGATTGTAATTGGCTTGTACATGTTGTATTATTAGAACGATCTATTAATGGATTTAAGACTGTGTTAAAGTCTCCTCCAATAATAAAAGTAGAGTTTGCTGCTAAATCAAACAGCTGAGAGAAAAATTCACGGAAAAAAGCCGGATCATCATTATTAGGGGCATATAAATTACCAAATGTATATATTTTATTAAATATAGTCACCTGAATAATAATATATTGGCCCTCTGGGTCTGTTATTGTATTATTTAGAGTAAAGAATACATTCTTATGTATGAGTATACAGACTCCTCTTTGTCTACTGTTATAAGGGGCAGAGTATACTTGACTAAAATTCTTGTCAATAAGTAATTTTTCTTCAGATTTATATAGGTGGGTTTCGTGTAGGAGACAACTATCTGCTTTTAATTTTAAGAGATGGTCTAAAATTTGTATTCTTTTTGCCTGTGAGCGAGCGCCACAAACATTTCAGGAGACCAGAAATAATGTATGCATACAAACAATATAAACTCAGTCCTGTGTATATATTTGCATAGGCTACTTGTTAATATTGGCATGTTATAGGATGGAATCAAAGTGTTAAGTGGTTTATGTGATTTGTGTGAAATAACAGGTAACGTGTAAGTGAATATAACAGTGAAAAAACGGGGAGGTGGAAGTGAAGGAAATTGGCGGGGGATTAAACATGTAACAATACACCAGTAAATGATAACCTAAGCGATATTTTTTGTTTAAATATATTTTAGATATAGGTATGTATTAATATTATATTTCTAATATAGTCTATACATAATAAGTATTCATATTTTAAGTTTTAAAACCACGTATATATGTATTCATACAAAATAGCTCTATCTTAGCAGCAGGGCGCCGCCATGTTGGGTATCCCTGGTCTCGCTGCAGGTCTCGCGATAGTCACAGCATCTCGCGCCTCCTAGACACCAAATCCATGAGTGGCGGTGAAAAAAATAAAAATAAATAAATAAATAATTATAATGATGACAAACATATACTCCTAACTGTAGGTTGACTATAAATGTTCCCACAAAGCTTGTGGGAACACATCATCGCCCAGGTCTAGCCGGGTGCCTCGCATGGATGGCGGGGGAGAGGGCTTGAGAAAGAGCACAGCTTCGTGACTTGTTTCTCTTCGCGCGGCTCAGAGCTGGGTGGGGAAACAAAGAGAAAAACGGACAAACTGCCTTCGTCAATTAGATGTTGCTAAGGTTAAATTATCTCACTGAATGTATAAACTTTTATCTCCTTATCTGTATAGTCTCTCTGGAAAACGTGTTCAAATACAAAGCTGAACATAATGGCGCAACACAGAGTTTGCAGGCGGAGCAATTCCTTTGTCTTTAAAACCTCACTCCTAAGGATCATATTTCCACCTTGAAAAGCACCTGCTCTGAGCTATTAAGTATGTTTTTATTAGGGCCTGACCGATTAATCGGGCGGCGATTATAATTGGCCAATTATTGGCCAAAACAATCTGCAAATTTGGCCAAATGGATGATTATTTTTCCCTTAAAATGTTATAGAAGAAAACCGAAATCTCGGACACTGTGAAAGTACCCTGAATGCACCATTTTGTTTACATAACATTAGCAACTAGCAAGTGTGTAGCGTATCTTTTTCTGGTTAGTCTGTTGTCCCTTAGCGTTCTTTAAGCTGTTTAATGACCCCCCAGTTGAAGTTAACTGTAAAACTAAACGCACGGCGATAAGAATTACATCCAATGTATATTTAAATACAAAACATGCTTTATTTTTAAAACATCGCTAGCCTAGCGCTAATGCTAAAATCGAAGGTAGATCCCATTTTGTGAAAAATTTGTTATTTTAATATAATTCAATCGCAGCTTTCTTTTGTTTCGCTTTAAGTGTGTACAACATGGATGAATAGCACCACACTGACCCAAGAGGCCAAAAATATATATTTATGCATTAAATATATTTTTTTAAATCATCGGCAAATTAATCGGTTATCTGTTTTTTTGTTGTTGCCAAAAATCGATACCTGCATCGGCCTCAAAAGTGTATATCGGTCGGGCCCTAGTTTTATATTACAAAAATCTACGTTAACACAATTTTAAAGAATTGGTTACTTTTTCTCAAGATGGTGTCTCCGGTCGCTTAGAATAAACAGAAGCTCATATGCCTCCATATTCTTGCATAAAGTCCATTAATAAATGTTTTTTTTAGAGACTAGAAGGCTTTTTTTTAATCACCACATCGCAAAATTTTGGTGTGCTGGAAAGTTCAGATGTGAACTTTCACCAGTTATTTTATCTTGAATGCTCGCTATTCTAATAATAACAACCAGGAGACTGCATATTTTCAATTGAACTGTTTACTTGATGTCAGAAAGATCGAGTGCACAGCTGTGGAGACTTTTCAGCTGAATGTGGAAGGGCCAATCTGTTCAAAATGGTCTCTACTCTTATACTGCCTTGGCCGCCAACCCACACGGGGATGGCTCAGCCTAGCCCATGTGAAAATGTGTGACCTGATGGTCTTAACTGGGTTCAACTGGATAAGTGCGCCAGAGTGCAGATAGCTAGGAGGACGACAACAAACACAAAGTGCGCAGTCACAGTCAATTCTGACATGTCAAGGAAGCTGAAACATACTCAACGGGATATAGACGATCAGTCTAACTTCACAATAAAGTTTACCAAATACAGTAATGCATTGACGGCAATGCCATAGTACACGTTTACTTTCAAGTTCGCCCACATCGTGGCTTGACATCCCTTTTAGACGTTACTTAACCGTAGTTGTTATGGGATTGTCATTGTAGTTGCGACCAACATCAACAACGCTATCCAGAACACATATTCAATCGCTAATTTAAGACGCTAAGAAACCGCAAATTAATTACGCTGTCATTGTATGACATGGCAGAAGTGGCTCGCGGCTACCTGTGAGCATGACCAACGACCGTCTTGAGTGTCTGGCTGCCGGCTGATAAAGCAAATTTGACATCTTACTTTAATTATTTTTCAATATTCTGCACCAAAGCTACTTTGTAATTCACTCTCCATGTTTAAAGGAAGTTAAGTGCCTTAAATTGCTTGTTTGAGGTCTTTTCATTATTTAAAGGTCTCATATTATTCAACTTTTCAACATACTAAAATAGTGCTCAAATGTGTAAAAGACATGTCTGTTACATGCATTTGTCAAAAATTACTTTGGATCTAATATTTTTGCTGTCCCTAAATCAGCTAAAAAACGCTCTGTTCAAAACAGCCTGTTTTAGGGGTGTGTTACTTTTATGTAAATAGCTGCACCAGGCCACGCCTAGGCCATACCCTTCTCTTCCGAAGGGGGCAGTGATTTGGGTCATGGTAGCCATGTGCTAATGTTGTGAATGGAAAAGATTGGCAATGGCAGCAGAAGAAAAGAAAAATGCATGTCTTTTACAAATTTGAGAACTATTTTAATATGTGGAAAAGTGGCATAGTGTTTTACCATAAGAAAAAGTAGCATAACGTTACTACAGAGATTATGTTGTAGCGATAGTTTGTGATTGTTTAGGCAGTGGTTATTTTGACGTAGCCGGTATTTCTCCCGCAAATGTTATTTTGCCGTGAACGTCTCGGATTTGCCGTGAATCTTTGTTATTAATACCACAAATGTGCACATTTAGGCCACTGCGCGGTCGCAACGTGCAAGCCGTCTAGTTGAGGCCACTTAGCGGCCGGTTAGCATCACAAAGTCATGTCAACTAGTTGGCGAGTTGCCAGTCACGGCAAATTAACCACCGCAGATTGTATCTTGACAAAACAATACCTAACCGCTTCATATTATCCAACCACCGTCTGCTTTATCATGTCTGACCTCTTGTAACCAAACAACCTCCACACGACAAATGTAGCTCCCACTTTAGGCACTAAAAATACACCAGTAATATGGTAGAAGGTGTACATTTCTTATTAGAAAGGATAGGAAGGAAGGCTAAATCATCTTTCCTATTTGCAGTTGTTTCACACTGTTGTGACCCCGATCCATTATGTTTAAACGTGTTGCAAATCCAGCTCTGAACAGGCTTTCACTAGCAAAACAGTCCTTTGAGAAATGATGTCGGTTCTTAAAAAATAAAAGTAATCCATTGTCTTCTCAAATACTTGGGACGAAGTAAGCAACCACTTTTTCTTGATCAATGTTTCCCCTCTTCATGGAGCATTTGCGAGCAGGGAGAGAAAAATAAATTCACAGCCAATTTCTCGAATTTCAGTGGGCGTGACAAACCTTTACCAGCGGTGGTGCCACTAACCCCAGGGGGCTGGGTCGAGTGCACTTACGTGTCTTTTTGACGTTACTAAATCACGGAAGTTTAATCTGCCCTTTTGAAGCACACATTTTAGAAAGGAGGAGATAGCTAAAGAAGTCGTGGATGAACTTTTTTTAATGCCTGGTTGGATTGAAGACAGGCCAGGGATGCATCTTTTTTGATAGAAAACCCCACTAAAGTGCATTTTCATACTATGGGACCTTTAAAAAAAAAGATAAATAGAACTTTGTCTTCATTTATTTTATAAAACACTTTTGCCCATTAAAAAAAAACATTCAACTCAAAATGTCAAATTGTCAAAAAGCAGTTAGAAATGCGAGGCAAACACATTTGGGGGTGGGGGTACGGGGTGGATGAGTACGCCATAAAACGGACCATGATGTTACGACCAGCTACAAGATTTGGAGACGTGTGCGCAATGACCGGCGTAGATCACATGATGTACGCCGGTCATGAGCAAACGCAGAAGTATAAACGAGGCTTTACACTAACTTATTCAATTGGTCGCACCGCACAGGATTTGGTCGCACCATTTTTGGGGGAGGTGCAGTATGACCATATTTGCTGATGTACAGTCATCTCAATTCTCAATTTGCATACTGTAGCTTCATGTGACGTAAAGATTGACAGTGACTCAAGATATATTTGCAAGATATTTTACTCTAACAAGAACTGTCTGCAACAAGCAGCGGCTGGCAAAACAAGTCAATTATTTTATTTAACTTTTAAAGAAAACATTGAGGAGAAAAAATGCCTTTTTTTAACAATATTATGTTCAACACAGAGGGTTCAGCTCTTATAGTGAGGCCTCTCAACCATCATCCCCTTGGGAAAACCAAAGATTCACAACCTGCCTCGCATCATAACTAATTAAATCAATGTTTCCCAGTCAGGTGTACGTGAGCACAAGCAGAGATGATTAATGAAAATGAAACTGCTATACTATGACTATGAATATTTTTCTTGTTCAGTGTTTGCCTGCTGTCGAAAGGGGACTAATGTAAAGTCACTCCAGTTTTTGGTGGCAAATGTTATAAGAATTATATATAAGAAAGGAAGGTTTATTTTTTATTTTTGATTTATTTACATATCCACCACTAAAATGGAGAATGGAAACCTAGTTATTAGGGCCCGGGCAGCGACGCCTGCCCTCTTGTTTTTATAGGAATTCTTCTTCTTCTCCTCCTCCGTAAACGATAAAATTTTTGGGGTACCCAACATTTACAAAAGCTTACCAAACTTTGCACACTCCTCGGGCTCGGCGAAAAATGTGATATGAAGTTGCCAGGCGTCCCCTAGCGTGGAAAAATATGCACCAATTCCGGCATGTTTGACCGAGGGTTAGGAAATTCGACAGGCACTTGAAGCGCCCAGATACACACAAAAAAGTCAGTAGAAGCCATATCCTAAAATGTGAAGGAAGTGAGATATGAATTTTTGAAAAAACAATTTTGGCCCATTTTTGCACATTCACTATTATATATTATATATTTTTTGCCTCTTTGCCAACAATTTTCATCCGATTGTCTTCAAATTTGACTTGTATCATTTCAAGACCTCGGAGAAAAACTGGGGGGAAAAATGTGACTTTTCTAAATACTATATGACGGAGGCGGGGCATCAAATATTGGCTTTAAAATGTCCTTCGTCATTAAAGAGGAAATGCTTATAACTCCGCTGTACAGAGAATCTCTGGACAAATAACAGCCTCTATCATCACTTAAACATCGTGGGATTCAGAGCGTCAAATGTACTCTTCTACGTGTACAATAGCTTCTTATAGTTAAAAAGACCTCCTCCTTTTCATTTATAGACTAAACATACTCTCTGGTACTTTTCCGTGAGCAGTGGCGTAAACAAGGTCAGATTTGGGTGTGTGTTCGGGATTGAATATGTTATATAGTTGAAGGTTCTATTTTTCCCCATAACAAAATCTCACAAACAAGTTGAACCAAATTTACGGTGGCCGTGACTGATGAAGAAAGTAAAGAGTGTGTGTGTGTGTTATTTCAAAGCAAATTTTGTTTTCAAGACAGAAATGTGTTTTCGCACAAAGCGCTGAGAAGGAACTTTTTTAGACTAAATAGTATGACCCAGTTTAAGGTCAGATTATACCGAAATCAACACCATCTGCTCTGCACAGGACACAAAACAATTCGACAAGGTTAATATTTCAGAATTAGAATGTTAATAATGGTTAATAAAATAAAATGAAGTATTAAAAATGTTATAATATCTTTCTGTCCGCCCTTTGGGCTTTTTAAATAAAGCCCAACAACTAAATATTTAAACATTTTTACCAAAGGATTCCCGCGGGATTTGCATCATCGCAATGGCACGTGCAACAGTAGAATAAAAGGGAAAAAAAAACATTCTTTTTAGCAGGAGAGGAGGTCAGTCATATGTCAAAACAATGTGATTCATTAAAAGATTTTTTTTGTTTTTGTTTTTTTTTGTGTGTTTTTTCTCAGTAAAATAAGCATATCATATATGAAGACAGTGCGTTGTGATTATGTTCAAAATTTGTGTTGGGGGATCCCAGAAATAGAAAATTGGCATGGCAGTCAGTATGAGAAGGAGTGTCATTATGTACGTGCAATTGGAGACGCGATTGAAGACTTGTTGTCGTTTGGGATAGGGAAGTTTTTGTTGACGTTTGTCAGTTCCGTTTTCGTTCTTGAGTTTGTTTTTTTAAACCGAGTCCTTCAGCTTTGCGATTGGCTGGCAACCTGTTCAGGTTGCACTCCGCCTACTGCCCAAAGCCATTTGGGATAGGCTCCAGTACCCTCACAATCCTTGTGAGGACAAGCGGTCAAGGGAATGGATGGATGGATGGATCCTTCAGCTTTTTTAGAAGCCACATCAACTGCCAGAGATGATCACCGGGCCCAAGGTGTGACTCATTCTTTGTGGAACGCCCCGGAAAAGGGACACATTCCTCCTATCTCCATTGGGTAATCCTCAGGTCGTCTGGTGGGAACTGGAAGCAGTTGACTGGTTTCTCAGTTGGCCCCCGCTGGTGGCTGGCTCCTGAAGGTGGGGGGTTGAGCAGAAAGCGGATCCCCTGCTGGTCTGATAGGCAAGATGTGGAACCAGGTGCCCCTTGGACTGGACTAGATTGACCTTTTCATCACCTCATCTGGGTGCAAAATATTTTCATTTAGTCACTAATAAACATTTATTCACATCCTTTCTTTTTGAAAGAGCATTTTGGTAGTGTTATTAGTTAGGAGTTAGTAAATGTTAGTAAAGTTCTGTAGGCCTGTCCTGTGGGAAAAAATTCTGTTTGTTGTGACATTCAATTAGGATCCAGCCTTCGGCTGACTTTAATGACCTAAGCACATTCATTAACTCTTTCACTGCCAGACGTTTTCAGAAACGGGTTGTCCCCACTGCCAGCCGATTTAAGCATTTTGAGTGATCTTTCAAGGTCCACAGAAAATGTTGTGTTTTGACTATGGAAACACACATACTACCAAATGAAAGATTGGACTCTCAGCTTTCATCAGAAAAAAAAGTTTGTTTCTACTTTATTCCGTTCTTCAGTAATCAACAATAGAAAATGGTTACTTTCACCGAAATTCTCTCTTGTGAAACAAAAAACGGAGAAAAAGCTTTTTGTGAAACGATGTTATTTCATGCACTCTAGTGAATTGTACACTTTTTTTTGTCCATGAATGATGCCACAAACACCTAAATAGTGCTTTACTTCTGTAAAACGCTTTCACCAACAATGAAAAAGTGTTTTTTGATTGCAAAATACGTTTATTTCCATTCAACAGTGTAACAATTTGACAAAACAATTTCGCAAACTATTTACAAATGTGTGCAACTGTGGTACTACTTACAATTATGTGGATGTTTCAAATACAGTTTTTCCTTTTGTAACGCTCTCCTGCGTGCAAGGAGACGCCAGGACTCGCACAACAGTTTACTTTCACTTTCACATTGGTCCGTTTTGCGTGCAAACGTTACACTTTCTTGACGGCCTTTTTTTCCGGGGAATAAAAAGCAAGTAGCAGACTGTACACACTTCCTCCGATGAATATGCATTGGACTGGGGGCACTCTCCGTCGTCCGATCGAACGTCCGCCTGTGCGTGCTCGGTTGTGTTCCGCGTTACGACACCGTCATAGCCGCCGCGTCAGCGGTTCCAATTTCGCCGTCAAGCTCGGATTCACCTTCATCATCATCGAGGATGATCATCGTCGTCATCAATGTACTATTTTAGCGTTGGTCGATGCCTTTCGTCTTGTAAGTGTAGAGCTGCTTGCAAACGCTCGCCATTGCCCGTTCCCTCCTCCATCTAGCTCCATCTAACGTCTTCTACTGCCGCGTCAATGCTTCTCAACCACGGAGTCACCACCCTCATCTTCATCATCGATGATGATCATCGTCGTCAACAATGTGCTCTTTCAGCGATGCTTTTGGTCTTTGAAAAAAACGTCTCGGGCGTGAGCTCCTCGCGACCGGCCGCCATTTTTCCTTTGTCTTCCATTCTCATCTCCTGCTCGACGCTCTAGCTCCGCCTCGACTGACGCCCACCCGATCTTGTCAAAAGAGAGTCATCGCTGCCCTCTAGGGGCCAAAAATAGTCATTAGGCACAACAGACAGACTGGAAACTTTCACCAGACATGCGGAAGGGTTTCCTCTATCCGTTTAAAAAAAAAAAAAAAAAACATTGGATGACGTCTTTTGACGTCATTGGCAGTGAACCGTAGGTTTTTACTTGCAGTGGCAGTGAAAGAGTTAATGCAAAAAAATGAAAATCTTTAGCCAGTTCAAATCTGACAAGGCCAATTTTGTTTACAGAATGTAATGATTATTGAAATGTTTTATTATAATATTTATTGTTATAGATATAGCATGGATGTGCTTCCGGCCATTAAATAAATGCAACTTTCGTCAACAAATAAAATCAAAAAATAACATCTAACCCCAGGGCCCCAAGGGAAAATAGAAATGGAACATATTCACCTTATTTTCGCCGTCTCTGCCAAAACTTACTCCTTCTCCATGGTCAAGGAAATCCCCAATTGTCCTCCTGTAAAATTAATTCTCACGGACTATCTATAATTATCACATTAAGATTAACTTTTAATTTTATATTTATTTAATTCAACATGGACTGTTTGTGTCCTTCGCAACGATATACCCAGACCGACCAATAATTCCCCCATCTGAAAAAATCGCTTAGAGAATTTTTCAGACTAATATATAAAGTTTTGCAGTAAATAAATTTTGCTTGTTTTTTGTTTAAAAAGAGGGGAAAATGTTACATTTAACCAGTAAATTCGACAATGCGTCCCAAGCAACTATTTAAATTTCAAAAGAGAATTTGGGAAAATATTAGAAGACCAAATTTAACAAAAGTAAAATATAATAATTAAGATTGAAATAAATTGTATCTTATCTGTATTCATATTACTGTAGCTGTTTTCAATTTCTGAAACCAGACGAAATTTACCAGTATTATCTTTTGTACTATAAAAATATTGTAGCCTAACCTTAATGACTTTTACAAAGAATCTCAGTTTTCAGCCAATCCATCAAATATAATTAATACATAAAGTTGCCCTTAGTTTTAATGTTACCATTAAGCTTGCTAGTCCCCCTTGTTGATGTTTGTCCAAAAAGCTGACTGTTTTAAAATAGACAGAGATAAACAAATCAGATCAAAACAGAATAGACATCAAAAGTTTCAAAATATAATAAATCTGTGTGTATAGAGTGTTGTCAATCAGTTCATTATATTTACGAAATGTTTTACTGTAAATGTTATCACCTTATATCTGTCAAAAAATATAGATAGCAGTGTAAACAGTCAGTATCACATCATATGGTCTGGTATCACTAACTCAAGGCACAGGACAGTTCTGGACGCAGGAATGCATTAAGGAAGCATTGGAGCAGTTTTTCATTTAAGACTTTTGCATGTGAGTTTAGGGTGCAGTCATTGTGTACATTGGGTAGTGGAGCAGTTTTCTTTTATCACATTTGTATAAGAGTTCAGGGTGCAGTCATTGTGGAAACTTTCCACCAGGTGGCGTCAAGAACCTCCGCTGTCCTTCTGGTTGTAGTAGGCCGAGCAGGTGGAGTCAGGTATGGCCGCATCCCGCCGCCCTGCTGGTGGTGGCAGTTGCAGTTTCTTTGTAGGTGGGGGTTTTGTTTTGAAGAGATCTGTCCCGCCAGTTGACTTTGTTTTGAAATAATGACCCCGACCAATGACCCTCACTCGACTGAAAACATTAAAATCTGCCCCAACAGTATTTAGGTTATAACATGTCAGTAAATATTTAAAACAAAAACTTCCTTTATTTAAAAAAAATTAAAAATTAAAAAAATTTTGAGAAGGGGGAAGAAAAAAAAAAAAAAAATTTAAAAAATAAAAAATAATAAAATAATTAAAACAATGAAAGTTTACAATTTTAAATAATTGCTAATTATATGTCAATATTTATTATGGTTTACAATATTTAATTTAATATGTTTTGCATACCTTCATAAATAATACTTAGGATGAGATAGGACAGATATACTCTAACAATTTACAAATATAGTCAATTAATAAGTGTGTAGTTTTCAATTAATGTTTTCTCAATGGAGGCCGCAGCCCGTAAAGTCAGCCTTTGGTCAAACATCAAAGCAGGAATGATTTTTTAATTACATAGCACCGTACAGTTATATAAATGGTTATAACTTCACCAAAATACCTAAAGCTAGTATTCTAGCATTATTCATCATTTTATCCAAAAATACACGATCATGTGTCGTTCTTTTTCATTCGTAAACACGTTCTTATATCTCGTATTTTACGTCGAACGCCCGGCGGTGCAAGCCTCAAAGTCCCCCATCAATAAAATTAACTTACCGTAGCTTATAACGGCGCCATAAGATTTATTCCACCGCAATTGTACATCCATTTTATTCGTTTTTCAACCCCCGGATATGTCTACTGGGCATTTCCCCGATCGCAAATGTGCATGCGCTTTCAACCTTTCCTAGCGTCATCCCGTAGTTTAACGGAAGCTTATTCGGGTCAAACAATTATATTACGCGCTCAAATAAAGCGTACATTTCTCTTCTTATTTATTGACTCCCGTATGTTATTAGCTTATTATAGTATATTATATTATAGTTAAGTTGTATTAATATTTAGAAATGAAGTGACGTCTCACTTATAACAGAATTAGTCGACAAAATAGCTCTTTGCGCCCCCTTTTAAAATAGTGACGTCTGATTTTCTTCACCGACAAGACGGCATGCAAACAAACGAATATCTCCTCCTAAAATAATAAATACTGCTTTAAGTCAATTACGAAGCAGTCTCTCGACTAATATAGCCTGTCTGTTCACAATTATTCGATTCAATTGTGCAGAAACCCCTCGTAACGTTACGTACCAATCTCTGGTGATATATCCTCATCTGCGCATTCATATTTCTGTTGTAACAATGACGTGACACACAACAAATAACATACTGCTTTAAGTCAATTATGAAGCAGTCTATCGGCTGCAAGGAGCGAAGCGTTGTCACCAACTTTGTGGCAGGCCTTATTATAAAGAGACTGCCATGTGTTTTCCATAATTAATACCGCTTGCAGTCTGAAAGCCACAATTCTTCGATTCAATTGTGCAAAACCATCGTAACGCACCATCGTAGCGTTACGCTATACTGCTTTTAATTAAAAGAGGCAGTCTATCGGCATTTTAATAGCGTATCATCTTTGTCAATTAAAATTGTACGTCCATTTCAGCCTGTCTGTTCACAATTCTTTGATTCAATTGTGCAGAATCCTCTTCTGCGCTGATAATACAATTCATTATTCAAGGATCTATTATCGACATCTTCACAGCGGGCGATCTAGCCGTTGTGTCAATCATAATCTTCCTAATTCCAATCCAAGAATCTCCCGACATTTAGTTTTATGCCTATTTTCCATATTATTCAAGGAACTTTTTTATTTTCGATTTTACTACCAGCGGGCGATCTCTCCGCTGCTTCAATCTAGAATCTTTCCCTAATTCCATCCAAGAATCTCTCGACATTTAGTTTTATGCCTATTTTCCATTCAGCGCAGCTCCATTTCATCTTTATTTCATATTCCATTTCATCTTTATTTCATATTAGCGCATTTCCCAACGTGACGGCATTTCCGTATACAATGCTTACGTCACCACGTACGTGTACTTCAAACACCGTGGTAAAATCCGAAATCTGGGACTTCGCGTCCAACCAAACGACTTCAAAATTTATCACTATTTCTCTTACACAAATCCCATCCTCAATATAATTTTGCAAGACAAATTTATCAGCCGCAGCGTTCTCAGACAGACAGAACTTCTAAAACGTGGATAAAGTGTCCACTTACCTTGATTAATGTGGCCGAGAGTTCCATTCGTCTGAACGCACCGCCATAAACCGTCGTTTTACGTCGGGTTCACCATTTTGAAGAGGAATATAGGAATTTTGTCCTCTTTGCGTGTTCCAAAAATGAAGATAGATTTAATGTAAGAAAAATACACCTTTTGCAAAAATGATTTAATAAAAACAGAGAATCTCTGGACAAATAACAGCCTCTATCATCACTTAAACATCGTGGGATTCAGAGCGTCAAATGTACTCTTCTACGTGTACAATAGCTTCTTATAGTTAAAAAGACCTCCTCCTTTTCATTTATAGACTAAACATACTCTCTGGTACTTTTCCGTGAGCAGTGGCGTAAACAAGGTCAGATTTGGGTGTGTGTTCGGGACTGAATATGTTATATAGTTGAAGGTTCTATTTTTCCCCATAACAAAATCTCACAAACAAGTTGAACCAAATTTACGGTGGTCGTGACTGATGAAGAAAGTAAAGAGTGTGTGTGTGTGTTATTTCAAAGCAAATTTTGTTTTCAAGACCGAAATGTGTTTTCGCACAAAGCGCTGAGAAGGAACTTTTTTAGACTAAATAGTATGACCCAGTTTAAGGTCAGATTATACCGAAATCAACACCATCTGCTCTGCACAGGACACAAAACAATTTGACAAGGTTAATATTTCAGAATTGGAATGTTAATAATGGTTAATAATATGAAGTATTAAAAATGTTATAATATCTTTCACCAGTAATATCACACCGGCCTGTTGAGTGATCACTGCATATATGACCGTTATCCGACTCCGCTCCTCCGGATTACAGACAAAGGTTTTTAATCCAGGTCTGCCGTCTTCTTTTGGTAATTTTTTAAAATGTTTTCGCCTTTATGGGTTACTACTTTCGGGACACGAAAGTAGCTTTCATTTTTTTCCCGATTAGACCGGTTTGTATAGCCATAAACAGCACAAAACTTCGGCATTTTCTTACCTTTTTCCTATGGGCAAATTACTTCCTGCCCCCATCTGGGATTGGGCCGCTGGTCGTGACGTCACATGAAACCCAACTATACCAATGGTCTGTATGAAACATTTAAATCAAGGTTCAGGACAAGTCACCGTACCTAGACAGCACTGATCAAAGTTTTAAATGACATTAGAATAATATTCTCATTCATCCAGGACATTTCATTCTCATGGCATTGAATCCATCACAACTGGACTTTTCGGGTTGTTTTGAACAGTTGTATAAGCAACATCTTAACTATTAACTATTAAACTATTTTTAGACCGATTCATTAGTCTGTGTGCCGGTGCACTCACATCGTTAAACTCAAAACAGGATTTCCGGTTCACATCGTTTTTTTGTTACACCCCTAATATGTACACTACAGTATGTATGCATGTAAAGTATGTATGTACAGTATGTCTGTCTTTATCGATCAATCATTTGATCATTACTTTTTTATGGGGTTTTCTTTCAATAAGAAAGGGGTACCAATAAATGTGTCTGTTTGTATATTGTACCGGTATGTGTATCTTCTTTAGAAATGTTTTTTTAAAAGTTTATGTCTTTTCTTTCCAGCTTCAACACTAAAGAAAGAGCAAAAGTCGAGGATTGAGCAGAATCTCATACAAGTTCTGAAGGTGTGTCAGACTTAAACCATACAATTAAAAAATAAATATATGGTAGTAAGTATAAAATGTCTATTACAGAAATACAATCAAGAATTGCAGCCGTTTGTACAGAATAGGTTATTCATACTGTCATTGTTGATTCATGCATACAATCTGTTTTTCCTAATTGTTTTCATCTCACCACTTTTTTCATCATCTACCTGCACTACTAACAAAAAGTTAGGGATATTTGGCTTTTGGGTGAAATTTCAGGGCGAGCCTAAAATGCATTTACAGTTTTACTTAATGTGACCTCCAAGCTTTTGAATGCACGTCCAACTGTTAAATGTTTCGCTACTTTTTGCACAAGTTGCTGTTCTCTATCGAGGAGTTTAATGGCAATAGCCACAACAGGTGTTTGATCCTTGAATCGACTAATAAATGTGCTGGTTCAATTCTGGTCTTTAAACAGTCGTCCTCATCATGCTGTTCATATTTTGACATCATGAGACCAAGACGACATCTAACAATGGATCAACAGTACCTTGCCATTGTGATGCTTCAAACAGGACATTCTCAGACGGAAGTAATCATTAAGTTTAGATTGTCACAGAGTGTCATCAGCAAGTTGCAGCAGAGATACTGAGAGACTGGAAGAGTCACAGAAAGATGTAGATGTCATCAGCAGGTTGCAGCAGAGATATTGAGAGACTGTATGAGTCACAGAAAGATGTAGAAGTGGACTTCCTTTGGCCTCATCTCATGCTGATGGCTGCTACATTGTGAACAATGCCGTTAGATGAATGCCCTCAACTCCAGGCACATTTAAGGGAGGTGAGAGGCACCCGTGCCACATCAGACCATTTAAAACCGTTTACAACAGTGTGGTCTGCGTACTAGACGATTAGCAAGGGTATCTGACCACACCACCACGCACAGGTGTCATCGTCTTGCATGGCCAAGGGAGCATTTACGCTGGACGAGGGACCAGTGTGCCTGAGTGCTGTTCTCTGATGAAAGTCTATTCATGTTGAGGAGAAATGATGGCCGCGAACGATGTTGGAGAGCGCTATGCATCAGCCACTGTTGTCACCAGGCGAGCTTTTGGTGGTGGCGGTGTTACAATGTCGGCAGGTGTGTCCATTCGGTACAGAACTGCCATCTTCATGGATGACAATGCTCCAGCTCTTCAAGGTGGCATCATCAGGGAACGGCTATTGGAGACTGGTGTACCTCAAAAGAAATGGCCTGCACTTTCTCCAGACCTGAATCCGATTGAAAACCTGTGTGATCAGCTGAGTTGCCGTATAAAGGCAGAAAACTCTGCACCCCAGAATCTCAATGACCTGAGGGCTGCCGTTCAAGAAGAGTGGGATGGCATGCCTCAGCAAACAAAGAAGTTGATTTGTGAACAGCATGAGACGTCGTAGTCAAGCTGTAATTGATGCTCAAGTGCACAACGAGTTATTGAGAAGTAGAATTTTTTTTTGTGGTGTACCCACTCTTGTTAACGTTTCTTTCAATTAATTCTTTGAGATGAGGAAATCACCTTCATCCTTCTACTTAAATGTCCAACTTTCATGATATGATATCACTGTAGTGTGAACTTTTGACATTTTCCATAAATTTCACCAGGAAGCCATAAATATCCCTCATAAATTTCACCAGGAAGCCAAATATCCCTAACATTTTGTGAGTAGTGTACTTAAACATTTTTCCATGATTCAAACCAGTGGTGTAGTGGTCCTTGGAGAAGTATGTATATACTAAAATCGAATCTTAACTCATTTACCCCCAGCCATTTTTATCGGAGCAACTCCTTTCCTCCCGGCCTTATACTGATTTTTGACTGATCTTGCAAGGCCCACAAAATATTGTGTTATATTGCTATGTAGACATGCAAGCCACCTAAAGAAAGATTAGACTCTCTTCTTTCCTTAGGAAAAAAGTTTATTTTTATCTTTTACATTCTTTAGCAATCAGCATTAGAATATACCTAAGTTTCAGCAAAATTTGCATTCCCGACTTAAAAAACAGAGAGCTTTTTGTAAAAGCATATTTTTCAAACACAATTACAATTTTTTTGTTGTTGTGTTTTTGTGACAGCTCAAACATGTAAACAATGGTCTCCTTCTACAAATTAACTCTTTGACTGCCAGACGTTTTCAGAAAAGGGATGCCGCCAGTGCCAGCCGATTTAAGCATTTTGACTGATCTTTCAAGGTCCACAGAAAATGTTGTGTTTGGACTATGGAAACACACATACTACCAAATGAAAGATTGAACTCTCATCTTTCATCAGAAAAAAAAAATTGTTTCTACCTTATTCCGTTCTTCAGTAATCAACAATAGAAAATGGTTAGTTTCACCGAAATGCTCTGTTTTGAAACAAAAAACAGAGAAAACAAGCTTATTGTGAAACAATGTTATTTCATGCACTCTAGTGAATTGTACACTTCTTTTTGTCCATGAATGATGCCACAAACACCTAAATAGCGCTTTACTTCTGTAAAACACTACCACCAACAATGAAAAAGTGTTTTTTGATAGCAAAATACGTTTATTTACATTCAACAGTGTAACAATTTGACAAAACAATTTCGCAAACTATTTACAAATGTGTGCAACTGTGGTACTATTTACAATTATGTGGATGTTTCAAATACAGTTTTTCTTTTTGTAACACTCCCCTGCGTGCAAGGAGACGGAGCAGGATTTGCACAACAGATTCGTTTCACTGCGATTGCCCCTTTCGCGTGCAGACGTTACACTTTCTTGACGGCCTTTTTTTCCAGGGAATAGCAAGTAGCAGACTGTACCCACTCCTCCGATGAATATGCATTGGACTCGGGGTACTCGTCATCGTCCGATTGAACGTCCGCCTGTGCAGAAGTACTCTGTTGTGCTCCGCGTTTTCCGGTGTTATCATCGCTAGCCGGTGAGGCTTTATGACGTGGTCATAGCCGCCGCGTCAACGCTTCCAACTTCGGCGTCAACCTCGGAGCCACCATCATCATCATCGTCATCATCACTGTGCTCTTTAGCATTGGTCGATGAGCTGCTTGCAACCGGTCGCCATTGTTCGCTTCCTCAGCCATCTAGCTCCGCCCCACGTCTTCTACTGCCGCGTCAACGCTTCCAACCTCGGAGTCACCATCATCATCATCGATGATGATCATCGTCGTCATCAATGTGCTATTTAGCACTGGTCAATGCTTTTCGTCTTTGCTTTCAATGCTTTTCGTCGACTGAAAAAATGCTCAAGCGTGAGCTGCTTGCAACCGGTCGCCATTTTCGCTTCCCATCCCCAGCCATTGTCCCCTCTAGCTTCGCCCCACGTCTTCTACTGATGCCTACCCAATCTTGTCAAAAGAGAGTCATCGCTGCCATCTAGGGGCCAAAAATAGTCATTAGGCTAACTAGATCTGCTTGAAACTTTCACCACAGCTGGCCAAGGCTTTCCTCCACCCGTTTTCAAAAAAAACGGAGAAAATAAAATTGGAGAACGTCTTTTAACGTCCTTGGCGGCCCTCCGTAGGTTTTTACTAAACGTCATTTAACGTCCTTGGCAGTAAAAGAGTTAACAAACAACACTACAAAAATGTATTTTGATAGCAAAATAAGCAAGCAACCCTGGTCCTGGAGCTGCAGTCATTGCATGTCAGTGCATGTTTAAAAAAAATTCCCTACTCCAATCTAACACAGGTGCTTGCTGTCCTTGTGCAATATCTTTCTCTCTTTTTTTTTCCTTTTCCTGAGAAGGCTTGTACTAGTATACTGCAGTGTTTATAGTGGACAAACTAACTCAACAATATTATTTCCATTAGAACAAGATACCAGATGCTGAGCCTCAGTGTGATCAGTTTTCAGCTCATGCAGCACAGTCACTGTGGAATGAAGGCATAGCCTCTGGTGGCTCAAATGAATTCATTATTGATGTGCAGGACTACATACCTTTCAGTAAGTAAGAACTCACACAGTGGCCAATACACCATGATTCAGGACAAAAATAATTTTAATTATAGAGGATTTTCAAAACACAACAGAGTTCTGTTCCTATGACACATTGTGGCCCACATTTGTACCCTATGCTGTATCACAAACCAATGCTTTTGCAGTAGTGAAGTCATGATTACAGTAAATATCTGTATTATTTAGCTGGTGTCGGGCCAAAACCTTGTATCTCCAAAATAGTAATTTCTCAGAAGACCCCCAAAACGACCAGTAACATAGCATCATCAAATGGAGCAATCCATTGTCAACATTTAAGACTGGTCAGTAGTTTTAGCTGTCCGAGCTGCTGTTAAAAATAAAATGAGTAATCATCGCTGATTAACTCATTCACTCACAGCCATTTTAAAAGAAGCAATCCCCTTTACTCCCGACTGTTTTACTGGATTTTGACTTATTTTGCAAGGCCCACAGAATATTGTGTTCTATTGCTATAAAAACATGGAACCTACCAAAATAAATATTAAAGTCTCTTCTTTTATCAGGAAAATAATGTATGTTTCTATCCGTTTCCGTTTTGCAGCAATTAGCATTAGAATATATAGCTAGGTTTCATCATTATTCACAAATCTGTTTTGTGAGTAATTTAGGTTTTTTTCAGCATGGCCCTGGTTGATATATTTTGCTCTGCTGGCCGTTTGTGTAATAACTACTATTTCTTCAACCGTTCTTTGCAGTTGAGAGGCGAGGCTGCATCAAAACCTACTGTAATTTCTAGCGTAAAGAAACTTATAAATACGTATTTGGGACACTTCAAACATTTAAAATAGAACATATTTATACGTTTTTGAGAGCACATGAGTTAAGCATCATGTCAGAAAATCAGGATCAAATAAAGTCTGCTCTATTGGGAGAAATGAATGTAATCCAACTTTGTCTTTCTGGAGTCTAATTCAATATGTCAGTTTTTCCATTCTAAATATCTCCATAACTATTCCAATCCAATCATCTCGTATTAGCTGCTTCAGGCTGAGCCATCTCCTCTTAATTAATTTCTTACTGGCCACCAAGATTAGTTGCAGCAACTTTATTTCTCTCCGCTCCACATGGCCTATTTATGCCCTTATATTTCTCCTGGTAGGGAGTTCTGAAAAAGCTTATAATGTGTTTCCAGCAGTGGTCCCTCTAATTCATGGAGCTAGATGTAGAACATTGGAAGGACCAGAACTTACTCCAAGTCTCCTTAGATATCACCAGACCTGACTCCCTTTCCCACTTTCTAGAAACATCACATTTCTCAGAATACGATAGAAGTCTGCCTCAGTGGCCGATAAATCAGCCATTTTACATTCATGAACAATGCAGGACCTTAATTGTAAGTACCCGTGGAGTTCGTTCTGTGCTAAACCATATTCGTTCCTCAATGTCTCAAAGCTGTGAACAACCTTTTTATGAGTTAATGAAAAAAATGGTGATAGCCCATACTTGCTTCAAGATCTGAAGCCTGAATCGAGTTTATTAGAGACAAATTCTTCTACTTGTGAATCCCACAGGCATTAACAACAGTCTGCCAAGCTCGAAGCGTGTTTGTCAGCCACAGATTCCCCATTTTTTGAAATATACCCATCAAGCCTTTGTCCGCTATTGCAGCTTGGATCGGCAATTGAGTTGACAAACCTGCCTCCATCACTTTTCATGTTGCTGTATACTGTATGTGTCATTGCACCAATAAAGGAGAGGAGTAATCTGGGCAGCATAATAATAGTTCCTCAGCCAGGGGAGGCTCAGGCCTCCACCTTCCTTTGGAAATTGAAGAGTGACATACTTTATACTGGGTTTTGACCGGGCCAAATAAACCTTGATTTATCTCGAAATAGTTTTTAACAAACCTCCACAGGTAAATTCCTAAATAAGGAAAACAGTCGTGGGAGAATATTCATCTTGACTGCATATATCCTCGCACTGAGGCTCAAATAGCTCCATCTGTGTATGTCAGCTTTAATATTAGGAGATACTGGCTCATAGGCTCGAAAAAGCCTTGAAAGATCACTGGTCAATTGTATCCCTAGGTATTTCATATTCTAATTTTCCCACTTTAAATTAAATTATTTGCGTAGGTTTGCGGTGGGCGTATAGTAAAGTGTCATCACCTGCGTTTTTGAAATGTTAACTTGATAGAACAAAAGCCTACCAAAATCATTCAAGGATAACATCAATTCCTTAAACGGGCTCTCTGGCGTCCCCAAACTAACCAAAACATCATCAAACATAACGACCTTGTGTTCTACTTCTGATATTAGTATGCCTCTGATTTTAGTATTTTGTCCTTTTGATTGGCTTAGTGTCTCTATAATTAAAGCAGAAAGGAGGGGTGACATTGGACTGCCCTGCCTACATCCCCATTCTAGAAGGAAACTCCCAGTTATGTCCCCATTGATCTTAATCTACGCTGAGGGCCTGTCATACAATGCTTGAACTACTTTTTTTTTTTCTTCTTAGAGAGCTCATTATTCATTCGGTAATCTTACCGATTCAAATGTCATCATCATTGCTCGCTCTCTTCTTTTTTGTGTGTGTGCGCGTGTGTGCGTGCGTGTGGGTTTGTACTCATTAATTCACCTGAAACCTATTAAAATTCCCATACCCTTCATCTGAACCGAATACCTCAGAATCCCGATAGAGTCGTGAAGTTGTCAGGAGACCCGAGGAGTGATCAAAGAAAAGATAGAAAAGTGAAATCCAGTACTGACCAGACACCACAAGGTTACAAACCAGAATCTTTCACCAATCCCAGAAGCATATAAATTCCAACAAATTAGGGTGACCTCAAGAGACCAAAAGAAAGACTAAAGAAAAGAAGGAAGGATGGATGAAGCAGAGTGAGATCTACAGAAATCAGCCTCCACCGATTCAGTGTCCAGAGGAAGAAGCAGATTGTGTTTGAATTTCGGCAGATGCTGGTGTGGTGAATCTGGCATGCATGAAAAACCTCCACCAAAGAGGGGAGCCGTCAACCCTGGCCAGGACAGGGCAAGCACAACCCCCCAGGGCCCCCCAGGCCTCGGCAGCACTAGGGCACAAACCCCTGCAGGGGCCACTGGCCGGAGAGCAAACTCAGGAGCCCGGAGCGTCCCCCACCTAAACACGGCCCGCGCCCCCAGCCCAACGCAGCAGAACGGGGCACGGCAGGCCCACCGGGCACCCCACCGGACCACAGCCTCCGTTTTCCCCACGACCCCCTCAACCCACACCCGCCACCCTCCACAGCCCAGCCCCCGCCGCCCCCAAACCCCAGGACAAACCCCCCCCCCCCCCCCCAACAAGCCACCACCCCCTTGACCCCACCCCGACCCCCAAATCCCATCGACGCCCCGTACCCAGGAATTGGTGCCGGAGAGGGGCTAGACAGCGGAGTAGCAAACTGCATCGCCAAGCGCGGAGCAATGAACTGCGTCGGGGCGGCGCCGCCCCGAACAACAGGGAGAGTATCCCAACACACCAGGGAAAGCACCCCAACGCAGCACCCCCAAGAGACCCAGGAAACGACCGAGACGCAGCCGCCACCCAGCAGCCAAAGGAGGGGCACGCCCACGAACGGGAGGACAGCACCTACAAAGTTAACCAACAAGCATGCAGTGATTCCGAAAAACTTAGTGCCCATTGGAAGTGAATATTGAGGAATTAGTGACTGTAAGGTGTCATTTGATGTGGTCTACTCGATCCTGCTGGCAGCAACTGGGTTCATGACTATAAAAACACAACCATTAGTTACAAAATGCCAAATACAGAAGCAGCAATATAAGTTATAGCGGTGTGGTGGCTATCGCTAACAGGCAGAATCAAGTTACCAGATTTAAATTAAAAGATTCTATGTACGTAGATCATGTTTGTATAAATGTTTATATTTATTTTTTATTCAAACACAAGCTTGGCGATAAAGGTATCCTACAGTCCAAGATAGCGGAAAGTTTTTCTAAGACTTTAATCCAGAATTACATAACCGGAGTGTATAACCATATAGCATGAAAATAAGTGTCGGCCGTGTTTTGTAAGCACTAGAGACAAATGTTGAAGTCTGAAAGTCCCATTTTCTTCTTCATGTATTGAGTAATATGTATTCTATGAATAATTTTATTTTGGATAAGTTGTAAATTTGTGTGTTTTGTCATTTTAAATACTTTATTACAAACTTGAATCCAAAAGTCAGATTCCGGAGCTATTGACCTTTTGGACGTGACGTCACAGCCCTCATGGGAACGCCCCCTACAGGATGCTGGACGGCATAAGAGCCACTTGCCTGTATTGTAACTATTGAATCTTGTAGAGCGTAAAGTCTTTTATCTAATCGATTATCTTATAAAATGGTCATATCTTGCTGTGCGGTGGGTTGTACAGACAGACAGGAGTAAAGCAGATGTTGCTTTTTATCACATACCTACTAATGAAGACAAAATACATAGATTAATAGCAGCAATCAACAGAAAAAGAACTGGCAGCCCACAAAGTATTCACGAATTTGCAGCGATCATTTTTTGCGAGGTGAGTAGATAAATGTTGTAATTAGTAGATAAATGTTCATACATTTTACTAGTAAACGTATACTCTAACAAAGATTGTAACAGAGGTGTCGAATTGCGCGTTTCAAATCACATTAACGAGCCAGATAGTTAACGTCCACTCTAAGTTCATAAACACACAGCTTAGTTTTAAAATGTACTTTCTTCAAAACTATTAAATGCATTTGACTGTTTAATAATGGGGGATTTCGTCTTTGTGCTTGGAGTTTTTTTACTCTAGATCCCTAGTCATATTCATAAAATTACTGCATAGCTTGCCTCTACGATCGTCATTTGTTCCATGCTAGTAAACATACAGTAGTAACATAACATCACAGCGTTTCAATATAGAACAAACTATGTAAAAATAAGTCAGTTAGCATGATAAACAAGTTTTACCTTTGCATTACGAGGTATATTGTCCCCCGGTGTGAGCGTAGCATCTTGTCCCAGAGACTCAGCCAGCGACAAGCTTTTGAATCAGCCCCGGTGTAAGGAGAAGAGATGGCATTGACTACATAATGATATAGGTCGTGCGCTGTAAATCCCGGCAAAGTCGGCGATTTGATTAACTTGGTAAAAACAGCAGGCAACCGAAGGTAAGGGGCTGTTTTCAAACTAGCAATCTCCAACTTAAGTAAATAACGCTCTCTATAATTCCAGACTAAGTGTGCAACTTCCGACTGACAGGCAAATTTCGGTTGAAGTAGTAGATACCATGGCTCTATGGGCAATAATAACTTTTAATTTGTAAAATAGCAGTCGCTAAGTCACTAAGTCGCTCTGGGTAACGTCCACTTCCATTCAACAATCATTTCCTTCCGCCGTCCATCATAGGGCAGTCACGTGATCTCGTGATGTCGGTGCAAATGGTCAATAGACAGGTTTGTCTCCCATTTCAAGATGGGTAAATACATTTTATCTGTGTATGAAAGTAACTTAAATATTTTTGAGAGTTTTTTTGTCGGAGAAAGCTTTGAATATCCTTAGCTAAAACAGGCGGTTGCAAATTTTATTTTTGTTAGCCTCCTGTGTATAAATATCATTAATTTCCCCTTGTAACTTTTTGATTTCCCTCTTTGTGATAGGATTTGGGTCATTTACATCCTCCAGTTGTTTCAATTCCGCCTGTAAATATGTTTTTGCCCTTAGAGGCATTTAAGATGTGTAGTTATGGAGATTAAATTGCCCCTCATAACCGCCTTCAGCGTGTCCCATAGAATAATAGGTGAGAGTTCTCCTGTGTCATTGATTTCCAGAAATACCTTTATGTCATCCTTAATTTTTGAGACAGTGACAGGGCCATTAAGTATATTAGAATTAAATCTCCACAGTGTGTTACGCTGCTTCCTAGCTATCTGAATACACAACGAAATAGGGCTATGATCAGATAAATCCCTTGTTAATATGTTGCAGCTTTTAACCTTAAATCTATCTATATTAAACATAAGAAATAGGCAGGGAACAAACACAAAAATATGTAAATAACTTACATATGCATAACAAACAAACTGAAATGAAAATCATGAAGTCAAACACACCTAACCACACTTCCAGCAGTGTTTCTTTACCACTGCCTCCCTCAATTTTTAAGGGAAAACCCCTATTTAGACCCTGAAACAAGGGGCCTCCTACTATGATGCCCATCCAATAATGATGATTAATCCCCCATTTAGCTTGACGCTATTGGTTATTCACCCTTTCACCCAAGTCAGAAACAAGATATAGACTAGTTTGAATCTCTGTGCGCGCTCTGTATTTGCAATTCCATCAAGTCGGAATTTCCAAATTTAAAATAATGAAGTTTTAACATTCATTCTGAACAAAATATTAACATTTTACTGCTGAAAATGGCTTAATGAGTTAAGTATCCCTTTAAGAGATTTTTGTGTCTTTTATTTTTATTTTTATGCAAGTTGGTGTTGGTGACAATCGCTCTGATTGGCTGTTAGCCAGAAATTGCAAATCAGTTGTTGCTTTTCTTCCTATGTCTAGTAATCTCCTAACTGCAGTACAGAGGCTGAGCCGGTATTTGTTGTTGTCTTAATGCACTTGCAACTTCTTTCTGAACAAAAACTGTGTGATGACTGTGATTTTTTTCTTTTGTGGAACCATGACTCTGCATAGTGTGGGAAACTAAGACACACAGTGAGCATATGAGACAGAGAGCATATGAACCAACAGTGTGCGTGCGTGCACATGTGATTGGCTGGTTAAAATGTTAGCAACACAGACAACAGAAATATATCATAGTTACTGTGCTGAGTGATTAATTATTTTTTACAAAGCACTAACTGCATTGCTAACTGAATTACTTTTTGTAATAAGTAATGTGTAACTATAACTAATTACTGTTTAGGGCAACATGCCTAACACTGGTCACCATTAATTATGCAACTTAACAATTATGCAAGACATTTTTAACTTGACTGTCTCCCTCTTTGTCTGACCCTAGTTCAATGTAAAGCCAAATTCCGGTCTCCCAGTTTCCATGTAGATGAAGTCATCCAACTCCAAGTGTTCCTGAGATCAGACTGTCCTCATCCTGTGTCATTCACCAAACTGGGTGTAACCCTTAGCAATCAGGTACACAGAGGTTATGCTGTATGCATTATAGGTTAATATTGTTATTTTAAGTTATTATTATTTTTTGCATCATTTTTATGTATGTAATTGTATTATTGTTTACACTTGAGTTTATACACAATTTAAAAAGGAGTTTTGGTGACTGATTGGCGTTCCGCCAGTTTCATCATGTATGACATGTTGATCGTATACAGTATATGGACTTCTGGGTTGCTACACAGCACTTCTAGGTTGCTATGCGGCATTTGCTAGAGACAAACTCTTCTTTTTTCTAATCATCCATCTACCTGCATCCCAGGTTTTCATTTTTTACTTTTGAAACTATTTTTAACCTTCGCAAAAAGAGAATCGTCAATTTTTACCATCTGTGGTCATACCGCTCCTCGGACATCAGTGGGGTGTCCTCGGCTGCCCGGCTTTCTGAACCGCCTTCGCTTCACTGTTCCGCACCTTCATTGTTGAGGTGGGCCAATCGGAGCTGTGGCTGTGAGGTCGTCAGTGCTGGTGGAGAGTGCAGTGGAGAACGACTTAGGATGGCTTTGAGGAATTTATGTTCCACCATCTGGCATCTCAGGAGGAGGAAGCAGTGCGTATAGTAGTGATGGGGCGCTGCTGACATTCGCAGCAAACCTTCTCAATTCGTTCGGGTCTGCCAGGTTAGACCGGCATCCTCCCCCACCATTGGAGCCAACACATCACTATGTGTAATCGGTTGACCGCTCCGCCCCTCTCTTCCCCCAACTGTCCAAAATATGCGACTGCAAGTCCGATGAAATGACCACAAAGTTGATCATTGAAATGCGGCTTTGGGTGTCCTGGTGCAAAGTGTACATATATGGACACCCTTATGTCTAAACATGGTGGTCATTATCGGGCAGTCCATGGCGAGCACAAGGGTCCAATAACAGAACACCACTTGGGTTCCGATCGGGGTTGCCGTTCTTCCCAATGCCATTCCCCACATGAGCATTGCTTAGAGGGAATATTGATTGGTGCCAAAGCCCAAGTTCTGTGTGCAGGCGAGCCCATCTACAGGTGCTCGTCAAAAAATTAGAATATCCTTGAAAAAAGGAATAATTTCCATAATTTGTTATAAAGAGTCAAACTTTCATAGAGTATAGATTCCGGGCTCACAATTAAAGTGATTTCAAGTATTTATTTATCTATCTTTACATTAATTGGGCTTCCAGCTCATAAAACCCACAAAAACAGAATTTCAAAAACTTTTTGTACTGTGAAGAAATCACCATTCATACTTACCATTTTTTTGCATGGACAAAAGGATGGATGGTATTTTCAAAACGATATGTCAATCTCCAATAGTTGTTGGGAATCCTTTTGCCAAAATCACTGCCTCGAAGCCCAGGCATTGCCTGGGACCCACAGGCAATGCCAAAAGGCATTGCCTTTGGGTCCTGAAAGCCCAGCCTTTCTTGTTGGTTTGCTTTGCTTGGGTGTTCAAACTCCAAAAATTAGTTCAAACTCCGAGGCATTTTTTTAAACTCAGATTTATTGGTTGAAGTCCGATTTGTACGAGTTCCGAGACGTTCAAACTCAGAGGTTCCACTGTTTTCATTTACAGTAATTTTTTTCGCATTAAAAGTATTTTTATTAATTTAATTATTATACAACAGATGATGAAGATACGAGGCAGGACACGTAAACCCATTTTGACCGGGATCGCATTGTCGCCGTGCCACCGAAACTCCACTTGAGCGCTCCACTCGAGCGCTGTGGCTGGAGCGGGCCTGTGTGAACCATGGGGCGGGTGGCAGGCGGCACGCTGAGCCGTCTGACGGATGCGACGGACGGCGCGTGCATAAACTATAAAAAAATAAAATAAATCACGCTGTAAAAAAAACACACTGTAAAAAAAACGCAAAACAGCCAGGCCGCGAAAGATGAACCTGTGAGAAACTAGGGAACACTGTATTATTAGCAAGCTTCAAGAAAGCCTGGGCTTCCAGGACCCCCAGGCAATGCCATGGTGCCTAGAAGCAGTGGTTAATATGGCTATAGAAGATTGACATATTGTTTTGAAAATACGATCCATCCATCCTTTTTTCCATGCAAAACACTGGGAACTATGCATGGTGATTTCTTCACAGTGTTCTAATTTGCTGAAATCCTGTTTTTGTGGGTTTTATGAGCTGGAAGCCCAAATAATGTAAAGATAAACAAATAAATACTTGAAATCACTTTAAATTGAATCTCTAATCTATGGAAGTTTGACTTTTTGAATGTAACAGGTGGTGAGTCCATGGCAAGGGGGACCCACATTGTTCTTTCGAGCATTTGAGCCTGGCTGGGCCCCATGGGTGCAGGCTCGGGCCAACGGATCATTGCCTTAGAACCCCACCTCCTGGCCTGGCTTTAGATGGAGGCGACCTGCGTTTTGGCAAGGGAAAACTAAATCCACTGTTTTTATTCTCTGAGCCATCCTTAGTCTGATCGCTCATCTAGGACCAGTTTGTCATGGTTGACCCTGCATAAAGTCCCAAGTAATTTAGCTCCTAGGGTCATTGTGACACACAAACCCCTTCACTATGATCAGGTGATGGCTCATAGAGGCCAAAATATCACTGTGTGGAATTCCCAAACCCAGCTCGAGGGAGTCAATTTAATTTGTAAAGTTTGTACTTGGAAAAATGCAGTAAATATGTAAAATGTTCTTAGGCATTATTCTATTAATTTACCCCCCCCCCCCCCCCCCAAAAAAAAGGATTTCATTTACAAAAATGTTTCTTCAACAACTTTACATAATATGAGGGTAAAATACCCCTGTATGATGTAATGGGATAAAACGTTTTCTTTATTTCTCTCTTTGTAGGAATACAATCAATGGTGTGTTCTGGATACATCAAGTCAAGAGTACAAAACCCTTCAGCCTGGGAAAATGAAAAGCTACAACTTCAGCTTTGTGGCAAAAACCAAAGATGTTGGCAAAAAAATTGAAGTGAGAATTTTGTTTTGTTTTGGCATGGTGTTAGCAGAGTTTTTATACTTTTTGGATTGTCCTCCATTAACCTCAGCAATGCAATGTGTTGTCTTAATTTGTAAATAGGCCTGTCACGATATATATATATTTTTTAGACGATATTATAGAGCAAAAATAACTTAAGTATATCATTTTTAAATGCAACTGTTAAAGGTAAAGAATTTTACATAAAAAATAAATAAATAGAAAAATTAATTTAGAGTCAACAAGATCATTATTTCAGTACAGTATAGGGTTATCACAATACTAAAATTTCAATCTCAATATCGATACCCAGCAAAATACTCCATACTCAATACCATTTTTGATAACGTGGACATGAAAAAAGACAAATACTTTAAAAATGCAAAGAAAAATATTTTTATTAACATAACCGCAAATAAATAATCAAATAAAATGATTAGTAATTAAAAATGGGAATTTTTATTTATTTTAATTTTTTACATAGTGCAAATAAATTATATTTAATGCAAATTAAAGAACACCTCACACAAAAATTGCCACACGCAACATTTTTGATTGTCTGAGGTAAAAACACACATAGGAAACATCAGTAGGGATGCACCAAAATGAATTTTTTTGACCGAAACCGAAAACCAAAAATGAGAAATGCTTGGCCGAAAACCGAAACGGCAAAAAAAAATTTATGCCTATGTTTTTGTTATCATTGCATTTATTATAATTAGTTAAAATCAACCTATTTATCACTGGTGTTTTATAAAAGCACAATATAAATCGAAATGTGTCCAGACCACAGACATGTTGGCGAATGGTACATTAAACACCAAACGGGATGAGCAACTGAGCATTTTAATGTACAATAGTTTACACCGGCGGGCACGGATGCCTGCGGTGCAGATGGCACATTTGTAGGCTATTTGGAGCGGAACACTGTGGGGCGAACTTGAAATTGGCACATTTACATATTCACCACCGTTTAGAAATAAATAAATACATTTCTTTGCAATCAGCTTTGGGAACGGACTGCAAAGTCACTCACGGCGTTAGTGTAAGTGTTTGCTTCTTTAAAACTGTTGATAGCAATAATGCTAACATTAGCTTAAGTATTTAGCATGGCCACCAGAATGCAAGTGAAAAAGTGGAAGCGCTTGAGGGGCTCTCATCAAATAAAAAAAGGAAGGCGCTGCAGGAGAAAGAGTGTCTCACCTGTAGTGCAGTACTCGGCAGCGCTCTTTTTCGACATAGTTTACCAAGCAACGCCCCTCTCCTTCTCTGGTGTGCACAATGAAGTTGGCGGTACTCACAAACG
Organism: Vanacampus margaritifer; assembly: GCF_051991255.1. Classification (NCBI taxonomy): domain Eukaryota; kingdom Metazoa; phylum Chordata; class Actinopteri; order Syngnathiformes; family Syngnathidae; genus Vanacampus; species Vanacampus margaritifer. Next base: position 1,779,537 of record NC_135441.1, on the reverse strand, counting down.
CCACGGGCAGTGAAGCGGACACCCACCCCCATGTTTGGTGTTTTATTCAAACAGACGCTTCCTTTTATTTTTGCCTGCGTCACCACAACATCCTCTGTCGGCCATATTCTTTCTGTTCTAATTTTATTTCGGCCGAATGCCGAAAATGCATATTTTTGCAATTTTCGGCCGAAGATTTTGGCTAAAATTGAAAAGTGTAAATATCCATTAAGGCATACAAGGATTTAGAAAGTGCACTTTATTCTATGAATGACTTAAGATGCCGACTCACTGGTCTTGCTGTTGAAAGATTTTTTTTTGCAATAAAGACAATCGTGTCAATATGCTCCTCTCTGAGTCTTGCCGTTCCAAATGAGCCCCGATGAATACACACTTTGAGGGCACAACTTGAAGCAACAATACATAGGACAAGTACACATACTGAGCATAAAGCTAACCCTGAGTCTGCTGCTAATGGCTAATAACAAAACAACATTAACTGAGCATAAAGATAACCGTGAGCCAGCGGATAATGGCTAATAAAACAAAATTCGCTGAGCATAAAGCTAACCGCGGTAGCCGACTAATGGATCATAACAAAACAACATTCACCGAGCATAAAGCTAACCACGGTAGCTGGCTAATGGATAATAACAAAACAACAAGGCATCTTGTTTGTTCTTGTCCACAATGACTGGCTGGTTTGGCCCTCCTGCCGCCGCACTGGCCATACTTAGCAGCTGTAAAACGTAACTGAACAAGCAAAGTCGCGGTCTGGGCTCCTGGCTGCCAGAGACTGTCCACTGCTTGTAGAGCGGCTGACGCTGCGGCAACGATACCATTATCAATACCATGTTTAAGTAGTATTGTATCCGGATATGTGTTAGTATCGATACTTTTGAAAGTATCAATACTTTTGACAACCCTAGTACAGTATTCATATGTTTTTTCTATTTTTGTTTGCTGCTTAGCAGCTGATTTTTGAAATGAGTAACAGGTACCTTGGCTCAAGAAAGGGTGTTCCAACTCAACTAATCAATACAAACCAAAATAAAAGCCCAAACAAATAAATCTTATATGATTATTCATAGAGTGATGTGTTTGTATAAATATACAGTATAGCGATTTCAAGCGAGTTGTAGGTTCCCTCAAAGCACTAACATTGGAGAGATATAGACTCGGTGTGCTGGTCTCGCTGTCAATTGAAATGGACATCTGGTGCAGTCGCCAATATCTTTAAATTCCTGGTGGGCGAATGTTTGGAGAACCTATGGTGGATAAAAAAAGCAATGGAATAGTACAAAAAGAGCACCATTAGAGGACAGCTGTTAGCCGATGTGCATGGTTGAACTGGCAAAGCATCAATTCTACTTGCCGATTATTAGCACTAGTATGGACTGCTGCAGTTCATTAAAGGTGCAGACGAGTACAAAGAGCCCTAACTTTTAAACTGTGGCTGCGCTTATGAGCTTGTATCTTCCTTTCAGTGAGGAGTGTTCTGGGGGAACACTCGACAGTTTCTATGAGTGGCTCCTTGCATGAGCACAACAGACACACAGAGGCTGCAGTTACACTTAATAGTCATAGATGACAGTAGCGAGTAAAAAGTGACAAACTCCAGAATGCACCTTTAATAAATTAGAAAAACAGTTGTGTGCGCTTATGAATCAATGGGACACATGCGAACCAAACTGTTTAAATGAGTTTCAAAAGCTGTTCCACCCTTCAGCCCATAAAAAAAAAACATATACTACGTCTTTGGGATACTTTTTTAAAATTTAAAATTTAAAATAGAACGTATCTAGACGTTTTTGGGAGCAAATTAGTTAATAACGTACAGTGCTGCTCAATAGTTTGTGAACATCGAGCAATTTGGACATTCCAAATGTTTCAACCTGATTTTGTTGTTCAATCTGAATCATTAAATTTTATATGAAATAACAGGTGTAGGTTTATCAATTCAATGCATTATTTTTTCTTTTTCTTTTTTTAAATCTATTGTCTAGTGAAAACGTGATTAAAAATTGTTTTTGGCCAATTCATGTAGGTGCAAAAGTAAGTGAACCCTGAGCTGCATTGCTTAAAACAAGCTGTCAAGTAGGAACAGGTAGGACAAATTGGTAGCTAAACTAACCGCTGAAATGGACCAATGAAATTAGATGTTTAGCAAAGAAATTGTGCATCACTGACTGAAACAGAGACAAAACCACGTCACTTTAGTCTTACCCAGGTGGACCCATACAGGTCAGTCATGCTGAGAGGAAGAGAAATCTCAGGGGACCTCAGGAAGTGGCAGGACATCTGTCTGTGGAAAGCTATAAAGCCATCTAAAAAAAATTGAACTTCATCATTCCTACATTCATACTACAATCCTGCCTAGAAGTTGACGACCTTCTAAAATATCAGCAAGAACCACAAGAAAAATGATAATTCAGGTAAAAAGCCAACTCAAAAATCAAGGGATTTGCAGACCTCTTGCTGCATCTGGGACACATGTGCATGCTTCAACAATCAGAAGAAAAGTCAATCGACAAGGCTTTTATGGAAGGCTTGCTAGGTAGAAGCCTCTGCTCACAAAAAAGATCAAAGCTGCCTATTTCAACTGTGCCAGCGAGTACCTGGAAAACACTGAAGCTTTTTGGAAGCCCCTTCTGTGGACAGATGAGTCCAAAATTGAACTGATTGGTCACAACTAAAACAGTCATGTTATGTGAAAAGTCAACACTACATACCAGCAAAAGAACTTTCACCCTAGAGTGAAGCATGGGGGTGAGAATGTTAAATTCTGGGCTGTCTTTTCATCCTCAGGACCTGGACAACTCCACATAATCCAGGGAATAATGAATTCAGAGGAATATTGTGAAATCCTGGAACATAACCTGAAGCCGTCCTTTGTGAAGTTACAGCCTGGTAGACGATGGATCATGCAATATGACAATAATCCAAAGCATTCCAGCAATATAACCAAGGAATGGCTGAAGAACAACAAGATTCTTGTTCAGGATGTGCCCAGTCAAAGTCCCGACTTAAATTCTGTTGAAATACTGTGGCGGGACGTGAAGCGGGCAGTTTATGCTCGACGCCCATCCAACCTCTCTCAACTGGCTGCACTTTGCAAGGAAGATTGGCAAAAATTCCCCCAAAGTAGATGTGAAAGACTGATAAGTCACTAAAGAAAGTGTTTGGATTAAGTTCTCATTGCAAGAGGAGGTGCAATGTCTGATTAAGTGAGAATTTCACATACTTTTGCACCCATAAATTCAAAGTTTTTCTTAAATCAACAACTTTTGTTCAAGACTGAATGACAAAATTATAATTATTTTTGTTCAAGTCCATTATTTTCAATGTCAGCATTGCAGATTTGGGTATGACTAAACATTTCATAAGGTTATTTTAATATTTTATACAAAAAGTATGACCATGCCTGCAGGGTTAACAAACTTTTGAGCAGCCACAGTATGTGAGCAAACACAATGTAAATGAGCATTTATTGAGGCTGAGAAAACGCTATTGCCCATCTCCATTTTCTCTCATCGAGCGATAAGTCGATGTAGTAATTATCGTGACAGGCCTATTTGTAAACTTAATTGCCAGCTCCATTGCAGACAAACAAATTCAGATGTTCAAACTAATGGAAGAAATGGTTGTCAAGCACCACTCTTTGACCGCCAGCATTTACTGTATATGTGGCTTCCATAGTGTTGTGTTTATTAATGTGTTTTTCACAGATGTTTCGTTACCAACTATGACTTCAGGGAAAGTTGCACCACAAGGCAAACCCTTCTCTGAAATCATATCCCAACAGCATTGAAAAAAGTGCATCGCTATGCTTAGTTTAAGGCTAAGTTGTCAGCCAAAAAGACAAGATACAAGCCTGCCCACCCTTTGATCGTTATCTGCAATGTCAACTCTAACAAGTGTGATCACACTTGTGAGGAACCAGCTGACATACCTGGTGTGCAGCCTGGTATGCTTACCTGGTTTCATGCCGGTCCTTGTGGACAGAGATACTAAGATGAGCGGCAAAACCAAAGAATAACAAACAAAGAACCTCCGAAATCCAGGGCACATCACAGTGAAGAAAAATATCTGATCTCAGGATGTCAAACTTCGACCTTACTACTTATTACTTTTTTACATTGGTGCCCAACTTTTCCTGTAAAAGTGTACCGGGGCCCATTCAGAAATTATGATTTATGTTGACTTATTATTATTTGTAATAGCTTAATTAATAACTAAATTAAGTCTAGTTAAGCGCCTCTCGCTGTTCAACATTCAACAAGGAAACGGTGAGTAATTCTAATTAATTGCAGCGTCCATTTGTCTATGGGTGTATTTAGACCAGAAAAGTCCTTAAATCCGCTTGTTTGGTCCGGACCAAAAGCGGACTTTTTTTTTTTTTCATCTGTTGCGGTTTTGTGTGCTTTTTGAAAATAGACTATTTGCGTAATCACGTTGACCCGTGTGGTGATCTGTGCTCCCATTGGACAAAAATGACGAGGGCTGAACGCATAACAAAACCCGGAAATAGAAGAAAACATGAAATTCCGATGTAATGCATTTTTTCCCTGCATATTTTTGGCGTAATCAGATGCAAGATATTTGCGAGCTTCAAGAGCAGCTCATTCAACGGAGGTTCTGTGATGCTATTTCTAATTTTGGAACAGCCTCGTAGATTGCGTGCAGTAACCGGAAGGAGCTGTTGCACTCCTCGTGCCTCGCCACACAACATGCTGACAGCAGCGTGGCTAAACAGAAATACGGAGGATTATGACTTAATTAATTTAACACAATACTACTGGGCAATATTACAGATTTTTGTTGGAAAGTTGGGAGGAGGGGAAATATTCGGTTTTAAAAATACCCTGCTACATGTGTACAAAGCCTCAATTGAAAGCTGCCTGCGGGCGTCGCGGGCGGCCCACTCCTTGGGCCGCGGCCCAATGGTTAAGAATCACTGCTCTACTTAATGGAAATTGAACTATCGCAGGTGGGTGTGGAACATAACACCCGCGTAAAGTGAGGAATTACTGTATTTTAAACAAACTTATTATGTTAAATATTTTTGTAAATGTACTTTGTTTACTTCTGTCTGTCAGATGACAGGTATAGAGGTTATGCTTGGCAGTGGCAGTGGTCGCTGTGTGTTTCTGAGATGGAGAGGGGCAGGTGGAGACGCAGCTACAACCCATGAGTTCCTGCAGTCTAACAACTCACCACTTTGGCTTGACACAGAGGAAGACTTGTCTTGGGATTACATGACCATCCTACAAAATACCATGTGAGACTGATAAGTTTGATTTCCCTCCTTAATAACGTCTTCAGTTCACACTATGCCATATACGTATTCTAAATATATGTTGTGATTTGTTTCAATTGCTGTAATGTATTGTCCAGGATAATGTCTAGGGTTCCAAAGATCTATGTAGAGCTGAGTCATCAGCCTCCTGCTCTCAGCAATGAAATGTACTGTATTCACTGTACTGTCCAATCACTGGAAGAGGGTGTAGCCAAAGATGTGAAACTGACTGCAGGACTCAAACCAGGTAATCTTATCCATAATACATTGCGTTGTTAATCCATTTTAGGCTCGGTCACACTGCAAGCAAATGTGACCCAAATTAAATGGCTCAATTCCGATTTTTTTTTTTTTTCAAATCCAACCTGGGTCACTTTCCTTTGTGGTCCTAGATAAATATGTATCTGATTTTTTGACATGTGACCTCCAACTTAACGGCCAGGTTACATGTATCCAACCTATACTATATGTAACCGGCTTTGGCAAAAGGGCCCTCGTGTGTCAAAAAAATCTAAATTGAGATATTTATATATTCAACTTTTACACTTAATTCCCTTTAAAATAATAAGTTTTGGTCCTTGCATCTTTCAAATGTCTATAGCAACCAGTACCTTATTGAAAATATATTGACCCCAAATTTTCAGGAACTGTCAAAAGATCACTGGGAAGTCAATTCCAATAGCAAGTAAGGAAATCCGAGATATGAACCCTTTAAATTGGATGTATCTTGGTATTTTAAGCCCTTCCACAGCACAGTTAACTATAGGCATGTAATGATTAAATCTTACCTTTGACACACCATGGCGTTCTAATTTTTTATGAAATATTAGGTATTTTGCTGGCTATTTTTCTAACGTGGAAGTAAAATGCCCGGTTCAGTAAAAACCCGACTCTCCCTGTTTGGTCGCCGCGCCCCTCTTGTCCTAAGCCGGTACCGCTCTCACAAAACTCTGGAGAGCTCTTCTGAGTGGCCACATAAGACTGACCGACCCTTGCAGTACAACCGCGTCTTCTCTAAATGTGGAAATTGGATGTTCAATTCTTCAATAAACATTTGAAACAAAACAAGTCCTTTGCCACAAGAGAAATCATTGAGTAGGAGGAGGGGAGGGAAAATGAAAAAAAATACTGAGTGGGACGTGAACCAGGGTCCTTCTGTTCTCAGGGTGAGCGCGCAAACCAATAAACCATTTGTTCAGTTAGGTTCAATGACAGAACTTTTTGTCGTTCACACAAGTGTCAGGCACCACGAAACATTTCTGGGAAGTTAAGACAGCCAGTTGTCGTTGCACTTTGCCATTGCAAATGTGAAGGATAATTGATTGGTTTTTAATTCATTTGGACAGAATGTGTATTGATGAAGTCTACTTTTATCACTATCCTGCAAGCGTGGAGGTCTCAGAAAAAGTGGGCGTGTGTTTAGTCTGCAGAGGCGGTGCGGGGGTGGGTCTGCACCTGATGACGTCATAGAGTGAGCATTCGCTCGTTTTCTCAGGTTGGGAGGAGCTGGTGCTTGGAGAGCAGAATGGCCTAGAATTTCTCATAGATGGGTGAATGGAGGAAAACACCACTTTGGTGATGTTTTGGCTGAGGAATTAGCATTTTAACATGGCTAAAAGCTCCCAAAAGCAGATTTTTCACGTTACTGTCCTACTAAAAGTTAAGGAAGTTTGACCTCTCAACAGATTAACCCATTAAGGCAGGAAGCGCATTACCGCGTTTCTACCACCAGAGCCGGAGCTCTCTAGCGCGCTTCTACCTTGAAAGCCGTAAGAGCGGATACATAATTTTGTTTTGACCAATTTTTTTGTCTCTTAGTCGATGAAATGCATCAGAATATACACAAGAGGGAGTCTCATGTCTTGGAATTTTATTCGAGCCTTCATGGCTGATGCAGATTCGCGGGTGTTATGGAATAAATAACACGATTGATAATGGTGCGGGAGGACTTTGAATCAGAGTAACCAGTCAACAGTGACATATTGTTAAGAAATATGCTTGTAGACACTGACTACGTTTACATGCAGGCAATAACCGTTTTAAAACCCGAATATTGGCAATATTCGGATTTTGAAAGGTCATGTAAACATGCGAATAACCCGAATAAAACCCAGGCATCTTATTCAGGTTTTTAAAAACCCCATTAAGATGCCTGGGTTACGGCTTTCATAACCAGAATACTGGTTCAAATAAACGCATTCGGAATACCACGAATTAACAAGGCGTTGATTTTCATTGTGTGCATGCTCACAACCTCTTCGTCTCTTTTTCTTCTTCTTTTCTTATTTGTTGTTCCAAGGAATCTTGGTCTTTGTAGTAACGACTTGTATGCGCATCGCCGTTGTCTCACTTTACACGAGCCTTGCTTGAATACATTGATTTCTCCGCTGCGTTTTCACGTTATATTATGTCTCTATGGTAAAAATGCCACAGTTGGTGACAGGTTAACTATTCAAATGAGACAGACACAACACCACTCGTAATGCTTAAACAATGTTTATCTCCAGCTTGCAGTGTTCAACAATACACGTCCGTGTAGGAACATTAGATGACACACACATATTTCTGCTTTCTCCAAACGAGTAAGTCCGTGCTTCTGGCATGTACGGACAAGAACCACACTTCTGGAGCGAGTAGGATATTGACTACTTAATTTAGCGTGGTGAGTGACATGAATATAATGCATTTTATTGACCATTTAAAGTTAGAAGCGGAAATTACATCTATTTCTGCCATGATGTCGTCCGTGCTTTGCCTCCTTTACATCGGGTTATTCCATGTATACTGGGTTAACTGAAAATTTTGACAGCCTTGTAATGGAATGGACGACGAATAATCACCACTCAACTCCTCGAGGTTATTACAACTGCGTGCCAGTGTTGAAGGTAAATATATACCCGCAGATGAGACACAGTTGTTTGTGGATTTTAAAAATTATATATTTTGGAAGTTTATAATAATAAACTTAGTTTTGTGTGAACGCTACAGGTATTTTTGGAATTATGTTACACTATGTATATTATCTGCTTCAGGAGCTATCAATTATTTAGTAAGCATTGACAATATTGTTGAATTTGCAGGAAAACCTCTGGTTTTCGGGGGTGATTCTAAAGTCACGCATATGTTTTAGAGCAGGGGTGGGCAAACTCGTTCCTCAAGGGCTGGAGTCATGCAAGTTTTGGATGTTTCCCTGTCCCAACACAAGCTGATTCCAATCAACAAGATCGTTATCAGGCTTATGTAGAGCTTGCTGATGAGCTGATCGTATAGCAGCTGTGTTGGAGAAGTGAAACATCCAAAACATGCAGGACTGCGGCCCTCGAGGACCAAGTTTGCCTACCCTTGTTTTAGAGGCATGTTTAGGCGGGTGCTTTAGGCCTTAATGGGTTAAATCAGCCTTAACTTTGAAGATCACATTAAGCTTACAATTAATCTTCTGAGTCATTAGCCAACGTTTGGTGATTTTATTGTTGCGCCCTGTGGTATTTTTTGTTTTTTGTTTAAATGAGGTCATATTACTGCAGTGGGAAATTTAATTTAATAATTTTGTGTGAATTAATTTTTTTTGCCATTTGTTATGGTTAGTGACAAGTTTATTGATAACTTTTCATGTTGGATGTTAAATGCTTTTGGTCACATTAAGAAAATGAAAATCTTATAATGGTCCAACACAGTCCCCCTACCCCACCGTAATACATAAGGAACCCCACGCTACTGTATTTACCAGTCACTCCATATATGCGGCATGCATTTTGAGGCAGGGGGAATAGCCTTAGGAAGACCATTGCGTTAATTTTTCATCTTCAAGTTTTATATTTCAGAGCTCATATTTGATTGTTATTGAACCCCACTTAAGAGCATAAAGTGAAAATTTGGGGTGTTATTTGTGACTCAGGTAAAATGTCAATTTAACACGTTGATAAAGTAGTGTGTACTAGGGCCCGAGCGATTAATCGAGCACCGATTATAATCGGCCAATTATCGCCCTTCAAACACCAATTTGGCCAAATAGCCAATTATTTTTCCCTTATAACGTTATCGAAGAAAAACGTAGCTTCTGACGCTGTGAAAGTACCCTGAATGCACCATTTTGTATGCGTAGCATTAGCAACTAACAAGTGCGTAGCGTATGTTATTCTGGTTATTCTGTTGTCCCTAAGCATCATTTAAGCTGTTTAATGACACCCCAGTTGCAGTTAACTGTAAAACTAAACACACAACGATAAGAATTACATCCAACGTATATTCAAATACAAAACATGCTTAATTTTTAAAACATCGCTAGCCTAACGCTAATGCTAAAATGAAGGGAGGATCATCTTAGGGAGTGTTTCTTTCTTCAAATAATTAATATCCACAAACAAATGTTGTGGGAAGGCACAAATTCTTCCCAATGTGTGAAAACTGAGTTAATAGAATTCAATCTCAACTTTCTTCTGTACTAACTTTAAGTGTGTACAACATGGATGAACGGCACCACACTGCCCCCAAGAAGCCAAAAATATATATTTTATGCATTAAATATATATTTTTAAATGATCGGCAGATTAATCGGTAATCAGTATTTTTTTCTGCCAAAAATCAGTATCGGCCTCAAAAGTGTCGGTCGGGTCCTAGTGTGTACGGCGTCGCATGAAATTGATGACATTGACAAGCGATTAAAATACATTATTTACAATACATTATTATATTAGCCTATATTACATACAAGGCATTGCCTAATTTCACAACTTTTAACTACACTCATCCCGACTCGCTGTCAGTGACACCAGGTTCAACTGTTATTAACAGCAATTCTAAGTCTAAAGATATTTTTAGTTCATATAGTAAATATTTGATTGCAAAGGAAAATGCAGACACTGCTATTTTTGATTAGCCCAATATTTATTTTTCTTGCTTTTTGGTAAATACAAAAATAGATATATTTTTCTGTATGTTTTGATATAGAATGTAATGTGCAGTGTTCCCAATGCAATTCGATTTATATATTTTTTATATATTTATATATTTCATATGACCTTAATAGGATTTTAAGCATTGCTCTCATATTTAAACACCCAATATTTTTTTTCACACAACCTTCCATCCAAATGTTACGATTGATTGAATGTGTTCTGGTTAATTTTATATTTATTTTATTTTTTTTAGGCCAAGATGCCAATTTAAGTCAGACTACACATGTGACACTTGATAACTCCAAGGCTTGTGATGATACAACACCTTCTCTGCTCCCTGACATACTTCTGGGAAATCTGAAACCACGCGAAAAGGTTAACATACTTTCACTTGGGTTTTGGAAGTAAACTCTGCTGCTGCATCTTATTATATGATATATAGTATATCTCATGATCCAAATAGCTGATATGTGTGAATATGGAGTTAAACAATCATACAGATCTGTCAGATTTTAAGTTTCCTTAAGGCATAAATAAGGGTTACCTTTGTTTGTAGCTCGACAGATGTGTATATGTGACGTCTTCGACAACTGGGCAAAGGATGTTCCTGTTCCACATAGCTTACAGCATTGATGTAACTGTGGATGGACAACAGATAGTGTGCAAATGTCAGAAGGTAACAGAAAAATATTTTTTTTAATGCACCACCTATTTTCTTTCTTCTTATCCTTTATTGTTATATGTTTCAGGATGAAACAATTACCATAGAGACATTGGTCCCATTTGAAGTATCTGCCAACTTTCTGTCCACCAAGGTATGTACTTTATTTAAATGCAGTGGAATCTCTTCATGAAAGTATCCGTTCATGAACAATTTATTTATAAACAAAATTTTCAAGGAACTATTGAACTTTGTGATTTATTATTAGTGCTGTCAGGCGATTAAAAAAAATCTAATTAATTACATGGTTTGTAATTAATTCTAAATCTAATAAATCTATTTTAATCTCATATCTGCTAAAGGTCCCCAAATAAATAATCTGAATTCCAGGACATTACAGAAAATTCTTTTTTATACAAGGTACAAATCATTGCGTTTTTGTTAATACTCCCATCTTTGTTCTCATTAGAAATAAACTTGCCGTTCAAAGGGTCCAAGTAAGATCACTCTCCTGTGTCGCACTCGTGTCCATGTCTGTTGTCTCCCTGCTTTTGACTAGTGGCACAGGTAGGAAGTGACGTGCCACTGCAGCCTATGGGTCAAATTTCAAATGCTTGCGCAGATTTCACTTCACATTCATGGAACCTGACTAAATGAATCCACAGGCATCATTAGGCAAGTGGCCAAAAGGGCAGCCAACTGCTCTATTAGAAAAGCCAAATAGTAGAGCTGATCACACGTTTGGATGTTAATACAAAACTAACTAAGACACTTCTAGTTAGAGACAGTTATTGCCTCATTAGCAAATAAATGGTGAGAAAAGCCAAATGGCTTGGCTGTGGGGCTTCTAGCGTTAAAGGTGTCCTAATGAGCTTTGCTGTGACAACAACAACCATTCTCTGGATGCCCTAATACTGTATCGAAATAAAAAAAAAAAGGTGAAATTCTGCCTTATTGTACAAATACAGGCTCCACAAGATGATCTGCTGTGAGCCTGATTCCAAGCGCTTTACAAAATGAGTTGCGCGTGGCCAAGGCTCTACTGCTCCACCTGCTTAGGTCTATACACTGTTCCGCGAGCCGGTGCTGTTCTGCCTCGCTGCCGATTGGCTTCCACGAGCCAGCGAGCAGAAACCAGCTATTCTCTGCTCTCTCACGAAGGTCCGCTGCCGCCCGCAGTGCCGACCAGTTCCCGCAAGTATTATAATGAAGGTGGGGGGAGGGGTTTAAAATTGTGAGGGTGGAGTTTGCGCTGAGCTAGTGACGTATAAAACCGAAAAAGGTGGGGTTAATGACGTATAAAACCGATCTGCTGAAAAATATGGCCACTTCAACAGGTCTTGAGATGTTACCATATTGTCTGTGGTGACTGGCATTTCTGAACTCTTCAAGCCTGCCACCTCAATGCAGAACAAGGAAAACGCTGGATTCATCTTCGTTTGTCCCATCGTTTGCAACAAAATTTATTTCTTCGAGAGAGTCTCAGGCGATGCATCAGCTGTTCAGAGCAAAATGTTCCTGTGCTGCCCACATCCAGGATTGCATAGTTTTGGACTACATGGTCACCTTTGGTGCGTATGGCGAGTCAAGATGGCGACCACAGAGTCAAATTCAAGTGATTTCGAATCTGAAGAGATATTGTACGTTTTGCTACTTCGTCGATAAAGAAGACGATTGAGCGCTGCTTTTCATGAATTTCCTCCAGGAGAGCCTCTGAAATGAGGATGATGATTTGGCGTGCACATAAATATTAACTTACACGCAAAACACAGCTTAAATAGACATCAGTCAGCCTTTGTTCGTAACTCGGATGTTCGTAACTAGAGTACCTGTGTGTGTATATATATATGTATATATATATATATATATATATATATATATATATATATATATATATATATATATATATATATATATATATATATATATATATGGGGCAGCACGGTGGCTGACTGGTTAGCACGTCCGCCTCCCAGTGCAGAGGACGTGAGATCGAGTCCGGGCTTCGGCCTTCCTGGGTGGAGTTTGCATGTTCTCCCCGTGCTTGCGTGGGTTTTCACCGGGTACTCCGGTTTCCTCCCACATTCCAAAAACATGCATGGCAGGTTAATTGAACACTCCAAATTGTCCCTAGGTGTGAATGTGAGTGTGGTTGTTCGTCTCTGTGTGCCCTGCGATTGGCTGGCAACCAGTTCAGGGTGTACCCCGCCTACTGCCCGAAGCCAGCTGGGATAGGCTCCAGCACCCCCGCGACCCTTGTGAGGAAAAAGCGGCCAAGAAAATGGATGGATGGATGGATATATATATATATATATATATATATATATATATATATATATATATATATATATATATATATATATATATACACACATTTTTGAAATTCTTATATGCCCTAGATAGGTGTTCCATTTGAGCACTCGCGGTGAGCTTCATGTGCCTGTAGTGAAATTATGACATCAATATTTCATCCATGGTGGAAATGTAAAATGTTTGTAGTCTGTACAGTATATAAATTGGGCATATTTGACATGATGCTGGCTGGTTTTCGGCCTTCTGGTTGTCTTCTGGTAAACCTGGAAATAGATTTTTTTTTGTCTATATGTGAAAGCTTATGTGCATTTGATGGGCTATACCAGGGGTGGGCAAGTTCGGTTCTCGAGAGCCACTATCCAGCCTGTTTTCCATGTTTCTCTCCACTAACACACCTAATTCATAGTCAGGATCGTTATCAGTCTTCTGCAATGCTTGCTGATGAGCTTATCATTAGATTCAGCTGTGCTGAAGGAGGGAGACATGGAATACAGGCTGGATTGTGGCTCTCGATGACCGAACTTGGCCACCCCTGGGCTATACTTTAAAAGGTCGCCACATCATGCAACATAAATTCATATTTTGAATCTTGGAAAAAACTGTGGCCTATACTTCCTCCTTGTGAAATGTTACGTCAGAACTCTTTTAATGAATAAATGCTTTAACATGATAATAGTCATTTCATTATTATTATAATTATTAGTATCATTATTATTATTATTACTATTATTATGATTATTATCATTATTATTTTTATTATTATTATTATCATTATTATTATTATCATCATAATCGGAACATGGGAGTATTATATGTTGGCTATAAAAAATTAAAGCAAGTCAGGTAATTTACAGAATACTGTACATGCATGTCATGGCGCATGGTCAGAATTAAGCATGTTCGATACTACATTTTTTGCGACCAATACATACCTCTTGAGTAGTCACCGATACCGTTAAAAGTTAGTTTCAGTCCGATTTAAAAACTAGTCATTTCTATATTTATTTTCAATGTAATTAATTACTATATATTTTGGAAATCCCAAAAAGCAGGTCAAGCCCTGCTATGTATCTCTTCCTAGTTGGGCAGCATGAACCCCCCCCCCCCCCCCCCTCAATGTACCCTACTGTTCCCAACAAATACCACCACATTAAATTACAGTAGAAAAATTATCAGCCAGACATGCTATTGGACCATTATTTACACAATATTGTTTATTTTTGTGTTGCACTTTGTGTTGCTTACTCTGTCGTCTCCATCAGACACATGCACTTTAGGGCTCTGCAGTATAAATTTGAGTTAAGGCACATTTGGCACGTCAGCTCCACTCCTTTTCTTTAATATTCCTTTGATTTTACGTTGGACTTTTTTGGGCTGTGTGTTGGGCAGCGAGTGCAGGCGAGCGAGGGGAGACAGGTTGAGTGAGTGAGTGAGTGAGTGAGTGAGTGAGTGAGTGAGTGAGTGAGTGAGTGAGTGAGTGAGTGAGTGAGTGAGTGAGTGAGTGAGTGAGTGAGTGAGTGAGTGAGTGAGTGAGTGAGTGAGTGAGTGAGTGAGTGAGAGAGAGAGAGAGAGCGAGAGAGAGAGAGTGTGTGAGTGAGTGAGTGAGAGAGAGACTTGCTCCAACAATGCGTACGATCCATCCATTCTACACTAAAGTGGCCAAAAGGTCCATAATACAGCCCGGCCAAGCGGGATAATCCAAACCACTCCAAGTTAGTCACTGTGGGTTAGGCTATATCTATCAAAAGCACTTTAATGTCTGCTTTTGAAACAAACTTGCAGCACATAATAAACAGCGACCCATAGCAGCCAACCGGGGAATTTCCCACCGATCCCGCCTTGCCAGTCCGCGCCTGGTGGCAGGCATATCAAATAACTGCTTAATTAGATGGCAAAAGGTAAAACCTACCTATATGTGTTTGTCTGTTGTCATTCATACAACAGACATGCAAATATATCAGCTTTGTGTTCAACTGTACAAGACCAGATTTCACATGAAGTACATTTGTAACTAAATTGAATTAAGATAATTATTTCAGTATGCAAACTTTTATTTTTGTTTGCTTGTTTACTGTGACGTTTTTCTTATGCAGAATAAGTGCCTTGGCTCCACAGGTTGGAAAACACTGGCTCCTGATCTTAGAAGTACTCTAAGATTACAAATGAAACGGACAAGATGTGCTTTAATTGCAGACTTTCACCTTTATTTTGAGGGGATTTTGGGTCAACATTTGCCTCTCAAGCCTCGATACCCTAATCTGACGTCGCAAGTCGGAGAGTCCATCGGAATGCGCATCCAGGACTACGGGGCGGACGTCGACTAGCTGCTTGCTATATGCTAGCATTGAATATCCTTGGGTTAAAGTAAGCTCCCATTTAAAAAAAACAAAAAAAACACCACAGTCATGAACATAGCTATTTCCAGCCAGTTGTAATTCCGAGGTCCGTTTTATGTATCAGAAAGCTTGCTTTGGATGAATAAAGGCTCGGCAGCGATGCCTTAGGAAGCTAACGCCAGTAGTCATCATGTAGCCTCCGTGACTGAAGGATATGACGCATATGCCATGATGTGTGCTGTAACCGTCTTGATGCACTTTCCGACGGACTTTCTGACTTCCGAATTGGTGCATGAGAGACAAATGTTGACCGTACCGTAAATACACACCCTCAAAATAAAAGTGGAAGTCTGCAATTAAAGGACATCTTGTCTGTTTCATTTGAAATCCAATGTGGTGATGTTTAGAACGTGCATGAAGAGATGACTAAAGGTTCGAAATTTAGAGCATGAGCTGAGCTCATTCACACACCTAGAGAGAGTAATAATGCATGAGATAATCATTACTCTATCCGTATTAGATCTTATTTCATAATTTAATTTTATAGTAATATAATTGTAATTTGAAATAAAGGTTTGCAAACGGAAATAATTATCTTAACTCTGTTTATTCATAAATGTACTTAGTGTGAAATCTGGGCTTGTATAGTTGAAAACAAAGCTGATATATTTGCAGGTAAACATGACTTAGTTTGTTGTATAAATGGCAACAGATGTGATATGTCATGTCTGCCACTAAATGCCACTGGGAGAGAATAATAATTTAAAGGATAATACAATAATAATAATATTAGTAACTAGAGCTGCGAGCAGCCCGGGCAGCGAGGGCCACTTTGGGTGTACTTATAAGTCGGGGGTACTGGCACATTCAAATTTTAATTTTTGGGAAAATGGCATAACAAACCTTTACATATGGATTTTTTTGGGTCAGGTGTGATGAGTGTGTAAAGCTCAATGAGTTTTGGTCACTGTTATTACATCCGACGTCCACCTGTGGAAGCGCAACCGCGCCCCTCCCCTCGCGTGCGTGCGTGTGTCGTAATTTAATTTAATATATATTATATATATATAATATATATATACTGTATATATATATATATATATATATATATATATATATATATATATATATATAGTCCCTGACAAAAGTCTTGTCGCTTGGGTACAAGTTGACTTTAAATGCCCTTGAAGTATATTTCTAATCAATATTTTTTTACAAGAAATGGCTAAATTCAATCCCAATAGCTTTTGAAATAATATGTTGGAGCAAAACGAAACTGCTGAAAAGCATTCTAACATTTACAGCTTCGTAAAGCTCACTGAGTCACTTTTTGCAAAGACAAAAGTCTTGTCGCCTTGTCAAACGATGCACCCAATCCTTGAGTCCAGCCTCACCTGTTGACCAATCAATTATATAATTAATAGTGAGTGTGTATAAAAAGAACCCCAGCGCACCAGACCTTCACATCAACTGCAACTTGACCACGGACACCATGCCTAAAATTCACCCTGAGACCAGCGTTGATTATCAAGAGGCTGAAGACCAGATCCACTGCTGAGGTGGCTGACACCTTCAATGTGTCTCAGCGTCAAGTACAAAGGATAAGAAAAAGATTTGAAGAGACTGGAGATGTTTTTGACAAGCCCAGGTCTGGCAGACCCCGCAAGACAACTGCTCGGGAGGACCGTTTGTTGGCTCGAAAATCCAAGGCCAGCCCCTTTTCCACTGCAGCAGGGCTCCACCAGGCCTGGTCACCTCAAGTCCCCGTGTCAACCAGAACAGTTAGTAGAATTCTGTCTCGAAATGGCTTCCATGGTCGAATCAGTGCCCAGAAACCAGCACTAAACAAAAGGCAATTAAAAAAATGTGTGGCATTTGCCAAGGCCCACAGCCTGCTAAAAGGATAGAAGCTGGAAAAGTGGCAGAAGGTGGATTTCTCTGATGAATCTTCGGTTGAATTACATCACAGCCACCGCAAATATTGCAGAAGACCTACTGGAGCCCGCATGGATCCGAGATACACCCAGAAAACAGTTAAGTTTGGTGGCGGAAAAATCATGGTCTGGGGTTACATCCAGTATGGGGGCGTGCGAGAGATTTGCAGGGTGGAAGGCAATATCAATAGCCTAAAATATCAAGACGTATTGGCTACCTCTTACATTCCCAACCATAAAAGGGGTCAAATTTTGCAGCAGGATGGCGCTCCATCGCATACTTCCATCTCTACATCAAAGTTCCTCAAGGCGAAGAAGATCAAGGTGCTCCAAGACTGGCCAGCCCAGTCGCCAGACATAAACATCATTGAGCATGTCTGGGGTAGAATGAAAGAGGAAGCATGTAAGGCCAAACCAAAGAATCTTGATGAACTCTGGGAGGCATGTAAGACTGCTTTCTTTGCTATTCCTGATTACTTCATCAATACATTGTATGAATCATTGCCGAACCACATGGATGCAGTCCTTCAAGCTCATGGAAGTCATACAAGATATTAGATATGGATCTCACAGCACCACTACGTCATTCTCTGATGTTATGTAACTTTTTTTTGTATTTGAAGTAAATTATTTGTTCCATTTTCACATTACTTTTTGTAGGCGACAAAACTTGTGTCTTGCCAAAATCTGACCTTTCTGTGTTCATTAAATGATCAAAATTTCTTCAGTGAGGCAAATTTATTTTTGTATATTAAACATCATTTAGGAGGGTTTTAGCTTTTATATGAGCCATTTCCAAAACCAATGGGTTAATTAAAAGTCAGGTTATAAGCTGGTGTTTCTACAAAATGGATAAGCGACAAGACTTTTGTCAGGGACTGTATATATATATATATATATGTATATATATATATATATATATATATATATATATATATATAT
This sequence comes from Vanacampus margaritifer, assembly GCF_051991255.1. Taxonomy (NCBI): domain Eukaryota; kingdom Metazoa; phylum Chordata; class Actinopteri; order Syngnathiformes; family Syngnathidae; genus Vanacampus; species Vanacampus margaritifer. The sequence goes on along the minus strand of NC_135441.1, from coordinate 1,761,178 downwards.
ATATATATATATATACATATGTATATATACATATATATATATATATATATATATATATACATATATACATATGTATGTATATATATATATATATATATATATATATATACATATATACATATATATATATACATATATATATATATATACATATATATATATATATATATATATATATATATATATATATACATATATACATATATATATATATATATATATATATACATATATACATATATATATATATATATATATATATATACATATATACATATATATATATATATATATATATATACATATATACATATATATATATATATATATATATATATACATATATACATATATATAGGAATAAAGTGGTCAAGCGTTAAGTTGCCACATCGGATTGCCCCAATAAGTAGTAAAACATTTTTTTTTAAAAACACAAAAAAAAGAAGAAGTCGATCGCGGAGCAAAGCATGTTGGACTACAACATTGTGTCATTAATCGTTTTGTCAAGTAAGACTTCAAAAGAGAATAATGGTTTGGGTTTTTTTTTGGGGGGGGGGGGGTTCAAAGGAGGCATCAGACATGAAAATTCCTCACTTTTCTGCAAAATTGCCATTTTGAAACTAAAGAAGGTCACCTACATGAATTGCGCAGATCCGATAAAATATTTTGGGGAGCAAAGAATGGGTTTGAACACAGTTAATTTTTTTTCAAGGGTTCCAGGTTTTTTCTTGTTATATACTACAATACTACAAGGATAAAACCCAAGTAAATACACCGTAAACAAGCCTTAATTCAGCGGAAAAGGCAATTATTTTGCTACCCGGCTGCCAACAACAGTCGCAAATACGTCATCAGAATATGATGCGTGGTTCATGACGCTTGCACTCTGTATGTAATTCTTCCATCTCTAAGCGTCCTTTAAATTGTTTACTTTAAATTGTGTTGGAGTTTAGTGTAAAACTAAAAACACAACGCAAAATCGCAGATGTATATTTATACTTGTATACTTACTTACTGTATATACTTCATGTGTCAAGTCCCCCAAAATACTGCTGTTATTTTGTACTACACTGTTTAATAAAATTCAATTGAATTGTTTGAAAAATATTTTGTTCTCTGCAGTTTGAGCCCCTGGAACAGGTAGCCGTGGACCTTCCCTTTCTGATGTTAACAGAGATCCGGTCATCATCTCCCTGGCCCCTGTTCTTGGCTTCATCAGCTCTGCAGAATATCAGAGCAACAAACACACAACACCATAAATCCCAGTTACAAGATGGTACGTTATTTTAATTACTGTATTAGATATGTGCTCTAAGGATTTTTTACATTGGGTTTCTAGATATTTTATTCGCTGCACTAAGTTACTGTTACTAAATTTATATTTTACTTTTGTGCAGAACAAAGTTTTACTTTGAGCAGGTTCAGTAGGTTTGGGCTTCATGTCTTATGGATTACTTAGATTTTTTGAGGGACTGCAGGGAAAGTTAACCATTTGGTCTTCTTTGACCAAAATACCAAAACAAAGTGTGATTTTTTTTTTTAATCGATATACAGTGTTTTTTCATTTTCTTTGACCCGCCTGTTATAAAAAAACAAGAAAAGACTATCCACCATGTTCTTTCAAAGAGACAACCATCCATTTTTCTATAACATTTCCTCTCTTTGGACTGACCTCCCAAGCCCCATCTCTGCCAATTTTTCTATCTCATCTTAAAACCCATTTTTATTTGTGGACTTTTGACTCAGTATGAGACTCTCTAGAACATGTTGTATTCTGATACTGGACTTCTGTGCTTGTCACGGATTGTCCATAACGAATATGTGCCTGTCACGGATTGTACATAACATAACATAACATAACATAATGGTGTCTATATATGCACTTGGCACCAGGACACCCTTGGCATTTTCTGTAACCTCGGTAATAAAGGGGTGGAGCTGTCCACTAATCAGCAACTAGTGCTGTGCTGATTCCAATGGTGGGGAAAGATGCCGGTCCGACCTAAACCAAAACAAATTGCAGGGTGTCAGAAAGAAATTTCAACTTTTGGCAGAAGTTTGCCTATGTCCTTGGGAAGGCGGGGGACCTTGAGTCCGAATGGAGCATGTTTTTATGATTTTTGTTGTTAAAATGGACACTTACTAGCCCAGGATAGCCTTAGCATCTGAGATAATGGGAAAAACAGTATGCAAACAAAAAGAAATATAAGCTCTTTTTAACCACTACAGCACCATGAAACAGACTAACAGAGATTCCCCTCCACATACAGCAGGCGACCATGAAAGTTTTTTCAGGCCGCTTAATAGTAGGATGCTTAACCCAACTGGCAGTGATTGAAGGATGACGGTTCATTTACAAAAACATTCTCAGTATTAATTTACATTCTCAGAAACATATTAATTTGTTAAGTTACACCGTAAATGTCTTTAGCTAAACATTATGAGTCCCAGTTAAACCTCCCATCCTATGGGTGCCACTTGGGAAAGCCAATGGGGTACCGCATGATATACACACTTAGTTAATATTCATGAGGCTAGCAAGAGGGGTCAAACTCGGCGGGCCAGTCATGCTAGACGCATTTAAACAGTCTACGAGTGAGATGTCTACTGCGCTAAACCTACTAATTCTGTCCAAGGATGATGTCCCTGATGCCAAATTCACTGGTATATACGTTGAAGAACATACTAATGTTCAATTGAAGAGATGGTTTAAGTGTAGAGGGCTGAAAAAGATGAGAAAAAGAGCAGATCCTGTTCCAGAGGTAAAGTTTTTGGGGGGGATTTCCCTCTAAAAACATCAACCTATGCAACTGACACTGACATTCCAGTTTAACAAGCTATCATTTACCACCATATGCCCTCTCTTTCATATCTGGTTGTCTTACGTCTTTGACAGTTGTTGGGAGTAAATTGTTATTGCTTTTTGTGTGTGTGTAGCGATCGCAATTCTACTCAGAAATTCTCGGGCACAACCAACAACACTCACTGTACCTCAATTTTTTCAATTATTATATCCTTTCCCACTTATAAACCTGTTTCTTTAATTCAGAAAATGCCCTACAGATACGTTTTCATACATGCCACAGCATGCCAATTTATATGAAAGGCAGAACAATGAAAAATCAGGCGGTAAGCAAGACAGATGCGAACAACAGTGGTAAAGCCATTTTAGCATTTTTTCCTCATCATTCATTATTGTCGTCCGGCAGCTGGGGTAGGGTCAAACGCTAAACAAACAAAAAAAAATCGCTTACCTGTTCGGGACGGCGGTGGCCGGCAAGGGATCAAGATTGTCATCTGTAGGAGCATGCATGGCCCCCAACAAAATGTTTACTACATATGAAGGTGAAAGGCTCACTTTGCAAGCGTTAAACTGGTCTTTTGGCCATCTGCACAAGTTCACCCATCGTTCACATTTATCCCTTTGAGTTTTTGGCTTCGGGAAACGAATAAAGAATACATCCTTCATATGTGGACGCTCGTAGTGTCTGGAGTCATTTCTGCAAGTTCCATAACAGCAATGTTTACGCAATGTTTTTTCCTGGAGATAAACGAGTGCAAGTCAAGCAATTTTTTTATTTCAATTTTGATTCACAAGAGTTCTGTTCGATTTCGATTTTTCCTGATTCCATTCGATTTTCCACACTTCAATCTGATATTGATATTTTTTTTTTACATCAATTCTTTTTAAATATAAAAACTCCAAAAACATTAAGTTCCAAATTACATTTTGTGGAGGCAGTAATTGGTTAAATGATATGAAAATGACACGTTATAATCACTCACGTGTTACACATTGACATCAGCAAGGATGAGTTGAAAATAGTTTCATGGTTCTAATTCAATAATTGTAAACATAAATTAAAAAGATTGACTGAATTGTCTTAAAGAGCGTTATGTCAGGTCTTTCATAAATTTAAGAAAATACATTTAAATTCATGTGAACAGTAAATTTAAAAAAAAATAGGAAAAAATGCCTTTAAAATTAAATTTTCTTATGCAATTATGGGGAAAACAGATATTAAAATAATCGATTCATGGTTTTATGAATCAATATTGATTATTCGATTTTTTTTAAACCCAGCCCGACTTTCGTCATTGTCGTCATTTCAGCATTCCGCTCACCCCTTTCCTTCGTTCCTGCGCCTTGAATCAAATACATAACATCCACTTCTTCTTCCTTCCCTTGCGTTGGTGACATAAGTAGCTAAATTAAAAGTAGCCTGTGCGTTCGCTACGCTAGAGCCTGAAATAAACGAGTACTTGAGGCAGGAAAAAGCTCATGAGGATTTTTCATACTCGAGGTACTTGATTTTCTCGAGTACTCGTTTCAGCCCTAGTTGAATCTGCCATTGGGAATGAATGCCGTTACAAAATTTTACTGGAATAAAAAAAAAGCAAAGATTAGTCTATCTACTCTTCAGAAAAGTAAATCCAAAGGTGGTCTAGAGGCACCAAATTTTATGTACTACTATATAGCTAACCAGCTACAATATATCGTTCTATGGGCACAACCCAACAGAGACACTAACTGTTGGCTGGAACTAGAACAGAAGGATTGTAATAACCTCAGACTTCGAGATCTACTCTTTATTACAACATCGATTAAGCGACATAATTGTTTTAAAAACCCAATGATTTCCGCCATCCTGACTGCCTGGTGGAAGGCACTAGAATTGACAAAAGCCCAAGTGGAGCCCTGTGGGCTTTCTCCCCTATGGCATAACCCCGACTTTCAACTTAACATCCAACCGTTTTATTTAGGTGTGTGGGAGCAGAAAGGAATTACACATCTCCACCATCTCTTCTCAGATAATATGTTTATATCATATACATCCTTGCTCCAAAAATACAATTATCTACAGGTTAAAAATATGATAAAGAAAAAAATTCCAACACTTCGGGGTACGCTCCAACCGCCTGTTTTAGCTAAAGATATTAACAAGCTTTCTCCGACAACAACAAAAAAACTTTCAAAAATATATAAGTTACTTTCATATACTGATAAAATGTCTTTACCCATCTCGAAATGGGAGACAGACTTGTCTATAGCACCGGAATCTGACTTTTGGATTCAAGTTTGTGAAAACGCATTTAAAATGACAAAACACACAAATTTACAACTTATCCAATATAAAATTATTCACAGAACATACATTACTCAATATATGATGAAGAAAATGGGACTCTCAGACTCCGACATTTGTCTCCAATGTTACCAAAACACTACAGACACTTATGTTCATGCTTTATGGTTATGTACTCCGGTTATGTATTTCTGGACTAAAGTCTTAGAAAAACTTTCCGCTATTTTGGACTGTAGGATACCTTTATCTCCAAACTTGTGTTTGCTAGGTGACCTAACAACAATTGACTTACCACATAAACAATTTCAATCTACACTTGTAGCCCTTACTATCGCAAAAAAAACAATTCTTGTTAACTGGGAAAATAAACAAACTCTGAATATCAACCAATGGTCTAACCTCCTCATAAATCACATTTTAATGGAAAAAATATCTGCCTCAAATAAAAACCAAATATCAAAATTTATAGAAACATGGTCTACGTATATAGAATTTTTTAACCTAATTCTGGTTACTTAATTATGTCTGTTAGCGAGAGCCACTACATCGTGATAACTTACATTGATGTTTCTGCATTTGGCAATTTATTATTATATTATATTATTAGTATGGGATTTTTTTTAATGGGCTTTAGGTGAACTGATGAATACACACACGCTCGCACGCATGCACGCACACACACACGCACATACACATACTCACCCACATACAAAAAATAATAATAATAATAATAAAAAATAAAAAAAATATATATATATATATATATATATATATATATATGTGTGTATATATATTTTTAAAAAAAAAACACACATTTTTTTTTTTAATTTGTTTTTTTTTTTTTTAAGGAGAGCAATGATGATGTCAAATCGAATGAACAATACTGAGCTCTCCTGGGGAAAAAAAAGAGGGAATGAATGGGAAAAATTTGAAATTAAAATCTTCCCTTCAGTGTGAAGCGCATACACGATTTTGACACAGAGGTTGCAGTTTTACAAACACCAACCACAAGGCTCCTTTAAAGCAAGAGTAAGGTTAATGCTTAACTCTTCGACTGCCAACCATTTTCAGAAAAGAGAACATGTGGGTGCCAACTGATTTAGAGCATTTTTACTGATCTTTCAAGGTCCACAGAAAATGTTGTGTTTGGACTATGGAAACACAGATACTACCAAATGAAAGATGGAACTTTCATCTTTCAAGTTTGTTTCTACCTTATTCAGTTTTTCAGTAATCAACAATAGAAAATAGGTTAGTTTCACCCAAATGCTCTGTTTTGGACCAAAATACATAGAAATCAAGCTTTTTGTGAAACGATATTATTTCATGCACTCTAGTGAATTTGACACCTTTTTTTCCCATGAATGATGCCACAAACACCTAAACAGTGCTTTACTTCTGTAAAACACTACCACCAACAATGAAAACGTGTTTTTTGATAGCAAAATAAGTTTATTTACATTCAACAGTGTAACAATTTGACAAAACAATTTGGCAAACTAGTTACAAACGTGTGCAACTGTGCATGTGTGGTACTATTTACAATTGTGTGGCTGTTTCTACTACACAGTTTTTCTTTTTGTGTGGTATATTGTGTAACACTCCCCTGCGTGCAAGGGGACGCAGCAGGATTTGCACCACAGATTAGTTTCACTGCGATTGCCCCTTCGCGTGCAGACCCTACACTTTCTTGCCGGCCTCTTTTTCCGGGGAGTAGCAGGTATATACTGCAGTGTGTGTTTGGCCATGTTGTCATCAAGTCTACTCTCAGGATCATGATACGGTGACCTGGTGTTACGTCTGGCTTCCTCATGTCCTTCAGTTCCTATACCGGGTGGTAAGAGATGTTCTGATCCATCTTATCCACTCCATTCATGATGGCATCGTAGTCCAGAACCAGTGTCTTCTCCGTGATCAGACTGTACCCACTCCTCCGATGAATATGCATTGGACTCAGGGTACTCTTCATCGTCCGATTGAACGTCCGCCTGTGAGGAAGTGCTCGTTTGTGCACCACGTTTTGGTGAGGCTTTACGACGTGATCGAAGCCGCCACGTCAACGCTTCCAACTTCGGCGTCAACCTCGGAGTCACCATCATCATCATCAATGTGCTCTTTAGCACTGGTCGATGCTTTTCGTCTTTGAAAAAAATGCTCAAGCGTGAACTGCTTGCAACCGGGCGCCATTTTCGCTTCCTCAGCCATTCTCCCCTCAACACTCTAGCTCCACCTCACATCTTCTACTACTGACTCCTACCCGATCTTGTCCAAAGAGAGTGATCGCTGCCATCTAGTGTCCATAAATAGCCATTATACTAACTCGATCTGCTTGATACTTTGAGCACAGCTAGCCAAGGCTTTCCTCCACCCGTTTTCATTAAAAAACATAGTTAATGTCTTTTAACATTTTTCGCGGCACTCATTTGGATTTTACTAAACGTTATTAAATGTTTTTGGCGGTCAAAGAGTTAAAAACAGTCATTAGTGGCAAAGCCACTCTGTATATGCTGCTTCAACTAACACAGCCAAACCAAAGCAACCTAATAACTCAAGTTTTAAAGCATTCATTTTACTTTATGCCAAAGGAGTGGACTCGAGTCACTCGAGTCATGAATTTGACGACTTTAGACTCGACTTGACAAAATGTTAAGACTTGTAACTCGACTTGGACTTGAACAACAATGACTTGTGACTTCACTTGGACTTAAAAGCCCTCTGACTTGAAAAGATTTGCTTCTTCCACAAAATCAAAAAGATTAAAATGTATGTTAACAATTAAGTTCTCGGTGTGTCCGTGTGTGTGTACGTGTGTGAGCTGGGCTGGCACAGCACCATCATTCAGAAATGTCAGGGAAGCCGCAAACGCACACCGCCAACGTTAAGGCAAACTTCAAAATAAAGCTGACCGAATAATAAATTGACACCAATGCAACAGTCTTGGCGGATTTTACTTTAAAGTCTGCCTGTATGATGGCATGAACACTAGCTTGACTTCCCTTTGACATTTTGGCTTGCATTATCAACGTTTTTTTATTGAAATTACACATTTTCTACCACTATTATCATAATGCCACCCCGAAAGTATATTAAATAGCTAATTTAGGACGCGAAGAAACTGCAAGTGAATTACGCCTTCATTGTATGATTGTCAGGTTCAGATGTAGACATTTATCAAATAAAGAGAGAGGAAGCATCTGGTTCCAAATTTATTGCTCATGAGGAAGAGAAAACTGCAGCCTTAGTTTGATCGGTACAGAGTCTCTTGGTTCATCATTCAAATAGCCCCCATATATATATTAATCGGGGCATCTGATTACATGACAGAAAGAGAAAAACAACTCCTATCTCACTTCACACTCTCTAAGTGCGGCATGCAAGTCCAGGGGCCCTGGCGTTGACGTGCGTCTCGTCTTCTTATCAGTTGTCCTCACTCTGCAGCTGAGTCGTCCTCCTGCAACTTCACCCAATACAACAACACTCCTTTGCAATACATAACAATCCTAAACAAAAACTACCACATGATTACGTTGACTTACACTTCAATGTATTTATGTTCTCACTGCATGTGTTTTCCCAAGAGGCAATTCACTTCAACACGGCAAATGTATAATAATCCTCCAAAATAATTCTTACATTTCCCTCCTGTTTATTCTACATTTGCCTCCAAAAAATTTGTCATCAAAAGAACTTCCATAAAGGCTTTATTCAGTTGAATCATTTACTGGATGACAAACTTAAACATTCCATCATGTCCCCTTATATATATATATATTAAGTTTTAAGGTGTGTAAAATAGGACGGCAGGAGAAATTATCTCATCATCTGTTTGGTCATTAGTGTCCCCTCCATCACCATTATTTTCAGAAATAAGCAAAGGGTACATCTCTTGTATTTTAGAATTTGTGGGAGCGATGACGGTTGAGATAAGTCGGACGAGTAATGCGCGAATGCAGGGAATACAACAACATCCACACAGCACAAGAATTGAGGTGAACAGAGTCATAGAAATCATGACAGAAAATACCAAACTTTTATATTTACCAAACGTTTTTTCCCACCACTCATCCCATGCTGAGGTGGACACACCTGAGTGTTCTTTCATCTTTCGATTCAGGGTGCGCAGGCCTTCAATGGCTCTCGTGAGGGACCCATCCGGAGATGTGTTGTTTGGTATAAATGTACAACACTGGTCCCCAAACATAGCGCAAACGCCACCTTTCTCTGCCAGTAGCATGTCGACCGCAATGCGGTTCTGGAACGCCATGAGTGATGTTGCAGCCAATTGTTCTCTGACAGCTATAAATCCTTCTTCAGTATAATTCCCCAATTTTTGTACATTGTAATGGATGTAGTTGATTCGGTCTACATTTTTATTAGGTGTTATCCATATAAAAATAGATTCCCACCCCGCTGCAATTTGATTTGCCAACTTATACTCATCCGGAACGCCGCGAGGAACTCCAATTGCATCCAAATAGGTTGGTCCACCGTCCCACCAGGAAGCACGTCGCTTTCTTGAGAGATGGTGGAGGGGATCATGAGCTGAAACTGCTCTCTGAATATCCCCCAGTGTGGATGGAAAAATAAGCACCGGTAACAGCAGAGACACCAATGCACACACACCAGTTGCATCATTCAAAGAATCAAACAATTTGGTGCCTCCGCACCACCACCACACGTCACTTCGTGGCAGCAATGGTCCTGTTTGGAGCACAGTCGTTTTACACCATGTTGGAGCGAGGCTTCCCACTTTATTTTTTGTTCCTGTAAGATTTGTGCATGAAAAGTTAGCCATTGCAACTTCAACAGAAAAAATTGGTTTATCTTTTGTTGCCTTGGTTACAGGATATACATCATTCCAACTAGCACAGGCTGCATTAGGCGACACTTTTGTCATTACTTCTATCAAACATGCTGGTGAAATACTTGTTGGGATTACTCTTAACAATGGTCTTGGTCCCATACATGAAACGCAGCTGTAATTTGCTGCCTTTGCAGCCGTTTCCATTAACAGTAGCCAATTATTTCCTAGTTGAGTGACGCCTGTTATGGCTAAAAATTTATCATCGACAGAAAGCTTTTCTTTTAACTTTATCAATATTCTGGATGGCTCGGTCTCTAGGGTTTTGCTTTTTTGTGAAGGCGTGTGGACAGCTTCCACGGGGTCTGTTAAAGTAGAGGATACGCAAACGACTATGGTGTGATAAGGGTCTACCCCCTGAGCATGTGGACTCAGATCTAGTTCCTCACATGGATTATTATCGCATCCCCAATTTGTGGCTTTGACGGTTAGCTGGAGACCCACTGCCACATGCTTTAAAGATATTTGTGGTCGTAGTATTTTTGCACACCTATTCGTAGTCCAATCAGACCAGTCATCCCCTGTTTCTGCCACCAATCCGTCCCATCCCCTGGTTCTCGCGGTTAAATACCATGTGTATTGTCGTCCATAACTCTGCGCGCTGTACACATGGCGTCCCACTTTTAAAACGGTTGCCTCACTTAACGTAATTTGGGACCATGGTATAATGGCAGTCGTGACATTGTTTGCTGGTAGGCAAAGCATTGTTACCGGATTTGCAGAGCTATCACTTCTTGTACATGACGTGAAGTTCTTTTTATCGGGTAATCTTATTTCCTTCGTTGACCCTCCTCTATTATTGTTTGTCGGTGCGTAATTTGGTGAATGGATAGCCTTCACGGTCACAAAGACCACACAACATAGTACCGCAAATCTTATCCACGCAATAGCCATGTCGACCGAGAACCCCTAATTAGGTTAGGCGTCTTGGAAAACTTCACTGACCGCAGGTATTTTCAGATTCTATATATCTGCTCCCACCTTTGAATCAGACTTTCGCTCACCCTCCCTGTTGGGTTTGTCGGTTGAGATGACCTTTTTACAATGCGTAAGATGTATCCAAGTGCTCCTTGCTTCAATCTTTATGGCCGTCGGCGTGGTCAGCAGCACTTGATGAGGGCCTTCCCACTTTGGAGAATTCCAGTGCTTCTTTTTGAGGCTTCGGATCAGTACCCAGTCTCCTGGAGCTACCAGTTCTTCCTGTTGGAGAGAAGCACAATCGCCTTCTGGTAATTTCAATTCATCTCTTTTCTCTAATGTTTTTCGCATATAATCGGCCAAACTGGCTTCGTTGTCCACTTCCCAGTATGTGGAAAAAACTGGTAACCTATATGGTCTGCCAAAAAGGACCTCATAAGGTGTTAGACCTGAGGTACTTGTAATGTTAATGTATAATTTTACCAGATCCACGCACTGGGTCCAGGGTCTTTTAGTTTCTTCCATACATTTTTTTAGTCTGTTTTTTACAGTTCCATTCATCCTTTCTACTAAGCCTGCACTTTGGGGATGGTATGAACAATGGCGTTTTAGGGCTATGTGAAACATCTGCCCTATTTTATTTATGATTTGATTTACAAAATGTGTTCCATTGTCACTGTAAATGGTTTCTGGTATGCCATATCTTGGTATTATGTCTTTACATAGTGCCTTTGCCACTGTTAATGCGTCTGGTTTTTTGGATGGGAAGATTTCTACCCATTTTGAATATGCATCTATGATAACAAGGCAATATTGTTTTCCTTCACTTTTGCTCAATTCAATGAAATCCATATGGATCCGTTGAAAAGGGTATGTTGCCTGCGGAAACTGTCCCCGTTTTGGGCGCACATTTCCCTGGGGATTATGTCGAGCACAGATCATACAAGCTCTACAAAAAATTTTTGAGTATAAATTAAAGCCATATGTCGTATATATTTTGTGTATCTGTCCCACCATCCCCCCTGTTGACACATGGGTCACACCATGTGTCAATATAGCGGCCCACTTATAAAGATTTTTTGGAAGAATGGGTTTCTTTTCTGAGCTGACATAAACACCATCAATTAAAGTCGCCCCCTGCTTTTCCCATTGTTCCTGTTCTCGCACCGGACTCTGTTGTTGCATGTCAATAAGAATCTTTTTACACAGAACATCGTCTGGTGGCGTGCATTCAGCCACTCCCAAGAGGGGTTTTACAGCCGCCTCTTTTGCTGTTTTATCCGCAAATGCATTTCCCAAAGTAATTTCGTCCGTGCCTGTAGTGTGTGCTGCACATTTGCATATCACAATCCCAGTTGGCAACTGCACAGCGTTTAATAGATTTAACAGGAGATCCGCATGTGTCACTGGTTTCCCCGTTGATGTTATCATTCCTCTATTTCTCCAATATTGCGCAAACACATGACACGTCGAGAATGCGTACTGACTATCGGTGTAAATTGTGACTATTTTTCCAGTCATTAGTTTACATGCTTCTGTCAGGGCCACCAGCTCAGCAGCCTGGGCTGAATAGTGCGAAGGAAGTGGCTCCGATTTTAGCACCGTGTCCAGCGAAACTACTGCATATCCCGATTGCGTTTTACCAAACTCATTTTTCTTGGATGAGCCGTCCACAAAGAGAACGGCTCCGTTGGGTAAGGGTTGGTCTTTTAAATCTGGTCTGCATTTAGTCGTTTGTTCAGCCAGTTCCTGACAATCATGACGGTCACCATCCTCAGGAAGTGGCATTAATGTGGCCGGGTTCAGAACTGTACACCTTTCCAATGTAAGATGTGGCTGCGATAGTAGAATGGCCATACAAGATAGATGTCGGGCCGGGGACAAAAATATCATGTTGGTTTGCAACAGCAACGCAGAAACTGCATGTGGAACTTTTAGAGTCAATGGGTGGAAAAGCACTACTAATGAGCTGCTTTCCACTGCCATTGAAGCTGCCACAACGGCTCTCACACAATGAGGAAGTGCACATGCCACACTATCCAGCCTTGAAGAGTAATATGCCACAGGTCTTAGCTTTTCGCCATATTTCTGTGCCAGCAAAGACGTCATATATTCATTTTTACAGTCTACCATTTGAACAAAAGGTTTAGAATAATCTGGTAAAGCCAAGGCCGCACTTGACACCAAGGCTTGCTTTATCTCACAAAAAGCCTGTTCAGCTTCTTGTGACCAGTGCAAAGGTGAAGACATTTTTAAGTCCTCTTCATACATCACTTTTGAAAGAGGAGCAACAATTTCTGCATAATTTGGAATCCATGTCCTACAATAATTCGTGAGCCCCAAAAATGACATCATCTGCTTTTTCGTTAATGGTTTCGGAGCCTGCAAGACGGTCATTTTTCTATCTTGTAAGATTGTTCGACCACCTTTACTCAGATTATGTCCTAAGTATTTCACTTGGTTTTTACACAACTGTAGCTTGTTCTTGCTTACTTTATGACCTTCCTTGGCCAAATGACATAACAGAGCAATAGTATCTGTTTTGCAAGCTCCCAAATCGGGTGATGCCAATAAGATATCGTCTACATAGAGTAGAATTTGGCTCCCACATGGTGGTTCAAATGTAGACATGCTCGCCATCATTACTTGTGAGTAAATAGTGGGACTCTCGCAAAAGCCCTGTGGCAATCTCGTAAACGTCAGTTTTTTGCCTTTGAACGTAAATGCGAACCAATATTGGCTATCCTGGTCGACAGGAACAGAGAAAAATGCATTGCTAACATCTACTACTGTAAAAACTGTTGCATCCGGTCTTAATGAATTTAGCAGTGTATGTGGGTCAGGAACGCAGGGTGCTCGTTGTATTACAGCGGCATTTACTGCTTGAAGATCCTGGACCATTCTCCAACCGACAGAAGGTGGAGACTTTTTTACTGGAAAAATTGGTGTGTTGCAGGGAGAATCCGGGCATTGAACTATTACCCCTGCTTTTATTAACGACTCAATAACTGGTTGTATCCCTTCTAATGCGTCTGGTTTTAACGGATACTGCCTTATGCATGGACGATATTCTGTTTTTGGTCTAATTTGCACAGGTTGTGCTCCTTTAATGAGTCCTACATCGGAAGGCCCTTCTGACCATAAACAATTTGGAACCCTTTTTAAAAATTCTTCCTCTTCCTCTGTTAAGAGGAAGGAATCAATATCGTGTCATTTTTGTTGGAGGTGACGTCCAGCATTGACCTGTACTTTCCAGAACAATGCCTTTCTCGTCATTTTTGCCCTCTCACTATATTCGGTGCCTGACTTTTCCCCGTCAGGTTCCCAATCATTCACTATTTGGCCCAATTTTACGAATCCTCCCAATTGATTCCATTTTAAGTCAAAAGGTTTGAATAATGACACGTGTGGAGGCGTCATTTCCTTATGTAGATCTTCCAGTTTAAGTGGAAGTCTGACGCCTGCCACTGCGGTTCCCAAATTATCAGTATACAAATAGTCAATCACGATTGTCTCGGGAGTATATTTTTCCAATTTAAATTCATATTCGGGATCTGGACCTGAGGTCTTTTTGTACCACATAGTTACATGAAGGTAGTTCTCATTCATTTTATTTTGTTCTTCTGTTACAAAATAGTCGGCTTGTTCGAGCAATGCTTTTCCTGTAAACAGTGGCGGTTTATTTGTCATATCCAATGAGTAGTAAAAAAGCGGTTCCCCAAATCCTTGCATCACATACAAATCTGATTCAATTATTTCACTTCGTCTTTTTACCACCATGTGTCCCTCGGGTGTTGATATTAACGCTAATCCCAATCTACACAGCCCATCTCTCCCCAGCAAATTAACGGGACAATCTGGTACCACCAATATTGGCAATTTGCACGATTCCCCCAGGGGGTCTCTTATCCACACAGGGTTAGTTTCAGAAACTGCAGAGAGATCCCCCTGAGCTGTCCTAATCCATATCTTATTTGTTGACATGACGGCGCCTGGAATAGACTCATTACAAGCAGTTTTACATGCCCCTGTGTCGCAAAGAAAGGTTATTGGCTTTCCATTTACAATGAGTTGCACTTCTGGTTTTGAAATATCGAATACCAAGATCTCTTGCAAATTTAATGTCACATTTTCTTCGATGGCTTTTTGTTTGTCATCCTGTCGGGAAGCTGATTTTTCTAGTCATGCATCATTCCTATTGTGGGGACAGTGCCTCGAAAAATGCCCTGTCTCCCCACAACACCAACAGGTGACTTCTTTTGGGCCTGTGGCGTAGCCGCGCCCCTTGCCGGCGGGTCCTATTTTAAATTGAGGTCTACCCCTTCCTCGGCCCCTGTTTTGGTAAAAACCTTTTCCTCGGTTTTGAAAGTAGAATTCATTCTCCTCGTTCTCAATAATAAATGTGTCTGTCTTTTTCTTTTTGGCCTGCAGTACTCTTTCAGCATGCAGTGCTTGACTAATGTATTGTTCTAACGTTCCCGTTGCTTTATCCACCCAATGTTTTTCAACCCACTGATGAATAGTGTGATGCGTGTTGGCATGGAGAGCATTTTTTAACTGCTCCTCAAAAAGACTTCCTTCATCGTGATTTTCAGGAATGCCGCTATTAGCTTTAAAGCACGCAGTCATTCGCACTCTATAATCATCGAATGGTTCCCCCTCTTTTTGGGTTACTCTCCCGATGGCTGTATAATTTGCTCTTACTTTAAATTTTTCTCTTGTTCGGTCCATTAATCTGCGGACCTGGTGTGCAAGTTCTCGGCTATCATGAGCCAAAACAACGTGGCAATCTTTTGGTTCCCAATCTCCTCTGACGCTATGCCAATCATTTTTTAGGGCTGCCATCCACACCTGCTGGACCTCTACCCCGTTCAGGTGGTAAGACCTTCTGAGGTCTTCCATTTGTTGCACAAATTCATTAACATCGATTTTGTGGGATGTAATGCCATCTACTGCTTTTTTAACATCCTCTTGAGTCCATGTTCGATGTACCAAAATTGTAGGCGAATCGTCATCTACATTAGGATTCGCCACTTCTATCATCGGAAAAGAATCTTGTAATTCCTCCTCCGATGAGGGAAGCTTCACTTGCTCAGGGGAGAAAAGCTTCCCCATTGTTTTAGAAAAAGTAACTCTCAAGTTCCCCTTCTTTCTTGTCTGCATGGTATTACCCACGGCCCCCGTGGGCGGGGGTGAGGGTGGCAAGGGAGAACTCGGGAGCGGCGGATACAAGGTCGATTGTAGAGATTTTTCGGGGGTTTGTTCCCTATCTTCCCATTTTTCCTCTTTTTTAAATCCCACTGGCCCTGTCTCATCATCTTCTTTTCTTTGAAACATGACTGTATTTTCCCCCATCTCTTTCTCTTTTTCCCATCTTTTATTTTTGGACTCTTTCTCGATTTTATCATTACTTTTATCTTCCCTCCTTTTTTGTGCCATTACCATCCAAAATTCTGTATCCTCGTATCCGTCTTTGCTCATTTTCTTCTTATTATCTTTTCGTGTGGTTTTTATTTTATCTTGCAAGTTAAATATTTTTTGTGTATTAAGCTGGCCAGCAAATTCATATTTCGTTATCCACAAATTTAAATGTTTTGTTTTAGAAGGACATTGGTTTTCTACAAACTTCCAGTCCTTACATGTTAACTGTTGTTTCGGGTCTTTCTTGTTGGCTATTTTGCTATTTGTTTTCCCCATGTTGAAGTCAGTGATTTTCTTAAAGAGATTAAACTGACTTTAAGTCCCCGAACAAACAATAATGAGGTAGCGAACCTCCACTCACACCGAGGTAGCGAACCTCCACTCACTCCCTCTCTACGGAGTGTAAACGCGCGTAGGACACCGTCGCCCTCTTCCAGTGTTATAGACTCTCTCTGTCTCTTCACGCAACATTGACTAGTATTCTTACGGTTTTTTATTCTATCCCCTTTTCCTCAATTTTATAGACTCCCTCTGTCTATTTCTCAGTCCCCTTTTCCTCAGTTTTATAGACTTCCTCTGTCTATTTCTCAGTCCCCTTTTCCTCAGTTTTATAGACTTCCTCTGTCTATTTCTCAGTCCCCTTTTCCTCAGTTTTATAGACTTCCTCTGTCTATTTCTTTTATCCACGGAGTTTAAATACGTACAGGACACCGTCGCCCTCTTTTCCACGGAGTTTAAACGCGCGTAGGACACCGTCGCCCTTAACTTTAAACGGACACTCATTTACCAAACATCCGCCAATGAAAATATAAGTGTCCTACCAGTGTTGCCTTCTCTCTTCCTGGCTTGCTTCAACCTTTAGTCCCCAGAAACAGGGCCGAGGTCCAGTCCCCTAAAAAGGGACAGCTGCCGTGGCCACGGTCTTTTCTTGGTCGTCGGCTCTGCCTCCGGGCACCTCCGGTATGTTGCAATCCGGCTACGAAGGACCAATTTAAATGTCAGGTTCAGATGTAGACATTTATCAAATAAAGAGAGAGGAAGCATCTGGTTCCAAATTTATTGCTCATGAGGAAGAGAAAACTGCAGCCTTAGTTTGATCGGTACAGAGTCTCTTGGTTCATCATTCAAATAGCCCCCATATATATATTAATCGGGGCATCTGATTACATGACAGAAAGAGAAAAACAACTCCTATCTCACTTCACACTCTCTAAGTGCGGCATGCAAGTCCAGGGGCCCTGGCGTTGACGTGCGTCTCGTCTTCTTATCAGTTGTCCTCACTCTGCAGCTGAGTCGTCCTCCTGCAACTTCACCCAATACAACAACACTCCTTTGCAATACATAACAATCCTAAACAAAAACTACCACATGATTACGTTGACTTACACTTCAATGTATTTATGTTCTCACTGCAATGTGTTTTCCCAAGAGGCAATTCACTTCAACACGGCAAATGTATAATAATCCTCCAAAATAATTCTTACAATGATACAGTGCAAGTCTCTGGCGTTGTGGCTAGTAGCTAACTGTTAGCGTTAGTGCCTGGATGGCTGGCAACAGTAGTTTGACAACTGTTGCTTGGCTTGATTGCTTTTCTTATTATTTTCAATATTGTGGACCTGTACTACATTGTAATCCACTCTCCATGTTTAAACGAAGGGAATGTGCCTTAAATTGCACTTAGATGTATTTTTCAATATTTTTAAAAAATATAACTTTGCCTTCATTTATAATTATTTCATAAAAAAACACTAGCTTTAAAAAAAAGGTAAGTAAGCTAATGTCAGTTGTTTATCGGCTAATTATCGTTGCTAGCTGCATAGTAAATGAGACTGTAAATTCACCGGTAACACATTGCAAACACGGCAGTCTGTTGCACCACTATGGGTTCACTCCCTGAGTCTCTGATTCCTACTTTGATGGTCACCCAAAATAATATAATCTACGATGTTGTTAAAATGACTCGAAAGGACTTGAAACTCAAAGTGTAGGACTTGTGAGTTGCTTGAGACTTGTCAGTCTTGACTTGGGACTTGAGGGCTTGTGACTTGCAAAACAATTACTTACTCCCACCTCTGCTTTGTGCTATTGTGTTCAGTGATCCTGCGGAAAGATGAGTGTGCGAGTGAATGTTTCTGTCTTCGGTGTCCACCACTGGCTGACAATAATAATGCTGTGGCCACTGGACAGTACCTCATTTCATGGAGAAGGTACATGCACCTGCACCCACACACATCTACACTTCTCTCCTTGTATACACCAGAGATATATGACCTTGACAGAAGCAGAAATATTTTTCCTGTTCTGTATATAAATGAAACCATTCAATTCTCCACAGATATTCCTCCAGCCCAGGTAGTCCTCTCATCAGCACTACAGTCACTTTGCCATATGCCTTTTTGGAGCTTGTCCCACTTTACATCCATGCTGGTTAGTATGCTTATGTGATACTGTCTTAAGACTGTGTTCAACCGGCCCAGTGTGAGAGCACCTTTTATTTCAAATCATGACCTTGTTATTACTTTACATCATAAGTAGTATTAGACTAGATTAAAGGGACTATAGGCTATGACTAAGATGCATTCATGATCAATATTACCAGTCCATTTTGGATCAATCTGTAAATAATTGCTCGTGGAACACCCCTTTTTTGCCGCCAAATTGATATGGGCCCATCTCTTGGTGTGACATGAACTGACGTAATCCAAAATGCTTCATGTATGTCATCTATAAAAATTAAAATTGTAGTCATTCATCACCAAACTTAATGTGGGACATCTCTACTTAAGACCACCTTAAAAGGAACCCTGACTGTAATGACAAGTTTGCTCTATATTATTTATTTAGTTGTCACTAACATAACTATGAGATTTATTTTTCGAAAATCACTTCCTATTTAATACAGCTCACGCAACACACACTGTGAATTTTTCGGTTCCGCAGTCAGTGTGAATTGGGCGTCACTTTCCCCCACGCCGTGCTCTCGTCATTCACCAGATGCAGTCAAGAGTTTTGATTGTCCCTTTAGGAACGCTACAGAGGCTTACCTGCTTTTTTTATTGGCATTTCACATTGCTCGGCAGAGAGCCAGCCGCCATTCTACGTCACTACGCATTGAATGCGTTGCGACATAAATAGCAATGGTGGCGTATATCTACATAAAGTTTTTACAAAATGTATTAAACTGGAAATGATTTTTGAAAAATAAATCTCATAGTTATGTTAGTTACAACCAAATAAACAATATAGAGCAAACTTGCCATTACAGTTGGGGTTCCTTTATTAGAGACACTTGAATGGGATGAACATTGGCACTTAGGTCTATTTGTAAAAATTATGTCAGCACTAAAATTCCCCCCGCTAAAAAAAACTAAATAGTTTTAAATGACTACATTTCACACATCCACCCACTTTATGGGCATGTTTTGCCAGGCGCTTTAGGCCTTAATGGGTTAAACAGGGTTAAACAGCTTCTTACTGGTCAGACTCGGGGCTCCGTTTCCTGCCACCGGCAGGTTTGGGGAGTGACGGAATACATGTACCAGCGTTGCATATTCAGGATACAATTTTTTTTTAACTGTATTCCTTTACAGTTACAGAAAAAAAATCTTATCATATTACAGATAAATTATAAAAATGTGGATTATTTTGCAGGATTAAATTTGTAATGCGGGGAGAAAGCGCAGTCAAGTCATCACCCCTGTCAAACTTGTTGGCTAAAGAAAAGGTGGATAACATCTACACAATGTAGCTCAATTGTCGTCCCTCATATGCTTTTATGTTGGCCAACAATTAAATGAGACAGGTCACTATAATAAAAATGTCTTGACAGCTCAAATCTATAAAAAAGTTGGAAAAAAGATTGTTTCTACCTTATTCCGTTTTTCAGTAATCAACAATAGAAAATGGTTAGTTTCACCCAAATGCTCTGTTTTGAAACAAAATACGGAGAAATCAAGCTTTTTGTGAAACGATATTATTTCATCCACTCTAGTGAATTTGACACCTTTTTTTTCCATGAATGATGCCACAAACACCTAAACAGTGCTTTACTTCTGTAAAACACTACCACCAACAATGAAAAAGTGTTTTTTGATAGCAAAATATGTTTATTTACATTCAACAGTGTAACAATTTGACAAAACAATTTGGCAAACTATTTACAGATGTGTGCAACCGTGGTACTATTTACAATTGTGTGGATGTTTCAAATACAGCTTTTCTTTTTGTAACACTCCCATGCGTGCAAGGGGACGCAGCAGGATTTGCACAACAGATTAGTTTCACTGCGATGGCCCCTTCGCGTGCAGACGCTACATTTTCTTGCTGGCTTTTTTTTCCGGGGAATAGCAAGTATATACTGCAGTGTGTGTTTGTGTGTGTTGTTGCCATCAAGTCTACTCTCAGGATCATGATACGGTGACGTTACGGTGGTGTTACGTCTGGCTTCCTCATGTCCTTCAGTTCCTATACCGGGTGGTAAGAGATGTTCTCATCCATCTTATCCGCTCGATTCATGGTGGCATCGTAGTCCAGAACCAGTGTCTTCCCCGTGATCAGACTGTACCCACTCCTCCGATGAATATGCATTGGACTCGTCGTCCGATTGAACGTCCGCCTGAGCAGAAGTGCTCGGTTGTGCTCCGCGTTTTCCGGCGTTAGCATCGCTAGCCGGTGAGGCTTTATGACGTGATCATAGCCGCCGCGTCAACGCTTCCAACTTCGGCGTCAACCTCGGAGTCACCATCATCGTTGTCATCAATGTGCTCTTCAGCACTGGTTGATGCTTCTCTTCTTTGAAAAAAACGATCAAGCGTGAGCTGCTTGCCACCGGTCGCCATTTTCGCTTTTTCAGCCATTGTCCCCTCAACACTCTAGCTCCGCCTCACGTCTTCTACTACTGACGCCTACCCGATCTTGTCCAAAGAGAGTCATCGCTGCCATCTAGGGGCCAAAAATAGTCATTATACTAACTAGATCTGCTCGATACTTTCAGCACAGCTGGCCAAGGCTTTTTTCCACCCGTTTCCCCAAAAAAAACTAAAAACTTGGTGAACGTCTTTTAACTCTTTGACTGCCAAAAACGTTAAATAACGTTTAATAAAATCCTACGGAGGAGCGCCAAAGACGTTAAAAGACGTTCACCAAGTTTTTTGTTTTTTTTGGGGAAACTGGTAAAGGAAAACCTTGGCCAGCTGTGCTGAACGTACCAAGAAGATCTAGTTAGTATAATGACTATTTTTGGCCCCTAGATGGCAGCGATGACTCTCTTTGGACAAGATCGGGTAGGCGTCAGTAGTAGAAGACGTGAGGCGGAGCTAGAGTGTTGAGGGGACAATGGCTGAGAAAGCGAAAACGGCGACCGGTGGCAAGCAGCTCACGCTTGACTTTTTTGAGTTTTTTCAAAGAAGAGAAGCATCAACCAGTGCTAAAGAGCACATTGATGACGACGATGATGATGATGGTGACTCCGAGGTTGACGCCAAAGTTGGAAGCGTTAACGCGGCGGCTATGATCACGACATAAAGCCTCACCGGCTAGCGATGCTAACGCCGCAAAACGCGGAGCACAACCGAGCACTTATGCACAGACAGACGTTCAATCGTATGACGAAGAGTGCCCCGAGTCCAATGCATATTCATCGGAGGAGTGGGTACAGTCTGATCACGGAGAAGACACTGGTTCTGGACTACGATGCCACCATGAATGGAGTGGATAAGATGATTCGACCACCCGGTATAGGAACTGAAGGACATGAGGAAGCCAGACGTAACACCACCGTAACGTCACCGTATCATGATCCTGAGAGTAGACTTGATGGCAACATGGCCAATCACACTGCAGTATATACTTGCTATTCCCCGGGAAAAAAAGCCAGCAAAAAAGTGTAGCGTCTGCAATCGCAGTGAAACTAATCTGTTGTGCAAATCCTGCTGCGTCTCCTTGCACGCAGGGGAGTGTTACAAAAAGAAAAACTGTATTTGAAACATCCACACAATTGTAAATAGTACCACGGTTGCACACATTTGTAAATAGTTTGCCAAATTGTTTTGTCAAATTGTTACACTGTTGAATGTAAATAAACGTATTTTGCTATCAAAAAACACTTTTTCATTGTTGGTGGTAGTGTTTTACAGAAGTAAAACACTGTTTAGGAGTGTTTGTGGCATCATTCATGGAAAAAAAAGGTGTCAAATTCACTAGAGTGCATGATATAATATCGTTTCACAAAAAGCTTGATTTCTCCGTATTTTGTTTCAAAACAGAGCATTTGGGTGAAACTAACCATTTTCTATTGTTGATTACTGAAAAACGGAATAAGTTAGAAACAAACTTTTTTTCTGACGAAAGATGAGAGTCCAATCTTTCATTTGGTAGTATGTGTGTTTCCATAGTCCAAACACAAAATTTTCTGTGGACCTTGAAAGATCAGTCAAAATGCTTAAATCGGCTGGCACATACGGCATCCCTTTTCTGAAAACGTCTGGCAGTCAAAGAGTTAACGTCTTTGGCGCTCCTCCGTAGGATTTTACTAAACGTTATTTAACGTTTTTGGCAGTCAAAGAGTTAAAAAAAAAGTAGTGAAAATAGTTAATTTGCCTGGTAACCACGGTTATTTTAGTTAACAAAAACGAAAAAACGAAAAATAAAACTCAAATAACAATTTTGTTACCAAAATAAAATAAAAATGTTTTTTTTTTTTTTTAACGAAAACTAACTGAAACTACATTTTAAGTTCACAAAACTAACTAAAACTTACTATAATTATAACAAAAATATCCTTTGTTTTAGTCTTTGGTAATAAATAAAGCTTTTTTCTTTCCTCGTTCTTGTGATTTTTGTCACACGGTGCTTGGGTGACGTCACGGGAGAAACCGTCGCACGGCATTTATGTCTCAATTATAACTTGTGACGTCGCAAAATGGGTCGAACTCCGCAGTGGAGACACAGCCACAAGCGAGCCGGCTGAAAGGACGGCTCCTGTGAAAGTCCCTACCCCCCTCCCCATACCCGAATGTCCTGCGGTGGAAACGCGGCTTTGGTCGTAATTTAGTGCATGGTAAAACGATCAATATGGTCATTATTGTTAAATTTCCGTGATTACCCGTGTGAGTCCGCTGTTTCCGACATGAATACTGAATCACAGCGAGAGTTCAGCAATGTCCCATAGCTCACCACTTAATGTAACAGGTGTGCTAAGTATATACTAACTGATAACAATAAGGTTGCACTTAAGGCTAGACTCAGAAGACCAAATTCGGCTCTGGGAGCGGAGAATAGGAAACTGGACACCTTAAAAGTTCAATTGGAACTGGGGTGGGCGATCTTGCAAAAATTTTATATCACGATTTTTTTTATTATAAAATTACGATTTTGATTTTATCACAATTTCTTTTAATTAATATGAAATAGGTATTACATTAGAGTAGTAATGAATAAATACTAGACTAGTAAGGCTATACTTAAAAATGAGCAGCAAAACAATCACAAAAGTCAGAGTTCTGTTTTCAAGTTGTGTACTGTATTCAAAACAGCGAATGTCTTAAAGTGTACACAACTTGGCTGGTATAAAGTCATGGTAAAAATTAAAAAAAAAAAGAGGAGAGGGAGTAGAGAGGAACATGTAAAGACGATGTTAAAACAAACTGCTGATGGTAGCCAAGTAAAAAGCACCTTTTATAAATAAAGGTCAATATTGTAACAAGTTAACAACCCTTGTGAGTGCATCGCGGGTTATGTAGTTTCCGATGGTCTGAACGGGCCATGAATGCAACACAACTTTTTTTGTCTTTTTTGGCTAAGCTACGCACGTTTGCGTGTTGTGTTCTGGCATGGATGGGTAACTTTTGCAAAATGGCATTACGGTGTTAGTTCACCCCTTGACCTGATCATTTCACAAACGCTACAGGTCATTTGTAAAAGCAAAAAAAAAAAAACACATTTTGTATTTTTTGCACCACTATTTCTCAACAATTTGCATACATGCGAGGAGTTGCGGTACTTACAACTTGGCAGCTCATAACTTGGATCCAATGTCATACGGCATGAGTTTGGTGAATGCGTCTGTGACGGTCTGCTGTTTGGAGGCGCAGGTAGGTAGGAGCTGTTGTCGCTGCTAATTATTAGCTTTGCTCTCATTGTACTGTGCAGGACAGAGATGGGAAAAGTACTGACATTCTGTACTTGAGTAAAAGTACAATTACTTACATAAAAAAATACGTTGGTAAAAGTACTCATTCAAATACAAATAAATTACAGGCTCAAAAATGTACTTAACGAGTAAAAGTA
Organism: Vanacampus margaritifer; assembly: GCF_051991255.1. NCBI lineage: Eukaryota > Metazoa > Chordata > Actinopteri > Syngnathiformes > Syngnathidae > Vanacampus > Vanacampus margaritifer. The sequence continues at coordinate 1,736,602 of NC_135441.1, read as the reverse complement.
AAAAGTATTTTTACCGAGTGTTTCCTCCTCGCGTCATATAATTTGAAGACCATTTAATTTAAAAGATCATCACTTAAACGCACTGCTGAACTACCGGAGATAGTAATTTCATTAGTTGCTGAAAAAGAGTTTGATAGAGTGGAGTGAAAGTATTTGTTGGCTGTTTTGAGCAAATTTGGGTTTGGTGAGTTTATTTCTTGTATTTGTCTTCTTTATTCTTCTCCTAAAGCCAGTGTTCATACTATGATACTTATTTTGACTATTTTGATCTTGGACGCGGAACCCGTCAAGGTTGTCCACTGTCGCCTTATTTTGACTATTTTGATCTTGGACGTGGAACCCGTCAAGGTTGTCCACTGTCGCCTTATTTTGACTATTTTGATCTTGGACGTGGAACCCGTCAAGGTTGTTCACTGTCGCCTTTACTCTTTGCTATTGCTATTGAGCCCTTGTCGAGATCTTCTTCCTTTTTTAGAGGAATTTTTCGAAATGGGGTAGAGTACAGAGAATTTCGGTCTCCTTTTCCGGTTATAAATTGAATTTGGAAAAAAGTATGCTTTCCTGTCAATAATAGTGCATTTCTCTTGCAGCATTCTGATTTACCTTTTCAGTTTGCAGTATCTGGTTTTAATTATTTGGGTATCAACGTGACACGGTCTCTGTCCAACCTTTTATCTGCTAATTTCACTCCTCTTGTCTCGAAGGTTATCTCTGATATTCAGAGGTGGAATAACCTCTCCCTTGTCATTGATTGGTAGGATTAATGTTGTTAAAATTATTATTTTACCAAAATTTATTTTTCTATTTCAGTCAATCCTTCTTTGGTTGCCGAAACACTTTTTTTGATTCTCTGGATAAGATTATTTCATTTTTATTTGGGGCGGGAAGCCACCTAGGGTTCAAAAAACTTTGCTGCAAAGTTGTAAATTGAGTGGTGGTTTGGCATTACCTAATTTTCAATTCTATTATTGGACAGCTCATGTACACAAAGCTTTTGGTTAAATGCCCCTGACTTCGCATGGTGTAAGATGGAACTTTCAGCATTCAAGCGTTCTTCTCTATATGCTCTAATATATTCCTTTTTATCCATAAGGCTTTTTTTTCGGGTCCAATCCATAACTACTACTTATTTCCTCCATCGCGTTTGGATCCGGTATTTTTAGGGTGGCATGAAAAGGGTATTAAACAATTTAGGAATTTATTTGTGTATAATGTCTTTGCCAATTTTGCTAGCTTGTTTGTCACCTTGTTTTCCTTCTATTCCGCCTAGGCGGATTTGGGAAGAAGTGCTCTTTATTAATCCACTGAAGAGGGGAACGATCTCTGGCATTTATAATTTTAGATTGTCCTTGGGCGACCGAGTGGGTGACAAAATTAAGAATTCATGGGAGAAAGACTTGGGGATACGAATTGATGAGGACTACTGGGAGCGTGCTATTAATAGCATACGTACTACCACCTCCTGCGCTAGTTTGGGATTTATCCAATTTAAGATTATACAAAGGGTCCATTTTTCTAAAACTAAACTTTTAAATGTATCCAGATGTTGCGGCTATATGTAAGAAATGTCATCTCCCTGTAACATATGTTACAGTCATATGTTTTATTCGTGTCCCAAACTATTCGATTTTTGGACTGGATATTTTGGTATTATGTCTGTTGTACTTCAAGTAAATTTACAATCTTCCCTGTTGGTAGCGATATTTGGTGTGCCAGACACTACTCTTGCATTAAATTCTACTCTAAAGGAAATTGTAGCCTTCAGATTTTTGTTGGCAAGACGTTGTTTATTATTGCACTGGAAGTCTCCCAAATATCCTTCCATTTCTTTGTGGTTTAAGGACACCATGTTTATTTATTTATTTATTTTTAACTTGAAAAGATTAAATATCCACTGAGGGATTTTTCAAAAAGTGGCAACCCCTAATCACTTACTTCACGAACGCCACCCCTGCCCCTATACTAAATGCCTGTATGTGTAACATATAGTAGTCTGCATATCCAGTCATATATTCCGATCAGTGCATTAACCAGGGCCAAGATAACGAAAGGGTAATGATTATTTAGCTTTACTCTACCTAACCTCGATGAATTGTTTCACATTGGACAGGGAGTTCTTGCAGGCGGCTAGCTCGTGGACTTTAGGTTAATTTTACTTCATTTATTATTATTGTTTTTTCAGGCAATAACAGAGCATATAGTGTCAAGTTCCACAAGGAAAAAAAACAATGAAAAAGAGAGCGAAAAAAAACAACCAAAGGATAAAGTCCAATTCTGCCTGGTCTCACTCGCTCAGAGTTTTGTTGACTCAGCGCTCTATACTGCTCACTCAGCGCTCGGTTGGTCGGCTCCTCAGCGTGTACCAGTGCCAATTACTTTCGCTGTTTAACTCTTTTACTGCCAAACGTTTTCAAAAAGACAACCCCTACAGTGCCAGCCATTTCAAGCATTTGAACTCATCTTTCAAGGCAAACAGAATATTGTGTGCTATGACTACGTAAACATGGTGGATACCATATGAAAGATTGTATTCCATTCTTTCAGTAGAAAAAAAACATATGATTATTCCTTATTCTATTCTTTAGTAATCACCATTGGAAAATAGGTAATATGAGTGACACCAAGCGAAAATTTTAAAAAATAAGGAGAAAACAAGCTTTTTGTGAAAATATAAATTTTCTGCACAACAGTGACTTTGACACGAATATTTTTTGTTTAGGGACGCTCTGTGAATTAGATTTAGGCCCAATCCCATTACTTTCTCTTCACCCACCACCCTTTGTCTCGTTTAGCTCTTCCCTCTCCTCTCCCTTCTACTTCTTGCGGAAGCAAAGACAAAAAAATCCCTCTAGGAATTGGGAACATACTATTGCTATCCAGTCCGCTACGTTGTTACCTCGAGCCGCCCGTCTGCGTGCTGGTTGTGACGTAACGGACGCGACAATAGCAAGCATTTACCAAAACACACAACTGTGCTTATTTCTGCCAAAGTATATAAAATCACTATTATTACTATGCAAGTCAATAAATATTAGCGTACTTACATTTACGTGTTGCCGAGTGGGCGTGACTGCAGTAAGGGAGAACCCAAGGGATATCTGGATTTATCTTCGTGAAAAGGGACCTGCAGCCCTCGTCTCTAACTCTACTCCTACATTTTACGGAGAATTGAGAAACTCTTTTGTCCGCGTGAACGCACATTCATAAAGGGGAGGGACGAGAGGAGGGGTAAGGGGCGGTATTGGGATTGGGCTTTAATGTGACAAACGCTTTGATCATTCACGTGACGTTATCCTTGAAAACGTTTGAGTTCCTAAGAACCGCCATGTTTTCATGCAATTTAGTACACAGGAGCCCATTGAAAAGAGATATAATGCTGCCATCTGTTGGCCATAGATGGTGCATGTTTTTTTATTTTTTCCACCCCATTCACAAACCAGAGCTCCACAAGACATTGCACTGACCATTGAGAAAAAAACATAGTTGAAGTCAATTGACATTATTGGCGGAAATGGTGGACGTTTCCTTAACATCAATTAACATTTTTGCCGGTAAAAGAGTTAACCTGCCCGTACTGGACGCGCTACATCATGTGACCACAACAGTACGTACTAGGCACACTGTATCACGTGACCACATGAACACCGGCAAAGAGACGTCAAAGGGAACTAGCAATCTCAATACAAAGACAGAAAGACAGTAAAAAGTCATGTTAATTCTAAGCAGGAAAGCTAATAAGATTTGCTTAATAGTAAGTGCTATTCCTATCCGGGTTACAACTGGTGTACCCAATTCACAGTGCTTATTGGCTGCGAAAAAGGCACCATCCGGGAAGACCGGCGTCCCTCGCTGGTATACAAGTTCCACAGCATTTGTTGGCCGCCAGTGATCCTGAGAATATTATAAAGTATAAAGCACCAGCCCGGAGGTTGAGGCATCGGGTTTGTTGGATTGACAGCATGTCTACAGAAGCCAATGTCCATGTCGCCGTCGATCAACGACAAAGGCTGGTCGTGCTGACTGCCGCCAGGCTATCTGTCAACAGTCCTCTGCAGAAGCCTTGTTGGTCGCAGTGTGAGGGCTATCACTGCGGCTGTGTTGCCAGCTCTGTGGGGAGCCTTGGTCGCCCACAGTAGGATGGCAATGAAGTCTGTAACCCTCTTACTGGGATGACAATATCCACAAAGGAGGCGTCCATTAGTTGAGCCCAAGGAGCTGCATAGATGTTCAAGGCAGAACCACAAACGAAAGTGGAAATAAGACGTTTGTCCAAAGGGAGGTGGGCATGGATCCTAATTAAAGTAAGCCATTTAATTTCAACCTTCGACCAAAAAAGAAAAGAAAAGGATTCATAGAAATGATCAGAGGTGGGCAGTCAGTCGGGAGTAACGGACTGTGCGTCGTCGACGGACCCCCATTTGGCCATCAGCCAAGGCCACTTATTATTCATCTTCATTCCATACATCGGGGAGCCAACCACATTTTGCACTCTTCTAAAGTACATTGTAATTGCCTGTAAATGTCTACTACCAAAGGTTGTGCAATTTTTGTGCAATTTGACATTAAAATCGGCTGTTTTACAGCCGGTGTGACGACGTAATTTGCGTAATTTAATAATTTTTTAAATTATATTTTCTTATATCCGCTATTTTCACTTTTAGTCATTTATTTATTTGTTTATTTATTTATTTAGTCATTTATTTATTTTGAATTTTGGCAGTTTTGGTCCATACTTCCAGGATGAAATGTTATTCAAATAAGGGGGCGGTCCTAAGCGTGTTTTGGGTTGGACTCCGCCTTTGCAAACTGCCTTTCATTGGTCGAGTGAGCGGCTCGTCGAAGAATGAAGTCTCGCCGGCTTGCATGGAGAGCTCCAGCAATGGACGACTATCTTGTCCACGTCTTTTCTCCTATGCACTGGGAGAAATTTCGTCAGTGCGCTGATAAATGGTTGACTCTGGATGAGACTGAAACTTCGCTTGCAGAACGACACAGCATGCAACAATAGACTACTTGTTGATGCACTTTGCTGTGAAATTCAGACTGTGGGGGTTCATAATACATGATACTGGTGATTTATTGATTGATTGGTTGATTGAGGTTGTTTTCGAGTGGAGTGAATAACATGTTAAACAACAAGAATTGTGTGAGTTCTTGTGAATGTGAATTGTGTATATGATGTTTACTTGTTTACTTGGCAGCAGTCGACGAAGGGGAAGGTTTGTTTTTTTTTTGACTTAAAAGACTAATGACGCAAGCGAAGGACTAATGGACTGTCGGTCAATATTGATGGAATGTCCACTATCAGGTTCATTCAACCTAGAACATTTAATAAACAGACGTGGAAGGAAGACAAGAGATATATATTCTTATTACTCGTGAGGAGAATGAACAGAGATGTGCATATCACAATCTCCTGCCTATTCTGACACATTCTGTCGTTCTTCCTCTTTTTATTGGGTTGACCTATCACATGGACATTACTGCTCTGAAGGGTTTGGGGAAATACTTAGCAGCAATGTGACAATCATTTACAGAAATTAGTCACTACACAAGCAACAATGCAAACATTTCAAACATTCCTTAACACTAAACGCTTTTCAACCATAAAAATGTTCCGGCCACTTGTCTTGTGATGAAGCTTCGTGACTGCAGTTTACTCCAACTCGCACAGTTTAAACAGAGGTTACAATGTTGAATAAATTCACAATGTTGAATAAATGCTTTGTAATTAATAAAAGACTAAATATGGGATAGTTAAGACACATTTATCTAACACCTACCTTTGTCGGTCGGTCCTAAAATAGTTGTGACGAAGTGAAGACTGAAGCATGGGTAAAATAAAACGACGGACTGACGATTACAGGTTGGTTCGGCAAAATTGTGGACTGACGATAACAGAAGGGGGCACTGTTCGCCAACAAATGACAGACCAGCAAATATATGTAAAATGCCCTCTTCTTGAAATTATCGCTGCAAATCAGACCTCTGTCGCTTTGTCCATCCCATTTTGTTTTGTTTTGAATAATTCATCAGCTTTCACTAGAAAATAACATAGAATAACTATTTTACCTAAGTAAAAATTGGGCTGGTGTCGTTCTCACATTGTCGTCGTCAAGCTCACATGGTTTCAACCTAAGAGTGGTTGTTCCAAAATCTGCAAAAAACATCAGAAAACAAGCCTAAAATCACCACTGAGTCTTTTCATGAGGAGTCATGGGGGTAGTTTTACCACCAACAGATTTTTTTCAAATCTAAAACTATAAAATAAGTGCCAATGTGTGGGCCAATAATCGAGTAGATGTAACTGTGTAATAGACTAATGAATGCATATCCACTCTTTTCTGCCATGTGTTGTCTTCAAATTGTCGTAGATATCCCTCCTTTTGGGAGAGTCCGAGAGTCCCTTCCAGTTTGTTTCCATATAGAGAACAGAACAGCTCTGGTACAGGAGGTGCAGATAGCTGTTGAACCATCCGAATCCTTCATGTTTTCTGGACTAAAACAGGTAAAATCATGCTGTTTTGAAGAAGCTCATTGAGAAAAACTGAAATATATGTACAGTCATTGTTTCACTTTTTTTTAATTGCTAGCATATATATATATATATATATATATATATATATATATATATATATATATACATACATACACACACACACACACACACACACACAAAAGTACTCCGGCACGGTGCCGGATTTCCGGCGTAAGAGCCACTAGCGCAATGACAAATCCAGCGAAGTAAACAAATACATGTGGGGAATTTTTGACTCGTCTGGCAAAACACCGCCAATGCGGAGAAAAGGCCAACTTCAAAATAAACCTTCCCATACCAAGTATGTGAAGCGCAATGCCAATGGTCGCATTTATTTTGAAGTTTTTCACAGGAGCGTTTTGCCAATCACGGCGCAACAGATGACTTGACTCGTCCTGCGGTACATGTGTCTGCTGTTCTTATTGCCGGCGTAAACAATTGCGACCAAAGTCAACAAAACAACTTCACACAGAAATCACGTTTGATCGCCAATTAAGGGCATTAAAAAAAGACTTACGCTGACATTGTATTGCACGGTGCCTGTTGCCAGTGTTTAGGGCATCTACAGTGTTAGCGTGCTAACAGTGCTAGTGGCTGCAGCTAGAGTCATCGGACTACTTTTAAAAGGCAGTCTAATCGACGTGATGATTGCACACTTGCTGACAGCCGGACACAGTTGCCATTACTAGAGATGAGTTTAATGAACTGAGCTCACTCAGTTGTGCAGTTGATGGTCGACAAAATCACAATTGTGGTTCTGACGTTACTTTGTCTCACAGACCAAAAACTACTCAACTCGGAATTTCATTTCATACAAAGTGCTGTACATGGAGTAAAAATCAGTCATGGAATAAAGACAGGTAAAACAAAAATAACACCAAATAAATTAATAATTATCTTAAGTGGGTAAATGAACAAGTCAATCAAATAACACAAGAAGGTAAGTAAATAAGTAAAAAAAATAAATTAATTAATAATAAAATACAGCAGGCACCATAAAACATTGAAACAATGATGAGTCTCATGCCGAGTCAAACGCCAAAAAACAAAGATGTTTTAAAAGTGGGTAGACAGCGAGGTTGCCTAATATTTAACAGAAGGTCATTCCAAAATCCATGGGGAGAGATTTGTCTAAAATCTCCCTAACACTCTAGAGAGGAATAAAATGTGCTGTTAAGCACAATTTAAATTTAAGTTTAAAAAAAAGTTTATTATCTAGAAATGAAAGTTGGCCGATAATTAGTAAGTAGAAATATATTTTTAATGCCTTCTGTATTCATAAGTGTTCTTTCACCGTGCAAAAATATAATTTTCATCAAAATACCTGATTATTCAATAGAATTTTCCGTAGGATATTTGAATACCAAAATATTCGATAGCTGCAGCACTAGAGGGGACTGCAACCCGCAGTGCTATACTGTACCATACATAATATAAATGGATAATGAAATAGATGACCTGACATTTGGGGAGGACTGGCCATCGGGAATTTCATGAGTTTCCCAAATGCCTAGTCTATCCACAGCGACAAATGGAATAGTAATGGCTTGATGTTGGACGAACAACAAATTGGCACGTTGGACACTGCAAACTGCTCCCCGGAAAAAAGTTCAGGCTCAGGAATTTCACCAACCAATCCGCGGATCGTGTGCAATCCGAACCGTGATACTGGATGGGTTTTATTTAAGGAGATGGGCAGTTACTTTTTCAACTCCAAGCATAAGAGTTTGATTTTACCCCATCCCATTAAGAAATAACATCATTTAGAAATTGCATTTTATACTTGTGAGATACTAAAATTGCACGATTGGCATTTTCTGAAACGTGCCATATATGCAAAAATATATATCAGAAAAGGGGGAACTACTTTTTCAGGCCTCATTGCATTAATGGAACAGTCCACTTCTATAATCTTACTGTTCAGACAAATAATTGTAAAAGTATTTTTGAGCAAAAAACAAGGTTATACCAAACTATGTGTGCCCATGATAGAATTGAGTTTTCTGTCCTTCAATTAATGTCTCTTTCACTCTTCATTCTCACTAATTTGCTTATTTTGGCATTTAATACTGTTTTTGTTGTTGTGTGCAGGTGCATCTCCGTATACTTCCTGGTTCAAAGCAGCAGATGCTCTATAACTATTATCCACTGATTGCGGGTTATCAAATGTTACCACAACTCAGCCTCAGCGTGGCTCGCTGTACAACCAATGTATACAACCTCAGACGTTTCCTGCCCCATCAGATCTTTGTGAAGGTAACATGTGTTATTTAATTAATAGGCATAACATAAACATCATATCCTCATATTTTACACTTGTGCTTTTTTCTGTACATAAACTGAGATGGCATCAAGAAAACCTTTTTGTTTACTTTTGCATCAACACGCTCAGTCTGTAGCTCAATTCTGAATTTTTTGCCCATTTTTGGCATTTATCTTTTTTTTTTCTTTTTTTTCATGCAGTATACTGTGTGAACAGTACAATTCAGATTTGTTTTGTTTGATTTGATTTGATTTGTTTGTTTTCCAAAGACATGCATGGCAGGTTAATTGAACACTCCAAATTGTCCATAGGTGTGATTGTGAGTATGGTTGTTCGTCTCTGTGTGCCCTGCAATTGACTGGCAACCAGTTCAGGGTGTACCCCGCCTACTGCCCGAAGCCAGCTGGGATAGACTCCAGCACCCCCGTGACCCTTGTGAGGAAAAAGCGGTCAAGAAAATGGATGGATGGATGGATATACTGTGTGAACAGTACAATTCAGATTTGTTTTCCCCGAATCTGACCTGGGCCTCGTTTATCTGTAGATATAAATCGGATAGGTTTGCGATGCAGTGTTCAAACTGCATTGTTCGCTCTTCCATACATGTCTGACACTACACGTCAAAAGCCCGATATGCATACCGTGCGGGTGGGAGAGAGTGCTTGGCAGGTAGACTACTGACAATCATCCGTGAACAGCAAAGTTGTTTCACAGTGTTGACTTTATAATTATCCATCCATCCATCAATTAAATACCGCTTGTCCGAGGTTGGATCGTGGGGGCAGCAGCTTCAGCAAGAAAGCCCAGACTTATCTCTCTCCCAGCCACCTTATCTAGCTCCTCCAAAGGGATTCCAAGGTGCTCCCAGGCCAGCTGAGAGAAATGGCGTGTCCTGGGTCGTCCCCGGGGCCTCCTCCCTGTAGGACATGCCCGGAACACCTTACCAGGGAAGCGTCCAAGAGGCATTCTAACCAGATGCCCAAGCCACCTCAGCTGGATCCTCTCAACTTGGAGGAGCAACAGCTCTACTCTGAGCCCCATGACTGTGCTTCTCACCCTATCCCTAAGGGAGAGCCCGGACACCATGTGGATAAAACTCATTTCGGCAGCTTGTATCTGGGATCTAGGGGTAGGATCTCATTCCTGACCCGGAGAGTGCACCCCACCCATTCCTCCCAATCATGCTCCTCCAGGTCTCATTGTTATTGCCCACGTGAGCATTAAAGTCCCCGAGCAGAAAGAGCGAGTCCCCAGCGGGAGTGCTCCCCAGCATCTCCTCCAAGGACTGCAAAAACGGTGGGTACTCTGAACTGTTGTTTTGTGCTTAGGCACAAACAAAAGTCAGGACTCGTTCCCCTACCCAGAGGTGGAGGGAGGCTACCCTCTCATCCACGGGTGTAAGCTCCTATGTACAGACACCAAGCCGGGGGGCAATAAGTATGCCCACTCTGCGCCTCTTACCGTGGGCAACTCCAGAGTGGAAGAGAGTCCATCCCCTCTTGAGAGGACTGGTGCCAGAGCCCAAGTTGTTTGTGGAGGAGAGTCTGACTAGGTTTAGTCGGAACTGCTCTGCCTCGCACACCAGCTCAGGCTATTTCCCCACCAGAGAGGTGACATTCCATGGTCCAAGAGCTAGCTTCTGTAGTCGGGGATCGGACAGCCAAGGTCCCCAGCTTTTGGCCGCCACCCAGCTCACACAGCACCTGACCCCTTTAACCCCTCCCACAGGCAATGACTCCATGGGAAGGAGGACCCACGTTGCCTTTTCGGGCTGTTCATGGGTACAGGCCTGGCCACCAGATGCTCATCTTTGAGCCCCACATCCAGGCCCGGCTCCAGAGGGGGTCCCCGGTGACCTGTGTCCGGGCAAGGGAAAACGTGGTCCAAATTTCTGACTCGTCATAAGGGTTTTTTGAGCCTTATTTTGTCTGGCCTCACTTAGGACCCGTTTACCATGGGTGACCCTGCCAGGGGTATAAAACCCCAGCACAACTTAGCACCTCGGATCATTGGGACACACAAACCCCTCCACCGCGGTACAGTGACAGCTATTTGTTTCTAATTGAATTCCACTTGAAACATGAAGCATCAAGTTTACATTTGTGGTGATAGAAGTATTTCAGCTATACGTGTGGCAATGACGTGACGTCATCCTTAGTAGATGTCTTTATGAAATGAGGAGATAGAAAAGCATTGCCTCATTTCCCTAAAATATTTCTACCTCCTTCTGCATAGCTGCTCTGTCAACATAAAAGGATGAGTCACTACACGCCAGACCATATTTACTACCGTAAACACTAGCGTGTGGCGACACCTTTTGTGCATGTTACTCAACATTGTGCTTTGTGCACATGCATGTCACATCTTTGTGACGCATTGCGTTCACGTTTTAAGTCGCATTTGATTTTGTTATGTGAACGAGTGCATACAAAGATCATCTTTAACAAAAAAATCAGAGTTGGGCATCACACGTGAACTTAGCCTAATATTTATACTTTTTTTAATCTTATGACAAAATACAGTATATCACGTTCATCTGTGGACTACATCACTTGTGAACACTGTTATGACGTCATATTTAGTGCATCTCACTCAACATTATGCTTTGTGCACATGCCTGTCACATCTTGATGTGTTGCATTCACATTAGAAGTAGCATTTGCTTTTGTTATGTGAACGAGTACATACAAAGATCGACTTTAACTGATAGCTGTATGCACAATACTGAGTAAAACATTATACCCATTTTACTGTAGTTTGAATTTGATGATTTTTAATCACTGTTTTGTCTTTAATTGCAGCCACAAGGTAAAGAGTTGGACAATGACTCCATTGCTGCACCTTGAGATTTGAGTTTCATATACATGTAAGAACAAAACGTTGTGTAGGATGTCCTTTGTATGATTTTTATTCTTGGATGACAGTAAGACACTGACATTTAATTTAGGTGTGGTGATTGTGATGCTGATGTACTGTAACGGCAGAATTCTAATGAATTTGTGGACTGTCATCTAACATTGACACTATTACAGTCTAAATGATAATCTGATACTAACTGAAACTAAATTGTCTGACATGTATTTTAATGAAAATCAAGGAAATGCTAATTCAGTGTAAATGTGTAATTTGCACTCTCAACATTTTGAATAAACATCAAGTGTTAAAAAATTCAGTTGTGTTTTTTTGGGCCAGCTTTGTATAGCGGTAACGCCAGAATCATCATGACCAACAAGTATCTAGTGAGAGCAATCTAATCTTTGGGATTGAATTCCAACCAAAGCGTATTTAATTGTTACAAATGCCGGTTGCCGGACACACAGCTGTGGTGTCCTTGAGCAAGACAGCGAAAATTACCATTTGTTTGTGACGGAGTAGCTTCATCAGGTGCTGTAGGAAAGCCTCTGCTGTCAACTACATTAACTCCACACACACATTTGCACGTTACGTTTCTCCACACGTTTAGCTGGTCATCTATATTGGGGCCACGCTAGTCCAGCCGTTAAACCACCGTCTACGCTATTGTCCTCGTGTTGCACAAACTTTTCCTTCGTATTTGCTGTCAAACCGAGGATTGTCGGTAACTTCTGGCTTATGTTGCGTCATGCGCGGGACGCCGGTAGTGACGTCACGGCAAAGTACCGGGTTTTACAACACTATAATATTATTTTTGTTCCTGAGCAGACTGAGGGTGCAGGGATACACAAAGTTAAACAATCTTATTTTTCTATAATTATTTATATTACTGTTGATTGTTGGAATGTAGTGTTGATGGATGAAACGGCTATTATATTAATTAATTGGCTTAGGGGAGGAGCCTGGACGGTTAAAAGGGGCCAGCATCGGTGTCTTAGGCGTGAGTTGGGATCTGGTAGGTAGGGAGAGCAACAGTTTTTTGGCGGCGAACCATTTTGTGAACAACTTTGTGAATTTTGTGACTTTTCAAATAAATTGGGATATTGCATTGGACTTTTCGGCCACGCCATCCTTATCTGTGAGTACCAACCAGAACCTTGCAACATATGGTGGCAGCAGTGGGATGGCTGGCTGAAAGAAACGACGTTCCCAACAGCGGAAGATCGAGGAGGAGGAGGAGTTGGGAGTCCTACCATGAGGCTACAAGGGTGGTACAGCCACCTATGGGTGAGCTCGTGTGATGAAAGACTTTATGGTTTATGGGCACATGCTCCCTTGGGCAGGGTATGTCCGTCGTTATAAGACTTACTTGCGTACACGCTCCCTTGGGCAGGGCATGTCGATCGTTATAAGACTTATTTGCGTACTAGTACTCGCTTTTTCTGGCCAGGTATGTATAAAGACATCCACACATACTGCGCCACCTTTACATGCCAAATGACATCTCTAGTTCACAAATCGGACAGGTACCTCCTCCACTCACTCCCAGTCATTACCACCCCATTCTACCGGATTGTATTGGATATTGTGGGACCACTAATAAGGAGTGCCCGCTGCCACCAGTACATTCTTGGACTCTGTGACTATGCCACCAGATACCCTGAGGTTTTACCGTTACGCACGATCACTGCTCCGGCTTTCCTCCGTACCCTAATTCAGTTTTCTCCAGGGTCGGGATTCCAGACAAGATCCTGACTGCCCAGGGCACCAATTTCACCTCTCGCTTGCTGCAGTTGTTTTACCAACAGTTGGGGATCGCCGCATTGTGAACCACCCCCTATCATCCTCAAATTGATGGCCTCGTTGAACGGTTTAATCAGACACTGAAGAGGATGCTGATGAAGTTTGTGAGCAGCACTGGAAGAGACTGGGACAGATGGGTGCCGTTTGTCCTCTTTGCCTACCGGGAGGTGCCCCAGGCATCCACTGGATTCTCGCCCTTTGAGTTGTTGTATGGATGGGAAGTGCAAGGGCCTCTGGACCTCTTGTGTAAGGCATGGTCTGCACCGGAGACTAAACCCAGTGAGACGGGGATTGTCCAGTTTACTCCAAATGAGGGAACGGTTATCCAATTACCGGGATGAAGCGGAGGTGAACCTGTAGAAGGCCCAAAAGAAGCAGAAGACATTGTATGACCAGTAGGCCCGACAAAGAGACTTCCAACCAAGACAAAAACTTCTTCTGCTTTTCCCTTCCTTCAGCAGCAAATTGTTAGCCAAGTGGCAAGGTCCATACACCATTACAAGGTGGATGGGGCCTGTCACCTATGAGGTGTCACTCCATCCCCTGTGGATGTGGAGAAGGATCCCAATGTTCCAGTAGTGACTGAAGCCGCAGAACCTCTTGTAGCCCACCTTTTTGTTGACCAGGCTGCTGACCTCCTAAAGATCTTCTACGAGACGCCATCCCTTCTCACAGCAGAGCCTTGTCGGACCGCCCTGATGAAGCCTGTGATCCGGTTAAATGATCAGAATCCCATACCCCAGCGCGCCTACCGTGTCCCTCAGCAACTGGTATCACAACTCAGAACAGAGGTGGAGTCTACGCTAAAGCTTGGAGTCATTGAGCCATCAATGTTGGAGTGGTGTAGTCCAGTGGTGATTGTCTCCAAGAAAGACGGCTCCGCCATATGTTTACGTCCCTGGACTGTCAAACCGAGGATTGTCTATAACTTCCGGATTTTGGGACGCCAATAGTGATGTCGTCGTGACGTCATTGTGACGTAATGGCGAAATACCGAGTTTTACAACACTATAATTTTATTTTTGTTCCTGAGCAGTCTGAGGGTAGAGAGATACGCTTGGTTAAACAATCTTATTTTTCTATAATTATTGATATTACTGTTGATTATTGGAATGTAGTGGTGATGGATAAAATTACTATTTTATGAATTCATTGGCTTAGGGGAGGAGCCTGGGTGGTTAAAATGGGCCAGCATCGGTGTCTTGGGCAGTGTGAGTTGATCTGGTAGGGAGAAGAACACAGTTTTTTTTGGCAGAGAACCATTTTGTGAACAACTTTGTGGCTTCTTTTCAAATAGATTGCGACATTGCATTGGACTTTTTGGCCACGACATCCTTATTTGTGAGTACCAACCAGAACCTTGCGACATTGGTATGCACCAATTTCTAATTAATCTGTCAAATTCTAGAGATGTCCAGGGAACATGACAAAAAGATTGATTTTCTTAATTTTCTGAAATTTAATGTCACAAATAGGCATAGGACGAGAAAATCCCACAAAACGAGATGTGTCACGAGATTAAGTCCACAAGAACGAGATTTTCAAAATGCTTTGTTTTTATTGAGCGGACTGCAAGAAAATTAACAATTTAGCTCTAAAGCACGTGTAACATTGTGTGTTCCTGTGTTGCTACTACGACAATGACGACAAAGACAATGCCTTTAGCACTGATTCAAGGGGTTGTCTTTGTGAACCCGAATACTGTATACTTCTTCTTTATTCTTTCGGCTTTTCCCTTCAGGAATGCACAGCGAATCAGTTGCCTCCATTCCATGTAACCCTATCCTCTGCATCCTCTGCTCTCAAACCAACAACCTTCATGTCCTCTTTAACCATATCCATAAACCTCTTTGGTCTTCCTCTAGACCTCCTGCCTGGCATTTGAAAACTCAGCATCTATCTGCCAATATACTCACTATTTCCCCTCTGGACATGTCCAAACCATCTCAGTCTGGCCTCTCTGACTTTATCTCCAAAGCCTCTAACGTGCTGTCCCTCTGATGTACTCATTCTTGGCTCTATCCATTCTGGTCACTCCCAAAGAGAACCTCGGCGTCTTCATCTCTGTCACCTCCAGCTCTGCCTCCTGTCTTTTCCTCAGTGGCACTGTCTCCAGACCAAACAACATCGCTGGTCTCACCACAGTTTTATAAACATTTCCTTTCATTTTAGCTGAAACTCTTCTATCACACATCACACCTGACACTTTTCTCCACCCGTTCCAGCCTGGCTGCACACACTTCTTCACTTCTTTTCCACACTCTCCATTGCTCTGGACTGTTGACCCTAAATACTTAAACTCCTCCACCTTCTTGGTCTCTTTTCCCTGTAACCTCACTCTTCCACTTGGGTCCCTCCCATTCACACACAGATACTCCGTCTTGCTATGGCTAACCTTCATTCCCCTCCTTTCCAGGGCAAACCTCCACGCCTCTAGCTTCTCCTCCACTTGTTCCCTGCTCTCACTACAGATTACAATGTCATCTGCAAACGTCATGGTCCATGGAGATTCCTGTCCAACCTAATCTCTCATCCTGTCCATTACCATAGCGAACAAGAAGGGGCTCAGAGCTGATCCCTGATGTAGTCCCACCTCCACTTTGAACTCCTCCGTCACACCTACAGCACACCTCACCACTGTCTTACAGTCCTCATACATGTCTTGCACCACTTGAACATACTTCGCTACCACTCCAGACTTCCTCATACAAAACCACAGTTCCCCTCTGGGCACCCTGTCATAAGCTTTCTCCAGATCTACAAAGAGACAATGCAGCTCCTTCTGATATTCTCTGTACTTCACTATCAACATCCTCAGAGCAAATACTACATCTGTGTTACTCTTCTTTTTTTTTGGCATACTGCTGCTCACAAATGTTCAGCTCTGCCCTCAGTCTAGCTTCAACTACTCTTTCCAATAGCTTCATTGTGTGGCTCATCAGCTTTATTCCTCTGTAGTTGCCACAACTCTGCACGTCTTCCTTGTTCTTAAAAATGGGCACCAGCACACATTTCCTCCATTCCTCAGGCATCTTCTCACTATCTAAGATCCTGTTGAACAACCCAGTCATAAATTCTACTGCTACCTCTCCTAGACACTTCCATAACTCCACAGGTATATCATCAGGACCAAGTGCCTTTCCACTCTTCATTCTTTTTAATGCCCTTCTCACTTCATCCTTACTAATCTTTGCTACTTCCTAGTCCACAACAGTCACCTCTTCTATTCTTCGTTCTCTCTCATTTTCCTCATTCATCAACTCTTCAAAGTACTTTTTCCATCTTCCCATCACACTACTGGCATCTGTCAAGATATTTATTACCCTCCCTTGTTGCACGTCCTTCCCATCTCTGTGTTTTTGCCTTGCCAACCTGTATAGATCAGTCTCTCCCTCCCTACTGTCCAACCTAGCATACAAGTCATCATAAGCCCCTTGTTTGGCCTTTGCCACTTCTACTTTCACCTTATGCTGCATTTCCTTGTACTTCTGTCTACTTTTTTCAGTCCTCCAAGTGTCCCACTTCTTCTTAGCTAACCTGTTTCTCTGGATCCACTTCTGCACCTCCTCATTCCACCACCGAGTCTCCTTATCTTCTTTGCTTCCCGATGACACACCAAGGACTTTCCTACCTGTCTTTCTGATCACGTTTCCTGTAGTTGTCCAGTCATCTGGAAGCACCTCCTGACGATTCAAAGCCTGTCTCAAATCCTTCCTGAAAGTCATACAACACCCTTTCAGCTTCCACAATTCCGTCCTATGCTCTGCCTTTGCCGTCTTTGTCTTTCTCATCACCAGAGTCCTCCTAGACACTAACCATCCTATGCTGTCTGGCTACACTCTCACCTACCACTACTTTGCGGTCGCTGATCTCCTTCAGATTACACCGTCTGCACAAGATGTTGTCTACCTGTGTACTCCTACCTCTACTCTCGTAGGTCACCCTATGTTCCCGCCTCTTTTGGAAGAAAGTATTCACCACAGCCATTTCCATTCTTTTTGCAAAGTCAACCACCATCTGTCCTTCTGCGTTCCTCTCCTGGATACCAAACTCGCCCATCACCTCCTCATCACCTCTGTTCCCTGCACTACAATAGTAGGAAAGTAAAAACTGTTAAAGAACATATTTGTACTCAAATGAAGCCAGTTATTCACAAAATCAAAATCCCAACCGACTGAAAATGATGTAATGCCCAGGCACGTTAAATTGAATTTACTTTAAAGACGACGCCATTTCATTGCCCGACGCTCGGTAACAGAAGACAACTATACGCAGCGGCTGTACACTCATTTTACACATAGCTCCAATTGACAACCGAAATATCAAAGTACACAAGCATATGAGGACATTTATAAAACTTAAGTCACCTGTAAAACAGGTTAATGTGTAAAAATAATGCAGACCGCTACACTGTCAGCTGTCATTCGCCAGTTCTCCTCGGCTCTGAGAAAATGGCCGGGCGCATGCGCTCTACATAACAGTGTCTGGCGCTTCAAACTGAACTGTGGGCTTACACTGCCACCTACTGACCACATTAAGTAGCGTTCATCCCACACATTAAACCAAGGAATACATACTAGATAATGCAGGTGAAATAAAGATAGTTTTGGAAAAAAAAAAAAAAGCACAAAATTATGATCACACTTTGTGGGCATCACACTAGTTTAAGGCTCATCACTCTATCTGACACTCTTCTTACCTTCAGGACGTTCCTAACAAACTCCTCCTTCATGATAACTCCTACTCCATTTATCTTCCTATCTACACCATGATAGAATAACTTGAACCCTGCTCCTAAACTTCGAGCTTTGCTCCCTTTCCACCTGGTCTCCTGAACACACAGTATGTCCACCTTCTTCCTCTGCATCATGTCAACAAGCTCTCTACCTTTTCCTGTCATAGTTCCAACATTCAAAGTCACTACTCTCACTCCGAGACTCTTGGTGTTCCTCTTCTTTTTCTTCCTATGAACACACCTTCCTCCTCTCTTTCTTCGACCAACAGTAGTCCGGTTTCCACCGGCACCCTGTAGGTCAGCAGCACTGATGGCGGTCGTTGTTAATCCAGGCCTCAACCATGGAAGTCATATATTTGATTCGCATGTTTGATTTGGCCAAAGTTTTACGTCGGATGCCCTTCTTGACGCAACCCTCTGTATTTATCCAGGCTTAGGACCGGCACAAGAGGACACTGGCTTGGGATTACATGACATGTGTGTGTTGCGTCTCCGCTCCGCTGCGTCTCCGCTCCGCTGCGTCTCCGCTCCGCTGCGTCTTGACTGCATTTTCATTTGTCTTTTAATTACATTTAACAAATGGTAATTTTCACCTAATTGATCTTTCAATTTCCTTCATAATCATTTAGCTATAAATTAGCATTCAGCTTTCAGCATTTCCACACAATTTCTGCAGAAATGGCACTTAATAAATAATATAGTATCTAAAAATGGAAATGTGTGTCTAGATAGATCACATTGCAATGTATTCACTTAAATTATTATGAAATAAATTGTCACATTTTTAAATGCTTCTGTAATTTAGTAGCTGCATTTATCTCACATCTGTAACATTTTGAGATTCCCCTCAAATGTGTAAAGTGCTTTTTAAAATAAATGTATTTGTTAATTATTATCATCATTAATAATAATAACTAGAAAAATTTGCGCGGAAATTTTGAATGGGACTGCTGATTCTTACAAGGTGGAAAGCCTATGTAGTAGCAGTAGTAGTAGTAGAAATAAAAAGAAGAAAAAAATATGTCGACGCAAAAACTGCACGTCGATGCGTCACTTTTGGCGCCATCGCATCAGCGACAGCCAATCGGCGTTGAGAATGTCTACGTCACCAAATACGTCACCTTGTAGACAAAACAGGACGAGGTTGCAATGCACATATATTGTGCAGTTGTAGAAATGGAGGACACGGTAGGTGTGTCCAAATTCACAAGGCTGGATCCTCCGAAGGCGGAATTAGTTGGCTGCGTGACGGCACGGACTTACAAATGAATGGAGTGTCGGTCTGTGCGTGTTAAAATGTCTGTTAAAATCAAATTGTTCCTGTTAAGCAGAAAGATATAGAGGTCTAGATGATAACTACAGGCCACTATCATATTATTTTTAAAATCAGATCTGTGTGTTTTATAGTTGAATGACTTTCCTCCAAGTGGCCAGGGTGACTGACAGCTGTCACATTTTCTTAAATTTGAGGTAACACGTAATGAAGATGTCTATGGTAGACATATGCGTAAATATAGTACTACTACTTGCTATAGTGTAGTGATCAAATTCAAATAAAACCACAAAATAAATAAATGAATAAATTAAAAATAGTTTGAAAAACAAAATATTTTGGGGGAATTTTTTATTTTATTTTTTCTTGGAAATTAAATGACAACAAGCAGTGTTCTCTTGCTATGACAACAAGCAGTGTTCTCTTGCTATGATCTCATCTTCCTCTGTCTGTTACGAGGTGTAGTGTTTCGAGCAGGTTCAATCTTTGACTGAAAGGTGTTTCACTTGGGTGACTCAACCAAAAAGTGCTGGAAATGGAATGGACAGCATTCTCCTGCTATGCTTGGTGCACAGAGTGGACGGCGAAGTGACCACACGGACTGCGAAAAGGATGGTACACTGTAAATCCGCTCGTCCTGTGACTGTTCAATGACTCTTATGCATTGTTTGAGCATAATGTCCAGCAATTTTTTGAGCAGACAGGATTATCATCGATTCTGCCATGATGAACTTTTCCTGAGAACTCCAGTGCACAAAGCCCAGTGCCCGCTTTGAACTTTGCCCTGCATAAACTGCTATCGACAAGGACAGGAAGGAATATGAACTCCAGTTGTGGACTCAAAGTTCTGGAATCATCTGAGTTTGGTGCCTGAGGTCGTATGTTGTATTCTGTTTGTAGACATTTGCACTCTGTACTATGTCAGAAGGGAAGATGTGATCTATAGCAACGCAGTTTCGGAAATTGAGAACAGCTTATGTGAATTAGGGTAGTATAAAATTTATTTTAATCTTTAAATACTATATTTTCCGTTGTTTGATGCTTGTTGAATTTGGCCTTCTATTTTTTTCCCATTTCTCTTTTATAACTTTGGCTTCTCAGAGTGGACAGATATGGAACACTTATGGCGAATTTGCTGGTTAAATTTTTAATTTTGATTAAGCTCAACAGCACTGATCTTTGGATTCCACGGGGAATGCACAAAGGCAAAGTTCCCTGCTGTGTTTTACAAGCCCCCACTACTCTGTAAAAGAGGTGAGGTTAATTAGCATTTTAAGAATATTTTTTGGTTGGTTTAAAGTGGGGGTTTTGTCTTGTTTTTCTGATTATAACTCGTTTCTTTTACTAGTTGAGATGGCAGATATTTGGAAGATTTGTGACCTGCAATAGATTAATGGGACTGTTTTAAATCTTTTTCTCTTCTCTTCCTGACCCTAAAAGTCCTCCGATGCAGTATCTTAATTTACATCTGCTTGAGTTGTTTTTCTCACTTTAAGTTGCCTGAACAGGATTCAAATTTACATTACAAACTATTGCCTCAAAGGATTTTGTTTTGATGGCTCATGGCTAGCTCAGCTGGAGATCTTTTTATAGTTCTGGTGTTGGCCAAATTGTCACAATTTGGTTGTTTTTCTAATCTACAGGACACAAGGTGTCTGTTTTTTCCTCTTTGAAGCAGCAATTTGGAAGCGGCTGCAGTTTTCACATTCAGGTCTGAAATGATCAAAATTGATCTTTATCAGATGGGGGAATGATTGGTCTGTCTGAGTTTGTTGAAAAGGAAGTCTGATGTGAGAATGACTGGTCTGTCTGTGTATCAAAAGGAAGTCTGATGTGAGAAGGAAGTTTGGTGTGAGGAATTTACAGGCGAAGAATGGAGCGGAGAATGGAGAGGATTTGACTTGGAGGAAAGTAAGTTCTACAAAGATGACAAAAGACGACCCGAATAGCAGAAATACGGTAAGTATGTTCCATTTCAGAAACGATTGAAAAGTATAATTTCTAGAGCCCATGGAATATGCCATTTAGGTGTGGAAGGAACATTGAGACACCTGGGTGACATTTTTTCATGAGACAAGTTGTTAAAAATGAACTGCAGGACTGCAGTGTTTATTAAAGGTATAAGTATATATATAAATCTCTTCTCAGACTGTTTATGGCCCGGCCGGACATGAATAGTTCTGAGTTAAGATGATGTTGTTTTTAAATGATTTACACTGCTATAATAAGAAACCAGCGTTAAAAATACAGAAATTTGATGTACGACAAAGAGCACATTTATGCTAAATCTACAACAGTAAATATCATGGTAAAATATTTGATTAATCATTATCTACCATCATAAGGGTTTCCTAGGAACACTTCATAAGATATAGAAACAATTAACATTTGCTAAAAATTACCAGGTGCTCTTTTCAAAGTAAAGAATGAATACTGTATGTTATAAGTGACTAAATGATAATGATTTTGCTTTCAGATATGGTGAAAAAATGGTCGATCTGGTTTGCTGATCATAATAGTGGGAGCCACATGAGGTCCCAGGCTCATCAATCACATCAATTGACCCCGACCGAGGGGGTTGACTAAGCTGCTGATCTGCGCCCACACCAATTGGAGCCATCTAACGGATCCCACCACACCCGTTTGGAGTGCCTTTTCCCTGGGCACACGGAGGAGGTCGCTGAAAGAAGATTCATTGGAGTGCCTTTTCCCTGGGCACGGATTGAGTCCCACTGGGAATGAAGTCCCGTGACCTTTCCTGCGATCTCTGGCAGTGAGCCAGGGTTCGGAAAGAGGCTGACAAACGCCTCTTTTTAAAAAAAAAAAAAATTGACCAACTGTCGAACGCACTTTTCATTCAACAAGACCTTCATCAGGAGATGGCTTTGAGGGACGGACACATCTGCTATTGCGTCGTGACACTTAACCACATCACATAGGGTTATGCCTCACATTTATTATGCCCCTTCCACCGAATTTTTTTTAATGAATCAAACTGAATTCTGACTGCTAAGCCCCTCTATCTTTCTCTCTCTCTCTCTCTCACCTGCTATTCTTATTTCTAAACTCCACACATAAACATTGCTTCATTTTGCGACGATCAAGATCCGCGCTGGACATTCTCTCTAGACTATTGTGGGATTAAATGTCCGGTTTTTGAATTTATAGAAGTTCAATGGTGAACTGACTGAAGACATTTAACATTTTCAATTTGATGTTTTATTGTTTTTGAACTTACTTATAGGCATATAGATGTGATATAATCATGAGTGTTTAATAGAATACAGTGGAATAATGATTTTGTGAACTTTATTTTATCCTCTCACCCTCAAAGCTATTGAAGATAGGAATGTGCATGATGTTATCAGAGCCTTTTGTCATTAGAGACTAAAAGTCTGGGGTCAGATCCTAATTGCATCCCAGTCAAGAAGGGGAACTGTATGTAAATGTCTGTTTACTAATAACATTACACCTTTGTTTAACCTGGAATCAACATGTCTGTATGTAAACGTCTGCTTACTAATAACATCACACATTTGTTCACTAGGAGTTGATGTGTCTGTCCTTTAATCAACTTAGGAGGGGAAGAGGAACCTTTTATCTTTTGAGTATAAATGAGTCGATGTTCTGTAGATTGTGACACACTTGGGGGCTCCACATTGCATTCAGAAGTGGGTGTCCTGACTGTGTCTTTAGAAGCTTCTAAATAAATCCTTGCAAGGAACTTTCTTCATCAGATCCTGAATACAATTATTTGGACACGCAAAGATTACACTTAATATAGTAATCAAAATATTCCTTCACAACGCATGTGCAGTCGCTATTGGGGTTTTACCTACTAAACAAAGACGTGAAATAAAGAAAGAACTGCACGACTGGATGCACGAATGCTGCGGAAAAGGTTATTTTCTGCCGTTACAATCTGAAATATGTCTAATCTCTTTGATGAAGAACGTTGAACTTGCGTGTGTGAAAAAACGTCATGAGCTAGATGAACTGGTACGAGACACGTCTGTAATTTCTTCGAGTGGGAGAAAGGCCAGAAATGATCGAAAACTTGTTGACAAGATGATGAGTATGCTAGAATGCTAGCTTTAGGAAGTTCTGTAAAAACATCTCGTATAGCCGTGTCGCAAACGACTAATAACAAAGAGGCTGAAATGAATGCGAAGCTACTAACTCCAACTCCACCGCCATATGGTGCACCGGTAAACCTGTTTACAAACTCGCCATATGCTGCTGCTATATAAATACTACACGATGTACAAGCACCAATATTGACGGTAAACAGTGGTAATTTGGATGTGGATTGGACCGGTGAAAATCGTGATATGACTGCCGAACGTCACTCAGTCTCGCAAGCTTCTAATGCGTTGGCGGCAGGCGTAACGGCGTCCGTTAAACAATTAGGTGAAAAATTTAGTGTACTATTGAATATGAGAGAGGATCCACAAGAAAAAGCCAACCACCTGGCATGGTCTGCACCGGGCAAGTCTGGATTTGAGTCCAAAGCCTGCACAACAGACTTAGGAATTCCTTTCAGCACAGCTGCTCCGAAAACTTGTGAATATAATGGGGAGTCAGTTGGCAGGTGTCCAGTTTTTAATGAATATTCAACAAGGGCACGGTCAATGAAGGTAGCAGCTTCCTCATCAGCTTTTGGCGCGAATACCAAATCAGATATGACAATATCCGGGATTGGGAATAATTCGCCTAATGTCCTTAATAGTGTCTCATAATTTTCACGTATTAATGCTTCATCATCCATCAAAGGTGACATTTCTGAAGCATTCATCAGCGCGTGTAGCTGAGATAAGGGACATGCATTTGTTAAAAGTGCACGCATGTCTCCCGCTGTCAAAATTTGACCTATGACTTCTCTCTGCACAGATCTAAGCCAATTTTCTCCTCCAGACTGCATTGGAGGAAGTTTTTGCAAGAGCACACTTAAATCGGACGGAAGATAGGGTTTGTACACTGTAGCCGAAGACCCTGAAGCAGGATCTACCTTTCTCAACATTGGAGCTTGTAGATTACTTTTATTTTTTTTTTCCTGAGCGAGTTGCTTTAGCAATAGCCTCTTCAGGAATTTGGGTATCATCTGTTTCCCCCGTACCTCTAACAGCAACCGTCAGCGCAGCCAACTTCCTCTGAAGGTCCCCAATTTGACAGTTATGAGTTCTTATAGCAGTACATTGTTGTTCATAGTATTCCGCTCTTTCAGTCTGTTTTTTACGGTTTAGTTCTCTATATAACACCTCCTGTTTTGGATTACTGTTATGGGCGTGGTCCTGTGGAGCTGACCCACGTTTTCCCATTCTAATCTGTGTAAATAAGACTATGAGTAAGCTAGACCAACCAAAAATGACTAAATACTCAAGGGAGAATGGGGTAAAAGCTGTAAGTGTACCGATTGATGGTGTAATTGAATGGTTTCATGTTACAACAGGAGTGTCCAAAGGCAGCAACAACTGGCTACTGCTGGCGAACGAGGCAGGACACGCCTCTGGTAAGGATTGTGTGGTATGTGTGGGACCACGACCTTTATTGCGAGTAATCCCTGCTAAAATCGAGAAACAATGTATAATGGAAATTATGAATAAAACTGTCCCAAATACCAAATGCTCTCAATGGGACAAGGTGTTTCCACTCGTGAATTGGCAGACAACCAAACCAATATTTTCAAATGAAATTGCAAATGGTAATTTTTCATGTATTAAAATGACAGGTACCGAAGAACAATTGGGAGAACTAAATCACATTTCACACTGCACTACAATAATAAATGTGGGTCAAAAGTTGAAGCCTCAATCAAGAGCTGACATTTGGTGGTGGTGTGGAAATAATCAAATATTTGACAAGTTGCCTTGGAATGTGAAAGGATATTGCGCTCTCATTACCCTCCTTCTGCCAGTACAACTTTTCCCCACCTCGGTTGATAACCTTTTACAAATGATTGACACTTGGGAACCACAATCTTCTCCTCCTTTTCAGAGAATCAAACGATCTTCTTGGCAACAGCAAAATGTCCCCACCTACATTGATGCAATTGGAGTACCAAGAGGTGTGCCAAATGAGTACAAATTGACTAATCAAATAACTTCGGGATTTGAATCCCTAATTTGTTGGTGGTGCACCATTAACAAAAACGTAGACAGAATTAATTATGTACATTACAATGTACAAAGACTAGGAAATTGGACTCAATCTGGTTTCGAGGCTGTACATGGCCAATTGGCTGCCACATCTTTGATGGCTTTTCAAAACCGAATTGCACTAGATATGTTATTGGCAGAAAAGGGAGGAGTTTGCTCAATGTTTGCAGATCAATGTTGTACCTTCATTCCTAATTATACTGCACCGGATGGAAGTTTAACTATTGCAATTGAAGGACTCCGGACACTCAATAGAAAGATGAATGAACACTCTGGTATAGATACTTCAATATGGGATAATTGGACGACTGTATTTGGCCGCTACAAAACCTTAATTTCCACAATTTTGTATACATATTTGTTGCTTTGGCTCTGTTAACAATATGCGGATGTTGTTGTATACCCTGTATACATACGTTCACTTTGTGAAAGGATTATTTCGGCCGCGATTGAAAAACAGGACGTACGAAATAAGTCTTCTTATATGATGATGGAGTCTGTCGCTTTCTCAGTCCTGCCTGCTGCAACATCCGATGCAGATCCTGCTGGAATCTTTGTGTAAAAATGTTTAAATGTTTAGTTATTGGGCTTTGTTTAAGAAAGACCAAAGGGCGGACTGTTATACATTATTAACATTTTTAATACTTTATTTCATATACTAACCATTGTTATACATTATTAACATTTTAATTCTTTTTATTAACCATGTTGAAATGTTTTATAGATGTGAAGTAGGTAAAGTAGTTTTGAACTCAGTATAATGTGACCTTAAGATGGAACACATTGTTTGGTCTAGAAGTTCCTTCTCTGTGCGAAAACACATTTCTGTTCGTGAGAGAGAGCGCACACTCATATAACTATGTTACATTAGGAGCTGTTGAGTTCAACTTGTTTGTGAGATTTTGTTATGGGAGAAAGTACTGAGAAGTGCCTTGAAAGTATATTTTGACTAGAGACGAATACAGCTGTATATGTGTGCTGAGAATTCTGTTTTTCAACCTGTATTTTTCCATTATATAACACATTTACTTATTCATGAGGGGCGGAGTTGGAGACACTGTTCTTGCAATTTGATTGTAATAAAGTGTGGGCTTTTCGAAAGAGGAGTGGCATTATTGATCTGAAACTGTTGGAGTTTGATTCAATGATGTAATGGAGATCTCCGGAATAAATCATCCTGCGCAGGAACTCTGTTCATTTCTTATCCCATAATTTGATTTATTGGACACGCAAAAGTATGGATTTTTAATATACCTTCTTCAATGTATATATATATACATGTATGTGTATGTATATATATATATATATACATGTATGTGTATGTATGTATATATATATATATACACATGTATGTGTATGTATATATATGTGTATGTATATATGTGTATGTATATATATGTGTATATGTATATATGTGTATGTATACTGTTAAAAATGATATAATTTTATATCTCATGCGTGTCCAAAAAATTGGAGATGAGACTTCTTTGTGAAAAAGGCTCCTTCAAAGGATGATTTATTACAGAGATCTCCGGTCACACAAATTGAATATCACGTAAAGAGTGTGTCAATCCAAGAGTGCGTGCCCCCACCCTTGAGAGACAGCTCTTTATTACAATCCGAGTTTGAAACAAAAATGCCTCTTCTCCTCCCTTTCGAATAAGAAAAACAGATTGGTTCTCACAATATGTTACATAACAGAATCTCAATTTTGCCAGCTTGCACTTTCTTCACTTTTTAGACATAACATATTCTCAGTGTTCCAGTTCGTACTTTTTCCCAAAACAGAATCTCAGTAAACAGAGTGAACTTGACAGCTCCTGATGGTAGTGGGAACAGTGTGTGTGTGTGTGTTCTCTCTCAAAACAGAATATGTTCTCACGCAGGACACAGAAGAAATTTTAGACAAAAACAAGGTACCAGATAAGTTAAGGTCGAGTTATATTGAGTTTAACATTATTACACCTGCTCTACACATCTATAACTAAATTCAATATAGTTAAAATATGAAATGAATAATTTAAAATGTTAATAATGTTAACATTCCTCTTGTTGGGCTTGAAAAAGCCCAAAAACTAAACATTTAAACATTTTTACCAAAAGATTCCAGCGGGATCTTCATCGTTGCAATGGCTGGTGCAACATTAAAATAAGAGCAAATGAAAACATTC
Source organism: Vanacampus margaritifer (assembly GCF_051991255.1). Taxonomy (NCBI): domain Eukaryota; kingdom Metazoa; phylum Chordata; class Actinopteri; order Syngnathiformes; family Syngnathidae; genus Vanacampus; species Vanacampus margaritifer. The sequence goes on along the minus strand of NC_135441.1, from coordinate 1,708,811 downwards.
TTTTAGCAGGAGAGGAGGTCAGTCATATGTCAAGAACAATGTGATTCATTAAAAGATTTTTTCAGTAAAATAAGGATATCATATATGAAGACGATGTGTTGTGGTTATGTTCAAAGTTGTGGCGAGGGGATCCCAGAAATACCAGATTGGCATGACAGTCAATATGAGAAAGAGTGTCCTGATGTAACCGCAATTGAAGACGCATTTGAAGACGCAATTGAAGACGTGTTGTCGTTTTGAGCGATGAAGTTCTTTGTTGAATGAGAAGGACGTTTGTCAGTTCCGTTTTTGTTCTTGCGTTTGTTTTTTGTTTTTTTTAAGAGGGTCCTTCAGCTCTGCGATTGGCTGGCAACCCGTTCAGGGTGTACCCCGCCTACTGCCCGAAGCCAGCTGGGATAGGCTCCAGTACTCCCACGACCCTTGTGAGGACAAGCGGTCAAGAAAATGGATGGATGGATGGGTCCTTCAGCTTCTTTTAGAACCCACGTCAACTGCCAGAGATGCAAGGATGGATCACCGGGATTTGTCTTCCCAAGGTGTGACTCAACCCTTGTGGAATGATGCCCGGAAAAGGACACGTGCCTCCAATCTCCATTGAGTGATGTCCTCAGCGAGAGCAGCTCGTCAGGTAGACACTGGAAACAGGCCTACATCAGTTGACTCAGGTCGTTCCCGGTGGGGGTTGAGTAGAAGGCGGACCCGGCGGGTCTGATAGGCAAGATGTGGAACGATGTGCCCCAGTGAACTGGACCAGATTGACCTCTCCATCACCTCATCTGGATGCAGGAAATTTTCATTTAGTCACTAATAAACATACATATTCACATCCCTTCTTTTTGAAAGAGCATCTGGTAATTTTTTTGTTAGTTTGGAGTTAGTAAATGTTAGTGAAGTTCTGTAGGTCCGTCCTGGGGAAAAATTCAGTTTGTTGTGACATTCAATCAGAATCCAGCCTTTGGCTGAGTTTAATGACCTAAGCACATTCATTAATGCAACAATGAAAATCTTATAGCCAATTCAAATCTGACGAGCCCAATTTTTGTCAGCTTATAATGATTAATGAAATGTTTTACCATAATGTTTACTGTTATAGATATGGCATGAATGTGCTTCCAGACATAAAATAAATGCAACTATCACCAGCAAGTAAAACCCATAAAAATAACATCTGACCCCCAGAGCTGCTCACGTCCGGCCAGAACCATGAGCACCCCGGGGAGAGATAGAAATAGAACATATTCACCTTATTTTCGCCGTCCCTGCCAAAACTTACTCTCCTCCATGGTCAAAATCCAATCACCAATCATCAATTGTCCTCCTGTGAATTCATTCATTCTCACGGACTATATAGTTATTACATTGAGACTAACTTATAATTCTATATTTAATTCAACATGGACTGTTTGTGTCCTTCGCGACGATATACCCAGACAGACCAGTAATTCCCCCATCTGAAAAAAGATCGACTCAGATCATTTTCAGACCAGTATATAAAAAAAAATAGAACTGCAGCAGTAAATAAATTGTTGCTTTAAAAAGAGGGAATTTTTTTTTTGAATTTAAGCGCCAATGAGTCCCAACTCAGTTGTTTAAGTTTCAAAAGAGAAATGGGCGAAATATTAGAAGACCAAATTCAACAAGCGTCAAATAACGGAAAATATAATAATCAAGATTGAAATAAATTTTATCCTATCTTTATTTACATAAGCTGTTTTCAATTTCCGAAACCACACGAAATGTACCAGTATTTTCTTTTCTACTATAAAAATAGAAATATTGTAGCTTAAGCCCATAAATTTACAAATAACCCCCGTTTTCAGCCAACCATCAATTATTATTAAGATATGAAGTCGCCCTTCATTTATCATTAACATTGCGGCACCCAAATGGAGCGGGGTATTAATTTTAAAAAGTTATTAGAGCCACTTAAGACAGGCCCACATCAGTTGGGTCAATAGACCACAGTGCCGCAGTTTAGTTTAGTTTTGTAGTTTTAACATGTCACCATCAAGCTTGCTAGTCCCCCTTGTTGATGTCGGTCCAAAAGCTGATTGTTCTAAAACAGACATGGAAACAAACAAATCAGATTAAATCAAAATAGGCATCAAGAGTTTTAGAATATAATAAATCTGTGTGTATAGAGTGTTGCCAATCAGTTGCTTCTGTGTACGGAATGTTTTACTGTATATGTTATCATCTATACCTGTCAAAAATAGAGTGCAGTGTACACAGTCAGATACCGCATCATTCATATGGTCTGAGATCACTAACTCAAGGAAACATTTTGGGTGGGGGCGGAGTCACCAGCGCAGTGGAGCAGTTTTTATGAGAAGATCCTTTCCCATAGGATTCACAGGACAGTTCGGGGCGCAGGCCAGTTCGGGGCGTACACGAATGCATGCAAGAAAGTCTGTGCGGAGCACTGTGTGTGTATTGGAGTAATTTGTTTTCATTTAAGACTTTTGCATGTGAGTTCAGGGTACAGTCATTGCGGAAACTGTCCACCAGGTGGCGCCAGGAACTGCTGCTGTTCATCAGGCGGCGGCAGGAACTGCTGTTTAGGGAGGGGCTTTGTTGTTGGCCTCCGCTCAGGATGCCACGTGAGTGCTGTCCGCAGTCATTTGCAGTCATTTGCCCAGTAGCCGGTTGACCTCAGTTGAAATAATGATCTCGTTCAATGAAAGGCACTGACTGAAACATAATAAAATCTGCCCCAACATTATTAGGTGATGACATATCAGTATAAAGCCGGAAGAACAAAATCCTCCTTTATTATTTTTTTTATAATAATAATAATAATAATAAAAAAATAATAATAAAAATTAATAAAAAAAATAAAAAAATAAAAATTTCTGAATGTTTTGCAATTAAATAATTGCTAATTATAATTCAGTATTGTTATGTTTTACAATATTTAATTTAATATGTTTTGCATACCTTCGTAAATAATATTTAAGATGAGATAGGACAGCTTTGCTCTAAGATTTACAAATATAATACAGAGTCAATTGGCAAGTGTCCAGTTTTCAATGAATATTCCACAAGAGCACGGTCAATGAAGGCCACAGCCCCCTTGTCAGCTTTTGGTCAAACATCAAGTCAGAGATTATTTTTAATTACATATCACCTCAAATTATGTGACAACTCCCAGATGGCGCCCTCATGGAATGTCCTGTCCAGTCTCTGGGACCCGCACGCAAAATGGCCGACTTCAAATTCTGAAATGGAACTCAAGAGAGAAAATAAAGGTTAAATGTTCTCGTGTACGAGGAAAATTATGAGGGAAAATCAATAAACTATAACAAATAAATATTTCATGTAAAAAACAACCAAAAAAAAAACAACCATATATTTCTAAAAGCAGACCTAATTATAAAAGTAAAAATACGGATGTCACCTGACTCTAGCATCTGTAAAAGCAGACCTAATTAAAGCACATACAAGCGCAACAATCACACAATTAACCCTATCTCTTTCATAGAAAAAAAAATTATATTCCCTCTTTCCAAAAGTTTTGACGCTTTCGGCTATTTAATTTGGAAAAAGAGTGACATCTGGCGGTCAGCTAGAGTCATAGCAACTATAATCTTCAAAGTGATTCGCGTAATTAATTTATATTCCAATATCACAGCAATACATTTAGTCTTACAGTTGTGTATGTCTAATGAACGTGAGGTACACGTGGAAGTGTTGCAATATTTTGACACTGTACATCTATGTTATGTGCTGTTATTCGTTCGATTTGTATTAAACATAATTTAGATATGACGCAAGTGCGCTGTGATGTCAGATAATCAAGTATGTCAACATCAGTCTTTAGGAGATGTTATTGAGGGCCTTAGAGAATCAGTTACGGCAACAATTTATGTAATGTCGTCTAATTATTTAACGTAAGCACTGACGCCCGCGGCCTGTAAAACAGAGTCGCGTTAGAGATTTTTATTAGTAATATTACCGTCCCAATCAATTTATCCTGTTCAGCTTTTATCAAACGGTTTTATTTATTTTATTACGTAAATTCGTCGTCTACAGCTGTTTTTATTTGCAAAGCGAGAAAAATAGAAAGCTATTTACTTAGACACATCAAAAACATCCGAGCTTTCTTTACAGTACCACCCAAAGTCAACATTTCAGCATTAATCATCATTTAATATACTTTTCTTACAGTTACGTCCGGGTTTTTCCTCTATTTATAAAAACAAACAAACATATATCTCTAACACTTTTCTAATCAGCGATCGGTGTTTACGTACCCATACAGTTAAACTGCCGCCATTAAAGACATCACGCAAACCACAGATCTTATCGGAGAGAACTAACCTTTTCCACAATAAATCTAAGTCCCGTCGTTCAATATTAAATACATTTCACGTCATTATTTGACGGCTGATTTCTTAACCCGGAAGCTTCTCAAGACGTCTAGCGGAAGTACTATCAGGTCAAACCATTAGGTGTTTCAGACAAAAGCGCCCCCGTAATTTATATTAAACATTAACCTGTCTAGTTATTATTATATTAAAGTTATATAAATAGTTATAAATGCAGTGACGTCTCATTTATAATACAATACCATTAGTCGACAAAATAGCTCATCACTCCCCCGTAAAAAATAATAATAATGATGTCCGACTATTGTACAAAAATCAAACATGAAATATCGCTTTTGCGACACACAAAAACAAATAAAAATCCGGATGCCTGTTTTTCTGCGTCAATCATTAATCTTAACCTCAAATTCATCCAAGAATCTCTCGTTCGTGTTAAACAAACTGGTTTACCTCTCAGTTAAACACACATATACAAGGACTTAAACAAATCAATTATCCAAGTATCTCTCCTTTGCATAAACAAAGTGTCTTACAAACTGTTTTACTAATAAGTAAACACACATATACAAGGACTTAAATAACCAATTATCCAAGTATCTCTCCTTTGCATAAACAAAGTGTCTTACAAACTGTTTTACTAATAAGTAAACACACATATACAAGGACTTAAATAACCAATTATCCAAGTATCTCTCCTTTGCATAAACAAAGTGTCTTACAAACTGTTTTGCTAATAAGTAAACACACATATACAAGGACTTAAATAACCAATTTCCAAGTATCTCTCCTTTGCATGAACAAAGTGTCTTTTACAAACTGTTTTACTAATAAGTAAACAACATATACAAGGACTTAAATAACCAATTGTCCAAGTATCTCTCCTTTGCATAAACAAAGTGTTTTACAAGCAATTGCGTATAAACCAACGTGACGCCTTTTCGTAAACAATGCTCTGTCACAACGTACGTGTACAGTTCAAACACCGTAGTAAAATCCGAAATCAGAGACTTCGCGTCCAACCAAACGACTTCAAAATTTACCACTACTTTTTCACACAGATCCCATCTCGAATGTAATTTTGCAAGACGAATACCAGCTGCAGCAACCCCAAACAGACAGAATTCCTTAAACGTGGATAAAATGTCCACTTACCGTAATTAATGTGGCCTGGAATTCTATCCGTCCGTGAACGGCCAGCTCGCAAAACGTCCCTTTTTCGTCGGGGGTCACCATTTGTTAAAAATGATATAATTTTATATCTTATGCGTGTCCAAAAAATTGGAGATGAGACTTCTTTGTGAAAAAGGCTCCTTCGAAGGATGATTTATTACAGAGATCTCCGGTCACACAAATTGAATATCACGTAAAGAGTGTGTCAATCCAAGAGTGCGTGCTCCCACCCTTGAGAGACAGCTCTTTATTACAATCCGAGTTTGAAACAAAAATGCCTCTTCTCCTCCCTTTTGAATAAGAAAAACAGATTGGTTCTCACAATATGTTACATAACAGAATCTCAATTTTGCCAGCTTGCACTTTCTTCACTTTTTAGACATAACATATTCTCAGTGTTCCAGTTCGTACTTTTTCCCAAAACAGAATCTCAGTAAACAGATTGAACTTGACAGCTCCTGATGGTAGTGGGAACAGTGTGTGTGTGTGTGTTCTCTCTCAAAACAGAATATGGTCTCACGCAGAACACTGAGAAGAAATTTTAGACAAAAACAAGGTACCAGATAAGTTAAGGTCGAGTTATATTGAGTTTAACATTATTACACCTGCTCTACACATCTATAACTAAAGTCAACATAGTTAAAATATGAAATAAAGAATTAACCAAACGTTGTGGAGTCCAAATTTATGCTCTATTTAGTTTATTTTACTATCCTGAATATTATTCTAGCATGCATTTATTTGTGTACACGTTCATTTTTAAGATATTGACAGATTTACCTCAAATATACAATTAGGAGCTGAAAACATGTGTATTAAGTATATTTTAGCATCCTGAATGTGATTCTAGCATGCGTTTCATTGTGCAAATGTTCATTTTGAAGTTTTTGACAGTTTCACCTGAAGTGAACAATCGGGCTGAAAACGCGTTTACAACAATAAAAAGGTGAATCTTGGCATTCACACCTAAATTAAACGCTGTAGACTCAAAATTCTTTCTGTATTTACGGTGTTTTAGCCTCCTGAGGATTTCTCTTGCATACATTTCATTGTGCGCATGCTCATTTTGACAGTTTCACCTGAATCAGGGGCTAAAAACATTTACTTTAGGGGTGAGAACCAAGATTCACTTTTTATTCCTTGAAAACGCATTTAAAGCAATAAAAAGTGAATCTTGTCTCTCACACCTAAACTAAACGTTGTAGAATCAAAATTTTTGCTGTATTTAGTGTATTTTAGCATCCTGAAGATGATTCCAGCATTAATTTCACTGTGTTTATGCTCATTTTAAAGATTTTGACAGTTTCACGTGATGTGTACAATCAGGGGCTGAAAACACATTAAAAGCAATAAAAAGTTCATTTTGGCTCTCACACCTAAACGTTGTAGACTCAAAATTTTTGCTGTATTTATTGTATTTTAGCATCTTGAAGATGATTCCAGCATTAATTTCATTGTGCTTATGCTCATTTTGAAGATTTTGACATTTTCACCTGAAGTGTAAAATCAGGGGCTGAAAACGCGTATGAAGCAATAAAAAGTGAATCTTGGCTTTCACAACTAAACTAAATGTTGAAGACTAAAATATTTTGCTGTATTTAGTGTATTGTAGCATCCTGAATATCATTCCAGCATGCATTTCATTGTGCGCATGAAGGTAATTCGAGCATTAATTTCATCGTGCGCATGTTCATTTTAGTTTTAGGACGTTTCACCTGAAGTGTACAATCGGGCGCTGAACACGCATTTAAAGCAATAAAAAGTGAATCTTGGCTCTCACACCTAAACTAAACGTTATAGACTAAATGTTCTTGCTGTATTTAGTGTATTTTAGCATTCTTAAAATGATTCCAGCATGCATTTCATTGTGTGAATGCATATTTGAAAGATTTTGATTGTTTCACGTGAAGTGAAAAATCAGGGATTGAAAATGCATTTCAAGCAATAAAAAGTGAATCATGGCTTTCACACCTAAACTAAACGTTGAAGACTCAAATATTTTGCTGTATTTAGTGTATTGTAGCATCCTGAATATCATTCCAGCATGCATTTCATTGTGCGCATGCGCATTTTGAAAATTTCCACAGTTTCACCTGAAGTGTACAATCAGGGGCTGACAACGCGTTGAAAGCAAGAAAAAGTTCATCTTGAATCTCACACCTAAACCAAACATTATAGACTAAATATTTTTGCTATATTTAGTGTATTTTAGCATCCTTTAAATGATTCCAGCATGCATTTTATTGTGCGCATGCTCTTTTTTAAGATTTTGACAGTTTCACATGAAGTGTACAATCAGGGGATAAAAACGCATTTAAAGCAATAAAAAGTGAATCTTGGCTCTCACACCTAAACTAAACGTTATAGACTAAATATTCTTGCTGTATTTAGTGTATTTTAGTATCCTGAAGATTTTTCCTGCGTGTAATTGTGGGCATGCTCATTTTGAATCCTCTTTAGGATGCTAAAATACACTAAATACAGCAAAAATGTTGAGTCTACAACGTTGAGTTTAGGTGTGAGAGCCAAGATGAACTTTTTATTGCTTTAAATACGTTTTCAGCCCCTGGTTGTACACTTAAGGCGAAACTGTCATAATCTTCAAAATAAGCATGAGCACTATGAAATTAATGCTGGAATCATCTCTAGGATGCTAAAATACACTATAGACCGCAAAAATTTTGAGTCTACATTGTTTAGCTTAGGTGTGAAAGCCAAAATTAACTTTTTATTGCTTTAAATGCCTTTTTAGCCCCTGATTGTCAAAATCTTCAAAATGAGTATAAGCACAATGAAATTAATGCTGGAATTATCTTCAGGATGCTAGAATACACTAAATACAGCAAAATTTTTGAGTCTACAACGTTTAATTTAGGTGTGAGAGCCAAAATGAACTTTTTATTGCTTTAAATGTGTTTTCATTCTCTGATTGTACACTTCAGGTGAAAATGTCAACATTTTCAAAATGAGCATAAGCACTATGAAATTAATGCTGGAATCATCTTCAAGATGCTAAAATTCAATAAATACAGCAACATTTTTGAGTCTACAACGTTTAGTTGAGGTGTGAGAGCCAAAATTAACTTTTTATTGCTTTAAATGTGTTTTCATTCTCTGATTGTACACTTCAGGTGAAAATGTCAACATTTTCAAAATGAGCATAAGCACTATGAAATTAATGCTGGAATCATCTTCAAGATGCTAAAATTCAATAAATACAGCAAAAAAATTTGAGTCTATAACGTTTAGTTTAGGTGTGAGAGCCAAGATGAACTTTTTATTGCTTTAAATGCGTTTTTATTCCCTGATTGTACACTTCAGGTGAAACTGTCAAAATCTTCAAAATAAGCATGAGCACAATGAAATTAATCCTGGAAACATCTTTAGGATGCTAAAATACACTAAATACAGCAACATTTTTGAGTCTAACAACGTTTATTTCAGTTTTGAGAGCCAAGATTCACTTTTTATTGCTTTAAATGCGTTTTTAGCCCCTGATTGTACACTTTAGGTGAAACTCTAGAAATCTTTAAAATAAGCATGCGCAAAGTGAAATGCATAATGGAATCATCTTCAGGATGCTAAAATACACTAAAGACAGCAAACATTTTGAGTCTACATTGTTTAGCTTAGGTGTGAAAGCCAAAATTAACTTTTTATTGCTTTAAATGCGTTTTTAGCCCCTGATTGTCAAAATCTTCAAAATGAGTATAAGCACAATGAAATTAATGCTGGAATTATCTTCAGGATGCTAGAATACACTAAATACAGCAAAATTTTTGAGTCTACAACGTTTAATTTAGGTGTGAGAGCCAAAATGAACTTTTTATTGCTTTAAATGTGTTTTCATTCTCTGATTGTACACTTCAGGTGAAAATGTCAAAATCTTCAAAATGAGCATAACCACAATGAAATTAATGCTGGAATCATCTTCAGGATGCTAAAATACACTAAATACAGCAAAAATTTTGAGTTTACAACGTTTAATTTAGGTGTGAGATTCAAAATGAACTTTTTATTGCTTTAAATGCGTTTTCAGCCCCTGATTGTACACTTCAGGTGAAAATTTCAAAATCTTCAAAATGAGCATAACCACAATGAAATTAATGCTGGAATCATCTTCAGGATGCTAAAATACACTAAATACAGCAAAAATTTTGAGTTTACAACGTTTAATTTAGGTGTGAGATTCAAAATGAACTTTTTATTGCTTTAAATGCGTTTTCAGCCCCTGATTGTACACTTCAGGTGAAAATTTCAAAATCTTCAAAATGAGCATAAGCACACTGAAATTAATGCTGGAATCATCTTCAGGATGCTAAAATACACTAAAGACAGCAACAATTTTGAGTGTACAACGTTTAGTTTAAGTTTGAGAGCCAAGATGAACTTTTTATTGCTTTAAATGCGTTTTCAGCCCCTGATTGTACACTTCAGCTGAAACTGTCAAAATCTTCAAAAGAGCATAAGCACAATGAAATTGATGCTGGAATCATCTTTAGGATGCTAAAATACTCTAAATACAGCAAAATGTTTTAGTCTACAACGTTTGATTTAGGTGTGAGAGACACGATGAACTTTTTATTGCTTTAAATGCGTTTTCAGCCCCTGATTTTACACTTCAGGTGAAAATGTCAAAATCTTCAAAATGAACATAACCACAATGAAATTAATGCCGGAATCATCTTCAGGATGCTAAAATACACTAAATACAGCAAAAAAATTGAGTTTACAACGTTTAATTTAGGTGTGAGATTCAAAATGAACTTTTTATTGCTTTAAATGCGTTTTCAGCCCCTTATTGAACACTTCAGGTGAAAATGTCAAAATCTTCAAAATGAGCATAAACACACTGAAATTAATGCTGGAATCATCTTCAGGATGCTAAAATACACTAAATACAGCAGCATTTTTGAGTAAACAACGTTTAATTTAGGTGTGAGAGCCAAAATGAACTTTTTATTGCTTTAAATGCGTTTTCAGCCTGATTTTACACTTAAGGTGAAAATGTCAAAATCTTCAAATTGAGCATAAGCACAATGAAATTAATGCTTGAATAATCTTCAGGTTGCTAAAATACACTAAATACACCCAAAAATTTGAGTTTACAACGTTTAGTTTAGGTGTGAGAGCCAAAATTAACTTTTTATTGCTTTAAATGCGTTTTCAGCCCCTGATTGTACACTTCAGGTGAAAATGTCAAAATCTTCAAAATGAGCATAAGCACAATGAAATTAATGCTGGAATTATCTTCAGGATGCTAGAATACACTAAATACAGCAACAATTTTGAGTCTACAACGTTTAATTTAGGTGTGAGAGCCAAAATGAACTTTTTATTGCTTTAAATGCGTTTTCAGCCTGATTGTACACTTCAGGTGAAAATGTAAAAATTTTCAAAATGAGCATAAGCCCAATGAAATTAATGCTGGAATCATCTTCAGGATGCTAGAATACACTAAATACAGCAACATTTTTGAGTCTACAACGTTTGGTTTAGGTGTGAGAGCCAAAATGAACTTTTTATTGCTTTAAATGCGTTTTCAGCCCCTGGTTGTACACTTAAGGTGAAAATGTCAAATCTTCAAATGAGCATAAGCACAATGAAATTAATGCTGCAATTATCTTCAGGATGCTAGAATACACTAAATACAGCAAAAAAAATTGAGTCTACAACGTTTAATTTAGGTGTGAGAGACAAAATGAACTTTTTATTGCTTTAAATGCGTTTTCAGCCTGATTGTACACTTCAGGTGAAAATTTCAAAGTCTTCAAAATAAGCATAAGGCCAATGAAATTAATGCTGGAATCATCTTCAGGATGCTAGAATACACTAAATACAGCAAAAAATTTGAGTCTACGTTTAGTTTAGGTGTGAGAGCCAAAATGAACTTTTTATTGCTTTAAATGCATTTTCAGCCACTGATTGTGCACTTCAGGTGAAAATGTCAAAATCTTCAAAATGAGCATAAAGGCGGAGCTTCGGCGGACCAGGGGGAGCGCGCCTCTCTTCGGGGCTTGTCGCTGGCCGTTGGCGGAGCTCCAGGGGACCAAGCAGAGCGGGCCTCTCTTCGGGGCTTGATGCTGGCCTTTGGCGGAGCTCCGGCGGACCAGGGGGAGCGCGCCTCTCTTCGGGGCTTGTCGCTGGCGGTTGGCGGAGTTCCGGCAAACCAGGGGGAGCGCGCCTCTCTTCGTGGCTTGTTGCTGGCGGTTGGCGGAACTCCGGCGAACCAGGCGGAGCGGAGCTCCGGCGAACAAGGCGGAGCGGAGCTCCGGCGAACCAGGGGGAGCGCGCCTTTCTTCGTGGCTTGTTGCTGGCGGTTGGCGGAACTCCGGCGAACCAGGCGGAGCGGGCCTCTCTTCGGGTCTTGTAGCTGGCTGTTGGCGGAGCTCCGGCGGACCAGGGGGAGCACGCCTCTCTTCGGGGCTTGTCGCTGGCGGTTGAAGGAGCTCCGGTGGACCAGGCGGAGCGGGCCTCTCTTCGGGGCTTGAGTCTTTGGGTTCCGGGGGGAGTATGGTTGCAAAGCTGAAACTTAAAGGAATTGACGGAAGGGCACCACCAGGAGTGGAGCCAGCGGCTTAAATTGACTCAACACCGGAAACCTCCGGACACGGACAGGATTGACAGATTGACAGCTCTTTCTGTGCTATAAGCACAATTAAATTAATGCTGGAATCATCTTCAGGATGCTAGAATACACTAAATACAGCAAACATTTTGAGTCTACAACGTTTAATTTAGGTGTGAGAGCCAAAATGAACTTTTTATTGCTTTAAATGCGTTTTCAGCCCCTGATTGTACACTTCAGGTGAAAATGTCAAAATCTTCAAAATGAGCAAAAGCACAATGAAATTGATGCTGGAATCATCTTCAGGATGCTAGAATACACAAAATACAGCAAAAATTTTGAGTCTACAACATTTAGTCTAGGTGTGAGAGCCAAAATGAACTTTTTATTGCTTTAAATTTGCGTTTTCAGCCCCTGATTGTACACTTTAGATGAAACTGTAGAAATCTTTAAAATAAGCATGCGCAAAGTGAAATGCATATTGGAATCATCTTCAGGATGCTAAAATACACTAAAGACAGCAACAATTTTGAGTCTACAACGTTTAGTTTACGTGTGAGAGCCAAGATGAACTTTTTATTGCTTTAAATGCGTTTTCAGCCCCTGATTGTACACTTCAGGTGAAACTGTCAAAATTGTCCAAATGATCATAAGCACAATGAAATTAATGCTGGAATCATCTTCAGGATGCTAAAATACACTAAATACAGCAAAATGTTTTAGTCTACAACGTTTAGTTTAGGTGTGAGAGCCAAGATTCACTTTTTATTGCTTTAAATGCGTTTTCAGCCCCTGATTGTACACTTCAGGTGAAAATGTCAAAATCTTCAAAATCAGCATAAGCACACTGAAATTAATGCTGGAATCATCTTCAGGATGCTAAAATACACTAAATACAGCAACATTTTTGAGTCTACAAGGTTTAACTTAGGTATGAGAGCCAAAATGAACTTTTTATTGCTTTAAATGCGTTTTCAGCCCCAGATTGTACACTTAAGGTGAAAATGTCAAAATCTTCAAAATTAGCATAAGCACAATGAGATTAATGCTGGAATCATCTTCAGGATGCTAAAATGCACTAAATACAGCAAAAATGTTGAGTCTCCAACGTTTAGTTTAGGTGTGAGAGCCAAGATGAACTTTTTATTGCTTTAAATGCGTTTTCAGCCCCTAATTGTCCACTTCAGGTGAAACTGTCAAAATTGTCCAAATGATCATAAGCACAATGAAATTAATGCTGGAATCATCTTCAGGATGCTAAAATACACTAAATACAGCAAAATGTTTTAGTCTACAACGTTTAGTTTAGGTGTGAGAGCCAAGATTCACTTTTTATTGCTTTAAATGCGTTTTCAGCCCCTGATTGTACACTTCAGGTGAAAATGTCAAAATCTTCAAAATGAGCATAAGGCCAATGAAATTAATGCTGGAATCATCTTCAGGATGCTAGAATACACTAAATACAGCAAAAATTTTGAGTCTACGTTTAGTTTAGGTGTGAGAGCCAAAATGAACTTTTTATTGCTTTAAATGCATTTTCAGCCCCTGGTTGTGCACTTCAGGTGAAAATGTCAAAATCTTCAAAATGAGCATAAAGGCGGAGCTCCGGCGGACCAGGCGGAGCGGGCCTCTCTTTCGGGGCATGTAGCTGGCCGTTGTCGGAGCTCCGGCGGACCAGGGAGAGCGCGCCTTTCTTCGGGGCTTGTCGCTGGCGGTTGGCGGAACTCCGTCACGTTGGTTCATGCGCAGCTGAGGAAATATTACCAGAGTTTGGTACGTAACATTCCGATGGATTGTGCACAATTAAGACGGATTGTGGCAAACAGGTTGAAGCAGGCGTTTTATTAAAAATTACAGAAAAAACATGGCAGTCTCGTTCTGAAGGAATCTTAGAGATTGTAAGTCCGTGCATTTTTGAGGCAATTGTTAAGCACATGTAGAGTTGGAAACAACATTTCGGTGCGAAGGAGCCGAGAGACTGCTTTGTGATCGTCTTATAGCAATATTTATTATTTTCAGAGGTACAGGTTGACGCATAGCTTTTATTACTTATAAACGCTATTGCTAAGAAATCGACAGATCGCGATATTTATTGTTTTTGGATAAATTTGTTCAGCTGAAAGGACAACAGGCATCCGGATATTTATTGTTTTGAGCGGAAGCGATCTTTTGTCGACTAATTTTATGGTATTACTAGTGAGACGTCACTGGATTTATAACTATTGATACGACTTCAATATAATAATAACTAAGGAGGTTAATAATTAATATAAGCTATGGAAGCCCTTTTTGACCTTCATACCGAATGGTTTGACCCGAATGCACTTCCGATTGATGGTCGCAACATGTTGTTGATAACACAGGTTGCTAACGCTTCCGAGGTGGCTATCGAGGCGATGCCCCTGAAAAATAGACGTGGATTGAAGGAGGAATGGATGCAAAGTTGCTGTGAATTTTTTTTCCCCACCGTTACAATCTACGGTTTGCTTAATACCATTGATGAAAGCCGTTGAACTTGCATGTGTAAAAAAACGTCATGCGTTGGACAAACACGTACGAGACACATCTGTAATTTCTTTGAGTGGAAGAAAAGCTAGACGTGACAGTAAAATAGTGTATTAAATGATGATTAATGCTGAAATGTTGACTTTGGGTGGTTCTGTAAAGATCGCTCGGATAGCTGTGATAACAACTAAGTAAATAGCGTTCTATTTTTTTTTCTCGCTTCGAAAATAAAATGAGCTGTAGACGACGAATTTACGTAATAAAACCGTTTAGTAAAGGCTGAACGGGATAAATTGATTAGACAACGACAACGTGATATGACTAATGAAGGTTCTAATGTATTGTCGAATAGCTATTAAATTGAAGATATTTAGAGGAAGCCGCCTTATCTGATACGTATGCTTTTACGGGGTGAAGTTATGTGTGCGTGCGTGTGTGAGCAGCATTTGAAGAAGGTGTGTGAAGTGAAGGGAACATTCTTTGTTATAAAATGACTAGGGTAAATTGTGTGATTGTTGCGTTTGTATGGAAGTAGAAGGGCAGTTTTTGTGTTTTTTCTCCTCAGTGATGACAATGGAGAGGAACGGAATTTTTTATGAAATATAAAAGACAATTTTTAAAGCATTTCCCCCATGCTGGTTTAAAGACAGGCCTGTGGGGAATGGGGGAGTAACTTGTAATTTAACTACAGGCCACTATCTATATTATTTTTAATTAGGTCTGCTTTTTATAGTTGAATATTGTGTAATAATTATTATTTCATTTTTAATTGAAAAATATTTTTTATTTTTCCCCTGCATCTATGATGACTCATTTGTAGGTGTGAAAATGATTTAACCTCTGAGTCCCATTTCAGAATTTGAAGTCGGCCATTTTGCGTGCAAGTCCCTGAGACTGGACAGAACTTCCCATGAGGGCGCAAACTGGGAGCTGTCACATTTTTAACATAATTTGAGGTGATATGTAATTAAAAATAATCTAAGGTCGACAAATACTAAAGTACAGAAACACTACTTGCTATGGATTGCTCCCAATCCCGGAAATTGTCATATCTGACTTGATGTTTAACCAAAAGCTGACAAGGAGGCTCTTGTGGAATATTCATTGAAAACTGGACACTTGCCAACTGACTCTGTACTATATTCGTAAGTTTTTAGAGCAAGCTGCACAAAGAAGGCCTCAGGACCAGATGGGATATCTGCCCTTCTGCTAAAATCCTGTGCAGAGGAGCTCACAGCGGCATGGCAGCCCATCTTCCAGAGATCTGTGGACTCACACTCCATTCCCAGTCTCTGGAAAAAATCAGTAATCACCCCGGTTCCTAAAAAACAATGTCCTGTGGTCAATAATGACTTCAGGCCTGTGGCTCTAACTTCCATTGTTATGAAGTGTTTCGAGAGGCTGATGGTGACTCGGCTCAGGGGGGAGGTGGATGCACACTTAGACTCCCTTCAGTTCGGAGTCCAGGAAAAAGTTCCCCACGGGGAAAATAAAAGTATATCGTATCGTATCGTATCGTATCGTATCGTATCGTATCATATTGTATCGTATCTCATCTTAAATATTATTTACGGAAGTATGCAAAACATATCAAATTAAATACTGTAAAACATAACAATACTGAATTATAATTAGCAATTATTTAATTGCAAACTTTCAGAATTTTTTATTATTATCATTATTATTATTATTAATTTTTTTAAATTAAAAAACAAAAGAGGATTTTGTTCTTCCGGCTTTCTACTGATATGTCATCACCTAATAATGTTGGGGCAGATTTTATTATGTTTCAATCAGTGCCGTTCATTGATCGGGATCACTGTTTCAACTGTGGCCGTTCTACACTGGGCCAATACCTGCCGACAGCACCCACGTGGCATCTGGAGCAGAGGCCGCCGACAACAAAGAGGGCGTGGCTACTACCAACAAAATGGGCGTGGCTACAACCAGCAGAGGGGACGTGGCTTACGTACGCGGTCATCATCACAACAATTTCTGCCTCTCCCTAATCAGCAGTTCCTGGCGCCACCTGGTGGACAGTTTCCGCAATAACTGGACCCTGAACTCACATGCAAAGGTCTCCAGGAACCAATCTATTTACAAGCATCTGTTTTATTTTCTTTTGATTGACATTACAGAGAACAAACTACTCTCAATCTGACATCTCCAATACACACGCAGTGCTCCGCACAGACTTTCTTGCATGCATTCGTGTACGCCCCGAACTGTCCTGTGAATCCTATGGGAAAGGATCTTCTCATAAAAACTGCTCCACTTCGCTGGTGACTCCGCCCCCACCCAGAATGTCTCCTTGAGTTCGTGATCTCAGACCATATGATGCGGTATCTGACTGTGTACACTGCACTCTATTTTTGAAAGGTGTAGGTGATGACATATACAGTGGAGCATTCCGTACACAGAAGCAACTGATTGGCAACAATCTATACACACAGATTTATTATATTCTAAAACTCTTAATGCCTATTTTATTTAATCTGATTTGTTTGCCTCCATGTCTGTTTTAGAACAATCAGCTTTTGGACAAACATCAACAAGGGGCGACACCTGAATAGCAAGCTTCATGGTGACATGTTAAAACTACAAAACTAAACTGCTGCACTGTGGTCTATTGACCCAACTGATGTGGGCCTGTCTAAAGTGGCTCTAGTAACTTTTTAAAATTAATACCCCACTCCGTTTGGGTGCCGCAATATTAATGATAAATGAAGGGCGACTTCATATCTTAATAATAATTGATGGTTGGCTGAAAACGAGGGTTCTTTGTAAATTTATGGGCCAAGCTACAATATTTCAATTTTTATAGTAGAAAAGAAAATACTGGTAAATTTCGTATGGTTTTGGAAATTGAAAACGGCTTATGTGAATAAGGGTAGGATAAAATTTATTTCAATCTTAATTATTATATTTTCCGTTATTTTAGGCTTGTTGAATATGGTCTTCTAATATTTTGCCCATTTCTCTTTTGAAATTTAAACAACTGAGTTGGGACTCATTGATCTGAAACACTTACGGCGAATTTGCTGGTTAAATTTTAATTTTTCCCCCCTTTTTTAAAGCAGCAATTTGTTTACTGCTGCAGTTTTATATACTGGTCTGAAAAAATATCTGAGTCGATCTTTTATCAGATGGGGGAATTACTGGTCTGTCTGTATGTTGAATTAAATAAATATAGAATTATAAGTTAGTCTCAATGTGATAATTATATAGTCCGTGAAAATGAATGAATTCACAGGAGGACAATTAAAGGTGATCGGACTTTGACCATGGAGGAGAGTAAGTTTTGGCAAAGACGACACTCATGGCGGAAAAAAGGTGAATATGTTCTATTTCCGAAACAATTGAAGGATCTCTCCCCGGGGTGCTCACGGTTCCGGCCGGACGTGAGCAGCTCTGGGGGTCAGATGTTATTTTTATGATTTTTACTTGCCGGTGATAGTTGCATTTATTTTATGGCTGGAAGCACATTCATACCATATCCATAGCAGTAAATATCATTGTAAAACATTTGATTAATCATTATATACCATCATATGGGTTTCCTAGGAAAATTTGATCAGACAATAGAACCCATTTATAAGCTGTAGACAAAATTGGCCACATCTGATTTGAATTGGCTATAAGATTTTCATTGTTGCATTAATGAATGTGCTTTGATCATTAAACTCAGCCAAAGGCTGGATTCTGATTGAATGTAGCAACAAACAGAATTTTTCCCCAGGACGGACCTACAGAACTTCACTAACATTTACTAACTCCAAACTAACAAAAACTACCAAGATGCTCTTTCAAAAAGAAGGAATTGTGAATATGTATGTTTATAAGTGACTAAATGCAAATGTCCTGCACCCAGATGGGGTGACGGAGAGGTCAATCTGGTCTAGTTCACTGGGAACACATCGTTCCACATCTTGCCTATCAGACCCGCCGCGTCCGCCTCCTGCTCAACTCCCCCACCAGCAGGAAACCACCTGACGACTCAACTGGAAAACCATGCCTGCTTCCAATGTCCACCTGACGAGCTGCTCTAGCTGAGGACATCACTCAATGGAGATTGAGTCTCGTTGAGGACATCACTCAATGGCGATTGAGTCTCGTTGAGGACATCACTCAATGGAGATTGAGTCTCGTTGAGGACATCACTCAATGGAGATTGAGTCTCGTTGAGGATATCACTCAATGGAGATTGGAGGCACGTGTCCTTTTCCGGGCATCACTCCACGGAGATTGAGTCACACCTTGGGAAGATAAATCCCGGTGATCAATCCTTGCATCTCTGGCAGTTGACCAGGGTTCTAAAAGAAGATGAAAAAACAAAAAACACTATACACAAAAACAAAACAGAACTGACAAATGCCTTTCTCATTCTACAAAGAAATTCACCACGAGATGGCGTCTAAGCGACAACACGTCTTCAATTGCGTCTTCAATTGCGGTTACATCATGACACTCTTTCTCATATTGACTGTTATGCCAATCTGGTATTTCTGTGATCCCCTTGCCACAACTTTGAACGTAACTACAACACTTCGTGTTAAGCGAGACATTGACTCTCCACACATTCCCTGGATCATATCCTGGACTTATGATGACTCAATTGCTGTGACAGTTGCCCCAAACACGAACACCTCTGTCAAAATGCCCATTACATCATTGAAGGGATTTAGAAGTGGCCAGCAGATCACGGGAGGGGACTGGGTGACATATTGGTGGTATTTGACAGGAAATGTTTTGCGGCGAGACTGGAGTGCTTTTATAACCACCCAAAGCGGACAATATTGGCTACCGGGAACAAGCGAGGAGGCTATTTTCTTTAGCAAAAGGGTAACATTGCGTAAAATGGGAGGCCAACTCGAATTGAACTTTTCTCTTCCCAATGAAAATATACGGCCGCCTAATGTAACTCTATATAACAACTCTTGTTTTGGGTTATTGTTATAGGCATGGTTCTCTGGAACTGACCCCTATTTTCCTATTTTAGTTTGTGTAAATAAGACAATGAGTAAGTTAGAACAACCAAAAAAGACTAAATACACGATGGAGACCGGGGTAGAGGCTGTAAGTGTACCGACTGATGGTGTAAGAGAGTGGTTTTGAGTTACGACAGGAATTGGCTACTGCTGGCGAACAAAGCAGCGCGTGCCTCTGGCAAAGATTGTGTGGTATGTGTAGGACCACGACCTTTATTGCGAGTAATCCCTGCTAAAATAGAGGATCACTGTGTAATGGAACTTATGAATAAAACTGTCCCCAATGCCAAATGCTCTCAATGGGATAAGGTGTACCCACTCGTAACTTGGCAGACAACTAAACCAGTATTTTCAAATGAAGTTGCGCATGGTAATTTTTCATGTATTAAATTGACAGGTACTGGAGAACAATTGGGAGAACTAAATCACATCACCCGCTGCAGTTCAGCAATAGATGTCGGACAAAAGTTCCAACCTCAATCTAGAGCTGACATTTGATGGTGGTGTGGAAATAATCAAATATTTGACAAGTTACCTTTGAATGTGAAAGGATATTGCGCTCTCATCACCCTCCTTCTGCCAGTACAACTTTTCCCCACCTGTGTTGATAACCTTTTACAAATGACTGATACATGGGAACCACAATCTTCTCCTTTTCAGAGATTCAAACGGTCTTCTTGGCAAGAGCAAAATGTTCCCACCTACATTGATGCAATTGGGGTTCCACGATGAGTACATGAGTGCTCTCAGGATTTGAATCTCTAATTTGTTGGTGGTGCACCATTAACAAAAACGTAGATGCAATTAATTATGTGCATTATAATGTACAAAGTCTAGGAAATTGGACTCAATCTGGTTTTGAGGCTGTGCACGGCCAGTTAGCTGCTACATCTTTGATGACATTCCAAAATCGAATTGCACTAGACATGTTGCTGGCAGAAAAGAGCGGAGTTTGCTCAATGTTTGGAGATCAGTGTTGCACTTTTATTGCTAACAATACTGCACCAGATGGAAGTTTAAGTATTGCAATTGAAGGACTCCGGAAACTCAAAAGAAAGATGAAAGAACATTCTGGTATAGATATTTCAATATGGGATACTTGGATGGATGTTTTTGGCCGCTATAAAACTTTGATTTCTACAATTTTAATATCTGTTGCTGAATTTGCTGCTTTGTTAACCATTTGCGGATGTTGTTGTGTTCCATGTATACGTTCTCTCTGCCAAAGAATTATTATAACAGCTATTGAAAAACGGGATGTACATAATAAGTGTTCGTATATGATGGTTGAGTATGTTGCTTCTCCTCTCCCACCTACTGCGACATCCGATGCAGATCCCGCTGGAATCTTTCTGTAAAAATGATTAAATGCTTAATTTTTGGGCTCTTTCGAGCCCAATTGAAGGATTGTTGACATTGTTAACATTTTTATTGTTTTATTTTACATTTGACCTGTTTAAGATTTCATTATAGATGTGTTGATGAAGGTGTAATTATGTTGACCTAATATAACCTGATGAGTAATGCTTTTGACATTCTTGCTATCTTTTCTACTGTTTTCCCAGACATGAGAAAGTTAATATGTTTCTATGTTTATCTAAGAAGTCTAGTTGCTGTTCGTCAGAAATCCGGTTTTCAGGAGTTCAAGGACGATATACTTTACTGGGAAAATGCAAACTCATTCTGTACCTCACGGGATGACAGAGGCGTTTCCTCATGTTTTGAATACAGAGGCTGTGTGGGCAAAAGAGCACACACACATATTGGATGTGACCAGAGATCTCTGTAATAAATCAACCTTGCAAAGACTCTCTTCACCAGAATCTCATCTTGGATTTATTTGAACACGCAAAAGATTACAAATAAAGGTAATTCCTTCACGGCTTAAATTGACTCAACACCGGAAACCTCCGGACATGGACAAGATTGACAGATTGACAGCTCTTGCTATAAGCACAATAAAATTAATGCTAAAATCATCTTCAGGATGCTAGAATACACTAAATACAGCAACAATTTTGAGTATACAACGTTAAGTTTAGGTGTGAGAGCCAAAACTAATGTTTTATTGCTTTAAATGTGTTTTCAGCACCTGTTTGTACACTTCAGGTGAAAATGTAAAAATTTTCAAAATGAGCAAAAGCACAATGAAATTAATGCTGGAATCATCTTCAGGACGCTAGAATACACTAAATACAGCAAAAATGTTGAGTCTACAACGTTTAGTCTAGGTGTGAGAGCCAAAATGAACTTTTTATTGCTTTAAATGCGTTTTCAGCCCCTGGTTGTACACTTAAGGTGAAAATGTCAAAATCTTCAAATGAGCATAAGCACAATGAAATTAATGCTGGAATTATCTTCAGGATGCTAGAATACACTAAATACAGCAAAAAAAAAATTGAGTCTACAACGTTTAATTTAGGTGTGAGAGACAAAATGAACTTTTTATTGCTTTAAATGCGTTTTCAGCCTGATTGTACACTTCAGGTGAAAATTTCAAAATCTTCAAAATAAGCAAAAGGCCAATGCAATTAATGCTGGCATCATCTTCAGGATGCTAGAATACACTAAATACAGCAAATATTTTGAGTCTACGTTTAGTTTAGGTCTGAGAGCCAAAATGAACTTTTTATTGCTTTAAAATGCATTTTCAGCCACTAATTGTGCACTTCAGGTGAAAATGTCAAAATCTTCAAAATGAGCATAAAGGCGGAGCTTCGGCGGACCAGGGGGAGCGCGCCTCTCTTCGGGGCTTGTCGCTGGCCGTTGGCGGAGCTCCAGGGGACCAGGCGGAGCGGGCCTCTCTTCGGGGCTTGATGCTGGCCTTTGGCGGAGCTCCGGCGGACCAGGGAGAGCGCGCCTCTCTTTGGGGCTTGTCGCTGGCGGTTGGCAGAGCTCCGGCGAACCAGGGGGAGCGCGCCTCTCTTCGTGGCTTGTTGCTGGCGGTTGGCGGTACTCCGGCGAACCAGGCGGAGCGGGCCTCTCTTCGGGGCTTGAGTCTTTGGGTTACGGGGGGAGTATCGTTGCAAAGCTGAAACTTAAAGGAATTGACAGAAGGGCACCACCAGGAGTGGAGCCAGCGGCTTAAATTGACTCAACACCGGAAACCTCCGGACACGGACAGGATTGACAGATTGACAGCTCTTTCTGTGCTATAAGCACAATGAAATTAATGCTGGAATCATCTTCAGGATGCTAGAATACACTAAATACAGCAAACATTTTGAGTCTACAACGTTTAATTTAGGTGTGAGAGCCAAAATGAACTTTTTATTGCTTTAAATACGTTTTCAGCCTGATTGTACACTTCAGGTGAAAATGTCAAAACCTTCAAAATGAGCAAAAGCACAATGAAATTAATGCTGGAATCATCTTCAGGATGCTAGAATCCACTAAATACAGCAACATTTTTGAGTCTACAACGTTTAGTTTAGGTGTGAGAGCCAAAATGAACTTTTTATTGCTTTAAATGCGTTTTCAGCCCCTGGTTGTACACTTAAGGTGAAAATGTCAAAATCTTCAAATGAGCATAAGCACAATGAAATTAATGCTGGAATTATCTTCAGGATGCTAGAATACACTAAATACAGCAAAAAAAAAAATTGAGTCTACAACGTTTAATTTAGGTGTGAGAGACAAAATGAACTTTTTATTGCTTTAAATGCGTTTTCAGCCTGGTTGTACACTTCAGGTGAAAATTTCAAAATCTTCAAAATAAGCAAAAGGCCAATGCAATTAATGCTGGCATCATCTTCAGGATGCTAGAATACACTAAATACAGCAAATATTTTGAGTCTACGTTTAGTTTAGGTGTGAGAGCCAAAATGAACTTTTTATTGCTTTAAATACGTTTTCAGCCTGATTGTACACTTCAGGTGAAAATGTCAAAACCTTAAAAATGAGCAAAAGCACAATGAAATTAATGCTGGAATCATCTTCAGGATGCTAGAATACACCAAATACAGCAAACATTTTGAGTCTACAACATTTAGTCTAGGTGTGAGAGCCAAAATGAACTTTTTATTGCTTTAAATGCGTTTTCAGCCCCTGATTGTACACTTCAGGTGAAAATGTCAAAATCTTCAAAATGAGCAAAAGCACAATGAAATTAATGCTGGAATCATCTTCAGGATGCTAGAATACACTAAATACAGCAACATTTTTGAGTCTACAACGTTTAGTTTAGGTGTGAGAGCCAAAATTAACTTTTTATTGCTTTAAATGCGTTTTCAGCCCCTGGTTGTACACTTAAGGGGAAAATGTCCAAATCTTCAAATGAGCATAAGCACAATGAAATTAATGCTGGAATTATCTTCAGGATGCTAGAATACACTAAATACAGCAAAAAAAAAATTGAGTCTACAACGTTTAATTTAGGTGTGAGAGACAAAATGAACTTTTTATTGCTTTAAATGCGTTTTCAGCCTGATTGTACACTTCAGGTGAAAATTTCAAAATCTTCAAAATAAGCATAAGGCCAATGAAATTAATGCTGGAATCATTTTCAGGATGCTAGAATACACTAAATACAGCTAACATTTTGAGTCTACGTTTAGTTTAGTGTGAGAGCCAAAATGAACTTTTTAATGCTTTAAATGCATTTTCAGGCACTGATTGTGCACTTCAGGTGAAAATGTCAAAATCTTCAAAATGAGCATAAAGGCGGAGCTTCGGCGGACCAGGGGGAGCGTGCCTCTCTTCGGGGCTTGTCGCTGGCCGTTGGCGGAGCTCCAGGGGGCCAGGCAGAGTGCGCCTCTCTTCGGGGCTTGTCGCTGGCCGTTGGCGGAGCTCCAGGGGGCCAGGCAGAGCGGGCCTCTCTTCGGGGCTTGATGCTGGCCTTTGGCGGAGCTCCGGCGGACCAGGGGGAGTGCGCCTCTCTTCGGGGTTTGTCGCTGGCGGTTGGCGGAGCTCCGGCGAACCAGGCGGAGCGGGCCTCTCTTCGGGTCTTATAGCTGGCCGTTGGCGGAGCTCCGGCGGACCAGGGGGAGCGTGCCTCTCTTCGGGGCTTGTCGCTGGCCGTTGGCGGAGCTCCAGGGGGCCAGGCAGAGTGCGCCTCTCTTCGGGGCTTGTCGCTGGCCGTTGGCGGAGCTCCAGGGGGCCAGGCAGAGCGGGCCTCTCTTCGGGGCTTGATGCTGGCCTTTGGCGGAGCTCCGGCGGACCAGGGGGAGTGCGCCTCTCTTCAGGGTTTGTCGCTGGAGGTTGGTGGAGCTCCGGCGAACCAGGGGGAGCGCGCCTCTCTTCGTGGCTTGTTGCTGGCGGTTGGCGGAACTCCAGCGAACCAGGCGGAGCGGGCCTCTCTTCGGGTCTTATAGCTGGCCGTTGGCGGAGCTCTGGCGGACCAGGGGGAGCGCGCCTCTCTTCGGGGCTTGTCGCTGGCGGTTGGCGGAGCTCCGGCGGACCAGGCGGAGCGGGCCTCTCTTCGGGGCTTGAGTATTTGGGTTCCGGGGGGAGTATGGTTGCAAAGCTGAAACTTAAAGGAATTGACGGAAGGGCACCACCAGGAGTGGAGCCAGCGGCTTAAATTGACTCAACACCGGAAACCTCCGGACACGGACAGGATTGACAGCTCTTTCTGTGCTATAAGCACAATGAAATTAATGCTGGAATCATCTTCAGGATGCTAGAATACACCAAATACAGCAAACATTTTGAGTCTACAACATTTAGTCTAGGTGTGAGAGCCAAAATGAACTTTTTATTGCTTTAAATGCGTTTTCAGCCCCTGATTGTACACTTCAGGTGAAAATGTCAAAATCTTCAAAATGAGCAAAAGCACAATGAAATTAATGCTGGAATCATCTTCAGGATGCTAGAATACACTAAATACAGCAACATTTTTGAGTCTACAACGTTTAGTTTAGGTGTGAGAGCCAAAATTAACTTTTTATTGCTTTAAATGCGTTTTCAGCCCCTGGTTGTACACTTAAGGGGAAAATGTCAAAATCTTCAAATGAGCATAAGCACAATGAAATTAATGCTGGAATTATCTTCAGGATGCTAGAATACACTAAATACAGCAAAAAAAAAATTGAGTCTACAACGTTTAATTTAGGTGTGAGAGACAAAATGAACTTTTTATTGCTTTAAATGCGTTTTCAGCCTGATTGTACACTTCAGGTGAAAATTTCAAAATCTTCAAAATAAGCATAAGGCCAATGAAATTAATGCTGGAATCATTTTCAGGATGCTAGAATACACTAAATACAGCTAACATTTTGAGTCTACGTTTAGTTTAGTGTGAGAGCCAAAATGAACTTTTTAATGCTTTAAATGCATTTTCAGGCACTGATTGTGCACTTCAGGTGAAAATGTCAAAATCTTCAAAATGAGCATAAAGGCGGAGCTTCGGCGGACCAGGGGGAGCGTGCCTCTCTTCGGGGCTTGTCGCTGGCCGTTGGCGGAGCTCCAGGGGGCCAGGCAGAGTGCGCCTCTCTTCGGGGCTTGTCGCTGGCCGTTGGCGGAGCTCCAGGGGGCCAGGCAGAGCGGGCCTCTCTTCGGGGCTTGATGCTGGCCTTTGGCGGAGCTCCGGCGGACCAGGGGGAGTGCGCCTCTCTTCGGGGTTTGTCGCTGGCGGTTGGCGGAGCTCCGGCGAACCAGGCGGAGCGGGCCTCTCTTCGGGTCTTATAGCTGGCCGTTGGCGGAGCTCCGGCGGACCAGGGGGAGCGTGCCTCTCTTCGGGGCTTGTCGCTGGCCGTTGGCGGAGCTCCAGGGGGCCAGGCAGAGTGCGCCTCTCTTCGGGGCTTGTCGCTGGCCGTTGGCGGACCTCCAGGGGGCCAGGCAGAGCGGGCCTCTCTTCGGGGCTTGATGCTGGCCTTTGGCGGAGCTCCGGCGGACCAGGGGGAGTGCGCCTCTCTTCAGGGTTTGTCGCTGGAGGTTGGTGGAGCTCCGGCGAACCAGGGGGAGCGCGCCTCTCTTCGTGGCTTGTTGCTGGCGGTTGGCGGAACTCCAGCGAACCAGGCGGAGCGGGCCTCTCTTCGGGTCTTATAGCTGGCCGTTGGCGGAGCTCTGGCGGACCAGGGGGAGCGCGCCTCTCTTCGGGGCTTGTCGCTGGCGGTTGGCGGAGCTCCGGCGGACCAGGCGGAGCGGGCCTCTCTTCGGGGCTTGAGTATTTGGGTTCCGGGGGGAGTATGGTTGCAAAGCTGAAACTTAAAGGAATTGACGGAAGGGCACCACCAGGAGTGGAGCCAGCGGCTTAAATTGACTCAACACCGGAAACCTCCGGACACGGACAGGATTGACAGCTCTTTCTGTGCTATAAGCACAATGAAATTAATGCTGGAATCATCTTCAGGATGCTAGAATACACTAAATACAGCAAACATTTTCATTCTACAACGTTTAATTTAGGTGTGAGAGCCAAAATGAACTTTTTATTGCTTTAAATGCGTTTTCAGCCTGATTGTACACTTCAGGTGAAAATGTCAAAATCTTCAAAATGAGCAAAAGCACAATGAAATTAATGCTGGAATCATCTTCAGGATGCTAGAATACACCAAATAGAGCAAAAATTTTGAGTCTACAACATTTAGTCTAGGTGTGAGAGCCAAAATGAACTTTTTATTGCTTTAAATGCGTTTTCAGCCCCTGGTTGTACACTTAAGGTGAAAATGTCAAAATCTTCAAAATGAGCATAAGCACAATGAAATTAATGCTGGAATTATCTTCAGGATGCTAGAATAAACTAAATACAGCAACAATTTTGAGTCTACAACGTTTAATTTAGGTATGAGAGCCAAAATGAACTTTTTATTGCTTTAAATGCGTTTTCAGCCCCTGGTTGTACACTTAAGGTGAAAATGTCAAAATCTTCAAATGAGCATAAGCACAATGAAATTAATGCTGGAATTATCTTCAGGATGCTAGAATACACTAAATACAGCAAAAAAAAAAATTTAGTCTACAACGTTTAATTTAGGTGTGAGAGACAAAATGAACTTTTTATTGCTTTAAATGCGTTTTCAGCCTGATTGTAAACTTCAGATGAAAGTTTCAAAATCTTCAAAATAAGCATAAGGCCAATGAAATTAATGCTGGAATCATCTTCAGGATGCTAGAATACACTAAATACAGCAAAGATTTTAAGTCTACAATGTTTAGTTTAGGTGTGAGAGCCAAAATGAACTTTTTATTGCTTTAAATGCGTTTTCAGCCCCCGGTTGTACACTTAAGGTGAAAATGTCAAAATCTTCAAAATGAGCATAAAGGCGGAGCTTCGGCGGACCAGGGGGAGCGCGCCTCTCTTCGGGGCTTGTCGCTGGCTGTTGGCGGAGCTCCAGGGGGCCAGGCAGAGCGGGCCTCTCTTCGGGGCTTGATGCTGACCTTTGGCGGAGCTCCGGCGGACTAGGGGGAGCGGGTCTCTCTTCGGGGTTTGTCGCTGGCGGTTGGCGGAGCTCCGGCGAACCAGGGGGAGAGCTCCTCTCTTCGTGGCTTGTTGCTGGCGGTTGGCGGAACTCCGGCGAACCAGGGGGAGCGCCTCTCTTCGGGGCTTGTCGCTGGCGGTTGGCGGAGCTCCGGCGGACCAGGCGGAGCGGGCCTCTCTTCGAGGCTTGAGTCTTTGGGTTCCGGGGGGAGTATGGTTGCAAAGCTGAAACTTAAAGGAATTGACGGAAGGACACCACCAGGAGTGGAGCCAGCGGCTTAAATTGACTCAACACCGGAAACCTCCGGACACGGACAGGATTGACAGCTCTTTCTGTGCTATAAGCACAATGAAATTAATGCTGGAATCATCTTCAGGATGCTAGAATACACTAAATACAGCAAACATTTTGAGTCTACAACGTTTAATTTAGGTGTGAGAGCCAAAATGAACTTTTTATTGCTTTAAATGCGTTTTAAGCCTGATTGTACACTTCAGGTGAAAATGTCAAAATCTTCAAAATGAGCAAAAGCACAATGAAATTAATGCTGGAATCATCTTCAGGATGCTAGAATGCACCAAATACAGCAAAAATTTTGAGTCTACAACAATAAGTCTAGGTGTGAGAGACAAAATGAACTTTTTATTGCTTTAAATGCGTTTTCAGCCCCTGGTTGTACACTTAAGGTGAAAATGTCAAAATCTTCAAAATGAGCATAAGCACAATGAAATTAATGCTGGAATTATCTTCAGGATGCTAGAAGACACTAAATACAGCAACAATTTTGAGTCTACAAGGTTTAGTTTAGGTGTGAGAGCCAAAATGAACTTTTTATTGCTTTAAATGCGTTTTCAGCCCCTGGTGGTTGTACACTTAAGGTGAAAATGTCAAAATCTTCAAAATGAGCATAAGCACAATGAAATTAATGCTGGAATCATCTTCAGGATACTAGAATACACTAAATACAGCAAAAATTTTGAGTCTACAACATTTAATCTCGGTGTGAGAGCCAAAATGAACTTTTTATTGCTTTAAATGAGTTTTCAGCCCCTGATTGTACACTTAAGGTGAAAATGTCAAAATCTTCAAAATGAGCATAAGCACAATGAAATTAATGCTGGAATTTTCTTCAGGATGCTAGAATACACTAAATACAGCAACAATTTTGAGTCTACAACATTTAATTTAGGTGTGAGAGCCAAAATGAACTTTTCATTGCTTTAAATGCGTTTTCAGCCTGATTGTACACTTCAGGTGAAAATGTCAAAATTTTCAAAATGAGCAAAAGCACAATGAAATTAATACTGGAATCCTCTTCAGGATGCTAGAATACACTAAATACAGCAACAATTTTGAGTCTACAAGGTTTAGTTTAAGTGTGAGAGCCAAAATGAACTTTTTATTGCTTTAAATGCGTTTTCAGCCCCTGGTGGTTGTACACTTAAGGTGAAAATGTCAAAATCTTCAAAATGAGCATAAGCACAATGAAATTAATGCTGGAATTATCTTCAGGATGCTAGAATACACTAAATACAGCAAACATTTTGAGTCTACAACTTTTAATTTAGGTGTGAGAGCCAAAATGAACTTTTTATTGCTTTAAATGCGTTTTAAGCCTGATTGTACACTTCAGGTGAAAATGTCAAAATCTTCAAAATGAGCAAAAGCACAATGAAATGAATGCTGGAATCATCTTCAGGATGCTAGAATGCACCAAATACAGCAAAAATTTTGAGTCTACAACAATTATTCTAGGTGTGAGAGACAAAATGAACTTTTTATTGCTTTAAATGCGTTTTCAGCCCCTGGTTGTACACTTAAGGTGAAAATGTCAAAATCTTCAAAATGAGCATAAGCACAATGAAATTAATGCTGGAATTATCTTCAGGATGCTAGAAGACACTAAATACAGCAACAATTTTGAGTCTACAACGTTTAATTTAGGTGTGAGAGTCAAAATGAACTTTTTATTGCTTTAAATGCGTTTTCAGCCCCTGGTTGTACACTTAAGGTGAAAATGTCAAAATCTTCAAAATGAGCATAAGCACAATGAAATTAATGCTGGAATCATCTTCAGGATGCTAGAATACACTAAATACAGCAACAATTTTGAGTCTACAAGGTTTAGTTTAGGTGTGAGAGCCAAAATGAACTTTTTATTGCTTTAAATGCGTTTTCAGCCCCTGGTGGTTGTACACTTAAGGTGAAAATGTCAAAATCTTCAAAATGAGCATAAGCACAATGAAATTAATGCTGGAATTATCTTCAGGATGCTAGAATACACTAAATACATTAAAAATTTTGAGTCTACAACGTTTAATCTCGGTGTGAGAGCCAAAATGAACTTTTTATTGCTTTAAATGCGTTTTCAGCCCCTGATTGTACACTTAAGGTGAAAATGTCAAAATCTTCAAAATGAGCATAAGCACAATGAAATTAATGCTGGAATTATCTTCAGGATGCTAGAATACACCAAATACAGCAAAATTTTTGAGTCTACAACGTTTAGTTTAGTTGTGAGAGCCAAAATGAACTTTTTATTGCTTTAAATGCGTTTTCAGCCCCTGATTGTGCACTTCAGGTGGAAATGTCAAAATCTTCAAAATGAGCATAAAGGCGGAGCTCCGGCGGACCAGGGGGAGCGCGCCTCTCTTCGGGGCTTGTCGCTGGCGGTTGGCGGAATTCCGGCGGACCAGGCGGAGCGGGCCTCTCTTCGGGGCTTGAGTCTTTGGGTTCCGGGGGGAGTATGGTTGCAAAGCTGAAACTTAAAGGAATTGACGGAAGGGCACCACCAGGAGTGGAGCCAGCGGCTTAAATTGACTCAACACCGAAAACCTCCAGACACGGACAGGATTGACAGATTGACAGCTCTTTCTGTGCTATAAAAACAATGAAATTAATGCTGGAATCATCTTCAGGATGCTAGAATACACTAAATACAGCAAAAATTTTGAGTCTACAACGTTTAATTTAGGTGTGAGAGCTAAAAGGAACTTTTTATTGCTTTGCGTTTTTAGCCCCTGATTGTACACTTAAGGTGAAAATGTCGAAATCTTCAAAATGAGCATAAGCACAGTGAAATTAATGCTGGAATTATTATTATTATATTATAGATAACACTAAATACAGCAACAATTTTGAGTCTACAAGGTTTAGTTTAAGTGTGACAGCCAAAATGAACTTTTTATTGCTTTAAATGCGTTTTCAGCCCCTGGTGGTTGTACACTTAAGGTGAAAATGTCAAAATCTTCAAAATGAGCATAAGCACAATGAAATTAATGCTGGAATTATCTTCAGGATGCTAGAATACACTAAATACAGCAAACATTTTGAGTCTACAACGTTTAATTTAGGTGTGAGAGCCAAAATGAACTTTTTATTGCTTTAAATGCGTTTTAAGCCTGATTGTACACTTCAGGTGAAAATGTCAAAATCTTCAAAATGAGCAAAAGCACAATGAAATGAATGCTGGAATCATCTTCAGGATGCTAGAATGCACCAAATACAGCAAAAATTTTGAGTCTACAACAATTAGTCTATGTGTGAGAGACAAAATGAACTTTTTATTGCTTTAAATGCGTTTTCAGCCCCTGGTTGTACACTTAAGGTGAAAATGTCAAAATCTTCAAAATGAGCATAAGCACAATGAAATTAATGCTGGAATTATCTTCAGGATGCTAGAAGACACTAAATACAGCATAAATTTTGAGTCTACAACGTTTAATTTAGGTGTGAGAGCCAAAATGAACTTTTTATTGCTTTAAATGCGTTTTCAGCCCCTGGTTGTACACTTAAGGTGAAAATGTCAAAATCTTCAAAATGAGCATAAGCACAATGAAATTAATGCTGGAATCATCTTCAGTATGCTAGAATACACTAAATACAGCAACATTTTTGAGTCTACAACGTTTAATTTAGGTGTGAGAGCCAAAATGAACTTTTTATTGCTTTAAATGCGTTTTCAGCCCCTGGTTGTACACTTTAGGTGAAAATGTCAAAATTTTCAAAATGAGCAAAAGCACAATGAAATTAATGCTGGAATCCTCTTCAGGATGCTAGAATACACTAAATACAGCAACAATTTTGAGTCTAGAAGGTTTAGTTTAGGTGTGTGTGAAGTTGCTTAAAACAGTAGTCTTAACATTATGTGTATTTTAAAGAATATCCTGTATATATTTTTATGTTTTTATATTATCAACTGTTGTTTAGAGGCGCTGCTCAACCTTCTCTAATGTTTTGTATTTTTCTATGACGTATGAAAACAGAAACTTAACCATGATTTGTATGAAACGAAACTTAACTGTAATAAAAGCGACGAGGTTGCCGGGGGAGGACAGAGAGAGTCGGAAGGAGCCGAGCGTGAGTTAAGGTCTTGCGTCTCCTCTCCTCTCCCAGCCGCGGTTGCAATAAAACAAAGCAACAGCTTCTGCCTCCTTTTTCCTTGGTGCACGGTCAGTAACTAAGGGGATCTGTAATATCAGACCCAACATTTAATTGGTGCCGAAACCCGGGACCTGCATCTGGACGGACGACCGCCGCCGAACCGAGGACACCGAGAATCTGTCGACAGCGTCTCCCCTTGCGTGACGGGTCTCGTCGCTCCGGCCTCGGCCGTTCGCCCGGACACCGGGTCCTGCGAACCAGACCGGCACCGAGGACTAACAGGTATTATGCTGTTTAATTATCACGATTTACACAGAAGTTTGAAAAAGGGAACACTAAATATACTGAAGAAGTAAGAGAAAAATAGAAAAGTGGGGAGTAAAAGAGAAGCGCTTGGGCGTTGGCCCGTGAAGAAGAGAAAAAAAACCCATGGTATATATGATCCGGGCATCAAAGGGATCACGGTTTTATTAGATGAGATCCAAAATACTTTTATTGACTAGTTTTTAACTTGTTAAAAAAAAGTGTCGTTTTCGGGTGCCCGGGTAGAGGAAATTAAACGTTGCCGTAA
Organism: Vanacampus margaritifer; assembly: GCF_051991255.1. Lineage (NCBI taxonomy): Eukaryota > Metazoa > Chordata > Actinopteri > Syngnathiformes > Syngnathidae > Vanacampus > Vanacampus margaritifer. Next base: position 1,675,938 of record NC_135441.1, on the reverse strand, counting down.
ATACGTAATAATTTACACCTCCCCACTCATTGGTTACCAAAATATCTGTGTTCAATATAACTAAGATTTATTAGGTCAGAACAGAACTGACTGCGATTAAAAATAATCGCCTAAAACACAAATCATGGTTTTAAATTAGAAAGTGGTGCACCACAGAAAAGACTAAGTGTGTGTGTTTGTGTGTGAGTTTTTGTGTGTGTGTGCTTGTGTGTGTGTGTGGTTGTGTGCGTGTGTTTTTGTGTGGGTGTGTACTTTGTGCGTGTTTATGAGATAAGGTTAGAAGGTAGTAACTGCTGCCCGCTCGGGAATAGATACAATGGGCCAGTCATTGAGAAAAGAAATAGAACAACACCAGGATGTTAAATTTATTGCAAGCTTTGACGCTAATGCGTGCAAGTATCTGGAATCCTGGGTGACCAAGTATGATTTTAACCCGTCTTTGAGAGATGTCAGGAACAAAGAGGAAGTTAAGAAAAGTTTAGTGGAGAAAAGAGCAAAGAAGATTAACAAGGGAAAGAATGTAGAAAAATTGGAAGCACAACTACGTGCTGTTGAAGTGTGGATAAAACAGTGTAAAATGAGGACAGAAAGCATTTTGGAAAGTGAAAAAAGAAAAAAGGAAAAGACAGAAAGAAAAGTGTACCAGATGAAGATAAGACCAACGGAAGAAACCGGCGCCAGACGAAGAGACAACGGAAATGCACCGGCTGAAGTGCGACAGCAAAATGATCCAGAAGAGGAAGTAAACGTCAACCAACAGCGGGAACCGCCTACCCCGTCTACCTCCTCCCCAAATTCCACCTCCACGAGTTTTGGGGACGGAGCCTCCCCTCCTATTGGAAGCCGTACAAGATCAAACAAATCAACAGCAGACGTCCTGGCTGCAACAACAAAATTATACCCAGACATTCAGCAGGTGGCAGCATATCCCATGGTAGCTGTAGCCAACCCAGCTTATGGAATGCCAAATCCTGGTCAACCTGCTCATCCACAGACCTTGCTGCTCTATCGCCCATGGACCGAAGAAGAAAAAGTAGCCGCATGCGCATCAGTTCCTCCCATTGAAGACAACGTTGAAAAATGGGCAGCTGCAATTAGAGAACTACATGGATCCTATCACCTCAATGGCAATGAATTACTAAGCGTCCTACGTCTAACCGCAGGACATCGAGTCGGAAGATTCCAAGGAGCCTTTGCTCCAGCCAACCAACGAGGCCAGGTCTACCAACCAGGCCAAGAACTAGACAACGCCCTAAATACTCTTTTAGAAAGAGCCATCGCAGTGTTCAAGAAACCACCTGATTTAACTAAAGTCCGCCAATGCCGCCAAGAACCTGAAGAAAGCGCACAAAAATATGTGGACCGCCTCCAAGACGTACTGAAACTACATGGTGGCATCGAAGAAAGCACTGAGACACAAAGCACATACCAAACATTACTGCGGGCAACATTCCTGGATGGACTAGTGGACGGTACAGTCAATTTTATCAAGAAACATTACCACACCTGGAGAACTGCCCCGGTGAATGATCTCGTAGCTTGGGCCTCACACGCTGAAGACCTAAAAAGACAAAAAGCGCAATCATCAGTCTTCAATGCCATGCACACATTTTTTCAACATGCCTCTCCTCCACCTTCTGGACCAATTTACTACCAAAACCAACCCAATCGGGGTAGAGGACGTGGACGCGGAAGAGGAAGAGGCCGACCAGCCACCAGACAGGATGTGTGCTACAATTGTGGCAAGTACGGCCACTTCGCCCGAGATTGCCGCTCCAAACAAAAAATTGAGACCCCAAAATCTGACCACTGGGATCCAACCGAATGACGCGAGCAGGAAAGGTCAAGTGATGAAAACCCTGATGACACCAGAACGATCGTCGAGGTGCTTGACCTGACAGTCCTGTTTAGCCAGATGTCCTCTATTGACCCAGCAGTAAGAAAACTAGGCTTAGGGCCATTTACTACAACATTGAAATTCATTGTGGATTCAGGAGCACAATCCTCCGTGATCACTGATCTACCAACAGGTGTCAAATTGTCAAAAAGCACAATAATGGTCATAGGAGTGGGAGGTAGACCAGCCATCCATTACTTTACCGAACCACTGACCATTATTGATGAAGACGGAACAGAATACCCAGATCAAACTTTCGTTTACGTGCCTCGTTGTCCTGAAAACCTCATCGGACGAGATTTGATAAAAGCCATGAGCCTTGTATTAATGGTCGAAGGCTCCAGCATGGTCGTGACAAAAAGAGGACAAGAAACACCAATGCAGATGTTAGTACTAGAAGGAAAAGACAAACCACGCCCATTCTACAGTCTGGATCCGATCCAAAAAGGTCCAACATCAGTAACAAACAATCTGCAACAGATGCCAGAACAAATCCTACCAAATTCAAATTGGGTGCCCCAAACCACGTACCCACTTCACTCCACCATCCGCTTCGCCCCGAACAAAGAGGACAGAGACTTCTTTGATCAATGGTCCCGATTGACAACCATGCGGGCCCAAATAAAGGACCTAATTTGGGACGAACAGGCAGGATGGATGGCAGCCACAGTAATCTTTCCAGATTACATATATGCATTAACCACATATGAAGGCTTTGGCATTCCCTTCCACATTTCACTGGCAAAACCAACAGGCTGGAGATGGAAGGACATAGGATCAAAAATAAGAGATGTAACATGGTCCGAACAACGACTTCCGTGGACTCCATGTCAAGATGGAAGATTTAAACGCATCATGTCATCAGGAAACGTGGTCTGGAGGAAAAAACTAAACTGGGTGACAACATTTGTCCCCAGCACCCACCTAAGTACATGACATCCGGAGGAAACCACGATCCTGGCACTAAAAGACGCCATGGATCAAATACCACCTCAGCTGTGGTCAGCGTCAAAAACCGATGTGGGCCTAATGACCACAGCCACAGAAGTAACAATTGAACCAAGAACAAACTATCGCCCACGAATCAATCAATACCCACTCAAACCTGATGCCAAAGAAGGAATCACACCAGTAATCATGAACATGGTAAAAGCTGGAGTGCTCATAGAAGCCCCCAAGGTAACTTGTAACACTCCAATCTTTCCAGTAAAGAAAGCAGACACCACGACCTGGCGAATGGTCCACGACTTAAGAGCCGTAAATCAGGCAGTAAAACAGAGAGCCCCCTGCGTCCCCGACCCCCACACTCTACTCAATGCGCTGAAGCCAGAACAGAAATGGTTCACAGTAATTGATCTAAGCAACGCCTTCTTTTCCATCCCATTGCACGAGTCTGCCCGTCATTGGTTTGGTTTCACCTTTAATCAAAAGAAGTACACCTATACGAGACTACCCCAAGGCTATGCAGAGAGCCCCACCATTTTCTCTCAAGAAATCAACAACTGTCTGAGCCTCCATGAACACAGTGAAACCACTCAAATCTTGATTTACGTAGATGACATTCTCATCGCCAGTCCAACCAAAGAAGAAAATCAAGAAGAAGCAGTGAAACTGTGTCAACACCTGGCAAAGACAGGAAACAAAGCCTCACTGACCAAACTACAGTGGACTCAGACCGAAGTAGTTTTCTTAGGTCACATCATATCGGCAGAAGGAAGAAAACTAACCTCTGATCGGAAACAAGCTATCCTTGATGCCCCCAAACCAAAGACCAAAAGACAGATGATGGCCTTCCTAGGCCTAGTGAACTTTTGCCGTCTATGGGTTCTGGACTTCGCCGAAATAACGCAACCACTGGTGGATTTAATTTACCAAGAAGACATCGCCCTGGCCGATCCCATCACATGGACGAAAATAGCTAATGAAAAGTTCAATCAGATAAAACAGACCATCACAAGCACAGGCCCCTTGGGCCTACCCGACTACAAGAAACTGTTTACCCAAACAGTGGACTGCAAAGACGGATTCATGACATCCGTCCTACTCCAACAACATGGTACACAAATGCGACCAGTGGCCTACTACTCAAAGAAACTTGATGCTGTCGCCAGAGCCCTGCCCCAGTGTGTCCAAGCAGTGTGTGCCGCAGCAATGGCTGTCCAAGCATCCGCCAAATTGGTGTTGTTCCATCCCACCACTCTACTAGTAACACACTCAGTAGATGTTCTTTTGACTCAAACAAAGATGTAATTTCTCTCACCAGCAAGACATCTTGGCCTAACAGCTGTACTGTTGTCCCAACCCCATCTTACCATCAAGAGATGCAGCACTCTCAATCCTGCAAGTCTCCTCCCAGTGGAGACAGATGGGACACCACACAGTTGCACAGAAGCCACCGAGGAAATCTGCAAACCAAGAAGAGATTTGTTAGACACACCCTTACAAGAAGGAGAAGCAGTGTTTGTAGATGGTTCCTCAAGCAAAGATGAACTAGGCAACACCAATACAGGCTATGCAGTGGTCACACAACAAAAGACACTGAAGAGCGGACGATTAATAGGAAATCTGTCAGCACAAGCAGCAGAACTCATCGCGCTAACAGAAGCATGTAAATTATTCAAAGACAAAGCAGTAACAATTTGGACCGACAGCCAATATGCCCACTCGACATTGCACATCTTTGCCGCCATGTGGGCTCGACGAGGAATGAAAACATCAACAGGAAAACCTGTTCAACACGCCAAATTACTCACTGACCTTTTGGCCGCTGTACTGCTACCCTCCAAAATAGCAGTATGCAAATGCAAAGCTCACACCTCAGCAAAAGATGCCGTTTCTGTAGGAAATGCAAAAGCAGATTTGGCAGCCAAACAAGCAGGCCAAGACAAAACAAAGATCGTCATGCTCGCCAACCACAAAGAAACACAACAACACAACAACATTCCAAAACAAGTACTAATTGACATGCAAAACAACGCTCCAGACAAAGAAAAAACACTATGGAAAATGATGAACATTGAACTCACCCCAGAAGGCCTCTACCACAAAGAAGACCGACCAGTCATCCCCCCGCAGTCTGTTCCACGCAGTAGCCACATTGAGTCATGGCAAGTCCCATGTCTCAACAGGAGGGATGATATCTATGGTAGAACAGACAATGACAATACCACAGGGCTTACAAACCTATTTTAAAACTTTTTGTAGGTCATGTATGGTGTGTTGTCGTCACAATGCTCAGGGAAACTTAAGACCACAGAGAGGGAAATGCCCAGTGGGCTCCTACCCATTTGAAGTTTTACACATGGACTTTATTGAACTACACAAAAGTGGTCAGCACAAGTACTGTTTAGTGTTAGTAGACTCACTAACTAAATGGGTTGAACTTGTTCCTTCAAAACATCCAAACGCCCTCACAGTAGCTAAAGCTATTTGTAAACACATAATACCAGAACATGGCATTCCACGAGTCTTGTGGAGTGATAACGGTAGCCATTTTGTAAATACCATCGTTGACAATATGGCCATTCACTTAGGGATCACCCTAAAAAATCATTGTGCATATCACCCACAGAGCGCAGGCTTAGTTGAACGGCCCAACGGTACTATTAAACTAAGACTCAAAAAGACCATGGAAGAAACCAAAAAACCATGGCCTGAGTGTTTATCTCTAGTAAAAACTTACATGAGAATAACGCCAAACCCACAAGGGATCACGCCCTTTGAGGCAGTAACGGGCAGACCCTTTGTGCTCCCCTTATGGGAAAATCAGCCATGGTCAGACAAAACAGGAGAGGCAGATCCACTGACTAAATGGTTATGTGACTTGTTTAAAGAACGGACTGTGTCAAGAGCAAATGATCTGCCCTCTACTTCTCTTCCTCCTGCACAGGAAACGGTGACCCCGGGTGACCTGGTGTTGGTGAAGGTGATAAAAAGGAAAACATGGTCGAGCCCACGCTGGGACGGCCCATTCGTTGTTCTCCTGACCACACCCACCGCTCTCAAAATCGCTGAGAGAGAGACGTGGATCCACCAGAGTCACTGCAAAAAGGTCACCGAACTCAGATAAGGGATAACCCCCTGATTCTTGTCAAAAAGAAGAAGAACAAAGGAGAAGATGACCCTTTTTCAGACATTGTTTGGACTTTGATCATTATAATGTTTATCTTATTATGTGTTATTTGTTCCTGCTGTATTGTCCCAATGTCTAAGAGATTAGTCGCCCGTATGTTCGTGGCCCAGATGTATCAATATAACTTACTACGCGTAGAGGATTATGTTGACACTGTGGAGACCGACACAAAAGTGTGACCCTCATCTTATTGTGTTTCCCTAACTTCAAATTCAGTTCCATTCTCAGACCAAGAGGTTCTCGTCACCGTGCGGTGGGGGAGTTATGGAATTTTTCCCTTTAAGTTAAGGGTTTTCGCCATTTCCTGAGAATGGTTCAAATGTTGTGAATCTATTAATGAAGTAATACTGAGAAAACTTAATTGTTTTAGTATTTACTGATGTCCTTTTAAATCCACAACAGGAGGGAATGTGAAGTTGCTTAAAACAGTAGTCTTAACATTATGTGTATTTTAAAGAATATCCTGTATATATTTTTATGTTTTTATATTATCAACTGTTGTTTAGAGGCGCTGCTCAACCTTCTCTAATGTTTTGTATTTTTCTATGACGTATGAAAACAGAAACTTAACCATGATTTGTATGAAACGAAACTTAACTGTAATAAAAGTGACGAGGTGGCCGGGGGAGGACAGAGAGAGTCGGAAGGAGCCGAGCGTGAGTTAAGGTCTTGCGTCTCCTCTCCTCTCCCAGCCGCGGTTGCAATAAAACAAAGCAACAGCTTCTGCCTCCTTTTTCCTTGGTGCACGGTCAGTAACTAAGGGGATCTGTAATATCAGACCCAACAGTGTGAGAGCCAAAATGAACTTTTTATAGCTTTAAATGCGTTTTCAGCCCCTGGTGGTTGTACACTTAAGGTGAAAATGTCAAAATCTTCAAAATGAGCATAAGCACAATGAAATTAATGCTGGAATTATCTTCAGGATGCTAGAATACACTAAATACATTAAAAATTTTGAGTCTACAACGTTTAATTTTGGTGTGAGAGCCAAAAATGAACTTATTGCTTTAAATGCGTTTTCAGCCCCTGGTTGTACACTTTAGGTGAAAATGTCAAAATCTTCAAAATGAGCATAAGCACAATGAAATTAATGCTGGAATCATCTTCAGTATGCTAGAATACACTAAATACAGCAAACATTTTGAGTCTACAACATTTAATCTCGGTGTGAGAGCCAAAATGAACTTTTTATTGCTTTAAATGCGTTTTCAGCCCCTGATTGTACACTTAAGGTGAAAATGTCAAAATCTTCAAAATGAGCATAAGCACAATGAAATTAATGCTGGAATCATCTTCAGTATGCTAGAATACACTAAATACAGCAAACATTTTGAGTCTACAACATTTAATCTCGGTGTGAGAGCCAAAATGAACTTTTTATTGCTTTAAATGCGTTTTCAGCCCCTGATTGTACACTTAAGGTGAAAATGTCAAAATCTTCAAAATGAGCATAAGCACAATGAAATTAATGCTGGAATTATCTTCAGGATGCTAGAATACACCAAATACAGCAAAATTTTTGAGTCTACAACGTTTAGTTTAGGTGTGAGAGCCAAAATGAACTTTTTATTGCTTTAAATGCGTTTTCAGCCCCTGATTGTGCACTTCAGGTGGAAATGTCAAAATCTTCAAAATGAGCATAAAGGCGGAGCTCCGGCGGACCAGGGGGAGCGCGCCTCTCTTCGGGGCTTGTCGCTGGCGGTTGGCGGAATTCCGGCGGACCAGGCGGAGCGGGCCTCTCTTCGGGGCTTGAGTCTTTGGGTTCCGGGGGGAGTATGGTTGCAAAGCTGAAACTTAAAGGAATTGACGGAAGGGCACCACCAGGAGTGGAGCCAGCGGCATAAATTGACTCAACACCGAAAACCTCCAGACACGGACAGGATTGACAGATTGACAGCTCTTTCTGTGCTATAAAAACAATGAAATTAATGCTGGAATCATCTTCAGGATGCTAGAATACACTAAATACAGCAAAAATTTTGAGTCTACAACGTTTAATTTAGGTGTGAGAGCTAAAAGGAACTTTTTATTGCTTTGCGTTTTTAGCCCCTGATTGTACACTTAAGGTGAAAATGTCAAAATCTTCAAAATGAGCATAAGCACAGTGAAATTAATGCTGGAATTATTAGTATTATATTATAGATAACACTAAATACAGCAACTCTTTTGAGTCTACAACGTTTAGTTTAGGTGTGAGAGCCAAAATGATTATTTAATTGCTTTAAATGCGTTTTCAGCCTGATTGTGCACTTAAGGTGAAAATGTCAAAATCTTCAAAATGAGCAAAAGCACAATGAAATTAATGCTGGAATCATCTTCAGGATGCTAGAATACACTAAATACAGCAAAATTTTTGAGTCTACAACGTTTAGTTTAGGTGTGAGAGCCAAAATGAACTTTTTATTGCTTTAAATGCGTTTTCAGCCCTTAATTGTGCACTTCAGGTGAAAATGTCAAAATCTTCAAAATGAGCATAATGGCGGAGCTCCGGCGGACCAGGGGGAGCGCGCCTCTCTTTGGGGCTTCATGCTGGCGGTTGGCGGAGCTTCGGCGAACCAGGGGGAGCGCGCCTCTTTTCGGGGCTTGTCGCTAGCTGTTGGCGGAGCTTCGGCGAACCAGGGGGAGCGCGCCTCTCTTCGGGGCTTGTTGCTGGCGGTTGGCGGAGCTCAGGCGGACCAGGCGGAGCAGGCCTCTCTTCGGGGCTTGTAGCTGGCCGTTGGCGGAGCTCCGGCAGACCAGGGGGAGCGCGCCTCTCTTCGGGGCTTGTCGCTGGCGGTTGGCGGAGCTCCGGCGGACCAGGCGGAGCGGGCCTCTCTTCGGGGCTTGTAGCTGGCTGTTGGCAGAGCTCCAGGGGACCAGGCGGAGCGAACCTCTCTTCGGGGCTTGAGTCTTTGAGTCGGGGGGAGTATGGTTGCAAAGCTGAAACTTAAAGGAATTGACGGAAGCGAACCACCAGGAGTGGAGCCTGCGGCTTAATTTGACTCAACACGGGAAACCTCACCATGCCTGGACACAGACCGGATTGACAGATTGACAGCTCTTTCTGTGCTATTAGCAAAATGAAATTAATGCTGGAATCCTCTTCAGGATGCTAGAATACACTGAATACAGAAAAAAAATTGAGTCTACGTTTAATTTAGGTGTGAGATCCAAAATGAACTTTTTATTGCTTTAAATGCGTTTTCAGCCTGATTGTGCACTTTAGGTGAAAATGTCAAAATCTTCAAAATGAGCATAAGCCCAATGAAATTAATGCTGGAATCATCTTCAGGATGCTAGAATACACTATATACAGCAAAAAAATTTGAACCAACAATGTTTAGTTTAGGTGTGAGAGCCAAAATGAACTTTTTATTGCTTTAAATGCGTTTTCAGCCCCTGATCTCATTTTAAAAACGTACATCTACAGGAAGTAGAAAAAGCATTGGGGCTAAAACATGCATTTGGTTCTGTATACCATCCTCAATCGCAAGGACAAGTTGAACGAATGAACAGAAATATTAAAGAAAAATAGGCTAAAGCACTCGACTCATCAAAATTGAATTGGCTACAAGCTCTTCCGATTGCATTAATGAATGTGCGCATGTCATTAAATTCAGCTAAAGGCTGGACTCCATTTGAAGGTCACAAAAACAGACCATTTCCGGCTCCTAATGTGCCGCTGGGAGAGTCGCACATTGCAGGACCTCCCGTACTCAAAGAGATAGTATCTGCGTTCTCTAAGTTAACAAATAAACACCCAGATGTTCCTTTAAAAATGAATAATTGTGAATATGTGTGGTTAAAAGTCATTAAGCGTAAATGGTGTGCCCCCAGATGGACCGGACCCCACAAGGTGAGAGAGAGGACAGCTTGTGCCGTGCGCTTGCATAACAAGGGAGACACCTGGTTTCACCTCTCATCCACAAGGCCTGTTGGATCTGGGCCAAAAACCCCCACCAACGGGAGCCAACTGAGAAACCAGTCAACTGCTTCCAGTGACCTGACGAGCCAACTGAGAACCCAGTCAACTGCTTCCAGTGTCCAGCTGACGAGCTGAGGACATCACTCAATGGAGATTGAGTTTCGTTGAGGACATCCCTCATTGGAGATAGGAGGCACGTGTCCCTTTTCCGGGCATACCACAAAGAATGTGTCACAACTTGGGAAGATAAATCCCGGTGATCAATCTTTGCATCTCTGGCAGTTGAAGAGAGGCTGAAGGACCCTCTTCACAAAAAAAAAAAAAAAAGGCTCTGTTTGACCTGCTAGAGGGGCCTGCTGGATGCTGCTCATGGTATCTGAACGCACCATTTACACAAGAAAATAAAGAGAGTGACAACTGTTTTAAAAAAAAACAACAACAACCTGTACGGACCATTCAACAAAGACCTTCATCACGAGATGGCTGCTTCAAAGAGACAATACGTCTTCAATTGCGTCTGCATCATGACACTCTTTCTCATACTGACTGTTATGCCAATTTGGTGTTTCTGGGAGCACCTCTCCACAACTGTGAACGTAACCACAACAATTCGTGTTAAGCGAGACATTAACATTCCACACATTCCCTGGGTCATATCCAGAATGTATATTAACTCAGTTACTGTGACAGTTGCCCCAAACACCTCTGTCAAAATTCCCATCACATCATTGAAGGGATTTAGAGGAGGGGGCGTGACAACGGGAGGAAAATGGGTGAAATATTGGTGGTATTTGACAGGAAATGTTGTGCAACTAGATTGGGGTACTTTTATAACCACCCAGAGCGGACAATACTGGCCACCGGGAAAGAGCAGGGAGGCTATGTTCTTTAGTAAAAGGATAACATTGCGTAAAATGGGAGGTCAACTTGAATTGACCTTTTCTATTCCCGACGGGAATATACGACCGGCTAATATAACTCTATATAACACCTCCTGTTTTGGATTAGTGTTATGGGCGTGGTCCTGTGGAGTTGACCCACATTTTCCCATTCTAATTTGTGTAAATAAGACTATGAGTAAGCTAGAACAACCCAAAATGACTAAACACTCGATGGAGAATGGGGTAAAGGCTGTAAGTGTACCGATTGATGGTGTAATTGAATGGTTGCGTGTTACTACAGGAGTGTCCAAAAGAAGCAACAACTGGCTACTGCTGGCGAACGAGGCAGCACATGCCTCTGGTAAGGATTGTGTGGTATGTGTGGGACCACGACCTTTATTGCGAGTAATCCCTGCTAAAATCGAGGAACAATGTATAATGGAAATTATTAATAAAACTGTCCCAAATGCCAAATGCTCTCAATGGGATAAGGTATATCCACTCGTAAATTGGCAGACAACTAAACCAATATTTTCAAATGAAGTTGCAGATGGTAATTTTTCATGCATTAAAATGACAGGTACCGAAGAATAATTGGGAAAACTAAATCACATTTCACACTGCACTACAATAATAAATGTGGGTCAAAAGTTCCAACCTCAATCGAGAGCTGACATTTGGTGGTGGTGTGGAAATAATCAAATATTTGACAAGTTACCTTGGAATGTGAAAGGATATTGCGCTCTCATCACCCTCCTTCTGCCAGTACAACTTTTTCCCACCTCGGTTGATAACCTTTTACAAATGATTGACACTTGGGAACTACAATCTTCTCCTCCTTTTCAGAGAATCAAACGATCTTCTTGGCAACAGCAAAATGTTCCCACTTACATTGATGCAATTGGAGTACCAAGAGGTGTGCCAAATGAGTACAAATTGACTAATCAAGTAACCTCGGGATTTGAATCCCTAATTTGTTGGTGGTGCACCATTAACAAAAACGTAGACAGAATTAATTACGTACATTACAATGTACAAAGACTAGGAAATTGGACTCAATCTGGTTTTGAGGCTGTACATGGCCAATTGGCTGCCACATCTTTGATGGCTTTTCAGAATCGAATTGCACTAGATATGTTATTGGCAGAAAAGGGAGGAGTTTGCTCAATGTTTGCAGATCAATGTTGTACCTTCATTCCTAATAATACTGCACCAGATAGAAGTTTAACTATTGCAATTGAAGGACTCCGGACACTCAATAGAAAGATGAATGAACACTCTGGTATAGATACTTCAATATGGGATAATTGGATGACTGTATTTGGTCGCTACAAAACCTTAATTTCCACAATTTTGATATCTGTCGCTGTATTTACGGCTCTGTTAACAGTATGCGGATGTTGTTGTATACCCTGTATTCGTTCACTTTGCGAAACGATTATTTCTACCGCGATTGAAAAACAGGACGTACGAAATAAGTCTTCTTATATGATGATGGAGTCTGTTGCTTCCTCAGTCCTGCCTGCTGCAATATCCGAAACAGATCCTGCTGGAATCTTTGTGTAAAAATGTTTGAATGTTTAGTTATTGGACTTTCTATAGCCCAAAGGGAGGACTGTTATACATTATTAACATTTTTAATTCTTTATTTCATATATTAACCATGTTGAAATGTTTTATAGATGTGAAGTAGGTAAAGTAGTGTTGAACTATTATATACTAACTACTAGTATAATTTGACCTTAACCTAAGCTGGTACACATCGTTTGGTCTAGAAGTTCCTTCTCTGTGAGAAAACACATTTTGTTCGTGAGAGAGAGCGCGCACTCCTACAACTATACTACATTAGGAGCTGTCGAGTTCGAGGAGGAGGAGACGCATGCGGGGAGGAGACGCATGCGGGGAGGAGACGCATGCGCGAGATGCTGTGATTATCGCGAGACCTACAGCGAGACCAGGACACCCCAACATGGCAGCGCCCTGCTGCTAAGATAGAACTAGCTCTATTATGCTAAACTAATTCGAGTTTAACCATCATATATCTTGGCTTTTCTCTTTTCTCTTTCATCCGACAGATTTGGAATACCATCCAACGTGGAGGACCTCGAACGCTTCATTGACGGTTATTTTTACAACTGCGCGATGGAGGACTCTTCCGTCGAGAAACCGTCTAAGAAACCCTCTAAAAAGAGAAAGAATGACTCAGCGACGGACACGGACGACCTAACTACTACGGAGGTCTCGGTCAGTATGCTGGAGTCCATAAATAAAAAGTTAGAGGTCCTCTCCCTAATCTGCGAGGAGGTGAAGGGATTTAAGGTAAGTATGGAATTCCTCAGCCAACAAATAAATGATCTCCAACGCAACAATGCCGAGATACACGCTACACTCGTGACTGTTTCAGCAGAGTTAGAAACCATTAAAAAGGAAAATAAAATGCTAAAAGAAACTATTCTGGATGTTCAATCCCGCAGCATGCAGGATAATTTAATATTCTTAGGTATATCCGAGAACACCTCTGACAATCCAGAGGTTGAGATAAAAAAATTTATGACGACATCGTTAAAAATTCCTCAGGAAACGGTAAATAACATCTCCTTTCACCGGGTACATCGGCTTGGAGCTCGTAGGGGCAACAGACCCCGTCCTATTATCGCCAAATTTGAGCATTTTAAACAAAAAGTATTTGTTAAAAGTAAAGGACGGGAGCTTAAAGGGACCTCATTTGGAATGAATGACCAATTCCCTAGAGAGATTAATGAGCGGCGAAAGGTACTGTTTCCTATAATGAAACAAAATAGGCAGGAGGGTAAACGGACTATGATGGTCGTTGATAAACTATACATCGATGGCCAACTATTCCGGAACCCCAACTCCACTCCCTGGCTGTTCTAATTAGCATCGATGGAACTAAACTTTGTTTGATTATTAGATGTATACATATACATATACATATAATGTATATGTGGTTATAAAACCTAAAATATGAATACTCATTATGTTTACGCTATATTATAAATATAATAATAATACATAACTATATCTAAAAGTAGATTTAAACAAAAAAAAAAAAATCTCGCTTGGGTTACCAGTTACTGGTTTATTATAATGTTGTTTAACTCCCCACTAACGTCCTTCTCTTTCACATCCCTACCCGTTTTTTCACTGTTATATTTACTTACACATTTCCTTATATTTTACACAAATTATATAAATCACCTAACTACTTTGATTCTATCCTATAACATGCCAGTATTGACAAATGGCCTATGCAGATATTTACACAGGACTGAGCCTATATTGTTTGTATGCATAAATTAGTTCTGGTTTCCTGGAATGTTTGTGGCGCTCGCTCACAGGCAAAAAGAATAAAAACTTTAGACCATCTCTTAAAATTAAAAGCAGATATTTGCCTCCTGCAAGAAACCCACCTACAAAAATCTGAAGAAAAATTACTTATTGATAAGAATTTTAGCCAAGCATACTCTGCCCCTTATAACAGCAGACAAAGAGGAGTCTGTATACTCATACATAAGAATTTACTCTTTACTCTAAATAATACAATAACAGACCCAGAGGGCCGATACATTATTATTCAGGTAACTATATAAGATATATACACTTGGCAATTTATATGCCCCTAATAATGATGATCCGGCCTTTTTCCATGAATTTTTCTCTCAGCTGTTTGATTTAGCAGCGAACTCTACTATTATTATTGGAGGAGACTTTAACACAGTCTTAAATCCATTAATAGACCGTTCTAATAACACAACATGTATAAGGCGATTACAATCTACTAAAGTAATAGGGGAATATATGGATGATTTTGGCCTCGTCGACAGCTGGAGACTTAAAAACCCAAATAAGAAGGAATTTACCTTCTTTTCCGCTGTACACCGGTCTTTTTCAAGAATTGATTATTTTCTTACAAATAACTCTATTGCTGATAAAACTGTTACAAAAATACATCCTATTATTATTAGCGACCACGCACCAGTCTCACTTTCCCTACAAGTTGATTATACCTTTAAACCACCACCAACATGGCGTTTTAACATCTCTCTGCTAAACGATGCAGAGTTTGATAAAATTATAAGGAAAGAATGGGCAGACTTTTTGGAAATAAATGACTCTCCAGGCCTATCGCCATCTCTTCTCTGGGAAGCTGGGAAAGCAGTAATTAGAGGTAAAATTATATCATATTCATCTTATAAAAAGAAACAGGATCAAAAATTTGAAAATGACTTGGAAGATAAAATTAAACAACTGACGGATGAGTACGCAATAAACCCAAATGACCAAATATGGACTGACTTACAAAATACAAAAATACAGTTAGACGATATGCTAACTAAAAAGACAGACTTTATAATACAACAATTGAGATACAACAACTTTGAATATAATAACAAATCAGGTAAATTTCTTGCAAACCAACTTCAACGCAATCGGGAAAAATCTCTTATAACGGCTATTAAAGGGACAACTGGTGAATGCACACAATCACCAGAAGAAATTAATCAAATTTTTTATAACTATTATCGCAACCTATACTCAGAAACTAACAAACCTAACCCTGAGCATATTGAGGCATTCCTCAGTAGCTTAAATATGCCTCAGTTAACTACTGAATATAAAGATATGTTAGAAGCGCCACTTACTATAAACGAGTTGTACAGTGCTCTAGATAGTATGCCTAATGGCAAGGCACCTGGCCTAGATGGTTATCCGGCTATATTTTTTAAGCACTACTGGTTAATGCTTGCTCCGCTATTCTTAAGAGTAGTAACAGAAATTAAAACTAATGGTTACATACGTCCACACATGAATACAGCAGCAATTAAACTTTTATTAAAGCCAGAAAAAGACCCCAGCCTTCCATCAAGTTACCGTCCGATTTCACTAATTAACACTGATATCAAAATTATTACTAAGGCTTTCACATCTAGATTAGAAACAGTAATCTCGACAATTATTCATAGCGACCAAACAGGCTTTATTAAAGATCGTCACTCTACTAATAATATTAGGAGGCTCTTTAACCTTATTAGCATGTCACAGCGGCATGATAAGAAGGCAGTTATTATATCGTTGGATGCAGAAAAAGCTTTTGACAAAGTTAACTGGTCCTTCCTCTTTGCTGTTTTAAATAAATTTGGCTTTGGGAAATCATTTATCCACTGGGTGTCAGTATTATATGATTCTCCCAAAGCTACAGTTACTACTAACGGGATTATATCTAAGAGCTTTATTTTACAGAGAGGCACAAGACAGGGATGCCCACTATCCCCTTTATTATTTGCAATATTTATCGAGCCACTTGCAATAGCCATACGCCAGGAAAGAAGGATTCAAGGAATTCACTCTGGGGTAACAGAACATAAAATTAATCTATTTGCCGATGATATTTTACTTTATCTAGAAAACCCGGCGATTTCGTTAGGGGAAGTATTTAACTTAATAACTAAATTCTCACAGTTGTCAGATTATTCTATTAACTGGACAAAATCAACACTTCTACCTATTACAGAAAATTCTTGGAACCCTGCAAGCCAGGACCCACATTACTCATTTCCTATAGGTAATTTAAAATACTTAGGCATAAAAATCTCACCTAAATTAACTGATTTAATTCATTTAAATTTTTCTCCACTTCTGGATAACATTCATAGTGACTTGGAACGCTGGAATAATCTTCCTATTTCTTTAATAGGACGAATAGCCACCGTTAAAATGAAAGTTTTACCTAAAATAAACTATTTTTTCTCAATGATTCCATTTAAACCTACGGCTAAATGGTTCCAGTTGTTGGACTCAGCCGTTACAAAATTTTACTGGAAAAAAAAGAAGAAGCAAAGATTAGTCTATCTACTCTTCAGAAAAGTAAATCCAAAGGTGGTCTAGAGGCACCAAATTTTATGTACTACTATATAGCTAACCAGCTACAATATATCGTTCTATGGGCACAACCCAACAGAGATACTAACTGTTGGCTGGAACTAGAACAGAAGGATTGTAATAACCTCAGACTTCTAGATTTACTCTTTATTACAACATCGATTAAGCGACATAATTGTTTTAAAAACCCAATGATCTCCGCCACCCTGACTGCTTGGTGGAAGGCATTAGAAATTACAAAAGCCCAAGTGGAGCCCTGTGGGCTTTCTCCCCTATGGCATAACCCTGACTTTCGAATTAACAACCAAACGTTTTATTTAGGTGTGTGGGAGCAGAAAGGAATCACACATCTTCACCATCTCTTCTCAGATAATATGTTTATATCATATACATCTTTGCTCCAAAAATACAAAATAACAAACAGAAATTTTTTACATTATCTGCAAGTTAAAAATATGATAAAGAAACAAATTCCAGGCTTAGCTAAAGATATTACCAAGCTTTCTCCGACAACAACAAAAAAACTTTCAAAAATATATAAGTTACTTTCATATAAGGATAAAATGTCTTTACCCATCTTAAAATGGGAGACAGACTTGTCTATAGCTCCGGAATCTGACTTTTGGATTCAAGTTTGTGAAAATGCATTTAAAATGACAAAACACACAAATTTACAACTTATCCAATATAAAATAATCCATAGAACATACATTACTCAATATATGATGAAGAAAATGGGCCTCTCCGACTCCGACATTTGTCTCCAGTGTTTACAAAACACTACAGACACTTATTTTCATGCTTTATGGTTATGCACCCCGGTTATGTATTTCTGGACTAAAGTCTTAGAAAAACTTTCCGCTATCTTGGACTATAGGATACCTTTATCTCCAAACTTGTGTTTGCTAGGTGACCTAACAACAACTGACCTACCACATAAACAATTTCAATCTACACTTGTAGCCCTTACTATCGCTAAAAAAACTGGTTGGCGGGGGTGGGGGGGCGGTGGGTCGCGGGGGGAGCGGGGGTTGTGGTCCGGTGGGGTGCCTGGTGGGCCTGCAGTGCCCCGTCCTGCTGCGTTGGGTTGGGGGCGCGGGCCGCATTGGGGTGGGGGGCGCTCCTGCTCCGGGGTTTGCTCTCCGGCCGGTGGCCCCTGCGGGGCCCGGGGGTCGTCCTTTGGCGCGGCCGCGGCCTGGGGGGCCCTGAGGTGTTGCGCTTGCTCTGTCCTGGCGGGGGTCGACGGCTCCCCTCTTTGGTGGAGATTTTCATGCATGCTAGATCCACCACACCAGCATCTATCGAGACTCAGACACAATTTGTTTCTCCCTCAGGTCATTGATTCGGTGGAGGCTGGTGTCTGTGGATCTCACTCTGCTTCGTCTGTCCTTTCTACCTTTCCTCAGTTTCTCCTTTGGGCCCTTGAGGTTTCCCTGATTTGTTGGAGTTTGGATGTCTCTGGGGTTGGTGAAGGTTAGTGGCCCGGTGGGTGGTGTCTGGTCGGTGCTGGGCTTCGCTTTTCTTTCTTTTCTTTGGTCCCCCTTCGGGTCTCCTGGCGGCCCCACGACTCTGGCTGGATTTTGAAGTGTTCGGTTTAGGTGAACGGTATGGGAATTCTTATTTATTTATTTTATTTTTTTCTCACGGACGCACGCACGCACGCACACACACGCACGCACACACGCACGCACACACGCACGCACACACGCACAAACACACATACGAAAAAAAAAAAAAAAAAAAAAGGGAGAACAATGATGATGACATTTCAAATGATCAATACTGAGATCTCCCAAAAAAAAGAAAGAAAAAAAAAAAAAAAAAAAAAAAAAAGGAGCTGTCGAGTTCAACTTGTTTGTAAGATTTTTGTTAAGGGAGAAAGTACGACAAATGCCTTGAAGTTATATTTTGTCTAGAGACGAATACAGCTGCAACTGTGTGCTGAGAATTCTGTTTTTCAATCTGTTTTTTCTATTATATAACATATTTACTTATTCATGAGGGAAGGAGTAGGAGGCATTGTTCTTTCAAACTTGATTGTAATAAAAAGCTGGCTCTTCGAAAGAGGGAGAGCATTATTGATCTGAAACTGTTTGAGTTTGATTCAATGATGTGACTGGAGATCTCCGGAATAAATCATCCTGCGCAGGGACTCTGTTCATGTCTTATCTCATCATTTGATTTATTGGACACACAAAAGTATGGATTTATTAAACATATAGCCTTCAACACTTAAAGTGAAAATGTCAAAATATTCAAAATGAGCATAAGCACAATGAAATTAATGCTGGAATCATCTTCAGGATGCTAGAATACACTAAATACAGCAAAAATTTTGAGTCTACAACGTTAAGTTTAGGTGTGAGAGCCAAAATGAACTTTTTATTGCTTTAAATGCGTTTTCAACCCCTGATTGTAAACCCCCTGGTACACCGGAGCTCCACCAACGGCCAGCGACAAGCCCCGAAGAGAGGCGCTCTCCCCCTGGTCCATGGAGCCCCGCCAACAGCCAGCAACAAGCCTCGAAGAGAGGCGCTCTCCCCCTGGTCCATGGAGCCCCGCCAACAGCCAGCAACAAGCCCCGAAGACAGGCGCTCTCCCCCCGGTCCAAGGAGCCCCGCCAACAGCCAGCAACAAGCCCCGAAGACAGGCGCTCTCCTCCTGGTCCATGGCGCTCTCCCCCTGGTCCATGGAGCCCCGCCAACAACCAGCATCAAGCCCCGAAAGGAGGCGCTCTACCCCTGGTCCATGGCGCTCTCCCCCTGGTCCATGGAGCCCCGCCAACAGCCAGCAACAAGCCCCGAAGACAGGCGCTCTCCTCCTGGTCCATGGTGCTCTCCCCCTGGTCCATTGAGCCCCGCCAAAAGCCAGAAACAAGCCCCCGAAGAGAGGCGCTCTCCCCCTGGTCCATGGCGCTCTCCCCCTGGTCCATGGAGCCCCGCCAACAGCCAGCAACAAGCCCCGAAGAGAGGCGCTCTCCCCCTGTTCCATGGAGCCCCGCCAACAGCCAGCAACAAGCCCCGAAGAGAGGCGCTCTCCCCCTGGTCCATGGAGCCCCGCCAACAGCCAGCAACAAGCCCCGAAGAGAGGCGCTCTCCCCCTGTTCCATGGCGCTCTCCCCCTGGTCCATGGAGCCCCGCCAACGGCCAGCTCCGCCAAGCGCCAGCGACAAGCCCCGAAGACAGGCGCTCTCCTCCTGGTCCATGGTGCTCTCCCCCTGGTCCATGGAGCCCCGCCAAAAGCCAGCAACAAGCCCCCGAAGAGAGGCGCTCTCCCCCTGGTCCATGGCGCTCTCCCCCTGGTCCATGGCGCTCTCCCCCTGGTCCATGGAGCCCCGCCAACAGCCAGCAACAAGCCCCGAAGAGAGGCGCTCTCCCCCTGTTCCATGGCGCTCTCCCCCTGGTCCATGGAGCCTCGCCAACGGCCAGCAACAAGCCCCGAAGAGAGGCACTCTCCCCCTGGTCCATGGAGCCCCGCCAACAGCCAGCAACAAGCCCCGAAGAGAGGCGCTCTCCCCCTGGTCCATGGAGCCCCGCCAACAGCCAGCAACAAGCCCTGAAGAGAGGCGCTCTCCCCCTGTTCCATGGCGCTCTCCCCCTGGTCCATGGAGCCTCGCCAACGGCCAGCAACAAGCCCCGAAGAGAGGCACTCTCCCCCTGGTCCATGGCGCCCCGCCAACAGCCAGCAACAAGCCCCGAAGAAAGGCGCTCTCCCCCTGGTCCATGGAGCCCCGCCAACAGCCAGCAACAAGCCCCGAAGAGAGGCGCTCTCCCCCTGTTCCATGGCGCTCTCCCCCTGGTCCATGGAGCCCCGCCAACGGCCAGCTCCGCCAAGCGCCAGCGACAAGCCCCGAAGAGAGGCGCGCTCCCCCTGACCCGCCGGAGCTCCGCCAAAGGCCAGCATCAAGCCACGAAGAGAGGCCTGCTCTGCCTGGTCCCCTGGAGCTCTGCCAATGGCCAGCGACAAGCCCCGAAGAGAGGCGCGCTCCCACTGGTCCGCCGGAGCTCCGCCTTTATGCTCATTTTGAAGATTTTGACATTTTCACCTGAAGTGTACAATCAGGGGCTGAAAATGCATTTAAAGCAATAAAAAGTTCATTTTGGCTCTCACACCTAAACTAAACGTTGTAGACTCAAATTTTTGCTGTATTTAGTGTATTCTAGCATCCTGAAGAATATTCCAGCATTCATTTAATTGTGCTTATGCTCATTTTCAAGATTTTGACAATTTTCACTTTAAGTGTACAATCAGGGGCTGAAAATGCATTTAAAGCAATAAAAAGTTCATTTTGGCTCTCACACCTAAACTAAACGTTGTAAACTAAAAAAAATTCTGTATTTAGTGTATTCTAGCATCCTGAAGAATATTCCAGCATTCATTTAATTGTGCTTATGCTCATTTTGAAGATTTTGACATTTTCACCTAAAGTGCACAATCAGGCAGAAAACACATTTAAAGCAATAAACAGTTCATTTTGGCTCTCACACCTAAACTAAACGTTGTAGACTCAAACATTTTGCTGTATTTAGTGTATTCTAGCATCCTGAAGATTATTCCAGCATTAATTTCATTGAGCTTATGCTCATTTTGAAGATTTTGACATTTTCACCTAAAGTGCACAATCAGGCTGAAAACGCGTTTAAAGCAATAAAAAGTTAATTTTGGCTTTCACACCTAAGCTAAACATTGTAGACTCAAAATTTTTGCTGTATTTAGTGTATTCTAGCATACTGAAGAGGATTCCAGCATTAATTTCACTGTGCTTATGCTCATTTTGAAGATTTTGACATTTTCACCTAAAGTGCACAATCAGGCTGAAAACGCGCTTAAAGCAATAAAAAGTTCATTTTGGCTCTCACACCTAAACTAAACGTTGTAGATTCAAAAAAAGTTCAGTATTTAGTGTATTCTAGCATCCTGAAGATGATTCCAGCATTAATTTCATTGTGCTTATGCTCATTTTGGAGATTTGACATTTTCACCTAAAGTGCACAATCAGGCTGAAAACGAATTTAAAGCAATTAAAAAATCATTTTGGCTCTCACACCTAAACTAAACGTTGTAGACTCAAAATTTTTGCTGTATTTAGCGTATTCTAGTTTCCTGAAGATGATTCCCGCATTAATTTCATTGTGCTTATGCTCATTTTGAAGATTTTGACATTTTCACAAGTGCACAATCAGGCTGAAAATGCGTTTAAAGCAATAAAAAGTTAATTTTGGCTCTCACACCTAAACTAAACGTTGTAGCATCAAAAAAAATTCTGTATTCAGTGTAATGAATGAATGGCGGGCGACCAGGAGTCGAAATCACCCATTGAAATAAATGGCGGGCGCCTAGGGGTCGAAATCCCCCATTGAAATGAATGGCTGGTTACCAGGGGTTGAAATCCCCCATTGAAATAAATGGCGGGCTACCAGGGGTTTAAATCCCCCATTGAAATGAATGGTGGGCTCCCAGGGGTTGAAATTTCCCAAAAGAAATGAATGGCGGGTGCCCAGGGGTCGAAATCCCCAATTGAAATAAATGGCGGGCTACCAGGGGTCGAAATCCCCCATTGAAATGAATGGCCGGCTACCAGGGGTCGAAATCCCCAATTGAAATGAATGGTGGGCTCCCAGGGGTCGAATTCCCCCATTGAAATGTATGGCGGGCGACCAGGAGTCAAAATCCCCCAATGAAATGAATGGCGGGCTACCAGGGGTCGAAATCCCCCATTGAAATGAATGGCGGGCGCCTAGGCGTCGAAATCCCCCATTGAAATGAATGGCTGGCTCCCAGTGGTCGAAATCCCCCATTGAAATGAATGACGGGCTCCAAGGGGTCGAAATCCCCCATTGAAATGAATGGCGGGCTACCAGGGGTCGAAATCCCCCATAGGAATGAATGGCGGGTTACCAGCGGTCGAAATCCTCCATTGAAATGAATCGCGGGCTACCAGGAGTCGAAATCCCCCATTGAAATGAATGGCCGGCTACCAGGGGTCGAAATCCCCCATTGAAATGAATGGCGGGCGACTAGTGGTCGAAATCCCCCATTGAAATGAATGACGGGATCCTAGGGGTCGAAATCCCCCATTGAAATGAATGGAGGGCTCCCAGGGGTCGAATTCCGCTATTGAAATGAATGGCGGTTTCCCAGGGGTTGAAATTTCCCATAGGAATGAATGGCGGGTGCCCAGGGGTCGAATTCCCCTATTGAAATGAATCGCTGGCTCCCAGTGGTCGAAATCCCCCATTGAAATGAATGACGGGCTCCAAGGGGTCGAAATCCCCCATTGAAATTAATGGAGGGCTCCCAGGGGTTGAAATTTCCCATTGAAATGAATGGCGGGCGCCCAGAAGTCATAATCCCCCAATGAAATGAATGGCTGGCTCCCAGTGGTCGAAATCCCCAATTGAAATGAATGGCGGTCTACCAGGGATCGAGATTCCCCCATAGAAATGAATGGTGGGCTCCCAGTGGTCGAAATCCCACATTGAAATGAATGGCGGGCTACCAGGGGTCGAATTCCCCCATTTAAATGAATGGTGGGCTCCCAGGGGTCGAAATCCCCCATAGGAATGAATGGCGGGTTACCAGGGGTTGAAATCCCCCATTGAAATGAATGGCGGGCTACCAGGGATCGAGATCTCCCAATAGGAATAAATGAATGGCGGGCGACCAGGAGTCAAAATAACCCATTGAAATGAATGGCGGGCGCCTAGGTGTCGAAATCCCCCATTGAAATGAATGGCGGGCTACCAGGGGTTTAAATCGCCCATTGAAATTAATGACGGGCCCACAGGGGTCAAAATCCCCCAATGAAATGAATGGCAGGCTACCAGGGGTCGAAATCCCCCATTAAAATGTATGGCGGGCTACCAGGGGTCGAATTCCCCTATTGAAATGATTGGCGGGTGCCCAGGGGTCAAAATCCCCCAATGAAATTAATGGCGGGCTACCAGGGGTCGAAATTCCCCATTGAAATGAATGGCGGGCACCCAGGGGTCGAAATCCCCCATTGAAATGAATGACGGGCTCCAAGGTGTCGAAATCCCCCATTGAAATGAATGACGGGCCCACAGGGATCAAAATCCCCCAATTAAATGAATGGCAGGCTACCAGGGGTCGAATTCCCCCATAGAAATGAATGACGGGCGCCCAGGGGTCGAAATCCCCCAATGAAATTAATGGCCGGCTACCAGGGATCGAATTCCCCCATTTAAATGAATGGTGTTCTCCCAGGGGTCGAAATCCCCCATAGGAATGAATGGCGGGTTACCAGGGGTTGAAATCCCTCATTGAAATGAATGGCGGGCTACCAGGGATCGAGATTCACCAATAGGAATGAATGAATGGCGGGCGACCAGGATTCAAAATCCCCCATTGAAATGAATGGCTGGCTCCCAGTGGTCGAAATCCCCCATTGAAATAAATGGCGGGCTACCAGGGGTTTAAATCCCCCATTGAAATGAATGGCGGGCTACCAGGAGTCAAAATCCCCCATTAAAAAGAATTGCGGGCTCCCAGGGGTCGAATTCCCCCAATGAAATGAATGGCGGGCGCCCAGGGGTCGAAATCCCCCATTGAAATGAATGGCGGGCGCCCAGGAGACATAATCCCCCAATGAAATGAATGGCGGGCTACCAGGGATGGAAATCCCCCATTGAAATGAATGGTGGGTGCCTAGGGGTCGAAATCCCCCATTGAAATGAATGGCTGGCTCCCAGAGGTTGAAATCCCCCATTGAAATGAATGACGGCCTCCTAGGGGTCGAAATCCACCTTTGAAATGAATGGCTGGCTCCCAGTGGTCGAAATCCCCCATTGAAATGAATGACGGGCTCCAAGGGGTCGAAATCCCCCATTGAAATGAATGGCTGGCACCCAGTGGTCGAAATCCCCCATTGAAATGAATGGCGGTCTACCAGGGGTCGAATTCCCCTATTGAAATGAATGGCGGGCTACCAGGGATCGATATTCCCCAATAGGAATAAATGGAGGGCTCCCAGGGGTTGAAATTTCCCATTGAAATGAATGGCGGGCGCCCAGAAGTCATAATCTCCCAATGAAATGAATGGCTGGCTCCCAGTGGTCGAAATCCCCAATTGAAATGAATGGCGGTCTACCAGGGATCGAGATTCCCCCATAGAAATGAATGGTGGGCTCCCAGTGGTCGAAATCCCACATTGAAATGAATGGCGGGCTACCAGGGGTCGAATTCCCCCATTTAAATGAATGGTGGGCTCCCAGGGGTCGAAATCCCCCATAGGAATGAATGGCGGGTTACCAGGGGTTGAATTCCCCCATTGAAATGAATGGCGGGCTACCAGGGATCGAGATTCCCCAATAGGAATAAATGAATGGCGGGCGACCAGGAGTCAAAATAACCCATTGAAATGAATGGCGGGCGCCTAGGTGTCGAAATCCCCCATTGAAATGAATGGCGGGCTACCAGGGGTTTAAATCGCCCATTGAAATTAATGACGGAACCACAGGGGTCAAAATCCCCCAATGAAATGAATGGCAGGCTACCAGGGGTCGAAATCCCCCATTGAAATGTATGGCGGGCTACCAGGGGTCGAATTCCCCTATTGAAATGATTGGCGGGTGCCCAGGGGTCAAAATCCCCCAATGAAATTAATGGCGGGCTACCAGGGGTCGAAATTCCCCATTGAAATGAATGGCGGGCACCCAGGGGTCGAAATCCCCCATTGAAATGAATGACGGGCTCCAAGGTGTCGAAATCCCCCATTGAAATGAATGACGGGCCCACAGGGATCAAAATCCCCCAATTAAATGAATGGCAGGCTACCAGGGGTCGAATTCCCCCATAGAAATGAATGACGGGCGCCCAGGGGTCGAAATCCCCCAATGAAATTAATGGCGGGCTACCAGGGATCGAATTCCCCCATTTAAATGAATGGTGTTCTCCCAGGGGTCGAAATCCCCCATAGGAATGAATGGCGGGTTACCAGGGGTTGAAATCCCTCATTGAAATGAATGGCGGGCTACCAGGGATCGAGATTCACCAATAGGAATGAATGAATGGCGGGCGACCAGGATTCAAAATCCCCCATTGAAATGAATGGCTGGCTCCCAGTGGTCGAAATCCCCCATTGAAATAAATGGCGGGCTACCAGGGGTTTAAATCCCCCATTGAAATGAATGGCGGGCTACCAGGAGTCAAAATCCCCCATTAAAAAGAATTGCGGGCTCCCAGGGGTCGAATTCCCCCAATGAAATGAATGGCGGGCGCCCAGGGGTCGAAATCCCCCATTGAAATGAATGGCGGGCGCCCAGGAGACATAATCCCCCAATGAAATGAATGGCGGGCTACCAGGGATGGAAATCCCCCATTGAAATGAATGGTGGGCGCCTAGGGGTCGAAATCCCCCATTGAAATGAATGGCTGGCTCCCAGAGGTTGAAATCCCCCATTGAAATGAATGACGGCCTCCTAGGGGTCGAAATCCACCTTTGAAATGAATGGCTGGCTCCCAGTGGTCGAAATCCCCCATTGAAATGAATGACGGGCTCCAAGGGGTCGAAATCCCCCATTGAAATGAATGGCTGGCACCCAGTGGTCGAAATCCCCCATTGAATGAATGGCGGTCTACCAGGGGTCGAATTCCCCTATTGAAATGAATGGCGGGCTACCAGGGATCGATATTCCCCAATAGGAATAAATGGAGGGCTCCCAGGGGTTGAAATTTCCCATTGAAATGAATGGCGGGCGCCCAGAAGTCATAATCCCCCAATGAAATGAATGGCTGGCTCCCAGTGGTCGAAATCCCCAATTGAAATGAATGGCGGTCTACCAGGGATCGAGATTCCCCCATAGAAATGAATGGTGGGCTCCCAGTGGTCGAAATCCCACATTGAAATGAATGGCGGGCTACCAGGGGTTGAATTCCCCCATTTAAATGAATGGTGGGCTCCCAGGGGTCGAAATCCCCCATAGGAATGAATGGCGGGTTACCAGGGGTTGAATTCCCCCATTGAAATGAATGGCGGGCTACCAGGGATCGAGATTCCCCAATAGGAATAAATGAATGGCGGGCGACCAGGAGTCAAAATAACCCATTGAAATGAATGGCGGGCGCCTAGGTGTCGAAATCCCCCATTGAAATGAATGGCGGGCTACCAGGGGTTTAAATCGCCCATTGAAATTAATGACGGGCCCACAGGGGTCAAAATCCCCCAATGAAATGAATGGCAGGCTACCAGGGGTCGAAATCCCCCATTGAAATGTATGGCGGGCTACCAGGGGTCGAATTCCCCTATTGAAATGATTGGCGGGTGCCCAGGGGTCAAAATCCCCCAATGAAATTAATGGCGGGCTACCAGGGGTCGAAATTCCCCATTGAAATGAATGGCGGGCACCCAGGGGTCGAAATCCCCCATTGAAATGAATGACGGGCTCCAAGGTGTCGAAATCCCCCATTGAAATGAATGACGGGCCCACAGGGATCAAAATCCCCCAATTAAATGAATGGCAGGCTACCAGGGGTCGAATTCCCCCATAGAATTGAATGACGGGCGCCCAGGGGTCGAAATCCCCCAATGAAATGAATGGCGGGCTACCAGGGATCGAATTCCCCCATTTAAATGAATGGTGTTCTCCCAGGGGTCGAAATCCCCCATAGGAATGAATGGCGGGTTACCAGGGGTTGAAATCCCTCATTGAAATGAATGGCGGGCTACCAGGGATCGAGATTCACCAATAGGAATGAATGAATGGCGGGCGACCAGGATTCAAAATCCCCCATTGAAATGAATGGCTGGCTCCCAGTGGTCGAAATCCCCCATTGAAATAAATGGCGGGCTACCAGGGGTTTAAATCCCCCATTGAAATGAATGGCGGGCTACCAGGAGTCAAAATCCCCCATTAAAAAGAATTGCGGGCTCCCAGGGGTCGAATTCCCCCAATGAAATGAATGGCGGGCGCCCAGGGGTCGAAATCCCCCATTGAAATGAATGGCGGGCGCCCAGGAGTCATAATCCCCCAATGAAATGAATGGCGGGCTACCAGGGATGGAAATCCCCCATTGAAATGAATGGTGGGCGCCTAGAGGTCGAAATCCCCCATTGAAATGAATGGCTGGCTCCCAGAGGTTGAAATCCCCCATTGAAATGAATGACGGCCTCCTAGGGGTCGAAATCCACCTTTGAAATGAATGGCTGGCTCCCAGTGGTCGAAATCCCCCATTGAAATGAATGACGGGCTCCAAGGGGTCGAAATCCCCCATTGAAATGAATGGCATGCACCCAGTGGTCGAAATCCCCCATTGAAATGAATGGCGGTCTACCAGGGGTCGAATTCCCCTATTGAAATGAATGGCGGGCTACCAGGGATCGATATTCCCCAATAGGAATAAATGAATGGCGGGCGACCAGGAGTCAAAATCACCCATTGAAATGAATGGCGGGCGCCTAGGCGTCGAAATCCCCCATTGAAATGTATGGCGGGCTACCAGGCGTCAAATTCCCCTATTGAAATGAATGGCGGGTGCCCAGGGGTCGAAATCCCCCAATGAAATGAATGGCGGGTGCCCAGGGGTCGAAATCCCCCATTGAAATGAATGGCGGGCTACCAGGGATGGAAATCCCCCATTGAAATGAATGACGGCCTCCTAGGGGTCGAAATCCCCCTTTGAAATGAATGACGGGCTCCAAGGGGTCGAAATCCCCCATTGAAATGAATGGCTGGCTCCCAGTGGTCGAAATCCCCCATTGAAATGAATGGCGGTCTACCAGGGATCGAGATTCCCCCATAGAAATGAATGGTGGGCTCCCAGTGGTCGAAATCCCACATTGAAATGAATGGCGGGCTACCAGGGGTCGAATTCCCCCATTTAAATGAATGGTGGGCTCCCAGGGGTCGAAATCCCCCATAAGAATGAATGGCGGGTTACCAGGGGTTGAAATCCCACATTGAAATGAATGGCGGGCTACCAGGGATCGAGATTCCCCAATAGGAATGAATGAATGGCGGGCGACCAGGAGTCAAAATAACCCATTGAAATGAATGGCGGGCGCCTAGGTGTCGAAATCCCCCATTGAAATGAATGGCGGGCTACCAGGGGTTTAAATCCCCCATTGAAATTAATGACGGGCCCACAGGGGTCAAAATCCCCCAATGAAATGAATGGCAGGCTACCAGGGGTCGAAATCCCCCATTGAAATGAATGGCCGGCTACCAGGGGTCGAAATTCCCCATTGAAATGAATGGTGGGCTCCCAGGGGTCGAATTCCCCCATTGAAAATAATGGCGGGCGACCAGGGGTCGAAATCCCCCATTGAAATGTATGGCGGGCTACCAGGGGTCGAATTCCCCTATTGAAATGAATGGCGGGTGCCCAGGGGTCGAAATCCCCCAATGAAATAAATGGCGGGCTCCCAGGGGTCGAAATCCCCCATAGGAATGAATGGCGGGTTACCAGGGGTTGAAATCCCCCATTGAAATGAATGGCGGGCTACCAGGGATCGAGATTCCCCAATAAGAATGAATGAATGGCGGGCGAACAGGAGTCAAAATAACCCATTGAAATGAATGGCGGGCTACCAGGGGTCGAAATCCCCCAATGAAATGAATGGCGGGCGCCCAGTGGTCGAAATCCCCCATTGAAATGTATGGCGGGCTACCAGGGGTCGAATTCCCCTATTGAAATGAATGGCGGGTGCCCAGGGGTCAAAATCCCCCAATGAAATGAATGGCGGGCGCCCAGGGGTCGAAATCCCCCAATGAAATGAATGGCGGGCTACCAGGGATCGAATTCCCCCATTTAAAAGAATGGTGTTCTCCCAGGGGTCGAAATCCCCCATAGGAATGAATGGCGGGTTACCAGGGGTTGAAATCCCTCATTGAAATGAATGGCGGGCTACCAGGGATCGAGATTCCCCAATAGGAATGAATGAATGGCGGGAGATCAGGATTCAAAATCACCCATTGAAATGAATGGCGGGCGACTAGGGGTCGAAATCCCCCATTGAAATGAATGGCGGGCTACCAGGGGTCGAATTCCCCCATTTAAATGAATGGTGGGCTCCCAGGGGTCAAAATCCCCCATAGGAATGAATGGCGGGCTACCAGAAGTTGAAATCCCCCATTGAAATGAATGGCGGGCTACCAGGGATCGAGATTCCCCGATAGGAATGAATGAATGGCGGGTGACCAGGAGTCAAAATCACCCATTGAAATGAATGGCGGGCGCCGAGGGGTCGAAATCCCCCATTGAAATAAATGGCAGGCTACCAGGGGTTTAAGTCCCCCATTGAAATGAATGGTGGGCTCCCAGGGGTTGAAATTTCCCATAGAAATGAATGGCGGGTGCCCAGGGGTCGAAATCCCCCATTGAAATGAATGGCGGGCTGCCAGGGGTCGAAATCCCCCATTGAAATGAATGGCCGGCTACCAGGGGTCAAAATTCCCCATTGAAATGAATGGTGGGCTCCCAGGGGTCGAATTCCCCCATTGAAAATAATAGCGGGCGACCAGGAGTCAAAATCCCCCAATGAAATGAATGGCGGGCTACCAGGGGTCGAAATCCCCCATTGAAATGTATGGCGGGCGCCTAGGCGTCGAAATCCCCCTTTGAAATGAATGGCTGGCTCCCAGTGGTCGAAATCCCCCATTGAAATGAATGACGGGCTCCAAGGGGTCGAAATTCCCCATTGAAATGAATGGCTGGCTCCCAGTGGTCGAAATCCCCCATTCAAATGAATGGCGGGCTACCAGGGATCGAGATTCCCCCATAGAAATGAATGGTGGGCTCCCAGTGGTCGAAATCCCCCATTGAAATGAATGGTGGGCTACCAGGGGTCGAATTCCCCCATTTAAATGAATGGTGGGCTCCCAGGGGTCAAAATCCCCCATAGGAATGAATGGCGGGTTACCAGAAGTTGAAATCCCCCATTGAAATGAATGGCGGGCAACCAGGAAACGAGATTCCCCAATAGGAATGAATGAATGGCGGGCGACCAGGAGTCAAAATCACCCATTGAAATGAATGGCGGTCGCCTAGGGGTTGAAATCCCCCATTGAAATGAATGGCTGGCTCCCAGTGGCCGAAATCCCCCATTGAAATAAATGGCGGGCTACCAGGGGTTTAAATCCCCCATCGAAATAAATGGTGGGGTTCCAGTGGTTGAAATTTCCCATAGAAATGAATGGCGGGCTACCAGGGGTCGAAATTCCCCATTGAAATGAATGGTGGGCTCCCAGGGGTCGAATTCCCCCATTGAAAATAATGGCGGGCGACCAGGAGTCAAAATCCCCCAATGAAATGAATGGCGGGCTACCAGGGGTCGAAATCCCCCATTGAAATGAATGGCGGGCGCCTAGGCGTCGAAATCCCCCATTGAAATGAATGGCTGGCTCCCAGTGGTCGAAATCCCCCATTGAAATGAATGACGGGCTCCTAGGGGTCGAAATCCCCTATTGAAATGAATGGCTGGCTCCCAGTGGTCGAAATCCCCCATTGAAATGAATGACGGGCTCCAAGGGGTCGAAATCCCCCATTGAAATGAATGGAGGGCTCCCAGGGGTCGAATTCCCCTATTGAAATGAATGGCGGGCTCCCAGGGGTTGAAATTTCCCATAGAAATGAATGGCGGGTGCCCAGGGGTGGAATTCCCCTATTGAAATGAATGGCCGGGCGCCCAGGGGTCGAAATCCCCAATTGAAATGAATGACGGGCTCCAAGGGGTTGAAATCCCCCATTGAAATGAATGGCTGGCTCCAAGTTGTCGAAATCCCCCATTGAAATGAATGGCGGTCTACCAGGGATCGAGATTCCCCCATAGAAATGAATGGTGGGCTCCCAGTGGTCGAAATCCCACATTGAAATGAATGGCGGGCTACCAGGGGTTGAATTCCCCCATTTAAATGAATGGTGGGCTCCCAGGGGTCGAAATCCCCCATAGGAATGAATGGCGGGTTACCAGGGGTTGAATTCCCCCATTGAAATGAATGGCGGGCTACCAGGGATCGAGATTCCCCAATAGGAATAAATGAATGGCGGGCGACCAGGAGTCAAAATAACCCATTGAAATGAATGGCGGGCGCCTAGGTGTCGAAATCCCCCATTGAAATGAATGGCGGGCTACCAGGGGTTTAAATCGCCCATTGAAATTAATGACGGGCCCACAGGGGTCAAAATCCCCCAATGAAATGAATGGCAGGCTACCAGGGGTCGAAATCCCCCATTGAAATGTATGGCGGGCTACCAGGGGTCGAATTCCCCTATTGAAATGATTGGCGGGTGCCCATGGGTCAAAATCCCCCAATGAAATTAATGGCGGGCTACCAGGGGTCGAAATTCCCCATTGAAATGAATGGCGGGCACCCAGGGGTCGAAATCCCCCATTGAAATGAATGACGGGCTCCAAGGTGTCGAAATCCCCCATTGAAATGAATGACGGGCCCACAGGGATCAAAATCCCCCAATTAAATGAATGGCAGGCTACCAGGGGTCGAATTCCCCCATAGAATTGAATGACGGGCGCCCAGGGGTCGAAATCCCCCAATGAAATGAATGGCGGGCTACCAGGGATCGATTTCCCCCATTTAAATGAATGGTGTTCTCCCAGGGGTCGAAATCCCCCATAGGAATGAATGGCGGGTTACCAGGGGTTGAAATCCCTCATTGAAATGAATGGCGGGCTACCAGGGATCGAGATTCACCAATAGGAATGAATGAATGGCGGGCGACCAGGATTCAAAATCCCCCATTGAAATGAATGGCTGGCTCCCAGTGGTCGAAATCCCCCATTGAAATAAATGGCGGGCTACCAGGGGTTTAAATCCCCCATTGAAATGAATGGCGGGCTACCAGGAGTCAAAATCCCCCATTAAAAAGAATTGCGGGCTCCCAGGGGTCGAATTCCCCCAATGAAATGAATGGCGGGCGCCCAGGGGTCGAAATCCCCCATTGAAATGAATGGCGGGCGCCCAGGAGTCATAATCCCCCAATGAAATGAATGGCGGGCTACCAGGGATGGAAATCCCCCATTGAAATGAATGGTGGGCGCCTAGAGGTCGAAATCCCCCATTGAAATGAATGGCTGGCTCCCAGAGGTTGAAATCCCCCATTGAAATGAATGACGGCCTCCTAGGGGTCGAAATCCACCTTTGAAATGAATGGCTGGCTCCCAGTGGTCGAAATCCCCCATTGAAATGAATGACGGGCTCCAAGGGGTCGAAATCCCCCATTGAAATGAATGGCATGCACCCAGTGGTCGAAATCCCCCATTGAAATGAATGGCGGTCTACCAGGGGTCGAATTCCCCTATTGAAATGAATGGCGGGCTACCAGGGATCGATATTCCCCAATAGGAATAAATGAATGGCGGGCGACCAGGAGTCAAAATCACCCATTGAAATGAATGGCGGGCGCCTAGGCGTCGAAATCCCCCATTGAAATGTATGGCGGGCTACCAGGCGTCAAATTCCCCTATTGAAATGAATGGCGGGTGCCCAGGGGTCGAAATCCCCCAATGAAATGAATGGCGGGTGCCCAGGGGTCGAAATCCCCCATTGAAATGAATGGCGGGCTACCAGGGATGGAAATCCCCCATTGAAATGAATGACGGCCTCCTAGGGGTCGAAATCCCCCTTTGAAATGAATGACGGGCTCCAAGGGGTCGAAATCCCCCATTGAAATGAATGGCTGGCTCCCAGTGGTCGAAATCCCCCATTGAAATGAATGGCGGTCTACCAGGGATCGAGATTCCCCCATAGAAATGAATGGTGGGCTCCCAGTGGTCGAAATCCCACATTGAAATGAATGGCGGGCTACCAGGGGTCGAATTCCCCCATTTAAATGAATGGTGGGCTCCCAGGGGTCGAAATCCCCCATAAGAATGAATGGCGGGTTACCAGGGGTTGAAATCCCACATTGAAATGAATGGCGGGCTACCAGGGATCGAGATTCCTTAATAGGAATGAATGAATGGCGGGCGACCAGGAGTCAAAATAACCCATTGAAATGAATGGCGGGCGCCTAGGTGTCGAAATCCCCCATTGAAATGAATGGCGGGCTACCAGGGGTTTAAATCCCCCATTGAAATTAATGACGGGCCCACAGGGGTCAAAATCCCCC
Organism: Vanacampus margaritifer; assembly: GCF_051991255.1. Lineage (NCBI taxonomy): Eukaryota > Metazoa > Chordata > Actinopteri > Syngnathiformes > Syngnathidae > Vanacampus > Vanacampus margaritifer. The sequence goes on along the minus strand of NC_135441.1, from coordinate 1,642,138 downwards.
AATGAAATGAATGGCAGGCTACCAGGGGTCGAAATCCCCCATTGAAATGAATGGCCGGCTACCAGGGGTCGAAATTCCCCATTGAAATGAATGGTGGGCTCCCAGGGGTCGAATTCCCCCATTGAAAATAATGGCGGGCGACCAGGGGTCGAAATCCCCCATTGAAATGTATGGCGGGCTACCAGGGGTCGAATTCCCCTATTGAAATGAATGGCGGGTGCCCAGGGGTCGAAATCCCCCAATGAAATAAATGGCGGGCTCCCAGGGGTCGAAATCCCCCATAGGAATGAATGGCGGGTTACCAGGGGTTGAAATCCCCCATTGAAATGAATGGCGGGCTACCAGGGATCGAGATTCCCCAATAAGAATGAATGAATGGCGGGCGAACAGGAGTCAAAATAACCCATTGAAATGAATGGCGGGCTAGCAGGGGTCGAAATCCCCCAATGAAATGAATGGCGGGCGCCCAGTGGTCGAAATCCCCCATTGAAATGTATGGCGGGCTACCAGGGGTCGAATTCCCCTATTGAAATGAATGGCGGGTGCCCAGGGGTCAAAATCCCCCAATGAAATGAATGGCGGGCGCCCAGGGGTCGAAATCCCCCAATGAAATGAATGGCGGGCTACCAGGGATCGAATTCCCCCATTTAAAAGAATGGTGTTCTCCCAGGGGTCGAAATCCCCCATAGGAATGAATGGCGGGTTACCAGGGGTTGAAATCCCTCATTGAAATGAATGGCGGGCTACCAGGGATCGAGATTCCCCAATAGGAATGAATGAATGGCGGGAGATCAGGATTCAAAATCACCCATTGAAATGAATGGCGGGCGACTAGGGGTCGAAATCCCCCATTGAAATGAATGGCGGGCTACCAGGGGTCGAATTCCCCCATTTAAATGAATGGTGGGCTCCCAGGGGTCAAAATCCCCCATAGGAATGAATGGCGGGCTACCAGAAGTTGAAATCCCCCATTGAAATGAATGGCGGGCTACCAGGGATCGAGATTCCCCGATAGGAATGAATGAATGGCGGGTGACCAGGAGTCAAAATCACCCATTGAAATGAATGGCGGGCGCCGAGGGGTCGAAATCCCCCATTGAAATAAATGGCAGGCTACCAGGGGTTTAAGTCCCCCATTGAAATGAATGGTGGGCTCCCAGGGGTTGAAATTTCCCATAGAAATGAATGGCGGGTGCCCAGGGGTCGAAATCCCCCATTGAAATGAATGGCGGGCTGCCAGGGGTCGAAATCCCCCATTGAAATGAATGGCCGGCTACCAGGGGTCAAAATTCCCCATTGAAATGAATGGTGGGCTCCCAGGGGTCGAATTCCCCCATTGAAAATAATAGCGGGCGACCAGGAGTCAAAATCCCCCAATGAAATGAATGGCGGGCTACCAGGGGTCGAAATCCCCCATTGAAATGTATGGCGGGCGCCTAGGCGTCGAAATCCCCCTTTGAAATGAATGGCTGGCTCCCAGTGGTCGAAATCCCCCATTGAAATGAATGACGGGCTCCAAGGGGTCGAAATTCCCCATTGAAATGAATGGCTGGCTCCCAGTGGTCGAAATCCCCCATTCAAATGAATGGCGGGCTACCAGGGATCGAGATTCCCCCATAGAAATGAATGGTGGGCTCCCAGTGGTCGAAATCCCCCATTGAAATGAATGGTGGGCTACCAGGGGTCGAATTCCCCCATTTAAATGAATGGTGGGCTCCCAGGGGTCGAAATCCCCCATAAGAATGAATGGCGGGTTACCAGGGGTTGAAATCCCACATTGAAATGAATGGCGGGCTACCAGGGATCGAGATTCCCCAATAGGAATGAATGAATGGCGGGCGACCAGGAGTCAAAATAACCCATTGAAATGAATGGCGGGCGCCTAGGTGTCGAAATCCCCCATTGAAATGAATGGCGGGCTACCAGGGGTTTAAATCCCCCATTGAAATTAATGACGGGCCCACAGGGGTCAAAATCCCCCAATGAAATGAATGGCAGGCTACCAGGGGTCGAAATCCCCCATTGAAATGAATGGCCGGCTACCAGGGGTCGAAATTCCCCATTGAAATGAATGGTGGGCTCCCAGGGGTCGAATTCCCCCATTGAAAATAATGGCGGGCGACCAGGGGTCGAAATCCCCCATTGAAATGTATGGCGGGCTACCAGGGGTCGAATTCCCCTATTGAAATGAATGGCGGGTGCCCAGGGGTCGAAATCCCCCAATGAAATAAATGGCGGGCTCCCAGGGGTCGAAATCCCCCATAGGAATGAATGGCGGGTTACCAGGGGTTGAAATCCCCCATTGAAATGAATGGCGGGCTACCAGGGATCGAGATTCCCCAATAAGAATGAATGAATGGCGGGCGAACAGGAGTCAAAATAACCCATTGAAATGAATGGCGGGCTACCAGGGGTCGAAATCCCCCAATGAAATGAATGGCGGGCGCCCAGTGGTCGAAATCCCCCATTGAAATGTATGGCGGGCTACCAGGGGTCGAATTCCCCTATTGAAATGAATGGCGGGTGCCCAGGGGTCAAAATCCCCCAATGAAATGAATGGCGGGCGCCCAGGGGTCGAAATCCCCCAATGAAATGAATGGCGGGCTACCAGGGATCGAATTCCCCCATTTAAAAGAATGGTGTTCTCCCAGGGGTCGAAATCCCCCATAGGAATGAATGGCGGGTTACCAGGGGTTGAAATCCCTCATTGAAATGAATGGCGGGCTACCAGGGATCGAGATTCCCCAATAGGAATGAATGAATGGCGGGAGATCAGGATTCAAAATCACCCATTGAAATGAATGGCGGGCGACTAGGGGTCGAAATCCCCCATTGAAATGAATGGCGGGCTACCAGGGGTCGAATTCCCCCATTTAAATGAATGGTGGGCTCCCAGGGGTCAAAATCCCCCATAGGAATGAATGGCGGGCTACCAGAAGTTGAAATCCCCCATTGAAATGAATGGCGGGCTACCAGGGATCGAGATTCCCCGATAGGAATGAATGAATGGCGGGTGACCAGGAGTCAAAATCACCCATTGAAATGAATGGCGGGCGCCGAGGGGTCGAAATCCCCCATTGAAATAAATGGCAGGCTACCAGGGGTTTAAGTCCCCCATTGAAATGAATGGTGGGCTCCCAGGGGTTGAAATTTCCCATAGAAATGAATGGCGGGTGCCCAGGGGTCGAAATCCCCCATTGAAATGAATGGCGGGCTGCCAGGGGTCGAAATCCCCCATTGAAATGAATGGCCGGCTACCAGGGGTCAAAATTCCCCATTGAAATGAATGGTGGGCTCCCAGGGGTCGAATTCCCCCATTGAAAATAATAGCGGGCGACCAGGAGTCAAAATCCCCCAATGAAATGAATGGCGGGCTACCAGGGGTCGAAATCGCCCATTGAAATGTATGGCGGGCGCCTAGGCGTCGAAATCCCCCTTTGAAATGAATGGCTGGCTCCCAGTGGTCGAAATCCCCCATTGAAATGAATGACGGGCTCCAAGGGGTCGAAATTCCCCATTGAAATGAATGGCTGGCTCCCAGTGGTCGAAATCCCCCATTCAAATGAATGGCGGGCTACCAGGGATCGAGATTCCCCCATAGAAATGAATGGTGGGCTCCCAGTGGTCGAAATCCCCCATTGAAATGAATGGTGGGCTACCAGGGGTCGAATTCCCCCATTTAAATGAATGGTGGGCTCCCAGGGGTCAAAATCCCCCATAGGAATGAATGGCGGGTTACCAGAAGTTGAAATCCCCCATTGAAATGAATGGCGGGCAACCAGGAAACGAGATTCCCCAATAGGAATGAATGAATGGCGGGCGACCAGGAGTCAAAATCACCCATTGAAATGAATGGCGGTCGCCTAGGGGTTGAAATCCCCCATTGAAATGAATGGCTGGCTCCCAGTGGCCGAAATCCCCCATTGAAATAAATGGCGGGCTACCAGGGGTTTAAATCCCCCATCGAAATAAATGGTGGGGTTCCAGTGGTTGAAATTTCCCATAGAAATGAATGGCGGGCTACCAGGGGTCGAAATTCCCCATTGAAATGAATGGTGGGCTCCCAGGGGTCGAATTCCCCCATTGAAAATAATGGCGGGCGACCAGGAGTCAAAATCCCCCAATGAAATGAATGGCGGGCTACCAGGGGTCGAAATCCCCCATTGAAATGAATGGCGGGCGCCTAGGCGTCGAAATCCCCCATTGAAATGAATGGCTGGCTCCCAGTGGTCGAAATCCCCCATTGAAATGAATGACGGGCTCCTAGGGGTCGAAATCCCCTATTGAAATGAATGGCTGGCTCCCAGTGGTCGAAATCCCCCATTGAAATGAATGACGGGCTCCAAGGGGTCGAAATCCCCCATTGAAATGAATGGAGGGCTCCCAGGGGTCGAATTCCCCTATTGAAATGAATGGCGGGCTCCCAGGGGTTGAAATTTCCCATAGAAATGAATGGCGGGTGCCCAGGGGTGGAATTCCCCTATTGAAATGAATGGCCGGGCGCCCAGGGGTCGAAATCCCCAATTGAAATGAATGACGGGCTCCAAGGGGTTGAAATCCCCCATTGAAATGAATGGCTGGCTCCAAGTTGTCGAAATCCCCCATTGAAATGAATGGCGGTCTACCAGGGATCGAGATTCCCCATAGAAATAAATGGTGGGCTTCCAGGGGTCGAATTCCCCCAATGAAATGAATGGCGGGCGCCCAGGGGTCGAAATCCCCCATTGAAATGAATGGCGGGCGCCCAGGAGACATAATCCCCCAATGAAATGAATGGCGGGCTACCAGGGATGGAAATCCCCCATTGAAATGAATGGTGGGCGCCTAGCGGTCGAAATCCCCCATTGAAATGAATGGCTGGCTCCCAGAGGTTGAAATCCCCCATTGAAATGAATGACGGCCTCCTAGGGGTCGAAATCCACCTTTGAAATGAATGGCTGGCTCCCAGTGGTCGAAATCCCCCATTGAAATGAATGACGGGCTCCAAGGGGTCGAAATCCCCCATTGAAATGAATGGCTGGCACCCAGTGGTCGAAATCCCCCATTGAAATGAATGGCGGTCTACCAGGGGTAGAATTCCCCTATTGAAATGAATGGCGGGCTACCAGGGATCGATATTCCCCAATAGGAATAAATGGAGGGCTCCCAGGGGTTGAAATTTCCCATTGAAATGAATGGCGGGCGCCCAGAAGTCATAATCCCCCAATGAAATGAATGGCTGGCTCCCAGTGGTCGAAATCCCCAATTGAAATGAATGGCGGTCTACCAGGGATCGAGATTCCCCCATAGAAATGAATGGTGGGCTCCCAGTGGTCGAAATCCCACATTGAAATGAATGGCGGGCTACCAGGGGTCGAATTCCCCCATTTAAATGAATGGTGGGCTCCCAGGGGTCGAAATCCCCCATAGGAATGAATGGCGGGTTACCAGGGGTTGAATTCCCCCATTGAAATGAATGGCGGGCTACCAGGGATCGAGATTCCCCAATAGGAATAAATGAATGGCGGGCGACCAGGAGTCAAAATAACCCATTGAAATGAATGGCGGGCGCCTAGGTGTCGAAATCCCCCATTGAAATGAATGGCGGGCTACCAGGGGTTTAAATCGCCCATTGAAATTAATGACGGGCCCACAGGGGTCAAAATCCCCCAATGAAATGAATGGCAGGCTACCAGGGGTCGAAATCCCCCATTGAAATGTATGGCGGGCTACCAGGGGTCGAATTCCCCTATTGAAATGATTGGCGGGTGCCCAGGGGTCAAAATCCCCCAATGAAATTAATGGCGGGCTACCAGGGGTCGAAATTCCCCATTGAAATGAATGGCGGGCACCCAGGGGTCGAAATCCCCCATTGAAATGAATGACGGGCTCCAAGGTGTCGAAATCCCCCATTGAAATGAATGACGGGCCCACAGGGATCAAAATCCCCCAATTAAATGAATGGCAGGCTACCAGGGGTCGAATTCCCCCATAGAATTGAATGACGGGCGCCCAGGGGTCGAAATCCCCCAATGAAATGAATGGCGGGCTACCAGGGATCGAATTCCCCCATTTAAATGAATGGTGTTCTCCCAGGGGTCGAAATCCCCCATAGGAATGAATGGCGGGTTACCAGGGGTTGAAATCCCTCATTGAAATGAATGGCGGGCTACCAGGGATCGAGATTCACCAATAGGAATGAATGAATGGCGGGCGACCAGGATTCAAAATCCCCCATTGAAATGAATGGCTGGCTCCCAGTGGTCGAAATCCCCCATTGAAATAAATGGCGGGCTACCAGGGGTTTAAATCCCCCATTGAAATGAATGGCGGGCTACCAGGAGTCAAAATCCCCCATTAAAAAGAATTGCGGGCTCCCAGGGGTCGAATTCCCCCAATGAAATGAATGGCGGGCGCCCAGGGGTCGAAATCCCCCATTGAAATGAATGGCGGGCGCCCAGGAGTCATAATCCCCCAATGAAATGAATGGCGGGCTACCAGGGATGGAAATCCCCCATTGAAATGAATGGTGGGCGCCTAGAGGTCGAAATCCCCCATTGAAATGAATGGCTGGCTCCCAGAGGTTGAAATCCCCCATTGAAATGAATGACGGCCTCCTAGGGGTCGAAATCCACCTTTGAAATGAATGGCTGGCTCCCAGTGGTCGAAATCCCCCATTGAAATGAATGACGGGCTCCAAGGGGTCGAAATCCCCCATTGAAATGAATGGCATGCACCCAGTGGTCGAAATCCCCCATTGAAATGAATGGCGGTCTACCAGGGGTCGAATTCCCCTATTGAAATGAATGGCGGGCTACCAGGGATCGATATTCCCCAATAGGAATAAATGAATGGCGGGCGACCAGGAGTCAAAATCACCCATTGAAATGAATGGCGGGCGCCTAGGCGTCGAAATCCCCCATTGAAATGTATGGCGGGCTACCAGGCGTCAAATTCCCCTATTGAAATGAATGGCGGGTGCCCAGGGGTCGAAATCCCCCAATGAAATGAATGGCGGGTGCCCAGGGGTCGAAATCCCCCATTGAAATGAATGGCGGGCTACCAGGGATGGAAATCCCCCATTGAAATGAATGACGGCCTCCTAGGGGTCGAAATCCCCCTTTGAAATGAATGACGGGCTCCAAGGGGTCGAAATCCCCCATTGAAATGAATGGCTGGCTCCCAGTGGTCGAAATCCCCCATTGAAATGAATGGCGGTCTACCAGGGATCGAGATTCCCCCATAGAAATGAATGGTGGGCTCCCAGTGGTCGAAATCCCACATTGAAATGAATGGCGGGCTACCAGGGGTCGAATTCCCCCATTTAAATGAATGGTGGGCTCCCAGGGGTCGAAATCCCCCATAAGAATGAATGGCGGGTTACCAGGGGTTGAAATCCCACATTGAAATGAATGGCGGGCTACCAGGGATCGAGATTCCCCAATAGGAATGAATGAATGGCGGGCGACCAGGAGTCAAAATAACCCATTGAAATGAATGGCGGGCGCCTAGGTGTCGAAATCCCCCATTGAAATGAATGGCGGGCTACCAGGGGTTTAAATCCCCCATTGAAATTAATGACGGGCCCACAGGGGTCAAAATCCCCCAATGAAATGAATGGCAGGCTACCAGGGGTCGAAATCCCCCATTGAAATGAATGGCCGGCTACCAGGGGTCGAAATTCCCCATTGAAATGAATGGTGGGCTCCCAGGGGTCGAATTCCCCCATTGAAAATAATGGCGGGCGACCAGGGGTCGAAATCCCCCATTGAAATGTATGGCGGGCTACCAGGGGTCGAATTCCCCTATTGAAATGAATGGCGGGTGCCCAGGGGTCGAAATCCCCCAATGAAATAAATGGCGGGCTCCCAGGGGTCGAAATCCCCCATAGGAATGAATGGCGGGTTACCAGGGGTTGAAATCCCCCATTGAAATGAATGGCGGGCTACCAGGGATCGAGATTCCCCAATAAGAATGAATGAATGGCGGGCGAACAGGAGTCAAAATAACCCATTGAAATGAATGGCGGGCTACCAGGGGTCGAAATCCCCCAATGAAATGAATGGCGGGCGCCCAGTGGTCGAAATCCCCCATTGAAATGTATGGCGGGCTACCAGGGGTCGAATTCCCCTATTGAAATGAATGGCGGGTGCCCAGGGGTCAAAATCCCCCAATGAAATGAATGGCGGGCGCCCAGGGGTCGAAATCCCCCAATGAAATGAATGGCGGGCTACCAGGGATCAAATTCCCCCATTTAAAAGAATGGTGTTCTCCCAGGGGTCGAAATCCCCCATAGGAATGAATGGCGGGTTACCAGGGGTTGAAATCCCTCATTGAAATGAATGGCGGGCTACCAGGGATCGAGATTCCCCAATAGGAATGAATGAATGGCGGGAGATCAGGATTCAAAATCACCCATTGAAATGAATGGCGGGCGACTAGGGGTCGAAATCCCCCATTGAAATGAATGGCGGGCTACCAGGGGTCGAATTCCCCCATTTAAATGAATGGTGGGCTCCCAGGGGTCAAAATCCCCCATAGGAATGAATGGCGGGCTACCAGAAGTTGAAATCCCCCATTGAAATGAATGGCGGGCTACCAGGGATCGAGATTCCCCGATAGGAATGAATGAATGGCGGGTGACCAGGAGTCAAAATCACCCATTGAAATGAATGGCGGGCGCCGAGGGGTCGAAATCCCCCATTGAAATAAATGGCAGGCTACCAGGGGTTTAAGTCCCCCATTGAAATGAATGGTGGGCTCCCAGGGGTTGAAATTTCCCATAGAAATGAATGGCGGGTGCCCAGGGGTCGAAATCCCCCATTGAAATGAATGGCGGGCTGCCAGGGGTCGAAATCCCCCATTGAAATGAATGGCCGGCTACCAGGGGTCAAAATTCCCCATTGAAATGAATGGTGGGCTCCCAGGGGTCGAATTCCCCCATTGAAAATAATGGCGGGCGACCAGGAGTCAAAATCCCCCAATGAAATGAATGGCGGGCTACCAGGGGTCGAAATCCCCCATTGAAACGTATGGCGGGCGCCTAGGCGTCGAAATCCCCCTTTGAAATGAATGGCTGGCTCCCAGTGGTCGAAATCCCCCATTGAAATGAATGACGGGCTCCAAGGGGTCGAAATTCCCCATTGAAATGAATGGCTGGCTCCCAGTGGTCGAAATCCCCCATTCAAATGAATGGCGGGCTACCAGGGATCGAGATTCCCCCATAGAAATGAATAGTGGGCTCCCAGTGGTCGAAATCCCCCATTGAAATGAATGGTGGGCTACCAGGGGTCGAATTCCCCCATTTAAATGAATGGTGGGCTCCCAGGGGTCAAAATCCCCCATAGGAATGAATGGCGGGTTACCAGAAGTTGAAATCCCCCATTGAAATGAATGGCGGGCAACCAGGAAATGAGATTCCCCAATAGGAATGAATGAATGGCGGGCGACCAGGAGTCAAAATCACCCATTGAAATGAATGGCGGTCGCCTAGGGGTTGAAATCCCCCATTGAAATGAATGGCTGGCTCCCAGTGGCCGAAATCCCCCATTGAAATAAATGGCGGGCTACCAGGGGTTTAAATCCCCCATCGAAATAAATGGTGGGGTTCCAGTGGTTGAAATTTCCCATAGAAATGAATGGCGGGCTACCAGGGGTCGAAATTCCCCATTGAAATGAATGGTGGGCTCCCAGGGGTCGAATTCCCCCATTGAAAATAATGGCGGGCGACCAGGAGTCAAAATCCCCCAATGAAATGAATGGCGGGCTACCAGGGGTCGAAATCCCCCATTGAAATGAATGGCGGGCGCCTAGGCGTCGAAATCCCCCATTGAAATGAATGGCTGGCTCCCAGTGGTCGAAATCCCCCATTGAAATGAATGACGGGCTCCTAGGGGTCGAAATCCCCTATTGAAATGAATGGCTGGCTCCCAGTGGTCGAAATCCCCCATTGAAATGAATGACGGGCTCCAAGGGGTCGAAATCCCCCATTGAAATGAATGGAGGGCTCCCAGGGGTCGAATTCCCCTATTGAAATGAATGGCGGGCTCCCAGGGGTTGAAATTTCCCATAGAAATGAATGGCGGGTGCCCAGGGGTGGAATTCCCCTATTGAAATGAATGGCCGGGCGCCCAGGGGTCGAAATCCCCAATTGAAATGAATGACGGGCTCCAAGGGGTTGAAATCCCCCATTGAAATGAATGGCTGGCTCCAAGTTGTCGAAATCCCCCATTGAAATGAATGGCGGTCTACCAGGGATCGAGATTCCCCATAGAAATAAATAATGGGCTTCCAGTGGTCGAAATCCCCCATTGAAATGAATGGCTGGCTACCAGGGGTCGAATTCCCCCATTTAAATGAATGGTGGGCTCCCAGGGGTCCAAATCCCCCATAGGAATGAATGGCGGGTTACCAGGGATCGAGATTCCCCAATAGGAATGAATGAATGGCGTGCGAACAGGAGTCAAAATCACCCATTGAAATGAATGGCGGGTGCCTAGGGGTCGAAATCCCCCATTGAAATGAATGGCTGACTCCCAGTGGCCAAAATTCCCCATTGAAATAAATGGCGGGCTACCAGGGGGTTAAATCCCCCATTGAAATGAATGGCGGGTGCCCAGGGGTCGAAATCCCCCATTGAAATGAATGGCGGGCTACCAGGTGTCGAAATCCCCCATTGAAATGAATGAACGGCTACCAGGGGTCGAAATCCCCCATTGAAATGAATGACGGGCTCCTAGGGGTCGAAATCCCCCATTGAAATGAATGGCTGGCTCCCAGTGGTCGAAATCCCCCATTCAAATGAATGGCGGTTTACCAGGGATCGAGATTCCCCATAGAAATGAATGGTGGGCTCCCAGTGGTCGAAATCCCCCATTGAAATGAATGGCTGGCTACCAGGGGTCGAATTCCCCCATTTAAATGAATGGTGGGCTCCCAGGGGTCGAAATCCCCCATAGGAATGAATGGCGGGTTACCAGGGATCGAGATTCCCCAATAGGAATGAATGAATGGCGTGCGAACAGGAGTCAAAATCACCCATTGAAATGAATGGCGGGTGCCTAGGGGTCGAAATCCCCCATTGAAATGAATGGCTGGCTCCCAGTGGCCGAAATCCCCCATTGAAATAAATGGCGGGCTACCAGGGGGTTAAATCCTCCATTGAAATGAATGGCGGGTGCCCAGGGGTCGAAATCCCCCATTGAAATGAATGGCTGGCTCCCAGTGGTCGAAATCCCCCATTGAAATGAATGACGGGCTCCAAGGGGTCAAAATCCCCCATTGAAATGAATGGCTGGCTCCCAGTGGTAGAAATCCCCCATTGAAATGAATGGCGGGCTACCAGGGATCGAGATTCCCCCAATGAAATGAATGGTGGGCTACCAGGGGTTTAAATCCCCCATTGAAATGAATGGCGGGCTACCAGGGGTCGAAATCCCCCATTGAAATGAATGGCGAGCGCCCAGGGGTCGAAATCCCCCATTGAAATGTATGGCGGGCTATCAGGGGTCGAATTCCCCTATTGAAATGAATGGCGGGCTTTCAGGGGTAAAAATCCCCCTTTTAAATGAATGGTGGGCACCCAGGGGTCGAAATCCCCCATAGGAATGAATAGCGGGCTATCAGGGGTCGAAATCCCCCATTGAAATGAATGGCGGGCTACCAAGGGTCGAATTCCCCCTTTTAAATGAATGGTGGGCTCCCAGGGGTCGAAATCCCCCATAGGAATGAATGGCGGGATACCAGGGGTTGAAATCCCCCATTGAAATGAATGGCGGGCTACCAGGGATCGAGATTCCACAATAGGAATGAATGAATAGTGGGCGAGCAGGAGTCAAAATCACCCATTAAAATGAATGGCTTGCTCCCAGTGGTCGTAATCCCCCATTGAAATAAATGACGGGCTCCAAGGGGTCGAAATCCCCCATTGAAATGAATGGCATGCACCCAGTGGTCGAAATCCCCCATTGAAATGAATGGCGGTCTACCAGGGGTCGAATTCCCCTATTGAAATGAATGGCGGGCTACCAGGGATCGATATTCCCCAATAGGAATAAATGAATGGCGGGCGACCAGGAGTCAAAATCACCCATTGAAATGAATGGCGGGCGCCTAGGCGTCGAAATCCCCCATTGAAATGTATGGCGGGCTACCAGGCGTCAAATTCCCCTATTGAAATGAATGGCGGGTGCCCAGGGGTCGAAATCCCCCAATGAAATGAATGGCGGGTGCCCAGGGGTCGAAATCCCCCATTGAAATGAATGGCGGGCTACCAGGGATGGAAATCCCCCATTGAAATGAATGACGGCCTCCTAGGGGTCGAAATCCCCCTTTGAAATGAATGACGGGCTCCAAGGGGTCGAAATCCCCCATTGAAATGAATGGCTGGCTCCCAGTGGTCGAAATCCCCCATTGAAATGAATGGCGGTCTACCAGGGATCGAGATTCCCCCATAGAAATGAATGGTGGGCTCCCAGTGGTCGAAATCCCACATTGAAATGAATGGCGGGCTACCAGGGGTCGAATTCCCCCATTTAAATGAATGGTGGGCTCCCAGGGGTCGAAATCCCCCATAAGAATGAATGGCGGGTTACCAGGGGTTGAAATCCCACATTGAAATGAATGGCGGGCTACCAGGGATCGAGATTCCCCAATAGGAATGAATGAATGGCGGGCGACCAGGAGTCAAAATAACCCATTGAAATGAATGGCGGGCGCCTAGGTGTCGAAATCCCCCATTGAAATGAATGGCGGGCTACCAGGGGTTTAAATCCCCCATTGAAATTAATGACGGGCCCACAGGGGTCAAAATCCCCCAATGAAATGAATGGCAGGCTACCAGGGGTCGAAATCCCCCATTGAAATGAATGGCCGGCTACCAGGGGTCGAAATTCCCCATTGAAATGAATGGTGGGCTCCCAGGGGTCGAATTCCCCCATTGAAAATAATGGCGGGCGACCAGGGGTCGAAATCCCCCATTGAAATGTATGGCGGGCTACCAGGGGTCGAATTCCCCTATTGAAATGAATGGCGGGTGCCCAGGGGTCGAAATCCCCCAATGAAATAAATGGCGGGCTCCCAGGGGTCGAAATCCCCCATAGGAATGAATGGCGGGTTACCAGGGGTTGAAATCCCCCATTGAAATGAATGGCGGGCTACCAGGGGTCGAAATCCCCCAATGAAATGAATGGCGGGCGCCCAGTGGTCGAAATCCCCCATTGAAATGTATGGCGGGCTACCAGGGGTCGAATTCCCCTATTGAAATGAATGGCGGGTGCCCAGGGGTCAAAATCCCCCAATGAAATGAATGGCGGGCGCCCAGGGGTCGAAATCCCCCAATGAAATGAATGGCGGGCTACCAGGGATCGAATTCCCCCATTTAAAAGAATGGTGTTCTCCCAGGGGTCGAAATCCCCCATAGGAATGAATGGCGGGTTACCAGGGGTTGAAATCCCTCATTGAAATGAATGGCGGGCTACCAGGGATCGAGATTCCCCAATAGGAATGAATGAATGGCGGGAGATCAGGATTCAAAATCACCCATTGAAATGAATGGCGGGCGACTAGGGGTCGAAATCCCCCATTGAAATGAATGGCGGGCTACCAGGGGTCGAATTCCCCCATTTAAATGAATGGTGGGCTCCCAGGGGTCAAAATCCCCCATAGGAATGAATGGCGGGCTACCAGAAGTTGAAATCCCCCATTGAAATGAATGGCGGGCTACCAGGGATCGAGATTCCCCGATAGGAATGAATGAATGGCGGGTGACCAGGAGTCAAAATCACCCATTGAAATGAATGGCGGGCGCCGAGGGGTCGAAATCCCCCATTGAAATAAATGGCAGGCTACCAGGGGTTTAAGTCCCCCATTGAAATGAATGGTGGGCTCCCAGGGGTTGAAATTTCCCATAGAAATGAATGGCGGGTGCCCAGGGGTCGAAATCCCCCATTGAAATGAATGGCGGGCTGCCAGGGGTCGAAATCCCCCATTGAAATGAATGGCCGGCTACCAGGGGTCAAAATTCCCCATTGAAATGAATGGTGGGCTCCCAGGGGTCGAATTCCCCCATTGAAAATAATAGCGGGCGACCAGGAGTCAAAATCCCCCAATGAAATGAATGGCGGGCTACCAGGGGTCGAAATCCCCCATTGAAATGTATGGCGGGCGCCTAGGCGTCGAAATCCCCCATTGAAATGAATGACGGGCTCCAAGGGGTCGAAATTCCCCATTGAAATGAATGGCTGGCTCCCAGTGGTCGAAATCCCCCATTCAAATGAATGGCGGGATACCAGGGGTTGAAATTTCCCATAGAAATGAATGGCGGGTGCCCAGGGGTGGAATTCCCCTATTGAAATGAATGGCCGGGCGCCCAGGGGTCGAAATCCCCAATTGAAATGAATGACGGGCTCCAAGGGGTTGAAATCCCCCATTGAAATGAATGGCTGGCTCCAAGTTGTCGAAATCCCCCATTGAAATGAATGGCGGTCTACCAGGGATCGAGATTCCCCATAGAAATAAATGGTGGGCTTCCAGGGGTCGAATTCCCCCAATGAAATGAATGGCGGGCGCCCAGGGGTCGAAATCCCCCATTGAAATGAATGGCGGGCGCCCAGGAGACATAATCCCCCAATGAAATGAATGGAGGGCTACCAGGGATGGAAATCCCCCATTGAAATGAATGGTGGGCGCCTAGCGGTCGAAATCCCCCATTGAAATGAATGGCTGGCTCCCAGAGGTTGAAATCCCCCATTGAAATGAATGACGGCCTCCTAGGGGTCGAAATCCACCTTTGAAATGAATGGCTGGCTCCCAGTGGTCGAAATCCCCCATTGAAATGAATGACGGGCTCCAAGGGGTCGAAATCCCCCATTGAAATGAATGGCTGGCACCCAGTGGTCGAAATCCCCCATTGAAATGAATGGCGGTCTACCAGGGGTAGAATTCCCCTATTGAAATGAATAACGGGCTACCAGGGATCGATATTCCCCAATAGGAATAAATGGAGGGCTCCCAGGGGTTGAAATTTCCCATTGAAATGAATGGCGGGCGCCCAGAAGTCATAATCCCCCAATGAAATGAATGGCTGGCTCCCAGTGGTCGAAATCCCCAATTGAAATGAATGGCGGTCTACCAGGGATCGAGATTCCCCCATAGAAATGAATGGTGGGCTCCCAGTGGTCGAAATCCCACATTGAAATGAATGGCGGGCTACCAGGGGTCGAATTCCCCCATTTAAATGAATGGTGGGCTCCCAGGGGTCGAAATCCCCCATAGGAATGAATGGCGGGTTACCAGGGGTTGAATTCCCCCATTGAAATGAATGGCGGGCTACCAGGGATCGAGATTCCCCAATAGGAATAAATGAATGGCGGGCGACCAGGAGTCAAAATAACCCATTGAAATGAATGGCGGGCGCCTAGGTGTCGAAATCCCCCATTGAAATGAATGGCGGGCTACCAAAGGTTTAAATCGCCCATTGAAATTAATGACGGGCCCACAGGGGTCAAAATCCCCCAATGAAATGAATGGCAGGCTACCAGGGGTCGAAATCCCCCATTGAAATGTATGGCGGGCTACCAGGGGTCGAATTCCCCTATTGAAATGATTGGCGGGTGCCCAGGGGTCAATATCCCCCAATGAAATTAATGGCGGGCTACCAGGGGTCGAAATTCCCCATTGAAATGAATGGCGGGCACCCAGGGGTCGAAATCCCCCATTGAAATGAATGACGGGCTCCAAGGTGTCGAAATCCCCCATTGAAATGAATGACGGGCCCACAGGGATCAAAATCCCCCAATTAAATGAATGGCAGGCTACCAGGGGTCGAATTCCCCCATAGAATTGAATGACGGGCGCCCAGGGGTCGAAATCCCCCAATGAAATGAATGGCGGGCTACCAGGGATCGAATTCCCCCATTTAAATGAATGGTGTTCTCCCAGGGGTCGAAATCCCCCATAGGAATGAATGGCGGGTTACCAGGGGTTGAAATCCCTCATTGAAATGAATGGCGGGCTACCAGGGATCGAGATTCACCAATAGGAATGAATGAATGGCGGGCGACCAGGATTCAAAATCCCCCATTGAAATGAATGGCTGGCTCCCAGTGGTCGAAATCCCCCATTGAAATAAATGGCGGGCTACCAGGGGTTTAAATCCCCCATTGAAATGAATGGCGGGCTACCAGGAGTCAAAATCCCCCATTAAAAAGAATTGCGGGCTCCCAGGGGTCGAATTCCCCCAATGAAATGAATGGCGGGCGCCCAGGGGTCGAAATCCCCCATTGAAATGAATGGCGGGCGCCCAGGAGTCATAATCCCCCAATGAAATGAATGGCGGGCTACCAGGGATGGAAATCCCCCATTGAAATGAATGGTGGGCGCCTAGAGGTCGAAATCCCCCATTGAAATGAATGGCTGGCTCCCAGAGGTTGAAATCCACCATTGAAATGAATGACGGCCTCCTAGGGGTCGAAATCCACCTTTGAAATGAATGGCTGGCTCCCAGTGGTCGAAATCCCCCATTGAAATGAATGACGGGCTCCAAGGGGTCGAAATCCCCCATTGAAATGAATGGCATGCACCCAGTGGTCGAAATCCCCCATTGAAATGAATGGCGGTCTACCAGGGGTCGAATTCCCCTATTGAAATGAATGGCGGGCTACCAGGGATCGATATTCCCCAATAGGAATAAATGAATGGCGGGCGACCAGGAGTCAAAATCACCCATTGAAATGAATGGCGGGCGCCTAGGCGTCGAAATCCCCCATTGAAATGTATGGCGGGCTACCAGGCGTCAAATTCCCCTATTGAAATGAATGGCGGGTGCCCAGGGGTCGAAATCCCCCAATGAAATGAATGGCGGGTGCCCAGGGGTCGAAATCCCCCATTGAAATGAATGGCGGGCTACCAGGGATGGAAATCCCCCATTGAAATGAATGACGGCCTCCTAGGGGTCGAAATCCCCCTTTGAAATGAATGACGGGCTCCAAGGGGTCGAAATCCCCCATTGAAATGAATGGCTGGCTCCCAGTGGTCGAAATCCCCCATTGAAATGAATGGCGGTCTACCAGGGATCGAGATTCCCCCATAGAAATGAATGGTGGGCTCCCAGTGGTCGAAATCCCACATTGAAATGAATGGCGGGCTACCAGGGGTCGAATTCCCCCATTTAAATGAATGGTGGGCTCCCAGGGGTCGAAATCCCCCATAAGAATGAATGGCGGGTTACCAGGGGTTGAAATCCCACATTGAAATGAATGGCGGGCTACCAGGGATCGAGATTCCCCAATAGGAATGAATGAATGGCGGGCGACCAGGAGTCAAAATAACCCATTGAAATGAATGGCGGGCGCCTAGGTGTCGAAATCCCCCATTGAAATGAATGGCGGGCTACCAGGGGTTTAAATCCCCCATTGAAATTAATGACGGGCCCACAGGGGTCAAAATCCCCCAATGAAATGAATGGCAGGCTACCAGGGGTCGAAATCCCCCATTGAAATGAATGGCCGGCTACCAGGGGTCGAAATTCCCCATTGAAATGAATGGTGGGCTCCCAGGGGTCGAATTCCCCCATTGAAAATAATGGCGGGCGACCAGGGGTCGAAATCCCCCATTGAAATGTATGGCGGGCTACCAGGGGTCGAATTCCCCTATTGAAATGAATGGCGGGTGCCCAGGGGTCGAAATCCCCCATTGAAATGAATGGCGGGCTACCAGGGATCGAGATTCCCCAATAAGAATGAATGAATGGCGGGCGAACAGGAGTCAAAATAACCCATTGAAATGAATGGCGGGCTACCAGGGGTCGAAATCCCCCAATGAAATGAATGGCGGGCGCCCAGTGGTCGAAATCCCCCATTGAAATGTATGGCGGGCTACCAGGGGTCGAATTCCCCTATTGAAATGAATGGCGGGTGCCCAGGGGTCAAAATCCCCCAATGAAATGAATGGCGGGCGCCCAGGGGTCGAAATCCCCCAATGAAATGAATGGCGGGCTACCAGGGATCAAATTCCCCCATTTAAAAGAATGGTGTTCTCCCAGGGGTCGAAATCCCCCATAGGAATGAATGGCGGGTTACCAGGGGTTGAAATCCCTCATTGAAATGAATGGCGGGCTACCAGGGATCGAGATTCCCCAATAGGAATGAATGAATGGCGGGAGATCAGGATTCAAAATCACCCATTGAAATGAATGGCGGGCGACTAGGGGTCGAAATCCCCCATTGAAATGAATGGCGGGCTACCAGGGGTCGAATTCCCCCATTTAAATGAATGGTGGGCTCCCAGGGGTCAAAATCCCCCATAGGAATGAATGGCGGGCTACCAGAAGTTGAAATCCCCCATTGAAATGAATGGCGGGCTACCAGGGATCGAGATTCCCCGATAGGAATGAATGAATGGCGGGTGACCAGGAGTCAAAATCACCCATTGAAATGAATGGCGGGCGCCGAGGGGTCGAAATCCCCCATTGAAATAAATGGCAGGCTACCAGGGGTTTAAGTCCCCCATTGAAATGAATGGTGGGCTCCCAGGGGTTGAAATTTCCCATAGAAATGAATGGCGGGTGCCCAGGGGTCGAAATCCCCCATTGAAATGAATGGCGGGCTGCCAGGGGTCGAAATCCCCCATTGAAATGAATGGCCGGCTACCAGGGGTCAAAATTCCCCATTGAAATGAATGGTGGGCTCCCAGGGGTCGAATTCCCCCATTGAAAATAATGGCGGGCGACCAGGAGTCAAAATCCCCCAATGAAATGAATGGCGGGCTACCAGGGGTCGAAATCCCCCATTGAAACGTATGGCGGGCGCCTAGGCGTCGAAATCCCCCTTTGAAATGAATGGCTGGCTCCCAGTGGTCGAAATCCCCCATTGAAATGAATGACGGGCTCCAAGGGGTCGAAATTCCCCATTGAAATGAATGGCTGGCTCCCAGTGGTCGAAATCCCCCATTCAAATGAATGGCGGGCTACCAGGGATCGAGATTCCCCCATAGAAATGAATAGTGGGCTCCCAGTGGTCGAAATCCCCCATTGAAATGAATGGTGGGCTACCAGGGGTCGAATTCCCCCATTTAAATGAATGGTGGGCTCCCAGGGGTCAAAATCCCCCATAGGAATGAATGGCGGGTTACCAGAAGTTGAAATCCCCCATTGAAATGAATGGCGGGCAACCAGGAAATGAGATTCCCCAATAGGAATGAATGAATGGCGGGCGACCAGGAGTCAAAATCACCCATTGAAATGAATGGCGGTCGCCTAGGGGTTGAAATCCCCCATTGAAATGAATGGCTGGCTCCCAGTGGCCGAAATCCCCCATTGAAATAAATGGCGGGCTACCAGGGGTTTAAATCCCCCATCGAAATAAATGGTGGGGTTCCAGTGGTTGAAATTTCCCATAGAAATGAATGGCGGGCTACCAGGGGTCGAAATTCCCCATTGAAATGAATGGTGGGCTCCCAGGGGTCGAATTCCCCCATTGAAAATAATGGCGGGCGACCAGGAGTCAAAATCCCCCAATGAAATGAATGGCGGGCTACCAGGGGTCGAAATCCCCCATTGAAATGAATGGCGGGCGCCTAGGCGTCGAAATCCCCCATTGAAATGAATGGCTGGCTCCCAGTGGTCGAAATCCCCCATTGAAATGAATGACGGGCTCCTAGGGGTCGAAATCCCCTATTGAAATGAATGGCTGGCTCCCAGTGGTCGAAATCCCCCATTGAAATGAATGACGGGCTCCAAGGGGTCGAAATCCCCCATTGAAATGAATGGAGGGCTCCCAGGGGTCGAATTCCCCTATTGAAATGAATGGCGGGCTCCCAGGGGTTGAAATTTCCCATAGAAATGAATGGCGGGTGCCCAGGGGTGGAATTCCCCTATTGAAATGAATGGCCGGGCGCCCAGGGGTCGAAATCCCCAATTGAAATGAATGACGGGCTCCAAGGGGTTGAAATCCCCCATTGAAATGAATGGCTGGCTCCAAGTTGTCGAAATCCCCCATTGAAATGAATGGCGGTCTACCAGGGATCGAGATTCCCCATAGAAATAAATAATGGGCTTCCAGTGGTCGAAATCCCCCATTGAAATGAATGGCTGGCTACCAGGGGTCGAATTCCCCCATTTAAATGAATGGTGGGCTCCCAGGGGTCCAAATCCCCCATAGGAATGAATGGCGGGTTACCAGGGATCGAGATTCCCCATTGAAATGAATGGCTGACTCCCAGTGGCCAAAATTCCCCATTGAAATAAATGGCGGGCTACCAGGGGGTTAAATCCCCCATTGAAATGAATGGCGGGTGCCCATGGGTCGAAATCCCCCATTGAAATGAATGGCGGGCTACCAGGTGTCGAAATCCCCCATTGAAATGAATGAACGGCTACCAGGGGTCGAAATCCCCCATTGAAATGAATGACGGGCTCCTAGGGGTCGAAATCCCCCATTGAAATGAATGGCTGGCTCCCAGTGGTCGAAATCCCCCATTCAAATGAATGGCGGTTTACCAGGGATCGAGATTCCCCATAGAAATGAATGGTGGGCTCCCAGTGGTCGAAATCCCCCATTGAAATGAATGGCTGGCTACCAGGGGTCGAATTCCCCCATTTAAATGAATGGTGGGCTCCCAGGGGTCGAAATCCCCCATAGGAATGAATGGCGGGTTACCAGGGATCGAGATTCCCCAATAGGAATGAATGAATGGCGTGCGAACAGGAGTCAAAATCACCCATTGAAATGAATGGCGGGTGCCTAGGGGTCGAAATCCCCCATTGAAATGAATGGCTGGCTCCCAGTGGCCGAAATCCCCCATTGAAATAAATGGCGGGCTACCAGGGGGTTAAATCCTCCATTGAAATGAATGGCGGGTGCCCAGGGGTCGAAATCCCCCATTGAAATGAATGGCTGGCTCCCAGTGGTCGAAATCCCCCATTGAAATGAATGACGGGCTCCAAGGGGTCAAAATCCCCCATTGAAATGAATGGCTGGCTCCCAGTGGTAGAAATCCCCCATTGAAATGAATGGCGGGCTACCAGGGATCGAGATTCCCCCAATGAAATGAATGGTGGGCTACCAGGGGTTTAAATCCCCCATTGAAATGAATGGCGGGCTACCAGGGGTCGAAATCCCCCATTGAAATGAATGGCGGGCGCCCAGGGGTCGAAATCCCCCATTGAAATGTATGGCGGGCTATCAGGGGTCGAATTCCCCTATTGAAATGAATGGCGGGCTTTCAGGGGTAAAAATCCCCCTTTTAAATGAATGGTGGGCACCCAGGGGTCGAAATCCCCCATAGGAATGAATAGCGGGCTATCAGGGGTCGAAATCCCCCATTGAAATGAATGGCGGGCTACCAGGGGTCGAATTCCCCCTTTTAAATGAATGGTGGGCTCCCAGGGGTCGAAATCCCCCATAGGAATGAATGGCGGGATACCAGGGGTTGAAATCCCCCATTGAAATGAATGGCGGGCTACCAGGGATCGAGATTCCACAATAGGAATGAATGAATAGCGGGCGAGCAGGAGTCAAAATCACCCATTAAAATGAATGGCTTGCTCCCAGTGGTCGTAATCCCCCATTGAAATAAATGGCGGGCTTCCAGGGGTTTAAATCCCCCATTGAAATGAATGGCGGGCTACAAGGGGTCAAAATCCCCCATTAAAAAGAATGGCAGGCTCGCAGGGGTCGAATTCCCCCATTGAAATGTAAGGCGGGCTAGCAGTGGTCGAAATCCCCATTGAAATAAATGGCGGGCTCCCAGGGGTTGAAATTTCCCATAGAAATGAATGGCGGGTTCCCAGGGTTCGAAATCCCCCATTGAAATGAATGGCGGGCGACCAGGAGTCAAAATCCCCCAATGAAATGAATCGCGGGCTACCAGGGGTCGAAATCCCCCATTGAAATGAATGGCGGGCGCCTAGGTGTCGAAATCCCCCATTGAAATGAATGGCTGGCTCCCAGTTGTCGAAATCCCCCATTGAAATGAATGACGGGCTCCTCGGGGTCGAAATCCCCTATTGAAATGAATCGCTGGCTACCAGTGGTCGAAATCCCCCATTGAAATGAATGACGGGCTACAAGGGGTCGAAATCCTCCATTGAAATGAATGGCGGGCTACCAGGGGTCGAAATCCCCCATTGAAATGAATGGCCGGCTACCAGGGGTCAAAATCCCCCAATGAAATGAATGGCGGGCTACCAGGGGTCGAAATCCCCCATTGAAATGAATGGCGGGCTACCAGGGATCGAGATTCCCCCATAGAAATGAATGGTGGGCTCCCATTGGTCGAAATCCCCCATTGAAATAAATGGCGGGCTACCAGGGGTCGAATTCCCCCATTTATATGAATGGTGGGCTCCCAGGGGTCGAAATCCCCCATAGGAATGAATGGCGGGTTACCAGAAGTTGAAATCCCCCATTGAAATGAATGGCGGTTGCCCAGGGGTCGAAATCCCCCATTGAAATGAATGGCGGGCTACCAGGGGTCGAAATCCCCCATTGAAATGAATGGCCGGCTATTAGGGGTCGAAATGCCCCATTGAAATGAATGACGGGCTCCTAGGGGTCGAAATCCCCTATTGAAATGAATGGCTGGCTCCTAGTGGTCGAAATCCCCCATTGAAATGAATGACGGGCTCCAAGGGGTCGAAATCCCCCAATGAAATGAATGGAGGGCTCCCAGGGGTCGAATTCCCCTATTGAAATGAATGGCGGGCTCCCAGAGGTTGAAATTTCCCATTGAAATGAATGGCGGGTGCCCAGGGGTCGAATTCCCCTATTGAAATGAATTTCCGCGCGCCCAGGGGTCGAAATCCCCCATTGAAATGAATGGCGGTCTACCAGGGGTCGAAATCCCCCATAGGAATGAATGGCGGGTTACTAGCGGTCGAAATCCTCCATTGAAATGAATGGCGGGCTACCAGGGGTCGAAATCCCCCATTGAAATGAATGGCCGGCGCCTAGGGGTCGAAATCCTTCATTGAAATGAATGGCTGGCTCCCAGTGCTCGAAATCCTCCATTGAAATGAATGACGGGATACCAGGGGTCGAATTCCCCCATTGAAATGAATGGCGGGCGACCAGGAGTCAAAATTCCCCATTGAAATGAATGGCAGGCGCCTAGGGGTCGAAATCCCCCATTGAAATGAATGGCGGGCACCCAGGGGTCGAAATCCCCTATTGAAATAAATGGCGGGCTACGAGTGGTTATATCCCCCATTGAAATGAATAGCGTGCTACCAGGGGTCGAAATCCCCCATTGAAATGAATGGCTGGCTCCCAGTGGTCGAAATCCCCCATTGAAATGAATGACGGGCTCCAAGAGGTAGAAATCCCCCATTGAAATGAATGGCTGGCTCACAGTGGTCGAAATACCCCATTGAAATGAATGACGGGCTCAAAGGGGTCAAAATCCCCCATTGAAATGAATGGCGGCCGCCCAGGGGTCAAAATCCCCCAAAGAAACGAATGGCGGGCTATCAGGGGTCGAAATCCCCCATTGAAATGAATGTCGGGCGCCTAGGGGTTGAAATCCCCCATTGAAATGAATGGCTGGCTCCCAGTTGTCGAAATCCCCCATTGAAATGAATGACGGGCTCCTCGGGGTCGAAATCCCCTATTGAAATGAATCGCTGGCTACCAGTGGTCAAAATCCCCCATTGAAATGAATGACGGGCTACAAGGGGTCGAAATCCTCCATTGAAATGAATGGCGGGCTACCAGGGGTCGAAATCCCCCATTGAAATGAATGGCCGGCTATTAGGGGTCAAAATCCCCCAATGAAATGAATGGCGGGCTACCAGGGGTCGAAATCCCCCATTGAAATGAATGGCGGGCTACCAGGGATCGAGATTCCCCCATAGAAATGAATGGTGGGCTCCCAGTGGTCGAAATCCCCCATTGAAATGAATGGCGGGCTATCAGGGGTCGAATTCCCCCATTTAAATGAATGGTGGGCTCCCAGGGGTCGATATCCCCCATAGGAATGAATGGCGGGTTACCAGAAGTTGAAATCCCCCATTAAAATGAATGGTGGTTGCCCAGGGGTCGAAATCCCCCATTGAAATGAATCGCGGGCTACCAGGGGTCGAAATCCCCCATTGAAATGAATGGCCGGCTACCAGGGGTCGAAATCCCCCATTGAAATGAATGACGGGCTCCTAGGGGTCTAAATCCCCTATTGAAATGAATGGCTGGCTCCCAGTGGTCGAAATCCCCCATTGAAATGAATGACGGGCTCCAAGGGGTCGAAATCCCCCAATGAAATGAATGGAGGGCTCCCAGGGGTCGAATTCCCCTATTGAAATGAATGGCGGGCTCCCAGAGGTTGAAATTTCCCATAGAAATGAATGCCGGGTGCCCAGGGGTCGAATTCCCCTATTGAAATGAATTTACGGGCGCCCAGGGGTTGAAATCCCCCATATATATACTGATAAAATGTCTTTGCCCATCTCAAAATGGGAGACAGACTTGTCTATAGCACTGGAACCTGACTTTTGGATTCAAGTTTGTGAAAACGCATTTAAAATGACAAAACACACAAATTTACAACTTATCCAATATAAAATTATTCACAGAACATACATTACTCAATATATGATGAAGAAAATGGGACTCTCAGACTCCGACATTTGTCTCCAATGCTTACAAAACACTACAGACACTTATGTTCATGCTTTATGGTTATGTACTCCGGTTATGTATTTCTGGACTAAAGTCTTAGAAAAACTCTCCGCTATTTTGGACTGTAGGATACCTTTATCTCCAAACTTGTGTTTGCTAGGTGACCTAACAACAACTGACTTACCACATAAACAATTTCAATCTACACTTGTAGCCCTTACTATCGCTAAAAAAACAATTCTTGTTAACTGGAAAAATAAACAAACTCTGAATATCGACCAATGGTCTAACCTCCTCATAAATCACATTTTAATGGAAAAAATATCTGCCTCAAATAAAAACCAAATATCAAAATTTATAGAAACATGGTCTACGTATATAGAATATTTTAACCTAATTCCGGTTACTTAATTCTCTCTGTTAGCGAGAGCCACTACATCGTGATAACTTACATTGATGTTTCTGCATCTGGCAATTTATTATTATATTATATTATTAGTATGGGATTTTTTTTTAATGGGCTTTAGGTGAACTGATGAATACACACACGCTCGCACGCACGCACACACACACACACACACACACACACACACACACACACACACGCACATACACATTGTCACCCACATACAAAAAAAAGGGTATATATATATATATATATATATATATATATATATATATATATATATATATATATATGTGTGTATATGTGTATATATATATATGTATATGTATTTAAAAAAATAAAAAAAACATTTATTACATTTTTTTAATTGATTTGTTGGATTTTTTTAAAAAAAAAAAGGAGAGCAATGATGATGTCAAATCGAATGAACAATACTGAGCTCTCCTGTAAAAAAAAAAAAAGAAGAAAAAAAAAAAAAAAATGAAATGAATGGCGGTCTACCAGGGGTCGAAATCCCCCATAGGAATGAATGGCGGGTTAACAGCGGTCGAAATCCTCCATTGAAATGAATGGCGGGCTACCAGGGGTCGAAATCCCCCATTGAAATGAATGGCCGGCGCCTAGGGGTCGAAATCCTTCATTGAAATGAAAGGCTGGCTCCCAGTGCTCGAAATCCTCCATTGAAATGAATGACGGGATACCAGTGGTCGAATTCCCCCACTGAAATGAATGGCGGGCGACCAGGAGTCAAAATTCCCCATTGAAATGAATGGCGGGCGCCTAGGGGTCGAAATCCCCCATTGAAATGAATGGCGGGCACCCAGGGGTCGAAATCCCCTATTGAAATAAATGGCGGGCTACCAGTGGTTATATCCCCCATTGAAATGAATAGCGTGCTACCAGGAGTCGAAATCCCCCATTGAAATGAATGGCTGGCTCCCAGTGGTCGAAATCCCGCATTGAAATGTATGACGGGCTCCAAGAGGTAGAAATCCCCCATTGAAATGAATGGCTGGCTCACAGTGGTCGAAATACCCCATTGAAATGAATGACGGGCTCAAAGGGGTCGAAATCCCCCATTGAAATGAATGGCGGCCGCCCAGGGGTCAAAATCCCCCAAAGAAACGAATGGCGGGCTATCAGGGGTCGAAATCCCCCATTGAAATGAATGGCGGGATACCAGGGGACGAAATCCCCCATTGAAATGAATGGCCGGCTACCAGGGGTCGAAATCCCACATTGAATTGAATGGCGGGCGCCTACGGGTCAAAATTCCCCATTGAAATGAATGGCGGGTGCCCAGGGGTCAAAATCCCCCATTTAAATGAATGGCTGGCTCCCAGGGGTCGAATTCCAATATTGAAATTAATGACGTGCTCCCAGGGGTCGAAATCCCCCATAGGAAGGAATGGCGGGTTACCAGGGGTTTAAATCCCCCATTGAAATGAATGGCGGGCTACCAGTGGTCCAAATCTCCCATTGAAAAGAATGGCGGGCTCCCAGTGGTTGAATTCCCCCATTGAAATGAATGGCGGGCGACCAGGAGTCAAAATTCCCCATTGAAATGAATGGCGGGCGCCTAGGGGTCGAAATCCCCCATTGAAATGAATGGCCGGCGCCTAGGGGTCGAAATCCTTCATTGAAATGAAAGGCTGGCTCCCAGTGCTCGAAATCCTCCATTGAAATGAATGACGGGATACCAGTGGTCGAATTCCCCCACTGAAATGAATGGCGGGCGACCAGGAGTCAAAATTCCCCATTGAAATGAATGGCGGGCCCCTAGTGGTCGAAATCCCCCATTGAAATGAATGGCGGGCACCCAGGGGTCGAAATCCCCTATTGAAATAAATGGCGGGCTACCAGTGGTTATATCCCCCATTGAAATGAATAGCGTGCTACCAGGGGTCGAAATCCCCCATTGAAATGAATGGCTGGCTCCCAGTGGTCGAAATCCCCCATTGAAATGTATGACGGGCTCCAAGAGGTAGAAATCCCCCATTGAAATGAATGGCTGGCTCACAGTAGTCGAAATACCCCATTGAAATGAATGACGGGCTCAAAGGGGTCGAAATCCCCCATTGAAATGAATGGCGGCCGCCCAGGGGTCAAAATCCCCCAAAGAAACGAATGGCGGGCTATCAGGGGTCGAAATCCCCCATTGAAATGAATGGCGGGATACCAGGGGACGAAATCCCCCATTGAAATGAATGGCCGGCTACCAGGGGTCGAAATCCCACATTGAATTGAATGGCGGGCGCCTACGGGTCAAAATCCCCCATTGAAATGAATGGCGGGTGCCCAGGGGTCAAAATCCCCCATTTAAATGAATGGCTGGCTCCCAGGGGTCGAATTCCAATATTGAAATTAATGACGTGCTCCCAGGGGTTGAAATTTCCCATAGAAATGAATGGCGGGTGCCCAGGGGTCGAATTCCTCTATTGAAATGATGGGCCGGGCGCCCAGGGGTCGAAATCCCCCATTGAAATGAATGGCGGGCTACCAGGGGTCGAAATCCCCCATAGGAAGGAATGGCGGGTTACCAGGGGTTTAAATCCCCCATTGAAATGAATGGCGGGCTACCAGTGGTCCAAATCTCCCATTGAAATGAATGGCGGGCTCCCAGTGGTTGAATTCCCCCATTGAAAGGAATGGCGGGCGACCAGGAGTCAAAATTCCCCATTGAAATGAATGGCGGGCGCCTAGGGGTCGAAATCCACCATTGAAATGAATGGCTGGCTCCCAGTGGTCGAACTCCCCCATTGAAATAAATGGCGGGCTACCAGGGGTCGAATTCCCCCATTGAAATGAATGGCGGCCGCGCAGGAATCAAAATCCCCCAATGAAATTAATGGCGGGCTACCAGGGGTCGAATTCCCCCATTGAAATGAATGACGGGTGCGCAGGAATAAAAATCCCACAATGAAATGAATGACGGGCTACCAGGAATCAAAATCCCCCATTGAAATGAATGGCGCTTGCGCCTAGGTGTCAAAATTCCCCATTGAAATAAATGGCGGGCTCCCAGGGGTCGAATTTCCCCATTGAAATGAATGGCGGCACCCAGGGGTCGAAATCCCCTATTGAAATAAATGGCGGGCTACCAGTGGTTATATCCCCCATTGAAATGAATAGCGTGCTACCAGGGGTCAAAATCCCCCATTGAAATGAATGGCTGGCTCCCAGTGGTCGAAATCCCCCATTGAAATGAATGACGGGCTCCAAGAGGTAGAAATCCCCCATTGAAATGAATGGCTGGCTCACAGTGGTCGAAATACCACATTGAAATGAATGACGGGCTCCAAGGGGTCGAAATCCCCCATTGAAATGAATGGCGGCCGCCCAGGGGTCAAAATCCCCCAAAGAAACGAATGGCGGGCTATCAGGGGTCGAAATTCCCCATTGAAATGAATGGCGGGATACCAGGGGACGAAATCCCCCATTGAAATGAATGGCGGGCGCCTAGGGGTCGAAATCCCCCATTGAAATGAATGGCTGGCTCCCAGTGGTCGAAATCCCCCATTGAAATGAATGACGGGATACCAGGGGTCGAAATCCACCATTGAAATGAATGGCCGGCTACCAGGGGTCGAATTTCCCCATTGAAATGAATGGCGGGCACCCAGGGGTCGAAATCCCCCATTGAAATTAATGGCTGGCTCCCAGGGGTCGAATTCCAATATTGAAATTAATGACGTGCTCCCAGGGGTTGACATTTCCCATAGAAATGAATGGCGGGTGCCCAGGGGTCGAATTCCTCTATTGAAATGATGGGCCGGGCGCCCAGGGGTCGAAATCCCCCATTGAAATGAATGGCGGGCTACCAGGGGTCGAAATCCCCCATAGGAAGGAATGGCGGGTTACCAGGGGTTTAAATCCCCCATTGAAATGAATGGCGGGCTACCAGTGGTCCAAATCTCCCATTGAAATGAATGGCGGGCTCCCAGTGGTTGAATTCCCCCATTGAAATGAATGGCGGGCGACCAGGAGTCAAAATTCCCCATTGAAATGAATGGCGGGCGCCTAGGGGTCGAAATCCCCCATTGAAATGAATGGCCGGCGCCGAGGGGTCGAAATCCTTCATTGAAATGAAAGGCTGGCTCCCAGTGCTCGAAATCCTCCATTGAAATGAATGACGGGATACCAGTGGTCGAATTCCCCCACTGAAATGAATGGCGGGCGACCAGGAGTCAAAATTCCCCATTGAAATGAATGGCGGGCGCCTAGGGGTCGAAATCCCCCATTGAAATGAATGGCGGGCACCCAGGGGTCGAAATCCCCTATTGAAATAAATGGCGGGCTACCAGTGGTTATATCCCCCATTGAAATGAATAGCGTGCTACCAGGGGTCGAAATCCCCCATTGAAATGAATGGCTGGCTCCCAGTGGTCGAAATCCCCCATTGAAATGTATGACGGGCTCCAAGAGGTAGAAATCCCCCATTGAAATGAATGGCTGGCTCACAGTGGTCGAAATACCCCATTGAAATGAATGACGGGCTCAAAGGGGTCGAAATCCCCCATTGAAATGAATGGCGGCCGCCCAGGGGTCAAAATCCCCCAAAGAAACGAATGGCGGGCTATCAGGGGTCGAAATCCCCCATTGAAATGAATGGCGGGATACCAGGGGACGAAATCCCCCATTGAAATGAATGGCCGGCTACCAGGGGTCGAAATCCCACATTGAATTGAATGGCGGGCGCCTACGGGTCAAAATCCCCCTTTGAAATGAATGGCGGGTGCCCAGGGGTCAAAATCCCCCATTTAAATGAATGGCTGGCTCCCAGGGGTCGAATTCCAATATTGAAATTAATGACGTGCTCCCAGGGGTTGAAATTTCCCATAGAAATGAATGGCGGGTGCCCAGGGGTCGAATTCCTCTATTGAAATGATGGGCCGGGCGCCCAGGGGTCGAAATCCCCCATTGAAATGAATGGCGGGCTACCAGGGGTCGAAATCCCCCATAGGAAGGAATGGCGGGTTACCAGGGGTTTAAATCCCCCATTGAAATGAATGGCGGGCTACCAGTGGTCTAAATCTCCCATTGAAATGAATGGCGGGCTCCCAGTGGTTGAATTCCCCCATTGAAATGAATGGCGGGCGACCAGGAGTCAAAATTCCCCATTGAAATGAATGGCGGGCGCCTAGGGGTCGAAATCCACCATTGAAATGAATGGCTGGCTCCCAGTGGTCGAAATCCCCCATTGAAATAAATGGCGGGATACCAGGGGTCGAATTCCCCCATTGAAATGAATGGCGGCCGCGCAGGAATCAAAATCCCCCAATGAAATTAATGGCGGGCTACCAGGGGTCGAATTCCCCCATTGAAATGAATGACGGGTGCGCAGGAATAAAAATCCCACAATGAAATGAATGACGGGCTACCAGGAATCAAAATCCCCCATTGAAATGAATGGCGCTTGCGCCTAGGTGTCAAAATTCCCCATTGAAATAAATGGCGGGCTCCCAGGGGTCGAATTTCCCCATTGAAATGAATGGCGGCACCCAGGGGTCGAAATCCCCTATTGAAATAAATGGCGGGCTACCAGTGGTTATATCCCCCATTGAAATGAATAGCGTGCTACCAGGGGTCAAAATCCCCCATTGAAATGAATGGCTGGCTCCCAGTGGTCGAAATCCCCCATTGAAATGAATGACGGGCTCCAAGAGGTAGAAATCCCCCATTGAAATGAATGGCTGGCTCACAGTGGTCGAAATACCCCATTGAAATGAATGACGGGCTCCAAGGGGTCGAAATCCCCCATTGAAATGAATGGCGGCCGCCCAGGGGTCAAAATCCCCCAAAGAAACGAATGGCGGGCTATCAGGGGTCGAAATTCCCCATTGAAATGAATGGCGGGATACCAGGGGACGAAATCCCCCATTGAAATGAATGGCGGGCGCCTAGGGGTCGAAATCCCCCATTGAAATGAATGGCTGGCTCCCAGTGGTCGAAATCCCCCATTGAAATGAATGACGGGATACCAGGGGTCGAAATCCCCCATTGAAATGAATGGCCGGCTACCAGGGGTCGAATTTCCCCATTGAAATGAATGGCGGGCACCCAGGGGTCGAAATCCCCCATTGAAATTAATGGCTGGCTCCCAGTGGTCGAAATCCCCCATTGAAATTAATGACGGGCTCCAAGAGGTAGAAATCCCCCATTGAAATGAATGGCTGGCTCACAGTGGTCGAAATACCCCATTGAAATGAATGACGGGCTCCAAGGGGTCGAAATCCCCCATTGAAATGAATGGCGGCCGCCCAGGGGTCAAAATCCCCCAAAGAAACGAATGGCGGGCTATCAGGGGTCGAAATCCCCCATTGAAATGAATGGCGGGATACCAGGGGACGAAATCCCCCATTGAAATGAATGGCCTGCTACCAGGGGTCAAAATCCCCCATTGAAATGAATGGCGGGCGCCTAGGGGTCGAAATCCCCCATTGAAATGAATGGCTGGCTCCCAGTGGTCGAAATCCCCCATTGAAATGAATGACGGGATACCAGGGGTCGAAATCCCCCATTGAAATGAATGGCCGGCTACCAGGGGTCGAAATCCCCCATTGAAATGAATGGCGGGTGCCCAGGGGTCAAAATCCCCCAATGAAATGAATGGCGGGCGTCTAGGGGTCGAAATCCCCCATTGAAATGAATGGCGGGCGCCCAGGAGTCATAATCCCCCAATAAAATGAATGGTGGGCTACCAGTGGTCGAAATCCCTCGTTGAAATGAATGACGGCCACCTAGGGGTTGAAATCCCCCTTTGAAATTAATGGCTGGCTCCCAGTGGTCGAAATCCCCCATTGAAATAATTGACGGGCTCCAAGGGGTCGAATTCCCCCATTGAAATCAATGGCTGGCTCCCAGTGGTCGAAATCCCCCATTAAAATGAATGGCGGGCTACCAGGGATCGAGATTCCCCCATATAAATGAATGGTGGGCTCACAGTGGTCGAAATCCCCCATAGGAATGAATGGCGGTTTACCAGGGGTTGAAATCCCCCATTGAAATGAATGGCGGGCTACCAGAGATCGAGATTCCCCAATAGAAATGAATAAATGGCAGGCGAACAGGAGTCAAAATCACCCATTGAAATGAATGGCGGGCGCCTAGGGGTCGAAATCCCCCATTGGAATGAATGGCTGGCTCCGAGTGGCCGAAATCCCCCATTGAAATAAATGGCGTGCTACCAGGGGTTTAAATCCCCCATTGAAATGAATGGCGGGTGCCCAGGGGTCGAAATCCCCCTTTGAAATGAATGGCGGGCTACCAGGGGTCGAAATCCCCCATTGAAATGAATGGCCGGCTATCAGGGGTCGAAATCCCCCATTGAAATGAATGGTGGGCTCCCAGGGGTCGAATTCCCCCATTGAAATGAATGGCGGGCGACCAGGAGTCAAAATCCCCCAATGAAATGAATGGCGGGCTACCATTGGTCGAAATCCTCCATTGAAATGAATGGCGGGCGCCTAGGCGTCGAAATCCCCCATTGAAATGAATGGCTGGCTCCCAGTGGTCGAAATCCCCCATTGAAATGAATGACGGGCTCCTAGGGGTCGAAATCCCCTATTGAAATGAATGGCTGGCTCCCAGTGGTCGAAATCCCCCATTGAAATGAATGACGGGCTCCAAGGGGTCGAAATCCCCCATTGAAATGAATGGAGGGCTCCCAGGGGTCGAAATCCCCTATTGAAATGAATGGCGGGCTCCCAGGGGTTGAAATTTCCCATAGAAATGAATGGCGGGTGCCCAGGGGTCGAATTCCCCTATTGAAATGAATGGCTGGGCGCCCAGGTGTCGAAATCCCCCATTGAAATGAATGGCGGGCTACCAGGGGTCGAAATCCCCCATAGGAATGAATGGCGGGTTAACAGCGGTCGAAATCCTCCATTGAAATGAATGGCGGGCTACCAGGGGTCGAAATCCCCCATTGAAATGAATGGCGGGCACCCAGGGGTCCAAATCCCCTATTGAAATAAATGGCGGGCTACCAGTGATTATATCCCCCATTGAAATGAATAGCGTGCTACCAGGGGTCGAAATCCCCCATTGAAATCAATGGCTGGCTCCCAGTGGTTGAAATCCCCCATTGAAATGAATGACGGGCTCCAAGAGGTAGAAATCCCCCATTGAAATGAATGGCTGGCTCACAGTGGTCGAAATACCCCATTGAAATGAATGACGGGCTCAAAGGGGTCGAAATCCCCCATTGAAATGAATGGCGGCCGCCCAGGGGTCAAAATCCCCCAAAAAAACAAATGGCAGGCTATCAGGGGTCGAAATCCCCCATTGAAATGAATGGCTGGCTCACAGTGGTCGAAATACCCCATTGAAATGAATGACAGGCTCAAAGGGGTCGAAATCCCCCATTGAAATGAATGGCGGCCGCCCAGGCGTCAAAATCCCCCAAAGAAACGAATGGCAGGCTATCAGGGGTTGAAATCCCCCATTGAAATGAATGGCGGGCGCCTAGGGGTCGAAATCCCCCATTGAAATGAATGGCTGGCTCCCAGTTGTCGAAATCCCCAATTGAAATGAATGACGGGCTCCTAGGGGTCGAAATCCCCTATTGAAATGAATGGCTGGCTCCCAGTGGTCGAAATCCCCCATTGAAATGAATGACGGGCTCCAAGGGGTCGAAATCCCCCAATGAAATGAATGGAGGGCTCCCAGGGGTCGAATTTCCCTATTGAAATGAATGGCGGGCTCCCAGAGGTTGAAATTTCCCATAGAAATAAATGGCGGATGCCCAGGGGTCGAATTCCCCTATTGAAATGAATTTCCGGGCGCCCAGGGGTCGAAATCCCCCATTGAAATGAATGGCGGTCTACCAGGGGTCGAAATCCCCCATAGGAATGAATGGCGGGTTAACAGCGGTCGAAATCCTCCATTGAAATGAATGGCGGGCTACCAGGGGTCGAAATCCCCCATTGAAATGAATGGCCGGCGCCTAGGGGTCGAAATCCTTCATTGAAATGAATGGCTGGCTCCCAGTGCTCGAAATCCTCCATTGAAATGAATGACGGGATACCAGGGGTCGAATTCCCCCATTGAAATGAATGGCGGGCGACCAGGAGTCAAAATTCCCCATTGAAATGAATGGCGGGCGCCTAGGGGTCGAAATCCCCCATTGAATTGAATGGCGGGCACCCAGGGGTCGAAATCCCCTATTGAAATAAATGGTGGGCTACCAGTGGTTATATCCCCCATTGAAATGAATAGCGTGCTACCAGGGGTCGAAATCCCCCATTGAAATGAATGGCTGGCTCCCAGTGGTCGAAATCCCCCATTAAAATGAATGACAGGCTCCAAGTGGTAGAAATCACCCATTGAAATGAATGGCTGGCTCACAGTTGCCGAAATACCCCATTGAAATGAATGACGGGCTCAAAGGGGTCGAAATCCCCCATTGAAATGAATGGTGGCCGCCCAGGGGTCAAAATCCCCCAAAGAAACGAATGGCGGGCTATCAGGGGTCGAAATCCCCCATTGAAATGAATGGCGGGATACCAGGGGATGAAATTCCCCATTGAAATGAATGGCCGGCTACCAGGGGTCGAAAATCCCACATTGAATTGAATGGCGGGCGCCTACGGGTCGAAATCCCCCATTGAAATGAATGACGGGTGCCCAGGGGTCAAAATCCCCCAATGAAATGAATGGCGGGCTACCAGGGGTCGAAATCCCCCATTGAAATGAATGGCGGGCGCCCAGGGGTCGAAATCCCCCATTGAAATGAATGACGGGCTCCAAGGGGTCGAAATCCCCCATTGAAATGAATGACGGGCCCACAGGGGTCAAAATCCCCCAATGAAATGAATGGCAGGCTACCAGGGGTCGAATTCCTCCATTGAAATGAATGGCGGGCGCCCAGGGGTCGAAATCCCCCAATGAAATGAATGGCCGGCTACCAGGGGTCGAATTCTCTCATTGAAATGAATGGCGGGCTACCAGGGGTTGAAATCCCCCATAGGAATGAATGGCGGGTTACCAGGGGTCGAAATCCCCCATTGAAATGAATGGCGGGCTACCAGGGTTCGAAATCCCCCATTGAAATGAATGGCCAGTTACCAGGGGTCGAAATCCCCCATTGAAATGAATGGCTGGCTCCCAGTGGTCGAAATCCCCCATTGAAATGAATGACGGGATACCAGGGGTCGAAATCCCCCATTGAAATGAATGGCCGGCTACCAGGGGTCGAAATCCCCCATTGAAATGAATGGCGGGTGCCCAGGGGTCAAAATCCCCCAATAAAATGAATGGCGAGCTACCAGGGGTCGAAATCCCCCATTGAAATAAATGGCGGGCGCCCAGGGGTCGAAATCCCCCATTGAAATGAATGACAGGCTCCAAGGGGTCGAAATCTCCCATTGAAATGAATGACAGGCCCACAGGGGTCAAAATCCCCCAATGAAATGAATGGCAGGCTACCAGGTGTCGAATCCCCCCATTGAAATGAATGGCGGGAGCCCAAGGGGCAAAATCCCCCAATGAAATGAATGGCGGGCGCCCAGGGGTCGAAATCCCCCATTGAAATGAATGGCGGGTGCCCAGGGGTCAAAATCCCCCAATGAAATGAATGGCGGGCCACCAGGGGTCGAAATCCCCCATTGAAATGAATGGCGGGCGCCCAGGGGTCGAAATCCCTCATTGAAATGAATGACGGGCTCCAAGGTGTCGAAATCCCCCATTGAAATGAATGACGGGCCCACAGGGGTCAAAATCCCCCAATGAAATGAATGGCAGGCTACCAGGGGTGGAATTCCCCCATTGAAATGAATGGCGGGCGCCCAGGGGTCGAAATCCCCCAATGAAATGAATGGCGGGCGCCCAGGGGTCGAAATCCCCCATTGAAATGAATGGCTGGCTCCCAGTGCTCGAAATCCTCCATTGAAATGAATGACGGGATACCAGGGGTCGAAATCTCCCATTGAAATGAATGGCCGGCTACCAGGGGTCGAAATCCCCCATTGAAATGAATGACGGGCTCCAAGGT
The DNA here is from genome assembly GCF_051991255.1 of Vanacampus margaritifer. Classification (NCBI taxonomy): domain Eukaryota; kingdom Metazoa; phylum Chordata; class Actinopteri; order Syngnathiformes; family Syngnathidae; genus Vanacampus; species Vanacampus margaritifer. The sequence goes on along the minus strand of NC_135441.1, from coordinate 1,606,152 downwards.
GTCGAAATCCCCCATTGAAATGAATGACGGGCCCACAGGGGTCAAAATCCACAAATGAAATGAATGGCAGGCTACCAGGGGTCGAATTCCCCCATAGAAATGAATGGCGGGTTTCCAGGGGTCGAAATCCCCCAATGAAATGAATGGCGGGCGCCCAGGGGTCGAAATCCCCCATTGAAATGAATGGCGGGCGCCCAGGAGTCATAATCCCCCAATGAAATGAATGGCGGGCTACCAGGGGTCGAAATCCCCCATTGAAATGTATGGCGGGCTATCAGGGGTCGAATTCCCCTATTGAAATGAATGGCGGGCGCCCAGGGGTAAAAATCCCCCAATGAAATGAATGGCGGGCTACCAGGGGTCGAAATCCCCCATGGAAATTAATGGCGGTCGCACAGGGGTCGAAATCCCCCATTCAAATGAATGGCGGGCTACCAGGGGTCGAATTCCCCCTTTTAAATGAATGGTGGGCTCCCAGGGGTCGAAATCCCCCATAGGAATGAATGGCGGGATACCAGGGGTTGAAATCCCCCATTGAAATGAATGGCGGGCTACCAGGGATCGAGATTACCCAATAGGAATGAATGAATGGCGGGCGACCAGTAGTAAAAATCACCCATTAAAATGAATGGCTTGCTACCAGTGGTCGTAATCCCCCATTGAAATAAATGGCGGGCTTCCAGGGGTTTAAATCCCCCATTGAAATGAATGGCGGTCTACAAGGGGTCAAAATCCCCCATTAAAAAGAATGGCAGGCTCGCAGGGGTCGAATTCCCCCATCGAAATGAAAGGCGGGCTAGCAGTGGTCGAAATCCCCCATTGAAATAAATGGCGGGCTCCCAGGGGTTGAAATTTCCCATAGAAATGAATGGCGGGTTCCCAGGGTTCGAAATCCCCCATTGAAATGAATGGCGGGCGACCAGGAGTCAAAATCCCCCAATGAAATGAATGGCGGGCTACCAGGGGTCGAAATCCCCCATTGAAATGAATGGCGGGCGCCTAGGGGTCGAAATCCCCCATTGAAATGAATGGCTGGCTCCCAGTTGTCGAAATCCCCCATTGAAATGAATGACGGGCTCCTCGGGGTCGAAATCCCCTATTGAAATGAATCGCTGGCTACCAGTGGTCGAAATCCCCCATTGAAGTGAATGACGGGCTACAAGGGGTCGAAATCCTCCATTGAAATGAATGGCGGGCTCCCAGGGGTCGAAATCCCCCATTGAAATGAATGGCCGGCTACCAGGGGTCAAAATCCCCCAATGAAATGAATGGCAGGCTACCAGGGGTCGAAATCCCCAATTGAAATGAATGGCGGGCTACCAGGGATCGAGATTCCCCCATAGAAATGAATGGTGGGCTCCCATTGGTCGAAATCCCCCATTGAAATGAATGGCGGGATACCAGGGGTCGAATTCCCCTATTTATATGAATGTTGGGCTCCCAGGGGTCGAAATCCCCCATAGGAATGAATGGCGGGTTACCAGAAGTTGAAATCCCCCATTGAAATGAATGGCGGTTGCCCAGGGGTCGAAATCCCCCATTGAAATGAATGGCGGGCGCCTAGGGGTCGAAATCCCCCATTGAAATGAATGGCTGGCTCCCAGTGGTCGAAATCCCCCATTGAAATGAATGACGGGATACCAGGGGTCGAAATCCCCCATTGAAATGAATGGCCCGCTACCAGGGGTCGAAATCCCCCATTGAAATGAATGGCGGGTGCCCAGGGGTCAAAATCTTCCAATGAAATGAATGGCGGGCTACCAGGGGTCGAAATCCCCCATTGAAATGAATGGCGGGCGCCCAGGGGTCGAAATCCCCCATTGAAATGAATGACGGGCTCCAAGGTGTCGAAATCCCCCATTGAAATGAATGACGGGCCCACAGGGATCAAAATCCCCCAATTAAATGAATGGCAGGCTACCAGGGTTCGAATTCCCCCATTGAAATGAATGGCAGGCGCCCAGGGGTCGAAATCCCCCAATGAAATGAATGGCAGGCGCCCAGGGGTCGAAATCCCCCATTGAAATGAATGGCGGGCGCCCAGAAGTCAAAATCCCCCAATAAAATGAATGGCGGGCGCCCAGGGGTCGAAATCCCCCATTGAAATGAATGGCGGGCGCCCAGGGGTCGAAATCCCCCATTGAAATGAATGACGGGCTCCAAGGTGTCGAAATCCCCAATTGAAATGAATGACGGGCCCACAGGGATCAAAATCCCCCAATTAAATGAATGGCAGGCTACCAGGGTTCGAATTCCCCCATTGAAATGAATGGCGGGCGCCCAGGGGTCGAAATCCCCCAATGAAATGAATGGCGGGCGCGCAGGGGTCGAAATCCCCCATTGAAATGAATGGCGGGCGCCCAGGAGTCATAATCCCCCAATAAAATGAATGGCGGGCTACCAGTGGTCGAAATCCCTCATTGAAATGAATGACGGCCTCCTAGGGGTCGAAATCCCCCTTTGAAATTAATGGCTGGCTCCCAGTGGTCGAAATCCCCCATTGAAATAATTGACGGGCTCCAAGGGGTCGAATTCCCCCATTGAAATCAATGGCTGGCTCCCAGTGGTTGAAATCCCCCATTGAAATGAATGGCGGGCGCCCAGGGGTCGAAATCCCTCATTGAAATGAATGACGGGCTCCAAGGTGTCGAAATCCCCCATTGAAATGAATGACGGGCCCACAGGGGTCAAAATCCCCCAATGAAATGAATGGCAGGCTACCAGGGGTCGAATTCCCCCATTGAAATGAATGGCGGGCGCCCAGGGGTCGAAATCCCCCAATGAAATGAATGGCGGGCGCCCAGGGGTCGTAATCCCCCATTGAAATGAATGGCTGGCTCCCAGTGCTCGAAATCCTCCATTGAAATGAATGACGGGATACCAGGGGTCGAAATCCCCCATTGAAATGAATGGCCGGCTACCAGGGGTCAAAATCCCCCTTTGAAATGAATGACGGGCTCCAAGGTGTCGAAATCCCCCATTGAAATGAATGACGGGCCCACAGGGGTCAAAATCCACAAATGAAATGAATGGCAGGCTACCAGGGGTCGAATTCCCCCATTGAAATGAATGGCGGGCGCCCAGGGGTCGAAATCCCCCATTGAAATGAATGGCGTGCGCCCAGAAGTCATAATCCCCCAATGAAATGAATGGCGGGCTACCAGGGGTCGAAATCCCCCATTGAAATGTATGGCGGGCTATCAGGGGTCGAATTCCCCTATTGAAATGAATGGCGGGCGCCCAGGGGTAAAAATCCCCCAATGAAATGAATGGCGGGCTACCAGGGGTCGAAATCCCACATTGAAATGAATGGCTGTCGCACAGGGGTCGAAATCCCCCATTGAAATGAATGGCGGGCTACCAGGGGTCGAATTCCCCCTTTTAAATGAATGGTGGGCTCCCAGGGGTCGAAATCCCCCATAGGAATAAATGGCGGGATACCAGGGGTTGAAATCCCCCATTGAAATGAATGGCTTGCTCCCAGTGGTCGTAATCCCCCATTGAAATAAATGGCGGGCTTCCAGGGGTTTAAATCCCCCATTGAAATGAATGGCGGTCTACAAGGGGTCAAAATCCCCCATTAAAAAGAATGGCAGGCTCGCAGGGGTCGAATTTCCCCATTGAAATGAAAGGCGGGCTAGCAGTGGTCGAAATCCCCCATTGAAATTAATGGCGGGCTCCCAGGGGTTGAAATTTCCCATAGAAATGAATGGCGGGTTCCCAGGGTTCGAAATCCCCCATTGAAATGAATGGCGGGCGACCAGGAGTCAAAATCCCCCAATGAAATGAATGGCGGGCTACCAGGGGTCGAAATCCCCCATTGAAATGAATGGCGGGCGCCTAGGGGTCGAAATCCCCCATTGAAATGAATGGCTGGCTCCCAGTTGTTGAAATCCCCCATTGAAATGAATGACGGGCTCCTAGGGGTCGAAATCCCCTATTGAAATGAATCGCTGGCTACCAGTGGTCGAAATCCCCCATTGAAATGAATGGCGGGCTACCAGGGATCGAGATTCCCCCATAGAAATGAATGGCGGGCTCCCAGTAGTCGAAATCCCCCATTGAAATGAATGGCGGGCTACCAGGGGTCGAATTCCCCCATTTAAATGAATGGCGGGCGCCTAGGGGTCGAAATCCCCCATTGAAATGAATGGCGGGCACCCAGGGGTCGAAATCCCCTATTGAAATAAATGGCGGGCTACCAGTGGTTATATCCCCCATTGAAATGAATAGCGTGCTACCAGGGGTCGAAATCCCCCATTGAAATGAATGGCTGGCTCCCAGTGGTCGAAATCCCCCATTGAAATGAATGACGGGCTCCAAGAGGTAGAAATCCCCCATTGAAATGAATGGCTGGCTCACAGTGGTCGAAATACACCATTGAAATGAATGACGGGCTCAAAGAGGTCGAAATCCCCCATTGAAATAAATGGCGGCCGCCCAGGGGTCAAAATCCCCCAAAGAAACGAATTACGGGCTATCAGGGGTCGAAATCTCCCATTGAAATGAATGGCAGGCGCCTAGGGGTCGAAATACCCCATTGAAATGAATGGCTGGCTCCCAGTTGTCGAAATCCCCCATTGAAATGAATGACGGGCTCCTAGGGGTCGAAATCCCCTATTGAAATGAATCGCTGGCTAACAGTGGTCGAAATCCCCCATTGAAATGAATGACGGGCTACAAGTGGTCGAAATCCTCCATTGAAATGAATGGCGGGCTACCAGGGGTCGAAATCCCCCATTGAAATGAATGGCCGGCTACTAGCGGTCAAAATCCCCCAATGAAATGAATGGCGGGCTAACAGGGGTCGAAATCCCCCATTGAAATGAATGGCGGGCTACCAGGGATCGAGATTCCCCCATAGAAATGAATGGCGGGCTCCCAGTGCTCGAAATCCCCCATTGAAATGAATGGCGGGCTACCAGGGGTCGAATTCCCCCATTTAAATGAATGGCGGGCGCCTAGGGGTCGAAATCCCCCATTGAAATGAATGACGGGCTCCTAGGGGTCGAAATCCCCTATTGAAATGAATGGCTGGCTCCCAGTGGTCGAAATCCCCCATTGAAATGAATGATGGTCTCCATGGGGTCGAAATCCCCCAATGAAATGAATGGAGGGCTCCCAGGGGTCGAATTCCCCTATTGAAATGAATGGCGGGCTCCCAGAGGTTGAAATTTCCCATAGAAATGAATGGCGGGTGCCCAGGGGTCGAATTCCCCTATTGAAATGAATTTCCGGGCGCCCAGGGGTCGAAATCCCCCATTGAAATGAATGGCGGTCTACCAGGGGTCGAAATCCCCCTTAGGAATGAATGGCGGGTTAACAGCCGTCGAAATCCTCCATTGAAATGAATGGCGGGCGCCTAGGGGTCGAAATCCTTCATTGAAATGAATGGCTGGCTCCCAGTGCTCGAAATCCTCCATGAAATGAATGACGGGATACCAGGGGTCGAATTCCCCCATTGAAATCAATGGCAGGCGCCTAGGGGTCGAAATCCCCCATTGAAATGAATGGCGGGCACCCAGGGGTCGAAATCCCCTATTGAAATAAATGGCGGGCTACCAGTGGTTATATCCCCCATTGAAATGAATAGCGTGCTACCAGGGGTCGAAATCCCCCATTGAAAAGAATGGCTGGCTCCCAGTGGTCGAAATCCCCCATTGAAATGAATGACGGGCTCCAAGAGGTATAAATCCCCCATTGAAATGAATGGCTGGCTCACAGTTGCCGAAATACCCCATTGAAATGAATGACGGGCTCAAAGGGGTCGAAATCCCCCATTGAAATGAATGGCGGCCGCCCAGGGGTCAAAATCCCCCAAAGAAACGAATGGCGGGGTATCAGGGGTCGAAATCCCCCATTGAAATGAATGGCGGGATACCAGGGGACGAAATCCCCCATTGAAATGAATGGCCGGCTACCAGGGGTCGAACTCCCACATTGAATTGAATGGCGGGCGCCTACGGGTCGAAATCCCCCATTGAAATGAATGACGGGTTCCCAGGGGTCAAAATCCCCCAATGAAATGAATGGCGGGCTACCAGGGGTCGAAATCCCCCATTGAAATGATTGGCGGGCGCCTAGGGGTCGAAATCCCCCATTGAAATGATCGACGGGCTCCAAGGGGTCGAAATCCCCCATTGAAATGAATGACGGGCCCACAGGGGTCAAAATCCCCCAATGAAATGAATGGCAGGCTACCAGGGGTCGAATTCCTCCATTGAAATGAATGGCGGGCGCCCAGGGGTCAAAATCCCCCAATGAAATGAATGGCCAGCTACCAGGGGTCGAAATCCCCCATTGAAATGAATGGCGGGTGCCCAGGGGTCAAAATCCCCCAATGAAATGAATGGCGGGCTACCAGAGGTCGAAATCCCCCATTGAAATGAATGACGGGCTCCAAGTTGTCGAAATCCCCCATTGAAATGAATGGCGGCCGCCCAGGGGTCAAAATCCCCCAATGAAATGAATGGCGGGCTACCAGAGGTCGAAATCCCCCATTGAAATGAATGACGGAATCAAAGGGGTCGAAATCCCCCATTGAAATGAATGGCGGCCGCCCAGGGGTCAAAATCCCCCAAAGAAACGAATGGCGGGCTATCAGGGGTCGAAATCCCCCATTGAAATGAATGGCGGGATATCAGGGGACGAAATCCCCCATTGAAATGAATGGCCAGCTACCAGGGGTCGAAATCCCCCATTGAAATGAATGGCGGGCGCCTACGGGTCGAAATCCCCCATTGAAATGAATGGCTGCTTCCAGTGGTCGAAATCCCCCATTGAAATGAATGACGGGATACCAGGGGTCGAAATCCCCCATTGAAATGAATGGCCGGCTACCAGGGGTCGAAATCCCCCATTGAAATGAATGGCGGGTGCCCAGGGGTCAAAATCTCCCAATGAAATGAATGGCGGGCTACCAGGGGTCGAAATCCCCCATTGAAATGAATGGCGGGCGCCCAGGGGTCGAAATCCCCCATTGAAATGAATGACGGGCTCCAAGGGGTCGAAATCCCCCATTGAAATGAATGACGGGCCCACAGAGGTCAAAATCCCCCAATGAAATGAATGGCAGGCTACCATGGGTCGAATTCCTCCATTGAAATGAATGGTGGGCGCCCAGGGGTCGAAATCCCAGAATGAAATGAATGGCGGGCGCCCAGGGGTCGAAATCCCCCATTGAAATGAATGGCGGGCGCCCAGGGGTCATAATCCCCCAATGAAATGAATGGCGGGCTACTAGGGGTCGAAATCCCCCATTGAAATGTATGGCGGGCTACCAGGTGTCGAAATCCCCTATTGAAATGAATTGCGGGTGCCCAGGGGTTTAAAATCCCCCAATGAAATGAATGGCGGGCTACCAGGGGTCGAAATCCCCCATAGGAATGAATGGCGGGTTACCAGAGATCGAGATTCCCCAATAGGAATGAATGAATGGCGGGCGACCAGGAGTCAAAATCACCCATTGAAATGAATGGCGGGCGCCTAGGGGTCTAAATCACCCATTGAAATGAATGGCTGGCTCCCAGTGGCCGAAATCCCCCATTGAAATAAATGGCGGGCTACCAGGGGTTTAAATCCCCCATTGAAATGAATGGCGGGTGCCCAGGGTTCGAAATCCCCCATTGAAATGAATGGTGGGCTACCAGGGGTCGAAATCCCCCATTGAAATGAATGACGGGCTCCTAGGGGTCGAAATCCCATATTGAAATGAATGGCTGGCTCCCAGTGGTCGAAATCCCCCATTGAAATGAATGACGGGCTCCAAGGGGTCGAAATCCCCTATTGAAATGAATCGCTGGCTCCCAGTGGTCGAAATCCCCCATTGAAATGAATGACGGGCTCCAAGGGGTCGAAATCCCCCATTGAAATGAATAGAGGGCTCCCAGGGGTCGAATTCCCCTATTGAAATTAAATGGCGGGCTCCTAGGGGTCAAAATCCCCCATTGAAATGAATGGCCAGGCTACCAGTTGTCGAAATTGAATGGCGGGCTCCCAGGGGTCGAATTCCCCCATTGAAATGAATGGCGGGCTACCAGGGGTCGAAATCCCCCATTGAAATGTATGGCGGGCTACAAGGGGTCGAAATCCCCCATTGAAATGACTAGCTGGCTACCAGGGGTCGAATGGCGGGATCCCAGGGTTTGAATTCCCCCATTGAAATGAATGGCGGGCGCCCAGGGGTCGAAATCCCCCAATGAAATGAATGGCGGGCGCCCAGGGGTCGAAATCCCCCATTGAAATGAATTGCGGGCGCCCAGGGGTCATAATCCCCCAATGAAATGAATGGCGGGCTACTAGGGGTCGAAATCCCCCATTGAAATGTATGGCGGTCTAACAGGGGTCGAAATCCCCTATTGAAATGAATGGCGGGTGCCCAGGGGTCAAAATCCCCCAATGAAATGAATGGCGGGCTACCAGGTTTCGAAATCCCCCATTGAAATGAATGGCGGGCTACCAGGGGTCGAAATCCCCCATTGAAATGAATGGAGGGCTCCCAGGGGTCGAAATCCCCCATTGAAATTAATGACGGGCTCCAAGAGGTAGAAATCCCCCATTGAAATGAATGGCTGGCTCACAGTGGTCGAAATACCCCATTGAAATGAATGACGGGCTCTAAGGGGTCGAAATCCCCCATTGAAATGAATGGCGGCCGCCCAGGGGTCAAAATCCCCCAAAGAAACGAATGGCGGGCTATCAGGGGTCGAAATCCCCCATTGAAATGAATGGCGGGATACCAGGGGAAGAAATCCCCCATTGAAATAAATGGCCGGCTACCAGGGGTGGAAATCCCCCATTGAAATGAATGGCGGGCGCCTAGGGGTCGAAATCCCCCATTGAAATGAATGGCTGGCTCCCAGTGGTCGAAATCCCCCATTGAAATGAATGACGGGATACCAGGGGTCGAAATCCCCCATTGAAATGAATGGCCGGCTACCAGGGGTCGAAATCCCCCATTGAAATTAATGGCGGGTGCCCAGGGGTCAAAATCCCCCAATGAAATGAATGGCGGGCTACCAGGGGTCGAAATCCCCCATTGAAATGAATGGCGGGCGCCCAGGGGTCGAAATCCCCCATTGAAATGAATGACGGGCTCCAAGGGGTCGAAATCCCCCATTGAAATGAATGACGGGCCCACAGGGGTCAAAATCCCCCAATGAAATGAATGGCAGGCTACCAGGGGTCGAATTCCTCCATTGAAATGAATGGCGGGCGCCCAGGGGTCGAAGTCCCCCAATGAAATGAATGGTGGGCGCCCAGGGGTCGAAATCCCCCATTGAAATGAATGGCGGGCGCCCAGGAGTCATAGTTCCCCAATGAAAAGAATGGCGGTCTACCAGGGGTCGAAATCCCCCATTGAAATGTATGGCGGGCTACCAGGGGTCGAATTCCCCTATTGAAATGAATGGCGGGTGCCCAGGGGTCAAAATCTCCCAATGAAATGAATGGCGGGCTACCAGGGGTCGAAATCCCCCAGGGGTCGAATTCCTCCATTGAAATGAATGGCGGGCGCCCAGGGGTCGAAGTCCCCCAATGAAATGAATGGTGGGCGCCCAGGGGTCGAAATCCCCCATTGAAATGAATGGCGGGCGCCCAGGAGTCATAGTTCCCCATTGAAATGAATGGCGGGCTACCAGGGGTCGAAATCCCCCATTGAAATGAATGGCGGGCTACCAGGGGTCGAATTCCCCTATTGAAATGAATGGCGGGTGCCCAGGGGTTAAAATCTCCCAATGAAATGAATGGTGGGCTACCAGGGGTCGAAATCCCCCATTGAAATGAATGGCGGGCGCCCAGGGGTCGAAATCCCCCATTGAAATGAATGACGGGCTCCAAGTTGTCGAAATCCCCCATTAAAATGAATGACGGGCCCACAGGGATAAAAATCCCCCAATTAAATGAATGGCAGGCTACCAGGGGTCGATTTCCCCCATTGAAATGAATGGTGGGCGCCCAAGGGTCGAAATCCCCCAATGAAATGAATGGCGGGCGCCCAGGGGTCGAAATCCCCCATTGAAATGAATGGCGGGAGCCCAGGAGTCATAATCCCCCAATAAAATCAATGGCGGGCTACCAGTGGTCGAAATCCCTCATTGAAATGAATGGCTGGCTCCCAGTGGTCGAAATCCCCCATTGAAATAATTGACGGGCTCCAAGGGGTCGAATTCCCCCATTGAAATCAATGGCTGGCTCCCAGTGGTCGAAATCCCCCATTGAAATGAATGGCGGGCTACCAGGGATCGAGATTCCCCCATATAAATGAATGGTGGGCTCCCAGTGGTCGAAATCCCCCATTGAAATGAATGGCGGGCAACCAGGGGTCGAATTCCCCCATTTAAATGAATGGTGGGCTCCCAGGGGTCGAAATCCCCCATAGGAATGAATGGCGGGTTACCAGGGGTTGAAATACCCCATTGAAATGAATGGCGGGCTACCAGGGATCGAGATTCCCCAATAGGAATGAATGAATGGCGGGCGAACAGGAGTCAAAATCACCCATTGAAATGAATGGCGGGCGCCTAGGGGTCGAAATCCCCCATTGAAATGAATGGCTGGCTCCGAGTGGCCGAAATCCCCCATTGAAATAAATGGCGGGCTACCAGGGGTTTAAATCACCCATTAAAATGAATGGTGGGCTCCCAGGGGTTGAAATTTCCCATAGAAATGAATGGCGGGTGCCCAGGGGTCGAAATCCCCCATTGAAATGAATGGCGGGCTACCAGGGGTCGAAATCCCCCATTGAAATGAATGGCCATCTACCAGGGGTCGAAATCCCCTATTGAAATGAATGGTGGGCTTCCAGGGGTCGAATTCCCCCATTGAAATGAATGGCGGGCGACCAGGAGTCAAAAACCCCCAATGAAATAAATGGCTGGCTCCCAGTGGTCGAAATACCCTATTGAAATGAATGACGGGCTCCTAGGGGTCGAAATCCCATATTGAAATGAATGGCTGGCTCCCAGTGATCGAAATCCCCCATTGAAATGAATGACGGGCTCCAAGGGGTCGAAATCCCCCATTGAAATGAATGGAGGGCTCCCAGGGGTCGAATTCCCCTATTGAAATGAATGGCGGGCTCCCAGGGGTTGAAATTTCCCATAGAAATGAATGGCGGGTGCCCAGGGGTCGAAATCCTCCATTGAAATGAATGGCGGGCGCCTAGGTGTCGAAATCCCCCATTGAAATGAATGGCTGGCTCCCAGTGGTCGAAATCCCCCATTGAAATGAATGACGGGCTCCTAGGGGTCGAAATCCCCTATTGAAATGAATGGCTGGCTCCCAGTGGTCGAAATCCCCCATTGAAATGAATGACGGGCTCCAAGGGGTCGAAATCCCCTATTGAAATGAATGGAGGGCTCCCAGGGGTCGAATTCCCCTATTGAAATGAATGGCGGGCTCCCAGGGGTTGAAATTTCCCATAGAAATGAATGGCGGGTGCCCAGGGGTCGAATTCCCCTATTGAAATGAATGTCCGGGCGCCCAGGGGTCGAAATCCCCCATTGAAATGAATGGCGGGCTACCAGGGGTCGAAATCCCCCTTAGGAATGAATGGCGGGTTACCAGCGGTCGAAATCCTCCATTGAAATGAATGCCGGGCTACCAGGGGTCGAAATCCCCCATTGAAATGAATGGCCGGCTACCAGGGGTCGAAATCCCCCATTGAAATGAATGGCGGGCGCCTAGGGGTCGAAATCCCCCATTGAAATGAATGGCTGGCTCCCAGTGGTCGAAATCCCCCATTGAAATGAATGATGGGATACCAGGGGTCGAAATCCCCCATTGAAATGAATGGCGGGCTCCCAGGGGTCGAATTCCCCCATTTAAATGAATGACTGGCTTCCAGGGGTCGAATTCCCCTATTGAAATTAATGGCGTGCTCCCTGGGGTCGAAATTTCCCAAAGAAATGAATGGCGGGTGCCCAGGGGTCGAATTCCCCTATTGAAATGAATGGCCGGGCGCCCAGGGGTCGAAATCCCCCATTGAAATGAATGGCGGGCTACCAGGGGTCGAAATCCCCCATAGGAAGGAATGGCGGGTTACCAGGGTTGAAATCCCCCATTGAAATGAATGTCGTGCTACCAGGGATCGAGATTCCCCCATAGGAATGAATGGCGGGGGCGCCTATGGGTCGAAATCCCCCATTGAAATGATTGGCTGGCTCCCAATGGTCCAAATCTCCCATTGAAATGAATGGCGGGCTCCCAGTGGTTGAATTCCACCATTGAAATGAATGGCGGGCGACCAGGAGTCAAAATCCCCCATTGAACTGAATGGCGGGCGCCCAGGGGTCGAAATCCCCCAATTAAATGAATGGCAGGCTACCAGGGGTCGAATTCCCCTATTGAAATGAATGGCGGGCTACCAGGGGTTGAAATTTCCCATAGAAATGAATGGCGGGTGCCCAGGGGTCGAAATTCTCCATTGAAATGAATGGCGGGCGCCTAGGCGTCGAAATCCCCCATTGAAATGAATGGCTGGCTCCCAGTGGTCGAAATCCCCCATTGAAATGAATGACGGGCTCCTAGGGGTCGAAATCCCCCATTGAAATGAATGGCGGGCGCCCAGGGGTCGAAATCCCCCATTGAAATGAATGACGGGCTCCAAGGTGTCAAAATCCCCCATTAAAATGAATGACGGGCCCACAGGGATCAAAATCCCCCAATTAAATGAATGGCAGGCTACCAGGGGTCGATTTCCCCCATTGAAATGAATGGTGGGCGCCCAAGGGTCGAAATCCCCCAATGAAATGAATGGCGGGCTACCAGGGGTCGATTTCCCCCATTTAAATGAATGGTGGGCTCCCAGGGGTCGAAATCCCCCATAGGAATGAATGGCGGGTTACCAGGGGTTGAAATCCCCCATTGAAATGAATGGCGGGCTACCAGGGATCGAGATTCCCCAATAGGAATGAATGAATGGCGGGCGAACAGGAGTCAAAATCACCCATTGAAATGAATGGCGGGCGCCTAGGGGTCGAAATCCCCCATTGAAATGAATGGCTGGCTCCGAGTGGCCGAAATCCCCAATTGAAATAAATGGCGTGGCTACCAGGGGTTTAAATCCCCCATTAAAATGAATGGTGGGCTCCCAGGGGTCGAAATCCCCCATTGAAATGAATGGCGGGCTACCAGGGGTCGAAATCCCCCATTGAAATGAATGGCGGGCGCCCAGGAGTCATAGTCCCCCAATGAAATGAATGGCGGGCTACCAGGGGTCGAAATCCCCCATTGAAATGTATGGCGGGCTACCAGGGGTCGAATTCCCCTATTGAAATGAATGGCGGGTGCCCAGGGGTAAAAATCTCCCAATGAAATGAATGGCGGGCTACCAGGGGTCGAAATCCCCCATATGAAGAAATGGCGGGTTACCAGGGGTTGAAATCCCCCATTGAAATGAATGTCGGGCTACCAGGGATCGAGATTCCCCCATAGGAATAAATGGCGGGGGCGCCTAGGGGTCGAAATCCCCCATTGAAATGATTGGCTGGCTCCCAGTGGTCCAAATCTCCCATTGAAATGAATGGCGGGCTCCCAGTGGTTGAATTCCCCCATTGAAATGAATGGCGGGCGACCATGAGTCAAAATCCCCCATTGAAATGAATGGCGGGCGCCCAGGGGTCGAAATCCCCCAATGAAATGAATGGCGGGCGCCCAGGGGTCGAAATCCCCCATTGAAATGGATGGCGGGCGCCCAGGAGTCATAGTCCCCCAATGAAATGAATGGCGGGCTACCAGGGGTCGAAATCCCCCATTGAAATGTATGGCGGGCTACCAGGGGTCGAATTCCCCTATTAAAATGAATGGCGGGTGCCCAGGGGTCAAAATCTCCCAATGATATGAATGGCGGGCTACCAGGGGTCGAAATCCCCCATTGAAATGAATGGCGGGCGCCCAGGGGTCGAAATCCCCCATTGAAATGAATGACGGGCTCCAAGGTGTCGAAATCCCCCATTGAAATGAATGACGGGCCCACAGGGATCAAAATCCCCCAATTAAATGAATGGCAGGCTACCAGGGGTCGAATTCCCCCATTGAAATGAATGGCGGGCGCCCAGGGGTCGAAATCCCCCAATAAAATGAATGGTGGGATACCAGTGGTCGAAATCCCCCAATAAAATGAATGGCGGGATACCAGTGGTCGAAATCCCTCATTGAAATGAATGACGGCCTCCTAGGGGTCGAAATCCGCCTTTGAAATGAATGGCTGGCTCCCAGTGGTCAAAATCCCCCATAGAAATAATTGACGGGCTCCAGGGGGTCGAATTCCCCCATTGAAATCAATGGCTGGCTCCCAGTGGTCGAAATCCCCCATTGAAATGAATGGCGGGCTACCAGGGGTCGAGATTCCCCAATAGGAATGAATGAATGGCGGGCGAACAGGAGTCAAAATCACCCATTGAAATGAATGGCGGGCGCCTAGGGGTCGAAATCCCCCATTGAAATGAATGGCTGGCTCCGAATGGCCGAAATCCCCAATTGAAATAAATGGCGGGCTACCAGGGGTTTAAATCCCCCATTAAAATGAATGGTGGGCTCCCAGGGGTTGAAATTTCCCATAGAAATGAATGGCGGTGCCCAGGGGTCGAAATCCCCCATTGAAATGAATGGCGGGCTACCAGGGGTCGAAATCCCCCATTGAAATGAATGGCGGGCGCCCAGGAGTCATAGTCCCCCAATGAAATGAATGGCGGGCTACCAGGGGTCGAAATCCCCCATTGAAATGTATGGCGGGCTACCAGGGGTCGAATTCCCCTATTGAAATGAATGCCGGGTGCCCAGGGGTAAAAATCTCCCAATGAAATGAATGGCGGGCTACCAGGGGTCGAAATCCCCCATAGGAAGGAATGGCGGGTTACCAGGGGTTGAAATCCCCCATTGAAATGAATGTCGGGCTACCAGGGGTCGAAATCCCCCATTGAAATGAATGGAGGGCTCCCAGGGGTGGAATTCCCCTATTGAAATGAATGGCGGGCTCCCAGGGGTTGAAATTTCCCATAGAAATGAATGGCGGGTGCCCAGGGGTCGAATTCCCCTATTGAAATGAATGGCCGGGCGCCCAGGGGTCGAAATCCCCCATTGAAATGAATGGCGGGCTACCAGGGGTCGAAATCCCCCATTGAAATGAATAACGGGCTACCAGGGATCGAGATTCCCCCATTGGAATGAATGGCGGGGGCGCCTAGGGGTCGAAATCCCCCATTGAAATGATTGGCTGGCTCCCAGTGGTCCAAATCTCCCATTGAAATGAATGGCGGGCTCCCAGTGGTTGAATTCCCCCATTGAAAAGAATGGCGGGCGACCAGGAGTCAAAATCCCCCATTGAAATGAATGGCGGGCGCCTAGGGGTCGAAATCCCCCATTGAAATGAATGGCTGGCTCCCAGTGGTCGAAATCCCCAATTGAAATAAATGGCGGGCTACCAGGGGTCGAATTTCCCCATTGAAATGAATGGCGGGCGCCCAGGAATCAAAATCCCCCAATGAAATGAATGGCGGGCTACCAGGGGTCGAATTCCCCCATTGAAATGAATGACAGGCGCCCAGGAATCAAAATCCCCCAATGAAATGAATGGCGGGCTCCCAGGGGTCGAATTCCCCCATTGAAATGAATGGCGGGCGACCAGGAGTCAAAATCCCCCAATGAAATGAATGGCTGGCTCCCAGTGGTCGAAATCCCCCATTGAAATGAATGGCGGGCGACCATGAGTCAAAATCCCCCATTGAAATGAATGGCGGGCGCCCAGGGGTCGAAATCCCCCAATGAAATGAATGGCGGGCGACCATGAGTCAAAATCCCCCATTGAAATGAATGGCGGGCGCCCAGGGCTCGAAATCCCCCAATGAAATGAATGGCGGGCGCCCAGGGGTCGAAATCCCCCATTGAAATGAATGGCGGGCGCCCAGGAGTCATAGTCCCCCAATGAAATGAATGGCGGGCTACCAGGGGTCGAAATCCCCCATTGAAATGTATGGCGGGCTACCAGGGGTCGAATTCCCCTATTGAAATGAATGGCGGGTGCCCAGGGGTCAAAATCTCCCAATGAAATGAATGGCGGGCTACCAGGGGTCGAAATCCCCCATTGAAATGAATGGCGGGCTACCAGGGGTCGAAATCCCCCATTGAAATGTATGGCGGGCTACCAGGGGTCGAATTCCCCTATTGAAATGAATGCCGGGTGCCCAGGGGTAAAAATCTCCCAATGAAATGAATGGCGGGCTACCAGGGGTCGAAATCCCCCATAGGAAGGAATGGCGGGTTACCAGGGGTTGAAATCCCCCATTGAAATGAATGTCGGGCTACCAGGGATCGAGATTCCCCCATAGGAATAAATGGCGGGGGCGCCTAGGGATCAAAATCCCCCATTGAAATGATTGGCTGGCTCCCAGTGGTCCAAATCTCCCATTGAAATGAATGGCGGGCTCCCAGTGGTTGAATTCCCCCATTGAAATGAATGGCGGGCGACCATGAGTCAAAATCCCCCATTGAAATGAATGGCGGGCGCCCAGGGGTCGAAATCCCCCAATGAAATGAATGGCGGGCGCCCAGGTGTCGAAATCCCCCATTGAAATGAATGGCGGGCGCCCAGGAGTCATAGTCCCCCAATGAAATGAATGGCGGGCTACCAGGGGTCGAAATCCCCCATTGAAATGTATGGCGGGCTACCAGGGGTCGAAATCCCCCATTGAAATGAATGGAGGGCTCCCAGGGGTGGAATTCCCCTATTGAAATGAATGGCGGGCTCCCAGGGGTTGAAATTTCCCATAGAAATGAATGGCGGGTGCCCAGGGGTCGAATTCCCCTATTGAAATGAATGGCCGGGCGCCCAGGGGTCGAAATCCCCCATTGAAATGAATGGCGGGCTACCAGGGGTCGAAATCCCCCATTGAAATGAATAACGGGCTACCAGGGATCGAGATTCCCCCATTGGAATGAATGGCGGGGGCGCCTAGGGGTCGAAATCCCCCATTGAAATGATTGGCTGGCTCCCAGTGGTCCAAATCTCCCATTGAAATGAATGGCGGGCTCCCAGTGGTTGAATTCCCCCATTGAAAAGAATGGCGGGCGACCAGGAGTCAAAATCCCCCATTGAAATGAATGGCGGGCGCCTAGGGGTCGAAATCCCCCATTGAAATGAATGGCTGGCTCCCAGTGGTCGAAATCCCCAATTGAAATAAATGGCGGGCTACCAGGGGTCGAATTTCCCCATTGAAATGAATGGCGGGCGCCCAGGAATCAAAATCCCCCAATGAAATGAATGGCGGGCTACCAGGGGTCGAATTCCCCCATTGAAATGAATGACAGGCGCCCAGGAATCAAAATCCCCCAATGAAATGAATGGCGGGCTCCCAGGGGTCGAATTCCCCCATTGAAATGAATGGCGGGCGACCAGGAGTCAAAATCCCCTATTGAAATGAATGGCTGGCTCCCAGTGGTCGAAATCCCCCATTGAAATGAATGGCGGGCGACCATGAGTCAAAATCCCCCATTGAAATGAATGGCGGGCGCCCAGGGGTCGAAATCCCCCAATGAAATGAATGGCGGGCGACCATGAGTCAAAATCCCCCATTGAAATGAATGGCGGGCGCCCAGGGGTCGAAATCCCCCAATGAAATGAATGGCGGGCGCCCAGGGGTCGAAATCCCCCATTGAAATGAATGGCGGGCGCCCAGGAGTCATAGTCCCCCAATGAAATGAATGGCGGGCTACCAGGGGTCGAAATCCCCCATTGAAATGTATGGCGGGCTACCAGGGGTCGAATTCCCCTATTGAAATGAATGGCGGGTGCCCAGGGGTCAAAATCTCCCAATGAAATGAATGGCGGGCTACCAGGGGTCGAAATCCCCCATTGAAATGAATGGCGGGCGCCCAGGGGTCGAAATCCCCCATTGAAATGAATGACGGGCTCCAAGAAGTCGAAATCCCCCATTGAAATGAATGACGGGCCCACAGGGATCAAAATCCCCCAATTAAATGAATGGCAGGCTACCAGGGGTCGAATTCCCCCATTGAAATGAATGCCGGGCGCCCAGGGGTCGAAATCCCCCAATGAAATGAATGGCGGGCTACCAGTGGTGGAAATCCCTCATTGAAATGAATGACAGCCTCCTAGTGGTCGAAATCCCCCTTTGAAATGAATGGCTGGCTCCCAGTGGTCGAAATCCCCCATTGAAATAATTGACGGGCTCCAAGGGGTCGAATTCCCCCATTGAAATCAATGGCTGGCTCCCAGTGGTCAAAATCCCCCATTGAAATGAATGGCGGGCTATCAGGGATCGAGATTCCCCCATATAAATGAATGGTGGTCTCCCAGTGGTCGAAATCCCCCATTGAAATGAATGGCGGGCTACCAGGGGTCGAATTCCCCCATTTAAATGAATGGTGGGCTCCCAGGGTTTGAAATCCCCCATAGGAATGAATGGCGGGCTACCAGGGATCGAGATTCCCCAATAGGAATGAATGAATAGCGGGCGAACAGGAGTCAAAATCACCCATTGAAATGAATGGCGGGCGCCTAGGGGTCGAAATCCCCCATTGAAATGAATGGCTGGCTCCGAGTGGTCGAAATCCCCCATTGAAATAAATGGCGGGCTACCAGGGGTTTAAATCCCCCATTAAAATGAATGGTGGGCTCCCAGTGGTTGAAATTTCCCATAGAAATGAATGGCGGGTGCCCAGGGGTCGAAATCCCCCAATGAAATGAATGGCGGGCGCCCAGGGGTCGAAATCCCCCATTGAAATGGATGGCGGGCGCCCAGGAGTCATAGTCCCCCAATGAAATGAATGGCGGGCTACCAGGGGTCGAAATCCCCCATTGAAATGTATGGCGGCCTACCAGGGGTCGAATTCCCCTATTAAAATGAATGGCGGGTGCCCAGGGGTCAAAATCTCCCAATGATATGAATGGCGGGCTACCAGGGGTCGAAATCCCCCATTGAAATGAATGGCGGGCGCCCAGGGGTCGAAATCCCCCATTGAAATGAATGACGGGCTCCAAGGTGTCGAAATCCCCCATTGAAATGAATGACGGGCCCACAGGGATCAAAATCCCCCAATTAAATGAATGGCAGGCTACCAGGGGTCGAATTCCCCTATTGAAATGAATGGCGGGCTCCCAGGGGTTGAAATTTCCCATAGAAATGAATGGCGGGTGCCCAGGGGTCGAAATCCTCCATTGAAATGAATGGCAGGCGCCTAGGCGTCGAAATCCCCCATTGAAATGATTGGCTGGCTCCCAGTGGTCGAAATCCCCCATTGAAATGAATGACGGGCTCCTAGGGGTCGAAATCCCCTATTGAAATGAATGGCTGGCTCCCAGTGGTCGAAATACCCCATTGAAATGAATGACGGTTTCCAAGGGGTCGAAATCCCCCATTGAAATGAATGACGGGCCCACAGGGATCAAAATCCCCCAATTAAATGAATGGCAGGCTACCAGGGGTCGAATTCCCCCATTGAAATGAATGGCGGGCGCCCAGGGGTCGAAATCCCCCAATAAAATGAATGGCGGGATACCAGTGGTCGAAATCCCCCAATAAAATGAATGGCGGGATACCAGTGGTCGAAATCCCTCATTGAAATGAATGACGGCCTCCTAGGGGTCGAAATCCGCCTTTGAAATGAATGGCTGGCTCCCAGTGGTCAAAATCCCACATAGAAATAATTGACGGGCTCCAGGGGGTCGAATTCCCCCATTGAAATCAATGGCTGGCTCCCAGTGGTCGAAATCCCCCATTGAAATGAATGGCGGGCTACCAGGGGTCGAGATTCCCCAATAGGAATGAATGAATGGCGGGCGAACAGGAGTCAAAATCACCCATTGAAATGAATGGCGGGCGCCTAGGGGTCAAAATCCCCCATTGAAATGAATGGCTGGCTCCGAGTGGCCGAAATCCCCAATTGAAATAAATGGCGGGCTAGCAGGGGTTTAAATCCCCCATTAAAATCAATGGTGGGCTCCCAGGGGTTGAAATTTCCCATAGAAATGAATGGCGGTGCCCAGGGGTCGAAATCCCCCATTGAAATGAATGGCGGGCTACCAGGGGTCGAAATCCCCCATTGAAATGAATGGCGGGCGCCCAGGAGTCATAGTCCCCCAATGAAATGAATGGTGGGCTACCAGGGGTCGAAATCCCCCATTGAAATGTATGGCGGGCTACCAGGGGTCGAATTCCCCTATTGAAATGAATGCCGGGTGCCCAGGGGTAAAAATCTCCCAATGAAATGAATGGCGGGCTACCAGGGGTCGAAATCCCCCATAGGAAGGAATGGCGGGTTACCAGGGGTTGAAATCCCCCATTGAATTGAATGTCGGGCTACCAGGGATCGAGATTCCCCCATAGGAATAAATGGCGGGGGCGCCTAGGGGTCAAAATCCCCCATTGAAATGATTGGCTGGCTCCCAGTGGTCCAAATCTCCCATTGAAATGAATGGCGGGCTCCCAGTGGTTGAATTCCCCCATTGAAATGAATGGCGGGCGACCATGAGTCAAAATCCCCCATTGAAATGAATGGCGGGCGCCCAGGGGTCGAAATCCCCCAATGAAATGAATGGCGGGCGCCCAGGGGTCGAAATACCCCATTGAAATGAATGGCGGGCGCCCAGGAGTCATAGTCCCCCAATGAAATGAATGGCGGGCTACCAGGGGTCGAAATCCCCCATTGAAATGTATGGCGGGCTACCAGGGGTTGAAATCCCCCTTTGAAATGAATGGAGGGCTCCCAGGGGTGGAATTCCCCTATTGAAATGAATGGCGGGCTCCCAGGGGTTGAAATTTCCCATAGAAATGAATGGCGGGTGCCCAGGGGTCGAATTCCCCTATTGAAATGAATGGCCGGGCGCCCAGGGGTCGAAATCCCCCATTGAAATGAATGGCGGGCTACCAGGGGTCGAAATCCCCCATTGAAATGAATAACGGGCTACCAGGGATCGAGATTCCCCCATTGGAATGAATGGCGGGGGCGCCTAGGGGTCGAAATCCCCCATTGAAATGATTGGCTGGCTCCCAGTGGTCCAAATCTCCCATTGAAATGAATGGCGGGCTCCCAGTGGTTGAATTCCCCCATTGAAATGAATGGCGGGCGACCAGGAGTCAAAATCCCCCATTGAAATGAATGGCGGGCGCCTAGGGGTTGAAATCCCCCATTGAAATGAATGGCTGGCTCCCAGTGGTCGAAATCCCCAATTGAAATAAATGGCGGGCTACCAGGGGTCGAATTTCCCCATTGAAATGAATGGCGGGCGCCCAGGAATCAAAATCCCCCAATGAAATGAATGGCGGGCTACCAGGGGTCGAATTCCCCCATTGAAATGAATGACAGGCGCCCAGGAATCAAAATCCCCCAATGAAATGAATGGCGGGCTCCCAGGGGTCGAATTCCCCCATTGAAATGAATGGCGGGCGACCAGGAGTCAAAATCCCCCAATGAAATGAATGGCTGGCTCCCAGTGGTCGAAATCCCCCATTGAAATGATTGGCTGGCTCCCAGTGGTCCAAATCTCCCATTGAAATGAATGGCGGGCTCCCAGTGGTTGAATTCCCCCATTGAAATGAATGGCGGGCGACCATGAGTCAAAATCCCCCATTGAAATGAATGGCGGGCGCCCAGGGGTCGAAATCCCCCAATGAAATGAATGGCGGGCGCCCAGGGGTCGAAATCCCCCATTGAAATGAATGGCGGGCGCCCAGGAGTCATAGTCCCCCAATGAAATGAATGGCGGGCTACCAGGGGTCGAAATCCCCCATTGAAATGTATGGCGGGCTACCAGGGGTCGAATTCCCCTATTGAAATGAATGGCGGGTGCCCAGGGGTCAAAATCTCCCAATGAAATGAATGCGGGCTACCAGGGGTCGAAATCCCCAATTGAAATGAATGGCGGGCGCCCAGGGGTCGAAATCCCCCATTGAAATGAATGACGGGCTCCAAGGTGTCGAAATCCCCCATTGAAATGAATGACGGGCCCACAGTGATCAAAATCCCCCAATTAAATGAATGGCAGGCTACCAGGGGTCGAATTCCCCCATTGAAATGAATGGCGGGCGCCCAGGGGTCGAAATCCCCCAATGAAATGAATGGCGGGCTACCAGTGGTCGAAATCCCTCATTGAAATGAATGACAGCCTCCTAGGGGTCGAAATCCCCCTTTGAAATGAATGGCTGGCTCCCAGTGGTCGAAATCCCCCATTGAAATAATTGACGGGCTCCAAGGGGTCGAATTCCCCCATTGAAATCAATGGCTGGCTCCCAGTGGTCAAAATCCCCCATTGAAATGAATGGCGGGCTACCAGGGGTCGAATTCCCCCATTTAAATGAATGGTGGGCTCCCAGGGTTTGAAATCCCCCATAGGAATGAATGGCGGGTTACCAGGGGTTGAAATCCCCCATTGAAATGAATTGCGGGCTACCAGGGATCGAGATTCCCCAATAGGAATGAATGAATGGCAGGCGAACAGGAGTCAAAATCACCCATTGAAATGAATGGCGGGCGCCTAGGGGTCGAAATCCCCCATTGAAATGAATGGCTGGCTCCGAGTGGTCGAAATCCCCCATTGAAATAAATGGCGGGCTACCAGGGGTTTAAATCCCCCATTAAAATGAATGGTGGGCTCCCAGGGGTTGAAATTTCCCATAGAAATGAATGGCGGGTGCCCAGGGGTCGAAATCCCCCATTGAAATGAATGGCGGGCTACCAGGGGTCGAAATCCCCCATTGAAATGAATGGCCAATTACCAGGGGTCAAAATCCCCCATTGAAATGAATGGTGGGCTCCCAGGGGTCGAATTCCCCCATTGAAATGAATGGCGGGCGACAAGGAGTCAAAATCCCCCAATGAAATGAATGGCTGGCTCCCAGTGGTCGAAATCCCCCATTGAAATGAATGACAAGCTCCTAGGGGTCGAAATCCCCTATTGAAATGAATGGCTGACTCCCAGTGGTCGAAATCCCCCATTGAAATGAATGACGGGCTCCAAGGAGTCGAAATCCCCCATTGAAATGAATGGAGGTTTCCCAGGGGTCGGATTCCCCTATTGAAAAGAATGGCGGGCTCCCAGGGGTTGAAATTTCCCATAGAAATGAATGGCGAATGCCCAGGGGTCGAAATCCTCCATTGAAATGAATGGCGGGCGCCTAGGCGTCGAAATCCCCCATTGAAATGAATGGCTGGCTCCCAGGGGTCGAAATGCCCCATTGAAATGAATGACGGGCTCCTAGGGGTCGAAATCCCCTATTGAAATGAATGGCTGGCTCCCAGTGGTCGAAATCCCCCATTGAAATGAATGACGGGCTCCAAGGGGTCGAAATCCCCCATTGAAATGAATGGAGGGCTCCCAGGGGTGGAATTCCCCTATTAAAATGAATGGCGGGCTCCCAGGGGTTGAAATTTCCCATAGAAATGAATGGCGGGTGCCCAGGGGTCGAATTCCCCTATTGAAATGAATGGCCGGGCGCCCAGGGGTCGAAATCCCCCATTGAAATGAATGGCGGGCTACCAGGGGTCGAAATCCCCTATTGAAATGAATAACGGGCTACCAGGGATCGAGATTCCCCCATTGGAATGAATGGCGGGGGCGCCTAGGGGTCGAAATCCCCCATTGAAATGATTGGCTGGCTCCCAGTGGTCCAAATCTCCCATTGAAATGAATGGCGGGCTCCCAGTGGTTGAATTCCCCCATTGAAATGAATGGCGGGCGACCAGGAGTCAAAATCCCCCATTGAAATGAATGGCGGGCGCCTAGGGGTCGAAATCCCCCATTGAAATGAATGGCTGGCTCCCAGTGGTCGAAATCCCCAATTGAAATAAATGGCGGGCTACCAGGGGTCGAATTTCCCCATTGAAATGAATGGCGGGCGCCCAGGAATCAAAATCCCCCAATGAAATGAATGGCGGGCTACCAGGGGTCGAATTCCCCCATTGAAATGAATGACAGGCGCCCAGGAATCAAAATCCCCCAATGAAATGAATGGCGGGCTCCCAGGGGTCGAATTCCCCCATTGAAATGAATGGCGGGCGACCAGGAGTCAAAATCCCCCAATGAAATTAAAGGCTGGCTCCCAGTGGTCGAAATCCCCCATTGAAATGAATGACGGGCTCCTAGGGGTGGAAATCCCCTATTGAAATGAATGGCTGGCTCCCAGTGGTCGAAATCCCCCATTGAAATGAATGACGGGCTCCAAGGGGTCGAAATCCCCCATTGAAATGAATGGAGGGCTCCCAGTGGTCGAATTCCCCTATTGAAATGAATGGCGGGCTCCCAGGGGTTGAAATTTCCCATAGAAATGATTGGCGGGTGCCCAGTGGTCGAATTCCCCCATAGGAATGAATGGCGGGTTACCAGGGGTTGAAATCCCCCATTGAAATGAATGGCGGGCTACCAGGGATCGAGATTCCCCAATAGGAATGAATGAATTGCGGGCGACCAGGAGTCAAAATCACCCATTGAAATGAATGGCGGGCTACCAGGGATCGAGATTCCCCAATAGGAATGAATGAATGGCGGGCGACCAGGAGTCAAAATCACCCATTGAAATGAATGTCTGGCTCCCAGTGGTCGAAATCCCCCATTGAAATGAATTGCGGGCTCCCAGGGGTCGAATTCCCCCATTGAAATGAATGGCGGGAGACCAGGAGTCAAAATCCCCCAAGGAAATGAATGGCGGGCTACCAGGGGTCGAAATCCCCCATTGAAATGAATGGCAGGCGCCTAGGGGTCGAAATCCCCCATTGAAATGAATGGCTGAGTCCCAGTGGTCGAAATCCCCCATTGAAATGAATGACGGGCTCCCAGGGGTCGAATTCCCCTATTGAAATGAATGGCGAGCTACCAGGGGTTGAAAATTCCCATAGAAATAAATGGCGGGTTCCCAGGGGTCGAATTCCCCTATTGAAATGAATGGCCGGGCGCCCAGGGGTCGAAATCCCCCATTGAAATGAATGGCGGGCTACCAGGGGTTGAAATCCCCCATAGGAATGAATGACGGGTTACCAGGGGTCGAAATCCCCCATTGAAATGAATGGCGGGCTACCAGGGGTCGAAATCCCCCATTGAAATGAATGGCTGGCTACCAGGGATCGAAATCCCCCATTGAAATGAATGGCCGGCTCCCAGGGGTCGAAATCCCCATAGGAATGAATGGCGGGTAACCAGGGGTTGAAATCCCCCATTGAAATGAATGGCGGGCTACCAGGGATCGAGATTCCCCAATAGGAATGAATGAATGGCGGGCGAACAGGAGTCAAAATCACCCATTGAAATGAATGGCTGGCTCCGAGTGGCCGAAATCCCCCATTAAAATAAATCACGGGCTACCAGGGGTTTAAATCCCCCATTAAAATGAATGGTGGGCTCCCAGGGGTTGAAATTTCCCATAGAAATGAATGGCTGGTGCCCAGGGGTCGAAATCCCCCATTGAAATGAATGGCGGGCTACCAGGGGTCGAAATCCCCCATTGAAATGAATGGCCGGCTACCAGGGGTCAAAATCCTTCATTGAAATGAATGGTGGGCTCCAAGGGGTCGAATTCCCCCATTGCAATTAATTGCGGGCGACCAGGAGTCAAAATCCCCCAATGAAATGAATGGCTGGCTCCCAGTGGTCGAAATCCCCCATTGAAATGAATGACGGGCTCCTAGGGGTCGAAATCCCCTATCGAAATGAATGGTTGGCTCCCAGTGGTCGAAATCCCCCATTGAAATGAATGACGGGCTCCAAGGGGTCGAAATCCCCCATTGAAATGAATGGAGGGCTCCCAGGGGTCGGATTCCCCTATTGAAATGAATGGCGGGCTCCCAGGGGTTGAAATTTCCCATAGAAATGAATGGCGGATGCCCAGGGGTCGAAATCCTCCATAGAAATGAATGGCGGGCGCCTAGGCGTCGAAATCCCCCATTGAAATGAATGGCCGGCTAGCAGGGGTAGAAATCCCCCATTGAAAGGAATGACGGGCTCCTAGGGGTCGAAATCCCCTATTGAAATGAATGGCTGGCTCCCAGTGGTCGAATTCACCCATTGAAATGAATGACGGGCTCCAAGGGATCGAAATCCCCCATTGAAATGAATGGTGGGCTCACAGGGGTCGAATTCCCCTATTGAAATGAATGGCGGGCTCCCAGAGGTTGAAATTTCCCATAGAAATGAATGGCGGGTGCCCAGGGGTCGAATTCCCCTATTGAAATGAATGGCCGGGCGCCCAGGGGTCGAAATCCCCCATTGAAATGAATGGCGGTCTACCAGGGGTCGAAATCCCCCATAGGAATGAATGGCGGGTTACCAGCGGTCGAAATCCTCCATTGAAATTAATGGCGGGCGCCTAGGGGTCGAATTCCCCCATTGAAATGAATGGCTGGCTCCCAGTGGTCGAAATCCTCCATTGAAATGAATGACGGGATACCAGGGGTCGAAATCCCCCATTGAAATGAATGACCGGCTAACAGGGGTCGAAATCCCCCATTGAAATGAATGGCGGGCTCTCAGGGGTCGAATTCCCCCATTTAAATGAATGGCTGGCTCCCAGGGGTCGAATTCCCCTATTGAAATTAATGACGTGCTCCCAGGGGTTGAAATTTCCCATTGAAATGAATGGCCGGGCGCCCAGGGGTCGAAATCCCCCATTGAAATGAATGGCGGGCTACCAGGGGTCGAAATTCCCCATTGAAATGAATGGTGGGCTCCCAGTGGTTGAATTCCCCCATTGAAATGAAAAGCGGGCGACCAGGAGTCAAAATCCCCCATTGAAATGAATGGCTGGCTCCCAGTGGTCGAAATCCCCCATTGAAATAAATGGCGGGCTACCAGGGGTCGAATTCCCCCATTGAAATGAATGGCGGGCGCGCAGGAATCAAAATCCCCAAATGAAATGAATGGCGGGCTACCAGGGGTCGAATTCCCCCATTGAAATGAATGACGGGCTCCCAGGAATTAAAATCCCACAATGAAATGAATGGCGGGCTACCAGGAATCAAAATCCCCCATTGAAATGAATGGCGCGGGCGCCTCGGGGTCGAAATTCCCCATTGAAATGAATGGCAGGCTCCCAGGGGTCGAATTTCCCCATTGAAATGAATGGCGGGCACCCAGGGGTCGAAATCCCCTATTGAAATAAATGGTGGGCTAAAAGGGGTCGAAATCCACCATTGAAATGAATGGCGGCCACCCAGGTGTCAAAATCCCCCAAAGAAACGAATGGCGGGCTATCAGGGGTCGAAATCCCCCAATGAAATGAATGGCGGGCGCCCAGGGGTCAAAATCCCCCATTGAAATGAATGGCGGGCGCCCAGGAGTCATAATCCCCCAATGAAATGAATGGCGGGCTACTAGGGGTCTAAATCCCCCATTGAATTGTACGGCGGGCTACCAGGGGTCAAATTCCCCTATTGAAATGAATGGCGGGTGCCCAGGGGTCAAAATCCCCCAATGAAATGAATGGCGGGCTACCAGGGGTCGAAATCCCCCATTGAAATGAATGGCGGGCGCCCAGGGGTCGAAATCCCCCATTGAAATGAATGACGGGCTCCAAGGTGTCGAAATCCCCCATTGAAATGAATGACGGGCCCACAGGGATCAAAATCCCCCAATTAAATGAATGGCAGGCTACCAGGGGTCGAATTCCCCCATTGAAATGAATGACGGGCTCCAAGGGGTCGAAATCCCCCATTGAAATGAATGACGGGCCCACAGGGGTCAAAATCCCCCAATGAAATGAATGGCAGGCTACCAGGGGTCGAATTCCTCCATTGAAATGAATGGCGGGCGCCCAGGGGTCGAAGTCCCCCAATGAAATGAATGGTGGGCGCCCAGGGGTCGAAATCCCCCATTGAAATGAATGGCGGGCGCCCAGGAGTCATAGTTCCCCAATGAAATGAATGGCGGTCTACCAGGGGTCGAAATCCCCCATTGAAATGTATGGCGGGCTACCAGGGGTCGAATTCCCCTATTGAAATGAATGGCGGGTGCCCAGGGGTCAAAATCTCCCAATGAAATGAATGGCGGGCTACCAGGGGTCGAAATCCCCCAGGGGTCGAATTCCTCCATTGAAATGAATGGCGGGCGCCCAGGGGTCGAAATCCCCCATTGAAATGAATGACGGGCTCCTAGGGGTGGAAATCCCCTATTGAAATGAATGGCTGGCTCCCAGTGGTCGAAATCCCCCATTGAAATGAATGACGGGCTCCAAGGGGTCGAAATCCCCCATTGAAATGAATGGAGGGCTCCCAGTGGTCGAATTCCCCTATTGAAATGAATGGCGGGCTCCCAGGGGTTGAAATTTCCCATAGAAATGATTGGCGGGTGCCCAGTGGTCGAATTCCCCCATAGGAATGAATGGCGGGTTACCAGGGGTTGAAATCCCCCATTGAAATGAATGGCGGGCTACCAGGGATCGAGATTCCCCAATAGGAATGAATGAATGGCGGGCGACCAGGAGTCAAAATCCCCCATTGAAATGAATGGCGGGCTACCAGGGATCGAGATTCCCCAATAGGAATGAATGAATTGCGGGCGACCAGGAGTCAAAATCACCCATTGAAATGAATGGCGGGCTACCAGGGATCGAGATTCCCCAATAGGAATGAATGAATGGCGGGCGACCAGGAGTCAAAATCACCCATTGAAATGAATGGCTGGCTCCCAGTGGTCGAAATCCCCCATTGAAATGAATTGCGGGCTCCCAGGGGTCGAATTCCCCCATTGAAATGAATGGCGGGAGACCAGGAGTCAAAATCCCCCAAGGAAATGAATGGCGGGCTACCAGGGGTCGAAATCCCCCATTGAAATGAATGGCAGGCGCCTAGGGGTCGAAATCCCCCATTGAAATGAATGGCTGAGTCCCAGTGGTCGAAATCCCCCATTGAAATGAATGACGGGCTCCCAGGGGTCGAATTCCCCTATTGAAATGAATGGCGAGCTACCAGGGGTTGAAAATTCCCATAGAAATAAATGGCGGGTTCCCAGGGGTCGAATTCCCCTATTGAAATGAATGGCCGGGCGCCCAGGGGTCGAAATCCCCTATTGAAATGAATGGCGGGCTACCAGGGGTTGAAATCCCCCATAGGAATGAATGACGGGTTACCAGGGGTCGAAATCCCCCATTGAAATGAATGGCGGGCTACCAGGGGTCGAAATCCCCCATTGAAATGAATGGCTGGCTACCAGGGATCGAAATCCCCCATTGAAATGAATGGCCGGCTCCCAGGGGTCGAAATCCCCATAGGAATGAATGGCGGGTAACCAGGGGTTGAAATCCCCCATTGAAATGAATGGCGGGCTACCAGGGATCGAGATTCCCCAATAGGAATGAATGAATGGCGGGCGAACAGGAGTCAAAATCACCCATTGAAATGAATGGCTGGCTCCGAGTGGCCGAAATCCCCCATTAAAATAAATCACGGGCTACCAGGGGTTTAAATCCCCCATTAAAATGAATGGTGGGCTCCCAGGGGTTGAAATTTCCCATAGAAATGAATGGCTGGTGCCCAGGGGTCGAAATCCCCCATTGAAATGAATGGCGGGCTACCAGGGGTCGAAATCCCCCATTGAAATGAATGGCCGGCTACCAGGGGTCAAAATCCTTCATTGAAATGAATGGTGGGCTCCAAGGGGTCGAATTCCCCCATTGCAATTAATTGCGGGCGACCAGGAGTCAAAATCCCCCAATGAAATGAATGGCTGGCTCCCAGTGGTCGAAATCCCCCATTGAAATGAATGACGGGCTCCTAGGGGTCGAAATCCCCTATCGAAATGAATGGTTGGCTCCCAGTGGTCGAAATCCCCCATTGAAATGAATGACGGGCTCCAAGGGGTCGAAATCCCCCATTGAAATGAATGGAGGGCTCCCAGGGGTCGGATTCCCCTATTGAAATGAATGGCGGGCTCCCAGGGGTTGAAATTTCCCATAGAAATGAATGGCGGATGCCCAGGGGTCGAAATCCTCCATAGAAATGAATGGCGGGCGCCTAGGCGTCGAAATCCCCCATTGAAATGAATGGCCGGCTAGCAGGGGTAGAAATCCCCCATTGAAAGGAATGACGGGCTCCTAGGGGTCGAAATCCCCTATTGAAATGAATGGCTGGCTCCCAGTGGTCGAATTCACCCATTGAAATGAATGACGGGCTCCAAGGGATCGAAATCCCCCATTGAAATGAATGGTGGGCTCACAGGGGTCGAATTCCCCTATTGAAATGAATGGCGGGCTCCCAGAGGTTGAAATTTCCCATAGAAATGAATGGCGGGTGCCCAGGGGTCGAATTCCCCTATTGAAATGAATGGCCGGGCGCCCAGGGGTCGAAATCCCCCATTGAAATGAATGGCGGTCTACCAGGGGTCGAAATCCCCCATAGGAATGAATGGCGGGTTACCAGCGGTCGAAATCCTCCATTGAAATTAATGGCGGGCGCCTAGGGGTCGAATTCCCCCATTGAAATGAATGGCTGGCTCCCAGTGGTCGAAATCCTCCATTGAAATGAATGACGGGATACCAGGGGTCGAAATCCCCCATTGAAATGAATGACCGGCTAACAGGGGTCGAAATCCCCCATTGAAATGAATGGCGGGCTCTCAGGGGTCGAATTCCCCCATTTAAATGAATGGCTGGCTCCCAGGGGTCGAATTCCCCTATTGAAATTAATGACGTGCTCCCAGGGGTTGAAATTTCCCATTGAAATGAATGGCCGGGCGCCCAGGGGTCGAAATCCCCCATTGAAATGAATGGCGGGCTACCAGGGGTCGAAATTCCCCATTGAAATGAATGGTGGGCTCCCAGTGGTTGAATTCCCCCATTGAAATGAAAAGCGGGCGACCAGGAGTCAAAATCCCCCATTGAAATGAATGGCTGGCTCCCAGTGGTCGAAATCCCCCATTGAAATAAATGGCGGGCTACCAGGGGTCGAATTCCCCCATTGAAATGAATGGCGGGCGCGCAGGAATCAAAATCCCCAAATGAAATGAATGGCGGGCTACCAGGGGTCGAATTCCCCCATTGAAATGAATGACGGGCTCCCAGGAATTAAAATCCCACAATGAAATGAATGGCGGGCTACCAGGAATCAAAATCCCCCATTGAAATGAATGGCGCGGGCGCCTCGGGGTCGAAATTCCCCATTGAAATGAATGGCAGGCTCCCAGGGGTCGAATTTCCCCATTGAAATGAATGGCGGGCACCCAGGGGTCGAAATCCCCTATTGAAATAAATGGTGGGCTAAAAGGGGTCGAAATCCACCATTGAAATGAATGGCGGCCACCCAGGTGTCAAAATCCCCCAAAGAAACGAATGGCGGGCTATCAGGGGTCGAAATCCCCCAATGAAATGAATGGCGGGCGCCCAGGGGTCAAAATCCCCCATTGAAATGAATGGCGGGCGCCCAGGAGTCATAATCCCCCAATGAAATGAATGGCGGGCTACTAGGGGTCTAAATCCCCCATTGAATTGTACGGCGGGCTACCAGGGGTCAAATTCCCCTATTGAAATGAATGGCGGGTGCCCAGGGGTCAAAATCCCCCAATGAAATGAATGGCGGGCTACCAGGGGTCGAAATCCCCCATTGAAATGAATGGCGGGCGCCCAGGGGTCGAAATCCCCCATTGAAATGAATGACGGGCTCCAAGGTGTCGAAATCCCCCATTGAAATGAATGACGGGCCCACAGGGATCAAAATCCCCCAATTAAATGAATGGCAGGCTACCAGGGGTCGAATTCCCCCATTGAATTGAAGGGCGGGCGCCCAGGGGTCGAAATCCCCCATTGAAATGAATGGCGGGCGCCCAGGGGTCGAAATCCCTCATTGAAATGAATGGCTGGCTCCCAGGGGTCGAATTCCCCGATAGGAATGAATGGCTTTTTACCAGGGGTCGAAATCCCCCTTTGAAATGAATGGCGGGCTACCAGGGGTCGAAATCCCCCATTGAAATGAATGGCCGGCTACCAGGGGTCGAAATCCCCCATTGAAATGAATGGCGGGCGCCTAGGGGTCGAAATCCCCCATTGAAATGAATGGCTGGCTCTTAGTGGTCGAAATCCCCCATTGAAATGAATGACGGGATACCAGGGGTCAAAATCCCCCATTGAAATGAATGGCCGGCTGCCAGGGGTCGAAATCCCCCATTGAAATGAATGGTGGGTGCCCAGGTGTCAAAATCCCCCAATGAAATTAATGGCGGGCTACCAGGGGTCGAAATCCCCCATTGAAATGAATGGCGGGCGCCCAGGGGTCGAAATCCCCCATTGAAATGAATGACGGGCTCCAAGGGGTCGAAATCCCCCATTGAAATGAATAACGGGCCCACAGGGGTCAAAATCCCCCAATGAAATGAATGGCAGGCTACCAGGGGTCGAATTCCTCCAATGAAATGAATGGCGGGCGCCCAGGAGTCGAAATCCCCCAATGAAATAAATGGCGGGCGCCCAGGGGTCGAAATCCCCCATTGAAATGAATGGCAGGCGCCCAGGAGTCATAATCCCCCAATGAAATGAATGGCGGGCTACCAGGGATGGAAATCCCCCATTGAAATGAATGGCGGGCGCCTAGGGGTCAAAATCCCCCATTGAAATGAATGGCTGGCTCCCAGAGGTTGAAATCCCCCATTGAAATGAATGACGTCCTCCTAGGGGTCGAAATCCCCCTTTGAAATGAATGGCTGGCTCCCAGTGGTCGAAATCCCGCATTGAAATGAATGGCGGTCTACCAGGGATCGCGATTCCCCCATAGAAATGAATGGTGGGCTCCCAGTGGTCGTAATCCCCCATTGAAATGAATGGCGGGCTACCAGGTTTCGAATTCCCCCATTTAAATGAATGGTGGGCTCCCAGGGGTCGAAATCCCCCATAGGAATGAATGGCGGGTCACCAGGGGTTGAAATCCCCCATTGAAATGAATGGCGGGCTACCAGGGATCGAGATTCCCCAATAGGAATGAATGAATGGCGGGCGACCAGGAGTCAAAATCACCCATTGAAATGAACGGCGGGCTACCAGGGGTTTAAATCCCCCATTGAAATGAATGGCGGGCTACCAGGGGTCGAAATCCCCCATTGAAATGAATGTCGGGCTACCAGGGGTCGAATTCCCCCATTTAAAAGAATGGTGGGCTCCCAGTGGTCGAAATCCCCCATAGGAATGAATGGCGGGTTACCAGGGGTTGAAATCCCCCATTGAAATGAATGGCGGGCTACCAGGGATCGAGATTCCCCAATAGGAATGAATGAATGGCGGGCGACCAGGAGTCAAAATCACCCATTGATATGAATGGCTGGCTCCCAGTGGCCGAAATTCCCATTGAAATAAATGGCGGGCTACCAGGGGTTTAAATCCCCCATTGAAATGAATGTCGGGTGCCCAGGGGTCGAAATCCCCCATTGAAATGAATGGCGGGCTACCAGGGGTCGGAATCCCCCATTGAAATTAATGGCCGGCTACCAGGGGTCGAAATCCCCCATTGAAATGAATGGTGGGCTCCCAGGGGTCGAATTCCCCCATTGAAATGAATGGCGGGCGACCAGGAGTCAAAATCCCCCAATGAAATGAATGGCGGGCTACCAGGGTTCGAAATCCCCCATTGAAATGAATGGCGGGCTTCTGGGAGTTGAAATCCCCCATTGAAATGAATGGCTGGCTCCCAGTGGTCGAAATCCCCCATTGAAATGAATGACGGGCTCCTAGGGGTCGAAATCCCCTGTTGAAATGAATGGCTGGCTCCCAATGGTCGAAATCCCACATTGAAATGAATGACGGGCTTCAAGGGGTCGAAATCCCCCAATGAAATGAATGGAGGGTTCCCAGGGGTCGAATTCCCCTATTGAAATGAATGGCGGGCTCCCAGGGGTTGAAATTTCCCATAGAAATGAATGGCGGGTGCCCAGGGGTCGAAATCCCCCATTGAAATGAATGGCGGACGCCCAGGAGTCATAATCCCCCAATGAAATGAATGGCGGGCTACCAGGGATGGAAATCCCCCATTGAAATGAATGGCGGGCGCCTAGGGGTCGAAATCCCCCATTGAAATGAATGGCTGGCTCCCAGTGGTCGAAATCCCCCATCGAAATGAATGACGGGCTCCAAGGGGTCGAAATCCCCCATTGAAATGAATGGCTGGCTCCCAGTGGTCGAAATCCCCCATTGAAATGAATGGCGGTCTACCAGGGATCGCGATTCCTCCATAGAAATGAATGGTGGGCTCCCAGTGGTCGAAATCCCCCATTGAAATGAATGGCGGGCTACCAGGTTTCAAATTCCCCAATTTAAATGAATGGAGGGCTCCCAGGGGTCGAAATCCCCCATAGGAATGAATGGCGGGTTACCATGGGTTGAAATCCCCCATTGAAATGAATGGCGGGCTACCAGGGATCGAGATTCCCCAATAGGAATGAATGAATGGCGGGCGACCAGGAGTCAAAATCACCCATTGAAATCAATGGCGGGCGCCTAGGGGTCGAAATCCCCCATTGAAATGAATGGCGGGCTACCAGGGGTTTAAATCCCCCATTGAAATGAATGGCGGGCTACCAGGGGTCGAAATCCCCCATTGAAATTAATGGCGGGCGCCCAGGGGTCGAAATCCCCCATTGAAATGAATGACGGGCTCCAAGGTGTCGAAATCCCCCATTGAATTGAATGACTGGCCCACAGGGATCAAAATCCCCCAATTAAATGAATGGCAGGCTATCAGGGGTCAAATTCCCCCATTGAAATGAATGTCGGGCGCCCAGGGGTCGAAATCCCCCATTGAAATGAATGGCCGGCTACCAGGGGTCGAAATCCCCCATTGAAATGAATGGCGGGTGCCCAGGGGTCAAAAGACCCCAATGAAATGAATGGCGGGCTACCAGGGGTCAAAATCCCCCATTGAAATGAATGACGGGCTCCAAGGTGTCGAAATCCCCCATTGAATTGAATGACGGGCCCACAGGGATCAAAATCCCCCAATTAAATGAATGGCAGGCTACCAGGGGTTGAATTCCCCCATTGAAATGAATGTCGGGCGCCCAGGAGTCATAATCCCCCAATGAAATGAATGGCGGGCTACCAGGGATGGAAATCCCCCATTGAAATGAATGGCGGGCGCTTAGGGGTCGAAATCCGCCATTGAAATGAATGGCTGGCTCCCAGTCGTCGAAATCCCCCATTGAAATGAATGACGGCCTCCTAGGGGTCGAAATCCCCCTTTGAAATGAATGGCTGGCTCCCAGTGGTCGGACTCCCCCAATGAAATGAATGACGGGCTCCCATGGGTCGAAATTCCCCATTGAAATGAATGGCTGGCTCCCAGTGGTCGAAATCCCCCATTGAAATGAATGGCGGTCTACCAGGGATCGAGATTCCCCCATAGAAATGAATGGTGGGCTCCCAGTGGTCGAAATCCCCCATTGAAATGAATGTCGGGCTACCAGGGGTCGAATTCCCCCATTTAAAAGAATGGTGGGCTCCCAGTGGTCGAAATCCCCCATAGGAATGAATGGCGGGTTACCAGGGGTTGAAATCCCCCATTGAAATGAATGGCGGGCTACCAGGGATCGAGATTCCCCAATAGGAATGAATGAATGGCGGGCGACCAGGAGTCAAAATCACCCATTGATATGAATGGCTGGCTCCCAGTGGCCGAAATTCCCATTGAAATAAATGGCGGGCTACCAGGGGTTTAAATCCCCCATTGAAATTAATGTCGGGTGCCCAGGGGTCGAAATCCCCCATTGAAATGAATGGCGGGCTACCAGGGGTCGGAATCCCCCATTGAAATGAATGGCCGGCTACCAGGGGTCGAAATCCCCCATTGAAATGAATGGTGGGCTCCCAGGGGTCGAATTCCCCCATTGAAATGAATGGCGGGCGACCAGGAGTCAAAATCCCCCAATGAAATGAATGGCGGGCTACCAGGGGTCAAAATCCCCCATTGAAATGAATGGCGGGCTTCTGGGGGTTGAAATCCCCCATTGAAATGAATGGCTGGCTCCCAGTGGTCGAAATCCCCCATTGAAATGAATGACGGGCTCCTAGGGGTCGAAATCCCCTGTTGAAATGAATGGATGGCTCCCAGTGGTCGAAATCCCACATTGAAATGAATGACGGGCTCCAAGGGGTCGAAATCCCCCATTGAAATGAATGGAGGGCTCCCAGGGGTCGAATTCCCCTATTGAAATGAATGACGGGCTCCCAGGGGTTGAAATTTCCAATAGAAATGAATGGCGGGTGCCCAGGGGTCGAAATCCCCCATTGAAATGAATGGCGGGCGCCCAGGAGTCATAATCCCCCAATGAAATGAATGGCGGGCTACAAGGGATGGAAATCCCCCATTGAAATGAATGGCGGGCGCCTAGGGGTCGAAATCCCCCATTGAAATGAATGGCTGGCTCCCAGAGGTTGAAATCCCCTATTGAAATGAATGACGTCCTCCTAGGGGTCGAAATCCCCCTTTGAAATGAATGGCTGGCTCCCAGTGGTCGAAATCCCCCATTGAAATGAATGACGGGCTCCAAGGGGTCGAAATCCCCCATTGAAATGAATGGCTGGCTCCCAGTGGTCGAAATCCCCCATTGAAATGAATGGCGGTCTACCAGGGATCGCGATTCCCCCATAGAAATGAATGGTGGGCTCCCAGTGGTCGAAATCCCCCATTGAAATGAATGGCGGGCTACCAGGTTTCAAATTCCCCAATTTAAATGAATGGTGGGCTCCCAGTGGTCGAAATCCCCCATAGGAATGAATGGCGGGTTACCAGGGGTTGAAATCCCCCATTGAAATGAATGGCGGGCTACCAGGGATCGAGATTCCCCAATAGGAATGAATGAATGGCGGGCGACCAGGAGTCAAAATCACCCATTGAAATGAATGGCGGGTCCCTAGGGGTCGAAATCCTTCATTGAAATGAATGGCGGGCTACCAGGGGTTTAAATCCCCCATTGAAATGAATGGCGGGCTACCAGGGGTCGAAATCCCCCATTAAAATTAATGGCGGGCGCCCAGGGGTCGAAATCCCCCATTGAAATGAATGACGGGCTCCAAGGTGTCGAAATCCCCCATTGAATTGAATGACGGGCCCACAGGGATCAAAATCCCCCAATTAAATGAATGGCAGGCTATCAGGGGTCAAATTCCCCCATTGAAATGAATGTCGGGCGCCCAGGAGTCGAAATCCCCCATTGAAATGAATGGCCGGCTACCAGGGGTCGAAATCCCCCATTGAAATGAATGGCGGGTGCCCAGGGGTCAAAATACCCCAATGAAATGAATGGCGGGCTACCAGGGGTCGAAATCCCCCATTGAAATGAATGACGGGCTCCAAGGTGTCGAAATCCCCCATTGAATTGAATGACGGGCCCACAGGGATCAAAATCCCCCAATTAAATGAATGGCAGGCTACCAGGGGTCGAATTCCC
Organism: Vanacampus margaritifer; assembly: GCF_051991255.1. NCBI lineage: Eukaryota > Metazoa > Chordata > Actinopteri > Syngnathiformes > Syngnathidae > Vanacampus > Vanacampus margaritifer. The sequence goes on along the minus strand of NC_135441.1, from coordinate 1,568,795 downwards.
GCATTGAAATGAATGTCGGGCGCCCAGGAGTCATAATCCCCCAATGAAATGAATGGCGGGCTACCAGGGATGGAAATCCCCCATTGAAATGAATGGCGGGCGCCTAGGGGTCGAAATCCGCCATTGAAATGAATGACGGCCTCCTTGGGGTCGAAGTCCCCCTTTGAAATGAATGGCTGGCTCCCAGTGGTCGGACTCCCCCAATGAAATGAATGCGGGCTCCAAGGGGTCGAAATCCCCCATTGAAATGAATGGCTGGCTCCCAGTGGTCGAAATCCCCCATTGAAATGAATGGCGGTCTACCAGGGATCGAGATTCCCCCATAGAAATGAATGAATGGCGGGCGACCAGGAGTCAAAATCACCCATTGAAATGAATGGCGGGCGCCTAGGGGTCGAAATCCCCCATTGAAATGAATGGCGGGCTACCAGGGGTTTAAATCCCCCATTGAAATGAATGGCGGGCTACCAGGGGTCGAAATCCCCCATTGAAATTAATGGCAGGCGCCCAGGGGTCGAAATCCCCCATTGAAATGAATGACGGGATCCAAGGTGTCGAAATCCCCCATTGAATTGAATGACGGGCCCACAGGGGTCAAAATCCCCCAATGAAATGAATGGCAGGCTACCAGGGGTCGAATTCCTCCATTGAAATGAATGGCGGGCGCCCAGGGGTCGAAATCCCCCAATGAAATGAATGGCGGGCGCCCAGGGGTCAAAATCCCCCATTGAAATGAATTGCGGGCGCCCAGGAGTCATAATCCCCCAATGAAATGAATGGCGGGCGCCCAGGGGTCGAAATCCCCCATTGAAATGAATGGCGGGCGCCCAGGAGTCGAAATCCCCCATTGAAATGAATGACGGGCCCACAGTGATCAAAATCCCCCAATTAAATGAATGGCAGGCTTCCAGGGGTCGAATTCCCCCATTGAAATGAAGGGCGGGCGCCCAGGGGTCGAAATCCCCCAATGAAATGAAGGGCAGGCGCCCAGGGGTCGAAATCCCCCAATGAAATGAATGGCGGGCGCCCAGGGGTCGAAATCCCACATTGAAATGAATGGCTGGCTCCCAGGGGTCGAATTCCCCCATAGGAATGAATGGCGTTTTACCAGGGGTCGAAATCCCCCTTTGAAATGAATGGCGGGCTACCAGGGGTTGAAATCCCCCATTGAAATGAATGACAGGCGCCCAGGAATCAAAATCCCCCAATGAAATGAATGGCGGGCTCCCAGGGGTCGAATTCCCCCATTGAAATGAATGGCGGGCGACCAGGAGTCAAAATCCCCCAATGAAATGAATGGCTGGCTCCCAGTGGTCGAAATCCCCCATTGAAATGATTGGCTGGCTCCCAGTGGTCCAAATCTCCCATTGAAATGAATGGCGGGCTCCCAGTGGTTGAATTCCCCCATTGAAATGAATGGCGGGCGACCATGAGTCAAAATCCCCCATTGAAATGAATGGCGGGCGCCCAGGGGTCGAAATCCCCCAATGAAATGAATGGCGGGCGCCCAGGGGTCGAAATCCCCCATTGAAATGAATGGCGGGCGCCCAGGAGTCATAGTCCCCCAATGAAATGAATGGCGGGCTACCAGGGGTCGAAATCCCCCATTGAAATGTATGGCGGGCTACCAGGGGTCGAATTCCCCTATTGAAATGAATGGTGGGTGCCCAGGGGTCAAAATCTCCCAATGAAATGAATGGCGGGCTACCAGGGGTCGAAATCCCCCATTGAAATGAATGGCGGGCGCCCAGGGGTCGAAATCCCCCATTGAAATGAATGACGGGCTCCAAGGTGTCGAAATCCCCCATTGAAATGAATGACGGGCCCACAGGGATTAAAATCCCCCAATTAAATGAATGGCAGGCTACCAGGGGTCGAATTCCCCCATTGAAATGAATGCCGGGCGCCCAGGGGTCGAAATCCCCCAATGAAATGAATGGCGGGCTACCAGTGGTCGAAATCCCTCATTGAAATGAATGACAGCCTCCTAGGGGTCGAAATCCCCCTTTGAAATGAATGGCTGGATCCCAGTGGTCGAAATCCCCCATTGAAATAATTGACGGGCTCCAAGGGGTCGAATTCCCCCATTGAAATCAATGGCTGGCTCCCAGTGGTCAAAATCCCCCATTGAAATGAATGGCGGGCTATCAGGGATCGAGATTCCCCCATATAAATGAATGGTGGGCTCCCAGTGGTCGAAATCCCCCATTGAAATGAATGGCGGGCTACCAGGGGTCGAATTCCCCCATTTAAATGAATGGTGGGCTCCCAGGGTTTGAAATCCCCCATAGGAATGAATGGCGGGCTACCAGGGATCGAGATTCCCCAATAGAAATGAATGAATGGCGGGCGAACAGGAGTCAAAATCACCCATTGAAATGAATGGCGGGCGCCTAGGGGTCGAAATCCCCCATTGAAATGAATGGCTGGCTCCGAGTGGTCGAAATCCCCCATTGAAATAAATGGCGGGCTACCAGGGGTTTAAATCCCCCATTAAAATGAATGGTGGGCTCCCAGTGGTTGAAATTTCCCATAGAAATGAATGGCGGGTGCCCAGGGGTCGAAATCCCCCAATGAAATGAATGGCGGGCCCCCAGGGGTCGAAATCCCCCATTGAAATGGATGGCGGGCGCCCAGGAGTCATAGTCCCCCAATGAAATGAATGGCGGGCTACCAGGGGTCGAAATCCCCCATTGAAATGTATGGCGGGCTACCAGGGGTCGAATTCCCCTATTAAAATGAATGGCGGTTGCCCAGGGGTCAAAATCTCCCAATGATATGAATGGCGGGCTACCAGGGGTCGAAATCCCCCATTGAAATGAATGGCGGGCGCCCAGGGGTCGAAATCCCCCATTGAAATGAATGACGGGCTCCAAGGTGTCGAAATCCCCCATTGAAATGAATGACGGGCCCACAGGGATCAAAATCCCCCAATTAAATGAATGGCAGGCTACCAGGGGTCGAATTCCCCTATTGAAATGAATGGCGGGCTCCCAGGGGTTGAAATTTCCCATAGAAATGAATGGCGGGTGCCCAGGGGTCGAAATCCTCCATTGAAATGAATGGCAGGCGCCTAGGCGTCGAAATCCCCCATTGAAATGATTGGCTGGCTCCCAGTGGTCGAAATCCCCCATTGTAATGAATGACGGGCTCCTAGGGGTCGAAATCCCCTATTGAAATGAATGGCTGGTTCCCAGTGGTCGAAATACCCCATTGAAATGAATGACGGGCTCCAAGGGGTCGAAATCCCCCATTGAAATGAATGGCTGGCTCCCAGTGGTCGAAATCCCCCATTGAAATAATTGACGGGCTCCAAGGGGTCGAATTCCCCCATTGAAATCAATGGCTGGCTCCCAGTGGTCAAAATCCCCCATTGAAATGAATGGCGGGCTATCAGGGATCGAGATTCCCCCATATAAATGAATGGTGGGCTCCCAGTGGTCGAAATCCCCCATTGAAATGAATGGCGGGCTACCAGGGGTCGAATTCCCCCATTTAAATGAATGGTGGGCTCCCAGGGTTTGAAATCCCCCATAGGAATGAATGGCGGGTTACCAGGGGTTGAAATCCCCCATTGAAATGAATGGCGGGCTACCAGGGATCGAGATTCCCCAATAGGAATGAATGAATGGCGGGCGAACAGGAGTCAAAATCACCCATTGAAATGAATGGCGGGCGCCTAGGGGTCGAAATCCCCCATTGAAATGAATGGCTGGCTCCGAGTGGTCGAAATCCCCCATTGAAATAAATGGCGTGCTACCAGGGGTTTAAATCCCCCATTAAAATGAATGGTGGGCTCCCAGGGGTTGAAATTTCCCATAGAAATGAATGGCGGGTGCCCAGGGGTCGAAATCCCCCATTGAAATGAATGGCGGGCTACCAGGGGTCGAAATCCCCCATTGAAATGAATGGCCAATTACCAGGGGTCAAAATCCCCCATTGAAATGAATGGTGGGCTCCCAGGGGTCGAATTCCCCCATTGAAATGAATGGCGGGCGACAAGGAGTCAAAATCCCCCAATGAAATGAATGGCTGGCTCCCAGTGGTCGAAATCCCCCATTGAAATGAATGACGGGCTCCTAGGGGTCGAAATCCCCTATTGAAATGAATGGCTGACTCCCAGTGGTCGAAATCCCCCATTGAAATGAATGACGGGCTCCAAGGAGTCGAAATCCCCCATTGAAATGAATGGAGGTTTCGCAGGGGTCGGATTCCCCTATTGAAATGAATGGCGGGCTCCCAGGGGTTGAAATTTCCCATAGAAATGAATGGCGAATGCCCAGGGGTCAAAATCCTCCATTGAAATGAATGGCGGGCGCCTAGGCGTCGAAATCCCCCATTGAAATGAATGGCTGGCTCCCAGGGGTCGAAATGCCCCATTGAAATGAATGACGGGCTCCTAGGGGTCGAAATCCCCTATTGAAATGAATGGCTGGCTCCCAGTGGTCGAAATCCCCCATTGAAATGAATGACGGGCTCCAAGGGGTCGAAATCCCCCATTGAAATGAATGGAGGGCTCCCAGGGGTGGAATTCCCCTATTGAAATGAATGGCGGGCTCCCAGGGGTTGAAATTTCCCATAGAAATGAATGGCGGGTGCCCAGGGGTCGAATTCCCCTATTGAAATGAATGGCCGGGCGCCCAGGGGTCGAAATCCCCCATTGAAATGAATGGCGGGCTACCAGGGGTCGAAATCCCCTATTGAAATGAATAACGGGCTACCAGGGATCGAGATTCCCCCATTGGAATGAATGGCGGGGGCGCCTAGGGGTCGAAATCCCCCATTGAAATGATTGGCTGGCTCCCAGTGGTCCAAATCTCCCATTGAAATGAATGGCGGGCTCCCAGTGGTTGAATTCCCCCATTGAAATGAATGGCGGGCGACCAGGAGTCAAAATCCCCCATTGAAATGAATGGCGGGCGCCTAGGGGTCGAAATCCCCCATTGAAATGAATGGCTGGCTCCCAGTGGTCGAAATCCCCAATTGAAATAAATGGCGGGCTACCAGGGGTCGAATTTCCCCATTGAAATGAATGGCGGGCGCCCAGGAATCAAAATCCCCCAATGAAATGAATGGCGGGCTACTAGGGGTCGAATTCCCCCATTGAAATGAATGACAGGCGCCCAGGAATCAAAATCCCCCAATGAAATGAATGGCGGGCTCCCAGGGGTCGAATTCCCCCATTGAAATGAATGGCGGGCGACCAGGAGTCAAAATCCCCCAATGAAATGAATGGCTGGCTCCCAGTGGTCGAAATCCCCCATTGAAATGAATGACGGGCTCCTAGGGGTGGAAATCCCCTATTGAAATGAATGGCTGGCTCCCAGTGGTTGAAATCCCCCATTGAAATGAATGACGGGCTCCAAGGGGTCGAAATCCCCCATTGAAATGAATGGAGGGCTCCCAGTGGTCGAATTCCCCTATTGAAATGAATGGCGGGCTCCCAGGGGTTGAAATTTCCCATAGAAATGAATGGCGGGTGCCCAGTGGTCGAATTCCCCCATAGGAATGAATGGCGGGTTACCAGGGGTTGAAATCCCCCATTGAAATGAATGGCGGGCTACCAGGGATCGAGATTCCCCAATAGGAATGAATGAATGGCGGGCGACCAGGAGTCAAAATCACCCATTGAAATGAATGGCTGGCTCCCAGTGGTCGAAATCACCCATTGAAATGAATTGCGGGCTCCCAGGGGTCGAATTCCCCCATTGAAATGAATGGCGGGAGACCAGGAGTCAAAATCCCCCAAGGAAATGAATGGCGGGCTACCAGGGGTCGAAATCCCCCATTGAAATGAATGGCAGGCGCCTAGGGGTCGAAATCCCCCATTGAAATGAATGGCTGAGTCCCAGTGGTCGAAATCCCCCATTGAAATGAATGACGGGCTCCCAGGGGTCGAATTCCCCTATTGAAATGAATGGCGAGCTACCAGGGGTTGAAATTTCCCATAGAAATAAATGGCGGGTTCCCAGGGGTCGAAATCCCCCATTGAAATGAATGACGGGCCCACAGGGATCAAAATCCCCCAATTAAATGAATGGCAGGCTACCAGGGGTCGAATTCCCCTATTGAAATGAATGGCGGGCTCCCAGGGGTTGAAATTTCCCATAGAAATGAATGGCGGGTGCCCAGGGGTCGAAATCCTCCATTGAAATGAATGGCAGGCGCCTAGGCGTCGAAATCCCCCATTGAAATGATTGGCTGGCTCCCAGTGGTCGAAATCCCCCATTGTAATGAATGACGGGCTCCTAGGGGTCGAAATCCCCTATTGAAAAGAATGGCTGGCTCCCAGTGGTCGAAATACCCCATTGAAATGAATGACGGGCTCCAAGGGGTCGAAATCCACCATTGAAATGAATGACGGGCCCACAGGGATCAAAATCCCCCAATTAAATGAATGGCAGGCTACCAGGGGTCGAATTCCCCCATTGAAATGAATGGCGGGCGCCCAGGGGTCGAAATCCCCCAATAAAATGAATGGCGGGATACCAGTGGTCGAAATCCCCCATTAAAATGAATGGCGGGATACCAGTGGTCGAAATCCCTCATTGAAATGAATGACGGCCTCCTAGGGGTCGAAATCCGCCTTTGAAATGAATGGCTGGCTCCCAGTGGTCAAAATCCCCCATAGAAATAATTGACGGGCTCCAGGGGGTCGAATTCCCCCATTGAAGTCAATGGCTGGCTCCCAGTGGTCGAAATCCCCCATTGAAATGAATGGCGGGCTACCAGGGGTCGAGATTCCCCAATAGGAATGAATGAATGGCGGGCGAACAGGAGTCAAAATCACCCATTGAAATGAATGGCGGGCGCCTAGGGGTCGAAATCCCCCATTGAAATGAATGGCTGGCTCCGAGTGGCCGAAATCCCCAATTGAAATAAATGGCGGGCTACCAGGGGTTTAAATCCCCCATTAAAATGAATGGTGGGCTCCCAGGGGTTGAAATTTCCCATAGAAATGAATGGCGGTGCCCAGGGGTCGAAATCCCCCATTGAAATGAATGGCGGGCTACCAGGGGTCGAAATCCCCCATTGAAATGAATGGCGGGCGCCCAGGAGTCATAGTCCCCCAATGAAATGAATGGTGGGCTACCAGGGGTCGAAATCCCCCATTGAAATGTATGGCGGGCTACCAGGGGTCGAATTCCCCTATTGAAATGAATGCCGGGTGCCCAGGGGTAAAAATCTACCAATGAAATGAATGGCGGGCTACCAGGGGTCGAAATCCCCCATAGGAAGGAATGGCGGGTTACCAGGGGTTGAAATCCCCCATTGAAATGAATGTCGGGCTACCAGGGATCGAGATTCCCCCATAGGAATAAATGGCGGGGGCGCCTAGGGGTCAAAATCCCCCATTGAAATGATTGGCTGGCTCCCAGTGGTCCAAATCTCCCATTGAAATGAATGGCGGGCTCCCAGTGGTTGAATTCCCCCATTGAAATGAATGGCGGGCGACCATGAGTCAAAATCCCCCATTGAAATGAATGGCGGGCGCCCAGGGGTCGAAATCCCCCAATGAAATGAATGGCGGGCGCCCAGGGGTCGAAATCCCCCATTGAAATGAATGGCGGGCGCCCAGGAGTCATAGTCCCCCAATGAAATGAATGGCGGGCTACCAGGGGTCGAAATCCCCCATTGAAATGTATGGCGGGCTACCAGGGGTCGAAATCCCCCATTGAAATGAATGGAGGGCTCCCAGGGGTGGAATTCCCCTATTGAAATGAATGGCGGGCTCCCAGGGGTTGAAATTTCCCATAGAAATGAATGGCGGGTGCCCAGGGGTCGAATTCCCCTATTGAAATGAATGGCCGGGCGCCCAGGGGTCGAAATCCCCCATTGAAATGAATGGCGGGCTACCATGGGTCGAAATCCCCCATTGAAATGAATAACGGGCTACCAGGGATCGAGATTCCCCCATTGGAATGAATGGCGGGGGCGCCTAGGGGTCGAAATCCCCCATTGAAATGATTGGCTGGCTCCCAGTGGTCCAAATCTCCCATTGAAATGAATGGCGGGCTCCCAGTGGTTGAATTCCCCCATTGAAATGAATGGCGGGCGACCAGGAGTCAAAATCCCCCATTGAAATGAATGGCGGGCGCCTAGGGGTCGAAATCCCCCATTGAAATGAATGGCTGGCTCCCAGTGGTCGAAATCCCCAATTGAAATAAATGGCGGGCTACCAGGGGTCGAATTTCCCCATTGAAATGAATGGCGGGCGCCCAGGAATCAAAATCCCCCAATGAAATGAATGGCGGGCTACCAGGGGTCGAATTCCCCCATTGAAATGAATGACAGGCGCCCAGGAATCAAAATCCCCCAATGAAATGAATGGCGGGCTCCCAGGGGTCGAATTCCCCCATTGAAATGAATGGCGGGCGACCAGGAGTCAAAATCCCCCAATGAAATGAATGGCTGGCTCCCAGTGGTCGAAATCCCCCATTGAAATGAATGACGGGCTCCTAGGGGTGGAAATCCCCTATTGAAATGAATGGCTGGCTCCCAGTGGTCGAAATCCCCCATTGAAATGAATGACGGGCTCCAAGGGGTCGAAATCCCCCATTGAAATGAATGGAGGGCTCCCAGTGGTCGAATTCCCCTATTGAAATGAATGGCGGGCTCCCAGGGGTTGAAATTTCCCATAGAAATGAATGGCGGGTGCCCAGTGGTCGAATTCCCCCATAGGAATGAATGGCGGGTTACCAGGGGTTGAAATCCCCCATTGAAATGAATGGCGGGCTACCAGGGATCGAGATTCCCCAATAGGAATGAATGAATGGCGGGCGACCAGGAGTCAAAATCACCCATTGAAATGAATGGCTGGCTCCCAGTGGTCGAAATCACCCATTGAAATGAATTGCGGGCTCCCAGGGGTCGAATTCCCCCATTGAAATGAATGGCGGGAGACCAGGAGTCAAAATCCCCCAAGGAAATGAATGGCGGGCTACCAGGGGTCGAAATCCCCCATTGAAATGAATGGCAGGCGCCTAGGGGTCGAAATCCCCCATTGAAATGAATGACGGGCTCCCAGGCGTCGAATTCCCCTATTGAAATGAATGGCGAGCTACCAGGGGTTGAAATTTCCCATAGAAATAAATGGCGGGTTCCCAGGGGTCGAATTCCCCTATTGAAATGAATGGCCGGGCGCCCAGGGGTCGAAATCCCCCATTGAAATGAATGGCGGGCTACCAGGGGTTGAAATCCCCCATAGGAATGAATGGCGGGTTACCAGGGGTCGAAATCCCCCATTGAAATGAATGGCGGGCTACCAGGGGTCGAAATCCCCCATTGAAATGAATGGCTGGCTACCAGGGATCGAAATCCCCCATTGAAATGAATGGCCGGCTCCCAGGGGTCGAAATCCCCATAGGAATGAATGGCGGGTTACCAGGGGTTGAAATCCCCCATTGAAATGAATGGCGGGCTACCAGGGATCGAGATTCCCCAATAGGAATGAATGAATGGCGGGCGAACAGGAGTCAAAATCACCCATTGAAATGAATGGCTGGCTCCGAGTGGCCGAAATCCCCCATTAAAATAAATCACGGGCTACCAGGGGTTTAAATCCCCCATCAAAATGAATGGTGGGCTCCCAGGGGTTGAAATTTCCCATAGAAATGAATGGCGGGTGCCCAGGGGTCGAAATCCCCCATTGAAATGAATGGCGGGCTACCAGGGGTCGAAATCCCCCATTGAAATGAATGGCCGGCTACCAGGGGTCAAAATCCCCCATTGAAATGAATGGTGGGCTCCAAGGGGTCGAATTCCCCCATTGCAATTAATTGCGGGCGACCAGGAGTCAAAATCCCCCAATGAAATGAATGGCTGGCTCCCAGTGGTCGAAATCCCCCATTGAAATGAATGGAGGTTTCCCAGGGGTCGGATTCCCCTATTGAAATGAATGGCGGGCTCCCAGGGGTTGAAATTTCCCATAGAAATGAATGGCGAATGCCCAGGGGTCGAAATCCTCCATTGAAATGAATGGCGGGCGCCTAGGCGTCGAAATCCCCCATTGAAATGAATGGCTGGCTCCCAGGGGTCGAAATGCCCCATTGAAATGAATGACGGGCTCCTAGGGGTCGAAATCCCCTATTGAAATGAATGGCTGGCTCCCAGTGGTCGAAATCCCCCATTGAAATGAATGACGGGCTCCAAGGGGTCGAAATCCCCCATTGAAATGAATGGAGGGCTCCCAGGGGTGGAATTCCCCTATTGAAATGAATGGCGGGCTCCCAGGGGTTGAAATTTCCCATAGAAATGAATGGCGGGTGCCCAGGGGTCGAATTCCCCTATTGAAATGAATGGCCGGGCGCCCAGGGGTCGAAATCCCCTATTGAAATGAATGGCCGGGCGCCCAGGGGTCGAAATCCCCCATTGAAATGAATGGCGGGCTACCAGGGGTCGAAATCCCCTATTGAAATGAATAACGGGCTACCAGGGATCGAGATTCCCCCATTGGAATGAATGGCGGGGGCGCCTAGGGGTCGAAATCCCCCATTGAAATGATTGGCTGGCTCCCAGTGGTCCAAATCTCCCATTGAAATGAATGGCGGGCTCCCAGTGGTTGAATTCCCCCATTGAAATGAATGGCGGGCGACCAGGAGTCAAAATCCCCCATTGAAATGAATGGCGGGCGCCTAGGGGTCGAAATCCCCCATTGAAATGAATGGCGGGCTCCCAGGGGTTGAAATTTCCCATAGAAATGAATGGCGGGTGCCCAGTGGTCGAATTCCCCCATAGGAATGAATGGCGGGTTACCAGGGGTTGAAATCCCCCATTGAAATGAATGGCGGGCTACCAGGGATCGAGATTCCCCAATAGGAATGAATGAATGGCGGGCGACCAGGAGTCAAAATCACCCATTGAAATGAATGGCTGGCTCCCAGTGGTCGAAATCACCCATTGAAATGAATTGCGGGCTCCCAGGGGTCGAATTCCCCCATTGAAATGAATGGCGGGAGACCAGGAGTCAAAATCCCCCAAGGAAATGAATGGCGGGCTACCAGGGGTCGAAATCCCCCATTGAAATGAATGGCAGGCGCCTAGGGGTCGAAATCCCCCATTGAAATGAATGGCTGAGTCCCAGTGGTCGAAATCCCCCATTGAAATGAATGACGGGCTCCCAGGCGTCGAATTCCCCTATTGAAATGAATGGCGAGCTACCAGGGGTTGAAATTTCCCATAGAAATAAATGGCGGGTTCCCAGGGGTCGAATTCCCCTATTGAAATGAATGGCCGGGCGCCCAGGGGTCGAAATCCCCCATTGAAATGAATGGCGGGCTACCAGGGGTTGAAATCCCCCATAGGAATGAATGGCGGGTTACCAGGGGTCGAAATCCCCCATTGAAATGAATGGCGGGCTACCAGGGGTCGAAATCCCCCATTGAAATGAATGGCTGGCTACCAGGGATCGAAATCCCCCATTGAAATGAATGGCCGGCTCCCAGGGGTCGAAATCCCCATAGGAATGAATGGCGGGTTACCAGGGGTTGAAATCCCCCATTGAAATGAATGGCGGGCTACCAGGGATCGAGATTCCCCAATAGGAATGAATGAATGGCGGGCGAACAGGAGTCAAAATCACCCATTGAAATGAATGGCTGGCTCCGAGTGGCCGAAATCCCCCATTAAAATAAATCACGGGCTACCAGGGGTTTAAATCCCCCATTAAAATGAATGGTGGGCTCCCAGGGGTTGAAATTTCCCATAGAAATGAATGGCGGGTGCCCAGGGGTCGAAATCCCCCATTGAAATGAATGGCGGGCTACCAGGGGTCGAAATCCCCCATTGAAATGAATGGCCGGCTACCAGGGGTCAAAATCCCCCATTGAAATGAATGGTGGGCTCCAAGGGGTCGAATTCCCCCATTGCAATTAATTGCGGGCGACCAGGAGTCAAAATCTCCCAATGAAATGAATGGCTGGCTCCCAGTGGTCGAAATCCCCCATTGAAATGAATGGAGGTTTCCCAGGGGTCGGATTCCCCTATTGAAATGAATGGCGGGCTCCCAGGGGTTGAAATTTCCCATAGAAATGAATGGCGAATGCCCAGGGGTCGAAATCCTCCATTGAAATGAATGGCGGGCGCCTAGGCGTCGAAATCCCCCATTGAAATGAATGGCTGGCTCCCAGGGGTCGAAATGCCCCATTGAAATGAATGACGGGCTCCTAGGGGTCGAAATCCCCTATTGAAATGAATGGCTGGCTCCCAGTGGTCGAAATCCCCCATTGAAATGAATGACGGGCTCCAAGGGGTCGAAATCCCCCATTGAAATGAATGGAGGGCTCCCAGGGGTGGAATTCCCCTATTGAAATGAATGGCGGGCTCCCAGGGGTTGAAATTTCCCATAGAAATGAATGGCCGGGCGCCCAGGGGTCGAAATCCCCCATTGAAATGAATGGCGGGCTACCAGGGGTCGAAATCCCCTATTGAAATGAATAACGGGCTACCAGGGATCGAGATTCCCCCATTGGAATGAATGGCGGGGGCGCCTAGGGGTCGAAATCCCCCATTGAAATGATTGGCTGGCTCCCAGTGGTCCAAATCTCCCATTGAAATGAATGGCGGGCTCCCAGTGGTTGAATTCCCCCATTGAAATGAATGGCGGGCGACCAGGAGTCAAAATCCCCCATTGAAATGAATGGCGGGCGCCTAGGGGTCGAAATCCCCCATTGAAATGAATGGCTGGCTCCCAGTGGTCGAAATCCCCAATTGAAATAAATGGCGGGCTACCAGGGGTCGAATTTCCCCATTGAAATGAATGGCGGGCGCCCAGGAATCAAAATCCCCCAATGAAATGAATGGCGGGCTACCAGGGGTCGAATTCCCCCATTGAAATGAATGACAGGCGCCCAGGAATCAAAATCCCCCAATGAAATGAATGGCGGGCTCCCAGGGGTCGAATTCCCCCATTGAAATGAATGGCGGGCGACCAAAAGTCAAAATCCCCCAATGAAATGAATGGCTGGCTCCCAGTGGTCGAAATCCCCCATTGAAATGAATGACGGGCTCCTAGGGGTGGAAATCCCCTATTGAAATGAATGGCTGGCTCCCAGTGGTCGAAATCCCCCATTGAAATGAATGACGGGCTCCAAGGGGTCGAAATCCCCCATTGAAATGAATGGAGGGCTCCCAGTGGTCGAATTCCCCTATTGAAATGAATGGCGGGCTCCCAGGGGTTGAAATTTCCCATAGAAATGAATGGCGGGTGCCCAGTGGTCGAATTCCCCCATAGGAATGAATGGCGGGTTACCAGGGGTTGAAATCCCCCATTGAAATGAATGGCGGGCTACCAGGGATCGAGATTCCCCAATAGGAATGAATGAATGGCGGGCGACCAGGAGTCAAAATCACCCATTGAAATGAATGGCTGGCTCCCAGTGGTCGAAATCACCCATTGAAATGAATTGCGGGCTCCCAGGGGTCGAATTCCCCCATTGAAATGAATGGCGGGAGACCAGGAGTCAAAATCCCCCAAGGAAATGAATGGCGGGCTACCAGGGGTCGAAATCCCCCATTGAAATGAATGGCAGGCGCCTAGGGGTCGAAATCCCCCATTGAAATGAATGGCTGAGTCCCAGTGGTCGAAATCCCCCATTGAAATGAATGACGGGCTCCCAGGGGTCGAATTCCCCTATTGAAATGAATGGCGAGCTACCAGGGGTTGAAATTTCCCATAGAAATAAATGGCGGGTTCCCAGGGGTCGAATTCCCCTATTGAAATGAATGGCCGGGCGCCCAGGGGTCGAAATCCCCCATTGAAATGAATGGCGGGCTACCAGGGGTTGAAATCCCCCATAGGAATGAATGGCGGGTTACCAGGGGTCGAAATCCCCCATTGAAATGAATGGCGGGCTACCAGGGGTCGAAATCCCCCATTGAAATGAATGGCTGGCTACCAGGGATCGAAATCCCCCATTGAAATGAATGGCCGGCTCCCAGGGGTCGAAATCCCCATAGGAATGAATGGCGGGTTACCAGGGGTTGAAATCCCCCATTGAAATGAATGGCGGGCTACCAGGGATCGAGATTCCCCAATAGGAATGAATGAATGGCGGGCGAACAGGAGTCAAAATCACCCATTGAAATGAATGGCTGGCTCCGAGTGGCCGAAATCCCCCATTAAAATAAATCACGGGCTACCAGGGGTTTAAATCCCCCATTAAAATGAATGGTGTGCTCCCAGGGGTTGAAATTTCCCATAGAAATGAATGGCGGGTGCCCAGGGGTCGAAATCCCCCATTGAAATGAATGGCGGGCTACCAGGGGTCGAAATCCCCCATTGAAATGAATGGCCGGCTACCAGGGGTCAAAATCCCCCATTGAAATGAATGGTGGGCTCCAAGGGGTCGAATTCCCCCATTGCAATTAATTGCGGGCGACCAGGAGTCAAAATCCCCCAATGAAATGAATGGCTGGCTCCCAGTGGTCGAAATCCCCCATTGAAATGAATGACGGGCTCCTAGGGGTCGAAATCCCCTATCGAAATGAATGGTTGGCTCCCAGTGGTCGAAATCCCCCATTGAAATGAATGACGGGCTCCAAGGGGTCGAAATCCCCCATTGAAATGAATGGAGGGCTCCCAGGGGTCGGATTCCCCTATTGAAATGAATGGCGGGCTCCCAGGGGTTGAAATTTCCCATAGAAATGAATGGCGGATGCCCAGGGGTCGAAATCCTCCATTGAAATGAATGGCGGGCGCCTAGGCGTCGAAATCCCCCATTGAAATGAATGGCCGGCTAGCAGGGGTCGAAATCCCCCATTGAAAGGAATGACGGGCTCCTAGGGGTCGAAATCCCCTATTGAAATGAATGGCTGGCTCCCAGTGGTCGAATTCACCCATTGAAATGAATGACGGGCTCCAAGGGATCGAAATCCCCCATTGAAATGAATGGTGGGCTCACAGGGGTCGAATTCCCCTATTGAAATGAATGGCGGGCTCCCAGAGGTTGAAATTTCCCATAGAAATGAATGGCGGGTGCCCAGGGGTCGAATTCCCCTATTGAAATGAATGGCCGGGCGCCCAGGGGTCGAAATCCCCCATTGAAATGAATGGCGGTCTACCAGGGGTCGAAATCCCCCATAGGAATGAATGGCGGGTTACCAGCGGTCGAAATCCTCCATTGAAATTAATGGCGGGCTACCAGGGGTCGAAATCCCCCGTTGAAATGAATGGCCGGCGCCTAGGGGTCGAATTCCCCCATTGAAATGAATGGCTGGCTCCCAGTGGTCGAAATCCTCCATTGAAATGAATGACGGGATACCAGGGGTCGAAATCCCCCATTGAAATGAATGACCGGCTAACAGGGGTCGAAATCCCCCATTGAAATGAATGGCGGGCTCTAAGGGGTCGAATTCCCCCATTTAAATGAATGGCTGGCTCCCAGGGGTCGAATTCCCCTATTGAAATTAATGACGTGCTCCCAGGGGTTGAAATTTCCCATTGAAATGAATGGCCGGGCGCCCAGGGGTCGAAATCCCCCATTGAAATGAATGGCGGGCTACCAGGGGTCGAAATTCCCCATTGAAATGAATGGTGGGCTCCCAGTGGTTGAATTCCCCCATTGAAATGAATGGCGGGCGACCAGGAGTCAAAATCCCCCATTGAAATGAATGGCTGGCTCCCAGTGGTCGAAATCCCCCATTGAAATAAATGGCGGGCTACCAGGGGTCGAATTCCCCCATTGAAATGAATGGCGGGCGCGCAGGAATCAAAATCCCCAAATGAAATGAATGGCGGGCTACCAGGGGTCGAATTCCCCCATTGAAATGAATGACGGGCTCCCAGGAATTAAAATCCCACAATGAAATGAATGGCGGGCTACCAGGAATCAAAATCCCCCATTGAAATGAATGGCGCGGGCGCCTCGGGGTCGAAATTCCCCATTGAAATGAATGGCAGGCTCCCAGGGGTCGAATTTCCCCATTGAAATGAATGGCGGGCACCCAGGGGTCGAAATCCCCTATTGAAATAAATGGTGGGCTAAAAGGGGTCGAAATCCACCATTGAAATGAATGGCGGCCACCCAGGTGTCAAAATCCCCCAAAGAAACGAATGGCGGGCTATCAGGGGTCGAAATCCCCCAATGAAATGAATGGCGGGCGCCCAGGGGTCAAAATCCCCCATTGAAATGAATGGCGGGCGCCCAGGAGTCATAATCCCCCAATGAAATGAATGGCGGGCTACTAGGGGTCTAAATCCCCCATTGAATTGTACGGCGGGCTACCAGGGGTCAAATTCCCCTATTGAAATGAATGGCGGGTGCCCAGGGGTCAAAATCCCCCAATGAAATGAATGGCGGGCTACCAGGGGTCGAAATCCCCCATTGAAATGAATGGCGGGCGCCCAGGGGTCGAAATCCCCCATTGAAATGAATGACGGGCTCCAAGGTGTCGAAATCCCCCATTGAAATGAATGACGGGCCCACAGGGATCAAAATCCCCCAATTAAATGAATGGCAGGCTACCAGGGGTCGAATTCCCCCATTGAAATGAAGGGCGGGCGCCCAGGGGTCGAAATCCCCCATTGAAATGAATGGCGGGCGCCCAGGGGTCGAAATCCCACATTGAAATGAATGGCTGGCTCCCAGGGGTCGAATTCCCCCATAGGAATGAATGGCGTTTTACCAGGGGTCGAAATCCCCCTTTGAAATGAATGGCGGGATACCAGGGGTCGAAATCCCCCATTGAAATGAATGGCCGGCTACCAGGGGTCGAAATCCCCCATTGAAATGAATGGCGGGCGCCTAGGGGTCGAAATCCCCCATTGAAATGAATGGCTGGCTCTTAGTGGTCGAAATCCTCCATTGAAATGAATGACGGGATACCAGGGGTCAAAATCCCCCATTGAAATGAATGGCCGGCTGCCAGGGGTCGAAATCCCCCATTGAAATGAATGGCGGGTGCCCAGGTGTCAAAATCCCCCAATGAAATTAATGGCGGGCTACCAGGGGTCGAAATCCCCCATTGAAATGAATGGCGGGCGCCCAGGGGTCGAAATCCCCCATTGAAATGAATGACGGGCTCCAAGGGGTCGAAATCCCCCATTGAAATGAATGACGGGCCCACAGGGGTCAAAATCCCCCAATGAAATGAATGGCAGGCTACCAGGGGTCGAATTCCTCCAATGAAATGAATGGCGGGCGCCCAGGAGTCGAAATCCCCCAATGAAATAAATGGCGGGCGCCCAGGGGTCGAAATCCCCCATTGAAATGAATGGCAGGCGCCCAGGAGTCATAATCCCCCAATGAAATGAATGGCGGGCTACCAGGGATGGAAATCCCCCATTGAAATGAATGACGGGCGCCTAGGGGTCAAAATCCCCCATTGAAATGAATGGCTGGCTCCCAGAGGTTGAAATCCCCCATTGAAATGAATGACGTCCTCCTAGGGGTCGAAATCCCCCTTTGAAATGAATGGCTGGCTCCCAGTGGTCGAAATCCCGCATTGAAATGAATGGCGGTCTACCAGGGATCGCGATTCCCCCATAGAAATGAATGGTGGGCTCCCAGTGGTCGTAATCCCCCATTGAAATGAATGGCGGGCTACCAGGTTTCGAATTCCCCCATTTAAATGAATGGTGGGCTCCCAGGGGTCGAAATCCCCCATAGGAATGAATGGCGGGTCACCAGGGGTTGAAATCCCCCATTGAAATGAATGGCGGGCTACCAGGGATCGAGATTCCCCAATAGGAATGAATGAATGGCGGGCGACCAGGAGTCAAAATCACCCATTGATATGAATGGCTGGCTCCCAGTGGCCGAAATTCCCATTGAAATAAATGGCGGGCTACCAGGGGTTTAAATCCCCCATTGAAATGAATGTCGGGTGCCCAGGGGTCGAAATCCCCCATTGAAATGAATGGCGGGCTACCAGGGGTCGGAATCCCCCATTGAAATGAATGGCCGGCTACCAGGGGTCGAAATCCCCCATTGAAATGAATGGTGGGCTCCCAGGGGTCGAATTCCCCCATTGAAATGAATGGCGGGCGACCAGGAGTCAAAATCCCCCAATGAAATGAATGGCGGGCTACCAGGGGTCGAAATCCCCCATTGAAATGAATGGCGGGCTTCTGGGAGTTGAAATCCCCCATTGAAATGAATGGCTGGCTCCCAGTGGTCGAAATCCCCCATTGAAATGAATGACGGACTCCTAGGGGTCGAAATCCCCTGTTGAAATGAATGGCTGGCTCCCAGTGGTCGAAATCCCACATTGAAATGAATGACGGGCTTCAAGGGGTCGAAATCCCCCATAGGAATGAATGGCGGGTTACAATGGGTTGAAATCCCCCATTGAAATGAATGGCGGGCTACCAGGGATCGAGATTCCCCAATAGGAATGAATGAATGGCGGGCGACCAGGAGTCAAAATCACCCATTGAAATGAATGGCGGGCGCCTAGGGGTCGAAATCCCCCATTGAAATGAATGGCGGGCTACCAGGGGTTTAAATACCCCATTGAAATGAATGGCGGGCTACCAGGGGTCGAAATCCCCCATTGAAATTAATGGCGGGCGCCCAGGGGTCAAAATCCCCCATTGAAATGAATGACGGGCTCCAAGGTGTCGAAATCCCCCATTGAATTGAATGACGGGCCCACAGGGATCAAAATCCCCCAATTAAATGAATTGCAGGCTATCAGGGGTCAAATTCCCCCATTGAAATGAATGTCGGGCGCCCAGGGGTCGAAATCCCCCATTGAAATGAATGGCCGGCTACCAGGGGTCGAAATCCCCCATTGAAATGAATGGCGGGTGCCCAGGGGTCAAAAGACCCCAATGAAATGAATGGCGGGCTACCAGGGGTCAAAATCCCCCATTGAAATGAATGACGGGCTCCAAGGTGTCGAAATCCCCCATTGAATTGAATGACGGGCCCACAGGGATCAAAATCCCCCAATTAAATGAATGGCAGGCTACCAGGGGTCGAATTCCCCCATTGAAATGAATGTCGGGCGCCCAGGAGTCATAATCCCCCAATGAAATGAATGGCGGGCTACCAGGGATGGAAATCCCCCATTGAAATGAATGGCGGGCGCCTAGGGGTCGAAATCCGCCATTGAAATGAATGGCTGGCTCCCAGTCGTCGAAATCCCCCATTGAAATGAATGACGGCCTCCTAGGGGTCGAAATCCCCCTTTGAAATGAATGGCTGGCTCCCAGTGGTCGGACTCCCCCAATGAAATGAATGACGGGCTCCCATGGGTCGAAATTCCCCATTGAAATGAATGGCTGGCTCCCAGTGGTCGAAATCCCCCATTGAAATGAATGGCGGTCTACCAGGGATCGAGATTCCCCCATAGAAATGAATGGTGGGCTCCCAGTGGTCGAAATCCCCCATTGAAATGAATGTCGGGCTACCAGGGGTCGAAATCCCCCATTGAAATGAATGGCGGGCGCCCAGGAGTCATAATCCCCCAATGAAATGAATGGCGGGCTACCAGGGATGGAAATCCCCCTTTGAAATGAATGGCGGGCGCCTAGGGGTCGAAATCCCCCATTGAAATGAATGGCTGGCTCCCAGAGGTTGAAATCCCCTATTGAAATGATTGACGTCCTCCTAGGGGTCGAAATCCCCCTTTGAAATGAATGGCTGGCTCCCAGTGGTCGAAATCCCCCATTGAAATGAATGACGTGCTCCAAGGGGTCGAAATCCACCATTGAAATGAATGGCTGGCTCCCAGTGGTCGAAATCCCTTATTGAAATGAATGGCGTTCTACCAGGGATCGCGATTCCCCCATAGAAATGAATGGTGGGCTCCCAGTGGTCGAAATCCCCCATTGAAATGAATGGCAGGCTACCAGGTTTCGAATTCCCCCATTTAAATGAATGGTGGGCTCCCAGGGGTCGAAATCCCCCATAGGAATGAATGGCGGGTTACCAGGGGTTGAAATCCCCCATTGAAATGAATGGCGGGCTACCAGGGATCGAGATTCCCCAATAGGAATGAATGAATGGCGGGCGACCAGGAGTCAAAATCACCCATTGAAATGAATGGCGGGCGCCTAGGGGTCGAAATCCCCCATTGAAATGAATGGCGGGCTACCAGGGGTTTAAATCCCCCATTGAAATGAATGGCGGGCTACCAGGGGTCGAAATCCCCCATTGAAATTAATGGCAGGCGCCCAGGGGTCGAAATCCCCCATTGAAATGAATGACGGGCTCCAAGGTGTCGAAATCCCCCATTGAATTGAATGACGGGCCCACAGGGGTCAAAATCCCCCAATGAAATGAATGGCAGGCTACCAGGGGTCGAATTCCTCCATTGAAATGAATGGCGGGCGCCCAGGGGTCGAAATCCCCCAATGAAATGAATGGCGGGCGCCCAGGGGTCAAAATCCTCCATTGAAATGAATTGCGGGCGCCCAGGAGTCATAATCCCCCAATGAAATGAATGGCGGGCTATCAGGGGTCGAAATCCCCCATTGAAATGAATGGCGGACGCCCAGGGGTCGAAATCCCCCATTGAAATGAATGGCGGGCGCCCAGGAGTCGAAATCCCCCATTGAAATGAATGACGGGCCCACAGTGATCAAAATCCCCCAATTAAATGAATGGCAGGCTTCCAGGGGTCGAATTCCCCCATTGAAATGAAGGGCGGGCGCCCAGGGGTCGAAATCCCCCAATGAAATGAAGGGCAGGCGCCCAGGGGTCGAAATCCCCCAATGAAATGAATGGCGGGCGCCCAGGGGTCGAAATCCCACATTGAAATGAATGGCTGGCTCCCAGGGGTCGAATTCCCCCATAGGAATGAATGGCGTTTTACCAGGAGTCGAAATCCCCCTTTGAAATGAATGGCGGGCTACCAGGGGTTGAAATCCCCCATTGAAATGAATGGCCGGCTACCAGGGGTCGAAATCCCCCATTGAAATGAATGACGGGATACCAGGGGTCAAAATCCCCAATTGAAATGAATGGCCGGCTACCAGGGGTCGAAATCCCCCATTGAAATGAATGGCGGGTGCCCAGGTGTCAAAATCCCCCAATGAAATTAATGGCGGGCTACCAGGGGTCGAAATCCCCCATTGAAATGAATGGCGGGCGCCCAGGGGTCGAAATCCCCCATTGAAATGAATGACGGGCTCCAAGGGGTCGAAATCCCCCATTGAAATGAATGACGGGCCCACAGGGGTCGAATTCCTCCAATGAAATGAATGGCGGGCTACCAGGGGTCGAAATCCCCCAATGAAATGAATGGCAGGCTACCAGGGGTCGAATTCCTCCAATGAAATGAATGGCGGGCGCCCAGGAGTCGAAATCCCCCAATGAAATGAATGGCGGGTGCCCAGGGGTCGAAATCCCCCATTGAAATGAATGGCAGGCGCCCAGGAGTCATAATCCCCCAATGAAATGAATTGCGGGCTACCAGGGGTCGAGATCCCCCATTGAAATGTATGGCGGGCTACCAGGGGTCGAATTCCCCTATTGAAATGAATGGCGGGTGCCCAGGGGTCAAAATCCCCCAATGAAATGAATGGCGGGCTACCAGGGGTCGAAATCCCCCATTGAAATGAATGGCGGGCGCCCAGGGGTACAAATCCCCCATTGAAAGGAATGACGGGTTCCAAGGTGTCGAAATCTCCCATTGAAATGAATGACGGGCCCACAGGGATCAAAATCCCCCAATTAAATGAATTGCAGGCTACCAGGGGTCGAATTCCCCCATTGAAATGAATGGCGGGCGCCCAGGGGTCGAAATCCCCCATTGAAATGAATGGCGGGCGCCCAGGAGTCATAATCCCCCAATGAAATGAATGGCGGGCTACCAGGGATGGAAATCCCCCATTGAAATGAATGGCGGGCGCCTAGGGGTCAAAATCCCCCATTGAAATGAATGGCTGGCTCCCAGAGGTTGAAATCCCCCATTGAAATGAATGACGTCCTCCTAGGGGTCGAAATCCCCCTCTGAAATGAATGGCTGGCTCCCAGTTGTCGAAATCCCGCATTGAAATGAATGGCGGTCTACCAGGGATCGCGATTCCCCCATAGAAATGAATGGTGGGCTCCCAGTGGTCGTAATCCCCCATTGAAATGAATGGCGGGCTACCAGGTTTCGAATTCCCCCATTTAAATGAATGGTGGGCTCCCAGGGGTCGAAATCCCCCATAGGAATGAATGGCGGGTCACCAGGGGTTGAAATCCCCCATTGAAATGAATGGCGGGCTACCAGGGATCGAGATTCCCCAAGAGGAATGAATGAATGGCGGGCGACCAGGAGTCAAAATCACCCATTGAAATGAACGGCGGGCTACCAGGGGTTTAAATCCCCCATTGAAATGAATGGCGGGCTACTAGTGGTCGAAATCCCCCAATGAAATTAATGGCGGGTGCCCAGGTGTCGAAATCCCCCATTGAAATGAATGACGGGCTCCAAGGTGTCGAAATCCCCCATTGAATTAAATGACGGGCCCACAGGGATCAAAATCCCCCAATTAAATGAATGGCAGGCTACCAGGGGTCGAATTCCTCCATTGAAATGAATGGCGGGCTACCAGGGGTCGAATTCCTCCATTGAAATGAATGGCGGGCGCCCAGGGGTCGAAATCCCCCAATGAAATGAATGGCGGGCGCCCAGGGGTCGAAATCCCCCATTGAAATGAATGGCGGGCGCCCAGGAGTCATAATCCCCCAATGAAATGAATGGCGGGCTATCAGGGGTCGAAATCCCCCATTGAAATGAATGGCGGGCGCCCAGGGGTCGAAATCCCCCATTGAAATGAATGGCGGGCGCCCAGGTGTCATAATCCCCCAATGAAATGAATGGCGGGCTACCAGGGATGGAAATCCCCCATTGAAATGAATGGCGGGCGCCTAGGGGTCGAAATCCCCCATTGAAATGAATGGCTGGCTCCCAGAGGTTGAAATCCCCCATTGAAATGAATGACGGCCTCCTAGGGGTTGAAATCCCCCTTTGAAATGAATGGCTGGCTCCCAGTGGTCGAAATCCCCCATTGAAATGAATGACGGGGTCCAAGGTGTCGAAATCCCCCATTGAAATGTATGACGGTCCCACAGGGATCAAAATCCCCCAATTAAATGAATGGCAGGCTACCAGGGGTCGAATTCCCCCATTGAAATGAATGGCGGGCGCCCAGGGGTCGAAATCCCCCATTGAAAAGAATGGCGGGCTCCTTGGGGTCGAATTCCCCCATTGAAATGAATGGCGTGCGACCAGGAGTCGAAATCCCCCATTGAAATGAATGACGGCCTCCTAGGGGTCGAAAATACCCCTTTGAAATGAATGGCTGGCTCCCAGTGGTCGAAATCCCCCATTGAAAAGAATGGCGGGCTACCAGGGGTTGAAATCCCCCATTGAAATGAATGGCGGGCGCCTAGGGGTCGAAATCCCACATTGAAATGAATGGCTGGCTAACAGGTTTCGAATTCCCCCATTTAAATGAATGGTGGGCTCCCAGGGGTCGAAATCCCCCATAGGAATGAATGGCGGGTTACCAGGGGTTGAAATCCCCCATTGAAATGAATGGCGGGCTACCAGGGATCGAGATTCCCCAATAGGAATGAATGAATGGCGGGCGACCAGGAGTCAAAATCACCCATTGAAATGGATGGCGGGCGCCTAGGGGTCGAAATCCCCCATTGAAATGAATGGCGGGCTACCAGGGGTTTAAATCCCCCATTGAAATGAATGGCGGGCTACCAGGGGTCGAAATCCCCCATTGAAATTAATGGCGGGCGCCCAGGGGTCGAAATCCCCCATTGAAATGAATGACGGGCTCCAAGGTGTCGAAATCCCCCATAGGAATGAATGGCGTTTTACCAGGGGTCGAAATCCCCCTTTGAAATGAATGGCGGGCTACCAGGGGTTGAAATCCCCCATTGAAATGAATGGCCGGCTACCAGGGGTCGAAATCCCCCATTGAAATGAATGGCGGGTGCCCAGGTGTCAAAATCCCCCAATGAAATTAATGGCGGGCTACCAGGGGTCGAAATCCCCCATTGAAATGAATGGCGGGCGCCCAGGGGTCGAAATCCCCCATTGAAATGAATGACGGGCTCCAAGGGGTCGAAATCCCCCATTGAAATGAATGACGGGCCCACAGGGGTCAAAATCCCCCAATGAAATGAATGGCAGGCTACCAGGGGTCGAATTCCTCCAATGAAATGAATGGCGTGCGCCCAGGAGTCGAAATCCCCCAATGAAATGAATGGCGGGCGCCCAGGGGTCGAAATCCCCCATTGAAATGAATGGCAGGCGCCCAGGAGTCATAATCCCCCAATGAAATGAATTGCGGGCTACCAGGGGTCGAGATCCCCCATTGAAATGTATGGCGGGCTACCAGGGGTCGAATTCCCCTATTGAAATGAATGGCGGGTGCCCAGGGGTCAAAATCCCCCAATGAAATGAATGGCGGGCTACCAGGGGTCGAAATCCCCCATTGAAATGAATGGCGGGCGCCCAGGGGTACAAATCCCCCATTGAAAGGAATGACGGGTTCCAAGGTGTCGAAATCTCCCATTGAAATGAATGACGGGCCCACAGGGATCAAAATCCCCCAATTAAATGAATTGCAGGCTACCAGGGGTCGAATTCCCCCATTGAAATGAATGGCGGGCGCCCAGGGGTCGTAATCCCCCATTGAAATGAATGGCGGGCGCCCAGGGGTCGAAATCCCCCATTGAAATGAATGGCGGGCGCCCAGGAGTCATAATCCCCCAATGAAATGAATGGCGGGCAAACAGGGATGGAAATCCCCCATTGAAATAATTGACGGGCTCCAAGGGGTCGAATTCCCCCATTGAAATCAATGGCTGGCTCCCAGTGGTCAAAATCCCCCATTGAAATGAATGGCGGGCTATCAGGGATCGAGATTCCCCCATATAAATGAATGGTGGGCTCCCAGTGGTCGAAATCCCCCATTGAAATGAATGGCGGGCCCCCAGGGGTCGAAATCCCCCATTAAAATGAATGGTGGGCTCCCAGTGGTTGAAATTTCCCATAGAAATGAATGGCGGGTGCCCAGGGGTCGAAATCCCCCAATGAAATGAATGGCGGGCCCCCAGGGGTCGAAATCCCCCATTGAAATGGATGGCGGGCGCCCAGGAGTGATAGTCCCCCAATGAAATGAATGGCGGGCTACCAGGGGTCGAAATCCCCCATTGAAATGTATGGCGGGCTACCAGGGGTCGAATTCCCCTATTAAAATGAATGGCGGGTGCCCAGGGGTCAAAATCTCCCAATGATATGAATGGCGGGCTACCAGGGGTCGAAATCCCCCATTGAAATGAATGGCGGGCGCCCAGGGGTCGAAATCCCCCATTGAAATGAATGACGGGCTCCAAGGTGTCGAAATCCCCCATTGAAATGAATGACGGGCCCACAGGGATCAAAATCCCCCAATTAAATGAATGGCAGGCTACCAGGGGTCGAATTCCCCTATTGAAATGAATGGCGGGCTCCCAGGGGTTGAAATTTCCCATAGAAATGAATGGCGGGTGCCCAGGGGTCGAAATCCTCCATTGAAATGAATGGCAGGCGCGTAGGCGTCGAAATCCCCCATTGAAATGATTGGCTGGCTCCCAGTGGTCGAAATCCCCCATTGTAATGAATGACGGGCTCCTAGGGGTCGAAATCCCCTATTGAAATGAATGGCTGGCTCCCAGTGGTCGAAATACCCCATTGAAATGAATGACGGGCTCCAAGGGGTCGAAATCCACCATTGAAATGAATGACGGGCCCACAGGGATCAAAATCCCCCAATTAAATGAATGGCAGGCTACCAGGGGTCGAATTCCCCCATTGAAATGAATGGCGGGCGCCCAGGGGTCGAAATCCCCCAATAAAATGAATGGCGGGATACCAGTGGTCGAAATCCCCCATTAAAATGAATGGCGGGATACCAGTGGTCGAAATCCCTCATTGAAATGAATGACGGCCTCCTAGGGGTCGAAATCCGCCTTTGAAATGAATGGCTGGCTCCCAGTGGTCAAAATCCCCCATAGAAATAATTGACGGGCTCCAGGGGGTCGAATTCCCCCATTGAAGTCAATGGCTGGCTCCCAGTGGTCGAAATCCCCCATTGAAATGAATGGCGGGCTACCAGGGGTCGAGATTCCCCAATAGGAATGAATGAATGGCGGGCCAACAGGAGTCAAAATCACCCATTGAAATGAATGGCGGGCGCCTAGGGGTCGAAATCCCCCATTGAAATGAATGGCTGGCTCCGAGTGGCCGAAATCCCCAATTGAAATAAATGGCGGGCTACCAGGGGTTTAAATCCCCCATTAAAATGAATGGTGGGCTCCCAGGGGTTGAAATTTCCCATAGAAATGAATGGCGGTGCCCAGGGGTCGAAATCCCCCATTGAAATGAATGGCGGGCTACCAGGGGTCGAAATCCCCCATTGAAATGAATGGCGGGCGCCCAGGAGTCATAGTCCCCCAATGAAATGAATGGTGGGCTACCAGGGGTCGAAATCCCCCATTGAAATGTATGGCGGGCTACCAGGGGTCGAATTCCCCTATTGAAATGAATGCCGGGTGCCCAGGGGTAAAAATCTACCAATGAAATGAATGGCGGGCTACCAGGGGTCGAAATCCCCCATAGGAAGGAATGGCGGGTTACCAGGGGTTGAAATCCCCCATTGAAATGAATGTCGGGCTACCAGGGATCGAGATTCCCCCATAGGAATAAATGGCGGGGGCGCCTAGGGGTCAAAATCCCCCATTGAAATGATTGGCTGGCTCCCAGTGGTCCAAATCTCCCATTGAAATGAATGGCGGGCTCCCAGTGGTTGAATTCCCCCATTGAAATGAATGGCGGGCGACCATGAGTCAAAATCCCCCATTGAAATGAATGGCGGGCGCCCAGGGGTCGAAATCCCCCAATGAAATGAATGGCGGGCGCCCAGGGGTCGAAATCCCCCATTGAAATGAATGGCGGGCGCCCAGGAGTCATAGTCCCCCAATGAAATGAATGGCGGGCTACCAGGGGTCGAAATCCCCCATTGAAATGTATGGCGGGCTACCAGGGGTCGAAATCCCCCATTGAAATGAATGGAGGGCTCCCAGGGGTGGAATTCCCCTATTGAAATGAATGGCGGGCTCCCAGGGGTCGAAATCCCCCATTGAAATGAATGGCGGGCTACCATGGGTCGAAATCCCCCATTGAAATGAATAACGGGCTACCAGGGATCGAGATTCCCCCATTGGAATGAATGGCGGGGGCGCCTAGGGGTCGAAATCCCCCATTGAAATGATTGGCTGGCTCCCAGTGGTCCAAATCTCCCATTGAAATGAATGGCGGGCTCCCAGTGGTTGAATTCCCCCATTGAAATGAATGGCGGGCGACCAGGAGTCAAAATCCCCCATTGAAATGAATGGCGGGCGCCTAGGGGTCGAAATCCCCCATTGAAATGAATGGCTGGCTCCCAGTGGTCGAAATCCCCAATTGAAATAAATGGCGGGCTACCAGGGGTCGAATTTCCCCATTGAAATGAATGGCGGGCGCCCAGGAATCAAAATCCCCCAATGAAATGAATGGCGGGCTACCAGGGGTCGAATTCCCCCATTGAAATGAATGACAGGCGCCCAGGAATCAAAATCCCCCAATGAAATGAATGGCGGGCTCCCAGGGGTCGAATTCCCCCATTGAAATGAATGGCGGGCGACCAGGAGTCAAAATCCCCCAATGAAATGAATGGCTGGCTCCCAGTGGTCGAAATCCCCCATTGAAATGAATGACGGGCTCCTAGGGGTGGAAATCCCCTATTGAAATGAATGGCTGGCTCCCAGTGGTCGAAATCCCCCATTGAAATGAATGACGGGCTCCAAGGGGTCGAAATCCCCCATTGAAATGAATGGAGGGCTCCCAGTGGTCGAATTCCCCTATTGAAATGAATGGCGGGCTCCCAGGGGTTGAAATTTCCCATAGAAATGAATGGCGGGTGCCCAGTGGTCGAATTCCCCCATAGGAATGAATGGCGGGTTACCAGGGGTTGAAATCCCCCATTGAAATGAATGGCGGGCTACCAGGGATCGAGATTCCCCAATAGGAATGAATGAATGGCGGGCGACCAGGAGTCAAAATCACCCATTGAAATGAATGGCTGGCTCCCAGTGGTCGAAATCACCCATTGAAATGAATTGCGGGCTCCCAGGGGTCGAATTCCCCCATTGAAATGAATGGCGGGAGACCAGGAGTCAAAATCCCCCAAGGAAATGAATGGCGGGCTACCAGGGGTCGAAATCCCCCATTGAAATGAATGGCAGGCGCCTAGGGGTCGAAATCCCCCATTGAAATGAATGGCTGAGTCCCAGTGGTCGAAATCCCCCATTGAAATGAATGACGGGCTCCCAGGCGTCGAATTCCCCTATTGAAATGAATGGCGAGCTACCAGGGGTCGAATTCCCCTATTGAAATGAATGGCCGGGCGCCCAGGGGTCGAAATCCCCCATTGAAATGAATGGCGGGCTACCAGGGGTTGAAATTTCCCATAGAAATAAATGGCGGGTTCCCAGGGGTCGAATTCCCCTATTGAAATGAATGGCCGGGCGCCCAGGGGTCGAAATCCCCCATTGAAATGAATGGCGGGCTACCAGGGGTTGAAATCCCCCATAGGAATGAATGGCGGGTTACCAGGGGTCGAAATCCCCCATTGAAATGAATGGCGGGCTACCAGGGGTCGAAATCCCCCATTGAAATGAATGGCTGGCTACCAGGGATCGAAATCCCCCATTGAAATGAATGGCCGGCTCCCAGGGGTCGAAATCCCCATAGGAATGAATGGCGGGTTACCAGGGGTTGAAATCCCCCATTGAAATGAATGGCGGGCTACCAGGGATCGAGATTCCCCAATAGGAATGAATGAATGGCGGGCGAACAGGAGTCAAAATCACCCATTGAAATGAATGGCTGGCTCCGAGTGGCCGAAATCCCCCATTAAAATAAATCACGGGCTACCAGGGGTTTAAATCCCCCATTAAAATGAATGGTGGGCTCCCAGGGGTTGAAATTTCCCATAGAAATGAA
The DNA here is from genome assembly GCF_051991255.1 of Vanacampus margaritifer. NCBI lineage: Eukaryota > Metazoa > Chordata > Actinopteri > Syngnathiformes > Syngnathidae > Vanacampus > Vanacampus margaritifer. Next base: position 1,539,812 of record NC_135441.1, on the reverse strand, counting down.
TGGCGGGTGCCCAGGGGTCGAAATCCCCCATTGAAATGAATGGCGGGCTACCAGGGGTCGAAATCCCCCATTGAAATGAATGGCCGGCTACCAGGGGTCAAAATCCCCCATTGAAATGAATGGTGGGCTCCAAGGGGTCGAATTCCCCCATTGCAATTAATTGCGGGCGACCAGGAGTCAAAATCCCCCAATGAAATGAATGGCTGGCTCCCAGTGGTCGAAATCCCCCATTGAAATGAATGGAGGTTTCCCAGGGGTCGGATTCCCCTATTGAAATGAATGGCGGGCTCCCAGGGGTTGAAATTTCCCATAGAAATGAATGGCGAATGCCCAGGGGTCGAAATCCTCCATTGAAATGAATGGCGGGCGCCTAGGCGTCGAAATCCCCCATTGAAATGAATGGCTGGCTCCCAGGGGTCGAAATGCCCCATTGAAATGAATGACGGGCTCCTAGGGGTCGAAATCCCCTATTGAAATGAATGGCTGGCTCCCAGTGGTCGAAATCCCCCATTGAAATAAATGACGGGCTCCAAGGGGTCGAAATCCCCCATTGAAATGAATGGAGGGCTCCCAGGGGTGGAATTCCCCTATTGAAATGAATGGCGGGCTCCCAGGGGTTGAAATTTCCCATAGAAATGAATGGCGGGTGCCCAGGGGTCGAATTCCCCTATTGAAATGAATGGCCGGGCGCCCAGGGGTCGAAATCCCCCATTGAAATGAATGGCGGGCTACCAGGGGTCGAAATCCCCTATTGAAATGAATAACGGGCTACCAGGGATCGAGATTCCCCCATTGGAATGAATGGCGGGGGCGCCTAGGGGTCGAAATCCCCCATTGAAATGATTGGCTGGCTCCCAGTGGTCCAAATCTCCCATTGAAATGAATGGCGGGCTCCCAGTGGTTGAATTCCCCCATTGAAATGAATGGCGGGCGACCAGGAGTCAAAATCCCCCATTGAAATGAATGGCGGGCGCCTAGGGGTCGAAATCCCCCATTAAAATGAATGGCTGGCTCCCAGTGGTCGAAATCCCCAATTGAAATAAATGGCGGGCTACCAGGGGTCGAATTTCCTCATTGAAATGAATGGCGGGCGCCCAGGAATCAAAATCCCCCAATGAAATGAATGGCGGGCTACCAGGGGTCGAATTCCCCCATTGAAATGAATGACAGGCGCCCAGGAATCAAAATCCCCCAATGAAATGAATGGCGGGCTCCCAGGGGTCGAATTCCCCCATTGAAATGAATGGCGGGCGACCAAAAGTCAAAATCCCCCAATGAAATGAATGGCTGGCTCCCAGTGGTCGAAATCCCCCATTGAAATGAATGACGGGCTCCTAGGGGTGGAAATCCCCTATTGAAATGAATGGCTGGCTCCCAGTGGTCGAAATCCCCCATTGAAATGAATGACGGGCTCCAAGGGGTCGAAATCCCCCATTGAAATGAATGGAGGGCTCCCAGTGGTCGAATTCCCCTATTGAAATGAATGGCGGGCTCCCAGGGGTTGAAATTTCCCATAGAAATGAATGGCGGGTGCCCAGTGGTCGAATTCCCCCATAGGAATGAATGGCGGGTTACCAGGGGTTGAAATCCCCCATTGAAATGAATGGCGGGCTACCAGGGATCGAGATTCCCCAATAGGAATGAATGAATGGCGGGCGACCAGGAGTCAAAATCACCCATTGAAATGAATGGCTGGCTCCCAGTGGTCGAAATCACCCATTGAAATGAATTGCGGGCTCCCAGGGGTCGAATTCCCCCATTGAAATGAATGGCGGGAGACCAGGAGTCAAAATCCCCCAAGGAAATGAATGGCGGGCTACCAGGGGTCGAAATCCGCCATTGAAATGAATGGCAGGCGCCTAGGGGTCGAAATCCCCCATTGAAATGAATGGCTGAGTCCCAGTGGTCGAAATCCCCCATTGAAATGAATGACGGGCTCCCAGGTGTCGAATTCCCCTATTGAAATGAATGGCGAGCTACCAGGGGTTGAAATTTCCCATAGAAATAAATGGCGGGTTCCCAGGGGTCGAATTCCCCTATTGAAATGAATGGCCGGGCGCCCAGGGGTCGAAATCCCCCATTGAAATGAATGGCGGGCTACCAGGGGTTGAAATCCCCCATAGGAATGAATGGAGGGTTACCAGGGGTCGAAATCCCCCATTGAAATGAATGGCGGGCTACCAGGGGTCGAAATCCCCCATTGAAATGAATGGCTGGCTACCAGGGATCGAAATCCCCCATTGAAATGAATGGCCGGCTCCCAGGGGTCGAAATCCCCATAGGAATGAATGGCGGGTTACCAGGGGTTGAAATCCCCCATTGAAATGAATGGCGGGCTACCAGGGATCGAGATTCCCCAATAGGAATGAATGAATGGCGGGCGAACAGGAGTCAAAATCACCCATTGAAATGAATGGCTGGCTCCGAGTGGCCGAAATCCCCCATTAAAATAAATCACGGGCTACCAGGGGTTTAAATCCCCCATTAAAATGAATGGTGTGCTCCCAGGGGTTGAAATTTCCCATAGAAATGAATGGCGGGTGCCCAGGGGTCGAAATCCCCCATTGAAATGAATGGCGGGCTACCAGGGGTCGAAATCCCCCATTGAAATGAATGGCCGGCTACCAGGGGTCAAAATCCCCCATTGAAATGAATGGTGGGCTCCAAGGGGTCGAATTCCCCCATTGCAATTAATTGCGGGCGACCAGGAGTCAAAATCCCCCAATGAAATGAATGGCTGGCTCCCAGTGGTCGAAATCCCCCATTGAAATGAATGACGGGCTCCTAGGGGTCGAAATCCCCTATCGAAATGAATGGTTGGCTCCCAGTGGTCGAAATCCCCCATTGAAATGAATGACGGGCTCCAAGGGGTCGAAATCCCCCATTGAAATGAATGGAGGGCTCCCAGGGGTCGGATTCCCCTATTGAAATGAATGGCGGGCTCCCAGGGGTTGAAATTTCCCATAGAAATGAATGGCGGATGCCCAGGGGTCGAAATCCTCCATTGAAATGAATGGCGGGCGCCTAGGCGTCGAAATCCCCCATTGAAATGAATGGCCGGCTAGCAGGGGTCGAAATCCCCCATTGAAAGGAATGACGGGCTCCTAGGGGTCGAAATCCCCTATTGAAATGAATGGCTGGCTCCCAGTGGTCGAATTCACCCATTGAAATGAATGACGGGCTCCAAGGGATCGAAATCCCCCATTGAAATGAATGGTGGGCTCACAGGGGTCGAATTCCCCTATTGAAATGAATGGCGGGCTCCCAGAGGTTGAAATTTCCCATAGAAATGAATGGCGGGTGCCCAGGGGTCGAATTCCCCTATTGAAATGAATGGCCGGGCGCCCAGGGGTCGAAATCCCCCATTGAAATGAATGGCGGTCTACCAGGGGTCGAAATCCCCCATAGGAATGAATGGCGGGTTACCAGCGGTCGAAATCCTCCATTGAAATTAATGGCGGGCTACCAGGGGTCGAAATCCCCCATTGAAATGAATGGCCGGCGCCTAGGGGTCGAATTCCCCCATTGAAATGAATGGCTGGCTCCCAGTGGTCGAAATCCTCCATTGAAATGAATGACGGGATACCAGGGGTCGAAATCCCCCATTGAAATGAATGACCGGCTAACAGGGGTCGAAATCCCCCATTGAAATGAATGGCGGGCTCTCAGGGGTCGAATTCCCCCATTTAAATGAATGGCTGGCTCCCAGGGGTCGAATTCCCCTATTGAAATTAATGACGTGCTCCCAGGGGTTGAAATTTCCCATTGAAATGAATGGCCGGGCGCCCAGGGGTCGAAATCCCCCATTGAAATGAATGGCGGGCTACCAGGGGTCGAAATTCCCCATTGAAATGAATGGTGGGCTCCCAGTGGTTGAATTCCCCCATTGAAATGAATGGCGGGCGACCAGGAGTCAAAATCCCCCATTGAAATGAATGGCTGGCTCCCAGTGGTCGAAATCCCCCATTGAAATAAATGGCGGGCTACCAGGGGTCGAATTCCCCCATTGAAATGAATGGCGGGCGCGCAGGAATCAAAATCCCCAAATGAAATGAATGGCGGGCTACCAGGGGTCGAATTCCCCCATTGAAATGAATGACGGGCTCCCAGGAATTAAAATCCCACAATGAAATGAATGGCGGGCTACCAGGAATCAAAATCCCCCATTGAAATGAATGGCGCGGGCGCCTCGGGGTCGAAATTCCCCATTGAAATGAATGGCAGGCTCCCAGGGGTCGAATTTCCCCATTGAAATGAATGGCGGGCACCCAGGGGTCGAAATCCCCTATTGAAATAAATGGTGGGCTAAAAGGGGTCGAAATCCACCATTGAAATGAATGGCGGCCACCCAGGTGTCAAAATCCCCCAAAGAAACGAATGGCGGGCTATCAGGGGTCGAAATCCCCCAATGAAATGAATGGCGGGCGCCCAGGGGTCAAAATCCCCCATTGAAATGAATGGCGGGCGCCCAGGAGTCATAATCCCCCAATGAAATGAATGGCGGGCTACTAGGGGTCTAAATCCCCCATTGAATTGTACGGCGGGCTACCAGGGGTCAAATTCCCCTATTGAAATGAATGGCGGGTGCCCAGGGGTCAAAATCCCCCAATGAAATGAATGGCGGGCTACCAGGGGTCGAAATCCCCCATTGAAATGAATGGCGGGCGCCCAGGGGTCGAAATCCCCCATTGAAATGAATGACGGGCTCCAAGGTGTCGAAATCCCCCATTGAAATGAATGACGGGCCCACAGGGATCAAAATCCCCCAATTAAATGAATGGCAGGCTACCAGGGGTCGAATTCCCCCATTGAAATGAAGGGCGGGCGCCCAGGGGTCGAAATCCCCCATTGAAATGAATGGCGGGCGCCCAGGGGTCGAAATCCCACATTGAAATGAATGGCTGGCTCCCAGGGGTCGAATTCCCCCATAGGAATGAATGGCGTTTTACCAGGGGTCGAAATCCCCCTTTGAAATGAATGGCGGGATACCAGGGGTCGAAATCCTTCATTGAAATGAATGGCCGGCTACCAGGGGTCGAAATCCCCCATTGAAATGAATGGCGGGCGCCTAGGGGTCGAAATCCCCCATTGAAATGAATGGCTGGCTCTTAGTGGTCGAAATCCCCCATTGAAATGAATGACGGGATACCAGGGGTCAAAATCCCCCATTGAAATGAATGGCCGGCTGCCAGGGGTCGAAATCCCCCATTGAAATGAATGGCGGGTGCCCAGGTGTCAAAATCCCCCAATGAAATTAATGGCGGGCTACCAGGGGTCGAAATCCCCCATTGAAATGAATGGCGGGCGCCCAGGGGTCGAAATCCCCCATTGAAATGAATGACGGGCTCCAAGGGGTCGAAATCCCCCATTGAAATGAATGACGGGCCCACAGGGGTCAAAATCCCCCAATGAAATGAATGGCAGGCTACCAGGGGTCGAATTCCTCCAATGAAATGAATGGCGGGCGCCCAGGAGTCGAAATCCCCCAATGAAATAAATGGCGGGCGCCCAGGGGTCGAAATCCCCCATTGAAATGAATGGCAGGCGCCCAGGAGTCATAATCCCCCAATGAAATGAATGGCGGGCTACCAGGGATGGAAATCCCCCATTGAAATGAATGGCGGGCGCCTAGGGGTCAAAATCCCCCATTGAAATGAATGGCTGGCTCCCAGAGGTTGAAATCCCCCATTGAAATGAATGACGTCCTCCTAGGGGTCGAAATCCCCCTTTGAAATGAATGGCTGGCTCCCAGTGGTCGAAATCCCGCATTGAAATGAATGGCGGTCTACCAGGGATCGCGATTCCCCCATAGAAATGAATGGTGGGCTCCCAGTGGTCGTAATCCCCCATTGAAATGAATGGCGGGCTACCAGGTTTCGAATTCCCCCATTTAAATGAATGGTGGGCTCCCAGGGGTCGAAATCCCCCATAGGAATGAATGGCGGGTCACCAGGGGTTGAAATCCCCCATTGAAATGAATGGCGGGCTACCAGGGATCGAGATTCCCCAATAGGAATGAATGAATGGCGGGCGACCAGGAGTCAAAATCACCCATTGATATGAATGGCTGGCTCCCAGTGGCCGAAATTCCCATTGAAATAAATGGCGGGCTACCAGGGGTTTAAATCCCCCATTGAAATGAATGTCGGGTGCCCAGGGGTCGAAATCCCCCATTGAAATGAATGGCGGGCTACCAGGGGTCGGAATCCCCCATTGAAATGAATGGCCGGCTACCAGGGGTCGAAATCCCCCATTGAAATGAATGGTGGGCTCCCAGGGGTCGAATTCCCCCATTGAAATGAATGGCGGGCGACCAGGAGTCAAAATCCCCCAATGAAATGAATGGCGGGCTACCAGGGGTCGAAATCCCCCATTGAAATGAATGGCGGGCTTCTGGGAGTTGAAATCCCCCATTGAAATGAATGGCTGGCTCCCAGTGGTCGAAATCCCCCATTGAAATGAATGACGGACTCCTAGGGGTCGAAATCCCCTGTTGAAATGAATGGCTGGCTCCCAGTGGTCGAAATCCCACATTGAAATGAATGACGGGCTTCAAGGGGTCGAAATCCCCCAATGAAATGAATGGAGGGTTCCCAGGGGTCGAATTCCCCTATTGAAATGAATGGCGGGCTCCCAGGGGTTGAAATTTCCCATAGAAATGAATGGCGGGTGCCCAGGGGTCGAAATCCCCCATTGAAATGAATGGCGGGCGCCCAGGAGTCATAATCCCCCAATGAAATGAATGGCGGGCTACCAGGGATGGAAATCCCCCATTGAAATGAATGGCGGGCGCCTAGGGGTCGAAATCCCCCATTGAAATGAATGGCTGGCTCCCAGAGGTTGAAATCCCCTATTGAAATGAATGAGGTCCTCCTAGGGGTCGAACTCCCCCTTTGAAATGAATGGCTGGCTCCCAGTGGTCGAAATCCCCCATCGAAATGAATGACGGGCTCCAAGGGGTCAAAATCCCCCATTGAAATGAATGGCTGGCTCCCAGTGGTCGAAATCCCCCATTGAAATGAATGGCGGTCTACCAGGGATCGCGATTCCTCCATAGAAATGAATGGTGGGCTCCCAGTGGTCGAAATCCTCCATTGAAATGAATGGCGGGCTACCAGGTTTCAAATTCCCCAATTTAAATGAATGGAGGGCTCCCAGGGGTCGAAATCCCCCATAGGAATGAATGGCGGGTTACAATGGGTTGAAATCCCCCATTGAAATGAATGGCGGGCTATAAGGGATCGAGATTCCCCAATAGGAATGAATGAATGGCGGGCGACCAGGAGTCAAAATCACCCATTGAAATGAATGGCGGGCGCCTAGGGGTCGAAATCCCCCATTGAAATGAATGGCGGGCTACCAGGGGTTTAAATCCCCCATTGAAATGAATGGCGGGCTACCAGGGGTCGAAATCCCCCATTGAAATTAATGGCGGGCGCCCAGGGGTCGAAATCCCCCATTGAAATGAATGACGGGCTCCAAGGTGTCGAAATCCCCCATTGAATTGAATGACGGGCCCACAGGGATCAAAATCCCCCAATTAAATGAATGGCAGGCTATCAGGGGTCAAATTCCCCCATTGAAATGAATGTCGGGCGCCCAGGGGTCGTAATCCCCCATTGAAATGAATGGCCGGCTACCAGGGGTCGAAATCCCCCATTGAAATGAATGGCGGGTGCCCAGGGGTCAAAAGACCCCAATGAAATGAATGGCGGGCTACCAGGGGTCAAAATCCCCCATTGAAATGAATGACGGGCTCCAAGGTGTCGAAATCCCCCATTGAATTGAATGACGGGCCCACAGGGATCAAAATCCCCCAATTAAATGAATGGCAGGCTACCAGGGGTCGAATTCCCCCATTGAAATGAATGTCGGGCGCCCAGGAGTCATAATCCCCCAATGAAATGAATGGCGGGCTACCAGGGATGGAAATCCCCCATTGAAATGAATGGCGGGCGCCTAGGGGTCGAAATCCGCCATTGAAATGAATGGCTGGCTCCCAGTCGTCGAAATCCCCCATTGAAATGAATGACGGCCTCCTAGGGGTCGAAATCCCCCTTTGAAATGAATGGCTGGCTCCCAGTGGTCGGACTCCCCCAATGAAATGAATGACGGGCTCCCATGGGTCGAAATTCCCCATTGAAATGAATGGCTGGCTCCCAGTGGTCGAAATCCCCCATTGAAATGAATGGCGGTCTACCAGGTATCGAGATTCCCCCATAGAAATGAATGGTGGGCTCCCAGTGGTCGAAATCCCCCATTGAAATGAATGTCGGGCTACCAGGGGTCGAATTCCCCCATAGAAATGAATGGTGGGCTCCCAGTGGTCGTAATCCCCCATTGAAATGAATGGCGGGCTACCAGGTTTCGAATTCCCCCATTTAAATGAATGGTGGGCTCCCAGGGGTCGAAATCCCCCATAGGAATGAATGGCGGGTCACCAGGTGTTGAAATACCCCATTGAAATGAATGGCGGGCTACCAGGGATCGAGATTCCCCAATAGGAATGAATGAATGGCGGGCGACCAGGAGTCAAAATCACCCATTGATATGAATGGCTGGCTCCCAGTGGCCGAAATTCCCATTGAAATAAATGGCGGGCTACCAGGGGTTTAAATCCCCCATTGAAATGAATGTCGGGTGCCCAGGGGTCGAAATCCCCCATTGAAATGAATGGCGGGCTACCAGGGGTCGGAATCCCCCATTGAAATGAATGGCCGGCTACCAGGGGTCGAAATCCCCCATTGAAATGAATGGTGGGCTCCCAGGGGTCGAATTCCCCCATTGAAATGAATGGCGGGCGACCAGGAGTCAAAATCCCCCAATGAAATGAATGGCGGGCTACCAGGGGTCGAAATCCCCCATTGAAATGAATGGCGGGCTTCTGGGAGTTGAAATCCCCCATTGAAATGAATGGCTGGCTCCCAGTGGTCGAAATCCCCCATTGAAATGAATGACGGACTCCTAGGGGTCGAAATCCCCTGTTGAAATGAATGGCTGGCTCCCAGTGGTCGAAATCCCACATTGAAATGAATGACGGGCTTCAAGGGGTCGAAATCCCCCAATGAAATGAATGGAGGGTTCCCAGGGGTCGAATTCCCCTATTGAAATGAATGGCGGGCTCCCAGGGGTTGAAATTTCCCATAGAAATGAATGGCGGGTGCCCAGGGGTCGAAATCCCCCATTGAAATGAATGGCGGGCGCCCAGGAGTCATAATCCCCCAATGAAATGAATGGCGGGCTACCAGGGATGGAAATCCCCCATTGAAATGAATGGCGGGCGCCTAGGGGTCGAAATCCCCCATTGAAATGAATGGCTGGCTCCCAGAGGTTGAAATCCCCTATTGAAATGAATGAGGTCCTCCTAGGGGTCGAACTCCCCCTTTGAAATGAATGGCTGGCTCCCAGTGGTCGAAATCCCCCATCGAAATGAATGACGGGCTCCAAGGGGTCAAAATCCCCCATTGAAATGAATGGCTGGCTCCCAGTGGTCGAAATCCCCCATTGAAATGAATGGCGGTCTACCAGGGATCGCGATTCCTCCATAGAAATGAATGGTGGGCTCCCAGTGGTCGAAATCCTCCATTGAAATGAATGGCGGGCTACCAGGTTTCAAATTCCCCAATTTAAATGAATGGAGGGCTCCCAGGGGTCGAAATCCCCCATAGGAATGAATGGCGGGTTACAATGGGTTGAAATCCCCCATTGAAATGAATGGCGGGCTACAAGGGATCGAGATTCCCCAATAGGAATGAATGAATGGCGGGCGACCAGGAGTCAAAATCACCCATTGAAATGAATGGCGGGCGCCTAGGGGTCGAAATCCCCCATTGAAATGAATGGCGGGCTACCAGGGGTTTAAATCCCCCATTGAAATGAATGGCGGGCTACCAGGGGTCGAAATCCCCCATTGAAATTAATGGCGGGCGCCCAGGGGTCGAAATCCCCCATTGAAATGAATGACGGGCTCCAAGGTGTCGAAATCCCCCATTGAATTGAATGACGGGCCCACAGGGATCAAAATCCCCCAATTAAATGAATGGCAGGCTATCAGGGGTCAAATTCCCCCATTGAAATGAATGTCGGGCGCCCAGGGGTCGAAATCCCCCATTGAAATGAATGGCCGGCTACCAGGGGTCGAAATCCCCCATTGAAATGAATGGCGGGTGCCCAGGGGTCAAAAGACCCCAATGAAATGAATGGCGGGCTACCAGGGGTCAAAATCCCCCATTGAAATGAATGACGGGCTCCAAGGTGTCGAAATCCCCCATTGAATTGAATGACGGGCCCACAGGGATCAAAATCCCCCAATTAAATGAATGGCAGGCTACCAGGGGTCGAATTCCCCCATTGAAATGAATGTCGGGCGCCCAGGAGTCATAATCCCCCAATGAAATGAATGGCGGGCTACCAGGGATGGAAATCCCCCATTGAAATGAATGGCGGGCGCCTAGGGGTCGAAATCCGCCATTGAAATGAATGGCTGGCTCCCAGTCGTCGAAATCCCCCATTGAAATGAATGACGGCCTCCTAGGGGTCGAAATCCCCCTTTGAAATGAATGGCTGGCTCCCAGTGGTCGGACTCCCCCAATGAAATGAATGACGGGCTCCCATGGGTCGAAATTCCCCATTGAAATGAATGGCTGGCTCCCAGTGGTCGAAATCCCCCATTGAAATGAATGGCGGTCTACCAGGTATCGAGATTCCCCCATAGAAATGAATGGTGGGCTCCCAGTGGTCGAAATCCCCCATTGAAATGAATGTCGGGCTACCAGGGGTCGAATTCCCCCATTTAAAAGAATGGTGGGCTCCCAGTGGTCGAAATCCCCCATAGGAATGAATGGCGGGTTACCAGGGGTTGAAATCCCCCATTGAAATGAATGGCGGGCTACCAGGGAACGAGATTCCCCAATAGGAATGAATGAATGGCGGGCGACCAGGAGTCAAAATCACCCATTGAAATGAATGGCGGGTGCCTAGGGGTCGAAATCCCCCATTGAAATGAATGGCGGGCTACCAGGGGTTTAAATCCCCCATTGAAATGAATGGCGGGCTACCAGGGGTCGAAATCCCCCATTAAAATTAATGGCGGGCGCCCAGGGGTCGAAATCCCCCATTGAAATGAATGACGGGCTCCAAGGTGTCGAAATCCCCCATTGAATTGAATGACGGGCCCACAGGGATCAAAATCCCCCAATTAAATGAATGGCAGGCTATCAGGGGTCAAATTCTCCCATTGAAATGAATGTCGGGCTCCCAGGAGTCGAAATCCCCCATTGAAATGAATGGCGGGCTACCAGGGGTCGAAATCCCCCATTGAAATGAATGACGGGCTCCAAGGTGTCGAAATCCCCCATTGAATTGAATGACGGGCCCACAGGGATCAAAATCCCCCAATTAAATGAATGGCAGGCTACCAGGGGTCGAATTCCCGCATTGAAATGAATGTCGGGCGCCCAGGAGTCATAATCCCCCAATGAAATGAATGGCGGGCTACCAGGGATGGAAATCCCCCATTGAAATGAATGGCGGGCGCCTAGGGGTCGAAATCCGCCATTGAAATGAATGACGGCCTCCTTGGGGTCGAAGTCCCCCTTTGAAATGAATGGCTGGCTCCCAGTGGTCGGACTCCCCCAATGAAATGAATGCGGGCTCCAAGGGGTCGAAATCCCCCATTGAAATGAATGGCTGGCTCCCAGTGGTCGAAATCCCCCATTGAAATGAATGGCGGTCTACCAGGGATCGAGATTCCCCCATAGAAATGAATGGTGGGCTCCCAGTGGTCGAAATCCCCCATTGAAATGAATGTTTGGCTACCAGGGGTCGAATTCCCCCATTTAAAAGAATGGTGGGCTCCCAGTGGTCGAAATCCCCCATAGGAATGAATGGCGGGCGACCAGGAGTCAAAATCACCCATTGATATGAATGGCTGGCTCCCAGTGGCCGAAATTCCCATTGAAATAAATGGCGGGCTACCAGGGGTTTAAATCCCCCATTGAAATGAATGTCGGGTGCCCAGGGGTCGTAATCCCCCATTGAAATGAATGGAGGGCTACCAGGGGTCGGAATCCCCCATTGAAATGAATGGCCGGCTACCAGGGGTCGAAATCCCCCATTGAAATGAATGGTGGGCTCCCAGGGGTCGAATTCCCCCATTGAAATGAATGGCGGGCGACCAGGAGTCAAAATCCCCCAATGAAATGAATGGCGGGCTACCAGGGGTCGAAATCCCCCATTGAAATGAATGGCGGGCTTCTGGGGGTTGAAATCCCCCATTGAAATGAATGGCTGGCTCCCAGTGGTCGAAATCCCCCATTGAAATGAATGACGGGCTCCTAGGGGTCGAAATCCCCTGTTGAAATGAATGGCTGGCTCCCAGTGGTCGAAATCCCACATTGAAATGAATGACGGGCTCCAAGGGGTCGAAATCCCCCATTGAAATGAATGGAGGGCTCCCAGGGGTCGAATTCCCCTATTGAAATGAATGGCGGGCTCCCAGGGGTTGAAATTTCCCATAGAAATGAATGGCGGGTGCCCAGGGGTCGAAATCCCCCATTGAAATGAATGGCGGGCGCCCAGGAGTCATAATCCCCCAATGAAATGAATGGCGGGCTACCAGGGATGGAAATCCCCCTTTGAAATGAATGGCGGGCGCCTAGGGGTCGAAATCCCCCATTGAAATGAATGGCTGGCTCCCAGAGGTTGAAATCCCCTATTGAAATGATTGACGTCCACCTAGGGGTCGAAATCCCCCTTTGAAATGAATGGCTGGCTCCCAGTGGTCGAAATCCCCCATTGAAATGAATGACGTGCTCCAAGGGGTCGAAATCCACCATTGAAATGAATGGCTGGCTCCCAGTGGTCGAAATCCCTTATTGAAATGAATGGCGTTCTACCAGGGATCGCGATTCCCCCATAGAAATGAATGGTGGGCTCCCAGTGGTCGAAATCCCCCATTGAAATGAATGGCAGGCTACCAGGTTTCGAATTCCCCCATTTAAATGAATGGTGGGCTCCCAGGGGTCGAAATCCCCCATAGGAATGAATGGCGGGTTACCAGGGGTTGAAATCCCCCATTGAAATGAATGGCGGGCTACCAGGGATCGAGATTCCCCAATAGGAATGAATGAATGGCGGGCGACCAGGAGTCAAAATCACCCATTGAAATGAATGGCGGGCGCCTAGGGGTCGAAATCCCCCATTGAAATGAATGGCGGGCTACCAGGGGTTTAAATCCCCCATTGAAATGAATGGCGGGCTACCAGGGGTCGAAATCCCCCATTGAAATTAATGGCAGGCGCCCAGGGGTCGAAATCCCCCATTGAAATGAATGACGGGCTCCAAGGTGTCGAAATCCCCCATTGAATTGAATGACGGGCCCACAGGGGTCAAAATCCCCCATTGAAATGAAGGGCGGGCGCCCAGGGGTCGAAATCCCACATTGAAATGAATGGCTGGCTCCCAGGGGTCGAATTCCCCCATAGGAATGAATGGCATTTTACCAGGGGTCGAAATCCCCCTTTGAAATGAATGGCGGGCTACCAGGGGTTGAAATCCCCCATTGAAATGAATGGCCGGCTACCAGGGGTCGAAATCCCCCATTGAAATGAATGGCGGGCGCCTAGGGGTCGAAATCCCCCATTGAAATGAATGGCTGGCTCCCAGTGGTCGAAATCCCCCATTGAAATGAATGACGGGATACCAGGGGTCAAAATCCCCAATTGAAATGAATGGCCGGCTACCAGGGGTCGAAATCCCCCATTGAAATGAATGGCGGGCGCCCAGGGGTCGAAATCCCCCATTGAAATGAATGGCGGGCTCCCAGGGGTCGAAATCCCCCATTGAAATGAATGACGGGCTCCAAGGAGTCGAAATCCCCCATTGAAATGAATGACGGGCCCACAGGGGTCAAAATCCCCCAATAAAATGAATGGCGGGCGCCCAGGGGTCGAATTCCTCCATTGAAATAAATGGCGGGCGCCCAGGAGTCGAAATCCCACATTGAAATGAATGGCGGGCGCCCAGGGGTCGAAATCCCCCATTGAAATGAATGGCGGGTGCCCAGGAGTCATAATCCCCCAATGAAATGAATGGCGGGCTACCAGGGGTCGAAATCCCCCATTGAAATGTATGGCGGACTACCAGGGGTCGAATTCCACTATTGAAATGAATGACGGGTGCCCAGGGGTCAAAATCCCCCAATGAAATGAATGGCGGGCTACCAGGGGTCGAAATCCCCCATTGAAATGAATGTTAGGCACCCAGGGGTCGAAATCCCCCATTGAAAGGAATGACGGGTTCCAAGGTGTCGAAATCTCCCATTGAAATGAATGACGGGCCCACAGGGATCAAAATCCCCCAATTAAATGAATTGCAGGCTACCAGGGGTCGAATTCCCCCATTGAAATGAAGGGCGGGCGCCCAGGGGTCGAAATCCCCCATTGAAATGAATGGCGGGCGCCCAGGGGTCGAAATCCCCCATTGAAATGAATGGCGGGCGCCCAGGAGTCATAATCCCCCATTGAAATGAATGGCTGGCTCCCAGTGGTCGAAATCCCCCATTGAAATGAATGACGGGATACCAGGGGTCGAAATCCCCCATTGAAATGAATGGCCGGCTACCAGGGGTCGAAATCCCCCATTGAAATGAATGGCGGGCGCCCAGGGGTCGAAATCCCCCATTGAAATGAATGACGGGCTCCAAGGAGTCGAAATCCCCCATTGAAATGAATGACGGGCCCACAGGGGTCAAAATCCCCCAATGAAATGAATGGCGGGTGCCCAGGGGTCGAATTCCTCCATTGAAATGAATGGCGGGCGCCCAGGGGTCGAAATCCCCCATTGAAATGAATGGCGGGTGCCCAGGAGTCATAATCCCCCAATTAAATGAATGGCGGGCTACCAGGGGTCGAAATCCCCCATTGAAATGTATGGCGGACTACCAGGGGTCGAATTCCCCTATTGAAATGAATGACGGGTGCCCAGGGGTCAAAATCCCCCAATGAAATGAATGGCGGGCTACCAGGGGTCGAAATCCCCCATTGAAATGAATGGCAGGCGCCCAGGGGTCGAAATCCCCCATTGAAAGGAATGACGGGTTCCAAGGTGTCGAAATCTCCCATTGAAATGAATGACGGGCCCACAGGGATCAAAATCCCCCAATTAAATGAATTGCAGGCTACCAGGGGTCGAATTCACCCATTGAAATGAAGGGCGGGCGCCCAGGGGTCGAAATCCCCCATTGAAATGAATGGCGGGCGCCCAGGGGTCGAAATCCCCCATTGAAATGAATGGCGGGCGCCCAGGAGTCATAATCCCCCAATGAAATGAATGGCGGGCTACCAGGGGTCGAAATCCCCCATTGAAAGTTATGGCGGGCTACCAGGGGTCGAATTCCCCTATTGAAATGAATGGCAGGTGCCCAGGGGTCAAAATCCCCCAATGAAATGAATGGCGGGCTACCAGGGGTCGAAATCCCCCATTGAATTGAATGGCGGGCGCCCAGGGGTCGAAATCCCCCATTGAAAGGAATGACGGGTTCCAAGGTGTCGAAATCTCCCATTGAAATAAATGACGGGCCCACAGGGATCAAAATCCCCCAATTAAATGAATTGCAGGCTACCAGGGGTCGAATTCCCCCATTGAAATGAATGGCGGGCGCCCAGGGGTCGAAATCCCCCATTGAAATGAATGGCGGGCGCCCAGGGGTCGAAATCCCCCATTGAAATGAATGGCGGGCGCCCAGGAGTCATAATCCCCCAATGAAATGAATGGCGGGCTACCAGGGATGGAAATCCCCCATTGAAATGAATGGCGGGCGCCTAGGGGTCAAAATCCCCCATTGAAATGAATGGCTGGCTCCCAGAGGTTGAAATCCCCCATTGAAATGAATGACGTCCTCCTAGGGGTCGAATTCCCCCTTTGAAATGAATGGCTGGCTCCCAGTGGTCGAAATCCCGCATTGAAATGAATGGCGGTCTACCAGGGATCGCGATTCCCCCATAGAAATGAATGGTGGGCTCCCAGTGGTCGTAATCCCCCATTGAAATGAATGGCGGGCTACCAGGTTTCGAATTCCCCCATTTAAATGAATGGTGGGCTCCCAGGGGTCGAAATCCCCCATAGGAATGAATGGCGGGTCACCAGGGGTTGAAATCCCCCATTGAAATGAATGGCGGGCTACCAGGGATCGAGATTCCCCAATAGGAATGAATGAATGGCGGGCGACCAGGAGTCAAAATCACCCATTGAAATGAACGGCGGGCTACCAGGGGTTTAAATCCCCCATTGAAATGAATGGCGGGCTACTAGTGGTCGAAATCCCCCATTGAAATTAATGGCGGGTGCCCAGGTGTCGAAATCCCCCATTGAAATGAATGACGGGCTCCAAGGTGTCGAAATCCCCCATTGAATTAAATGACGGGCCCACAGGGATCAAAATCCCCCAATTAAATGAATGGCAGGCTACCAGGGGTCGAATTCCTCCATTGAAATGAATGGCGGGCTACCAGGGGTCGAATTCCTCCATTGAAATGAATGGCGGGCGCCCAGGGGTCGAAATCCCCCAATGAAATGAATGGCGGGCGCCCAGGGGTCGAAATCCCCCATTGAAATGAATGGCGGGCGCCCAGGAGTCATAATCCCCCAATGAAATGAATGGCGGGCTATCAGGGGTCGAAATCCCCCATTGAAATGAATGGCGGGCGCCCAGGGGTCGAAATCCCCCATTGAAATGAATGGCGGGCGCCCAGGAGTCATAATCCCCCAATGAAATGAATGGCGGGCTACCAGGGATGGAAATCCCCCATTGAAATGAATGGCGGGCGCCTAGGGGTCGAAATCCCCCATTGAAATGAATGGCTGGCTCCCAGAGGTTGAAATCCCCCATTGAAATGAATGACGGCCTCCTAGGGGTTGAAATCCCCCTTTGAAATGAATGGCTGGCTCCCAGTGGTCGAAATCCCCCATTGAAATGAATGACGGGGTCCAAGGTGTCGAAATCCCCCATTGAAATGTATGACGGTCCCACAGGGATCAAAATCCCCCAATTAAATGAATGGCAGGCTACCAGGGGTCGAATTCCCCCATTGAAATGAATGGCGGGCGCCCAGGGGTCGAAATCCCCCATTGAAAAGAATGGCGGGCTCCCAGGGGTCGAATTCCCCCATTGAAATAAATGGCGTGCGACCAGGAGTCGAAATCCCCCATTGAAATGAATGACGGCCTCCTAGGGGTCGAAAATACCCCTTTGAAATGAATGGCTGGCTCCCAGTGGTCGAAATCCCCCATTGAAAAGAATGGCGGGCTACCAGGGGTTGAAATCCCCCATTGAAATGAATGGCGGGCGCCTAGGGGTCGAAATCCCACATTGAAATGAATGGCTGGCTAACAGGTTTCGAATTCCCCCATTTAAATGAATGGTGGGCTCCCAGGGGTCGAAATCCCCCATAGGAATGAATGGCGGGTTACCAGGGGTTGAAATCCCCCATTGAAATGAATGGCGGGCTACCAGGGATCGAGATTTCCCAATAGGAATGAATGAATGGCGGGCGACCAGGAGTCAAAATCACCCATTGAAATGGATGGCGGGCGCCTAGGGGTCGAAATCCCCCATTGAAATGAATGGCGGGCTACCAGGGGTTTAAATCCCCCATTGAAATGAATGGCGGGCTACCAGGGGTCGAAATCCCCCATTGAAATTAATGGCGGGCGCCCAGGGGTCGAAATCCCCCATTGAAATGAATGACGGGCTCCAAGGTGTCGAAATCCCCCATTGAATTGAATGACGGGCCCACAGGGGTCAAAATCCCCCAATGAAATGAATGGCAGGCTACCAGGGGTCGAATTCCTCAATTGAAATGAATGACGTGCGCCCAGGGGTCGAAATCCCCCAATGAAATGAATGGCGGGCGCCCAGGGGTCAAAATCCTCCATTGAAATGAATTGCGGGCGCCCAGGAGTCATAATCCCCCAATGAAATGAATGGCGGGCTATCAGGGGTCGAAATCCCCCATTGAAATGAATGGCGGGCGCCCAGGGGTCGAAATCCCCCATTGAAATAAATGGCGGGCGCCCAGGAGTCGAAATCCCCCATTGAAATGAATGACGGGCCCACAGTGATCAAAATCCCCCAATTAAATGAATGGCAGGCTTCCAGGGGTCGAATTCCCCCATTGAAATGAAGGGTGGGCGCCCAGGGGTCGAAATCCCCCAATGAAATGAAGGGCAGGCGCCCAGGGGTCGAAATCCCCCAATGAAATGAATGGCGGGCGCCCAGGGGTTGAAATCCCACATTGAAATGAATGGCTGGCTCCCAGGGGTCGAATTCCCCCATAGGAATGAATGGCGTTTTACCAGGGTTCGAAATTCCCCTTTGAAATGAATGGCGGGCTACCAGGGGTTGAAATCCCCCATTGAAATGAATGGCCGGCTACCAGGGGTCGAAATCCCCCATTGAAATGAATGGCGGGCGCCCAGGGGTCGAAATCCCCCATTGAAATGAATGACGGGCTCCAAGGGGTCGAAATCCCCCATTGAAATGAATGACGGGCCCACAGGGGTCAAAATCCCCCAATGAAATGAATGGCAGGCTACCAGGGGTCGAATTCCTCCAATGAAATGAATGGCGGGCGCCCAGGAGTCGAAATCCCCCAATGAAATGAATGGCGGACGCCCAGGGGTCGAAATCCCCCATTGAAATGAATGGCAGGCGCCCAGGAGTCATAATCCCCCAATGAAATGAATTGCGGGCTACCAGGGGTCGAGATCCCCCATTGAAATGTATGGCGGGCTACCAGGGGTCGAATTCCCCTATTGAAATGAATGGCGGGTGCCCAGGGGTCAAAATCCCCCAATGAAATGAATGGCGGGCTACCAGGGGTCGAAATCCCCCATTGAAATGAATGGCGGGCGCCCAGGGGTACAAATCCCCCATTGAAAGGAATGACGGGTTCCAAGGTGTCGAAATCTCCCATTGAAATGAATGATGGGCCCACAGGGATCAAAATCCCCCAATTAAATGAATTGCAGGCTACCAGGGGTCGAATTCCCCCATTGAAATGAATGGCGGGTGCCCAGGGGTCGAAATCCCCCATTGAAATGAATGGCGGGCGCCCAGGGGTCGAAATCCCCCATTGAAATGAATGGCGGGCGCCCAGGAGTCATAATCCCCCAATGAAATGAATGGCGGGCTACCAGGGATGGAAATCCCCCATTGAAATGAATGGCGGGCGCCTAGGGGTCAAAATCCCCCATTGAAATGAATGGCTGGCTCCCAGAGGTTGAAATCCCCCATTGAAATGAATGACGTCCTCCTAGGGGTCGAAATCCCCCTTTGAAATGAATGGCTGGCTCCCAGTGGTCGAAATCCCGCATTGAAATGAATGGCGGTCTACCAGGGATCGCGATTCCCCCATAGAAATGAATGGTGGGCTCCCAGTGGTCGTAATCCCCCATTGAAATGAATGGCGGGCTACCAGGTTTCGAATTCCCCCATTTAAATGAATGGTGGGCTCCCAGGGGTCGAAATCCCCCATAGAAATGAATGGCGGGTCACCAGGGGTTGAAATCCCCCATTGAAATGAATGGCGGGCTACCAGGGATCGAGATTCCCCAATAGGAATGAATGAATGGCGGGCGACCAGGAGTCAAAATCACCCATTGAAATGAACGGCGGGCTACCAGGGGTTTAAATCCCCCATTGAAATGAATGGCGGGCTACCAGTGGTCGAAATCC
The DNA here is from genome assembly GCF_051991255.1 of Vanacampus margaritifer. Classification (NCBI taxonomy): domain Eukaryota; kingdom Metazoa; phylum Chordata; class Actinopteri; order Syngnathiformes; family Syngnathidae; genus Vanacampus; species Vanacampus margaritifer. The sequence continues at coordinate 1,520,077 of NC_135441.1, read as the reverse complement.
CCCATTGAAATTAATGGCGGGCGCCCAGGTGTCGAAATCCCCCATTGAAATGAATGACGGGCTCCAAGGTGTCGAAATCCCCCATTGAATTTAATGACGGGCCCACAGGGATCAAAATCCCCCAATTAAATGAATGGCAGGCTACCAGGGGTCGAATTCCTCCATTGAAATGAATGGCGGGCTACCAGGGGTCGAATTCCTCCATTGAAATGAATGGCGGGCGCCCAGGGGTCGAAATCCCCCAATGAAATGAATGGCGGGCGCCCAGGGGTCGAAATCCCCCATTGAAATGAATGGCGGGCGCCCAGGAGTCATAATCCCCCAATGAAATGAATGGCGGGCTATCAGGGGTCGAAATCCCCCATTGAAATGAATGGCAGGCGCCTAGGGGTCGAAATCCCCCATTGAAATGAATGGCTGGCTCCCAGAGGTTGAAATCCCCCATTGAAATGAATGACGGCCTCCTAGGGGTCGAAATCCCCCTTTGAAATGAATGGCTGGCTCCCAGTGGTCGAAATCCCCCATTGAAATGAATGACGGGGTCCAAGGTGTCGAAATCCCCCATTGAAATGAATGACGGTCCCACAGGGATCAAAATCCCCCAATTAAATGAATGGCAGGCTACCAGGGGTCGAATTCCCCCATTGAAATGAATGGCGGGCGCCCAGGGGTCGAAATCCCCCATTGAAAAGAATGGCGGGATCCCAGGGGTGGAATTCCCTTATTGAAATGAATGGCGTGCGACCAGGAGTCGAAATCCCCCATTGAAATGAATGACGGCCTCCTAGGGGTCGAAAATACCCCTTTGAAATGAATGGCTGGCTCCCAGTGGTCGAAATCCCCCATTGAAATGAATGGCGGGCTACCAGGGGTTGAAATCCCCCATTGAAATGAATGGCGGGCGCCTAGGGGTCGAAATCCCCCATTGAAATGAATGGCTGGCTCCCAGTGGTCGAAATCCCCCATTGAAATGATTGACGTGATACCAGGGGTCGAAATCCCCCATTGAAATGAATGGCCGGCTACCAGGGGTCGAAATCCCCCATTGAAATGAATGGCGGGCTCCCAGGGGTCGAAATCCCCCATTGAAATGAATGACGGGCTCCAAGGAGTCGAAATCCCCCATTGAAATGAATGACGGGCCCACAGGGGTCAAAATCCCCCAATAAAATGAATGGCGGGCGCCCAGGGGTCGAATTCCTCCATTGAAATGAATGGCGGGCGCCCAGGAGTCGAAATCCCACATTGAAATGAATGGCGGGCGCCCAGGGGTCGAAATCCCCCATTGAAATGAATGGCGGGTGCCCAGGAGTCATAATCCCCCAATGAAATGAATGGCGGGCTACCAGGGGTCGAAATCCCCGATTGAAATGTATGGCGGACTACCAGGGGTCGAATTCCCCTATTGAAATGAATGACGGGTGCCCAGGGGTCAAAATCCCCCAATGAAATGAATGGCGGGCTACCAGGGGTCGAAATCCCCCATTGAAATGAATAACAGGCGCCCAGGGGTCGAAATCCCCCATTGAAAGGAATGACGGGTTCCAAGGTGTCGAAATCTCCCATTGAAATGAATGACGGGCCCACAGGGATCAAAATCCCCCAATTAAATGAATTGCAGGCTACCAGGGGTCGAATTCCCCCATTGAAATGAAGGGCGGGCGCCCAGGGGTCGAAATCCCCCATTGAAATGAATGGCGGGCGCCCAGGAGTCATAATCCCCCAATGAAATGAATGGCGGGCTACCAGGGGTCGAAATCCCCCATTGAAAGTTATGGCGGGCTACCAGGGGTCGAATTCCCCTATTGAAATGAATGGCAGGTGCCCAGGGGTCAAAATCCCCCAATGAAATGAATGGCGGGCTACCAGGGGTCGAAATCCCCCATTGAATTGAATGGCGGGCGCCCAGGGGTCGAAATCCCCCATTGAAAGGAATGACGGGTTCCAAGGTGTCGAAATCTCCCATTGAAATGAATGACGGGCCCACAGGGATCAAAATCCCCCAATTAAATGAATTGCAGTCTACCAGGGGTCGAATTCCCCCATTGAAATGAATGGCGTGCGCCCAGGAGTCATAATCCCCCAATGAAATGAATGGCGGGCTACCAGGAGTCAAAATCACCCATTGAAATGAATGGCTGGCTCCCAGTGGTCGAAATCCCCCATTGAAATGAATGACGGGGTCCAAGGTGTCGAAATCCCCCATTGAAATGAATGACGGTCCCACAGGGATCAAAATCCCCCAATTAAATGAATGGCAGGCTACCAGGGGTCGAATTCCCCCATTGAAATGAATGGCGGGCGCCCAGGGGTCGAAATCCCCCATTGAAAAGAATGGCGGGCTCCCAGGGGTGGAATTCCCTTATTGAAATGAATGGCGTGCGACCGGGAGTCGAAATCCCCCATTGAAATGAATGACGGCCTCCTAGGGGTGGAAAATACCCCTTTGAAATGAATGGCTGGCTCCCAGTGGTCGAAATCCCCCATTGAAATGAATGGCGGGCTACCAGGGGTTGAAATCCCACATTGAAATGAATGGCGGGCGCCTAGGGGTCGAAATCCCCCATTGAAATGAATGGCTGGCTCCCAGTGGTCGAAATCCCCCATTGAAATGAATGACGGGATACCAGGGGTCGAAATCCCCCATTGAAATGAATGGCCGGCTACCAGGGGTCGAAATCCCCCATTGAAATGAATGGCGGGCTCCCAGGGGTCGAAATCCCCCATTGAAATGAATGACGGGCTCCAAGGAGTCGAAATCCCCCATTGAAATGAATGACGGGCCCACAGGGGTCAAAATCCCCCAATAAAATGAATGGCGGGCGCCCAGGGGTCGAATTCCTCGATTGAAATGAATGGCGGGCGCCCAGGAGTCGAAATCCCACATTGAAATGAATGGCGGGCGCCCAGGGGTCGAAATCCCCCATTGAAATGAATGGCGGGTGCCCAGGAGTCATAATCCCCCAATGAAATTAATGGCGGGCTACCAGGGGTCGAAATCCCCCATTGAAATGTATGGCGGACTACCAGGGGTCGAATTCCCCTATTGAAATGAATGACGGGTGCCCAGGGGTCAAAATCCCCCAATGAAATGAATGGCGGGCTACCAGGGGTCGAAATCCCCCATTGAAATGAATGGCAGGCGCCCAGGGGTCGAAATCCCCCATTGAAAGGAATGACGGGTTCCAAGGTGTCGAAATCTCCCATTGAAATGAATGACGGGCCCACAGGGATCAAAATCCCCCAATTAAATGAATTGCAGGCTACCAGGGGTCGAATTCCCCCATTGAAATGAAGGGCGGGCGCCCAGGGGTCGAAATCCCCCATTGAAATGAATGGCGGGCGCCCAGGGGTCGAAATCCCCCATTGAAATGAATGGCGGGCGCCCAGGAGTCATAATCCCCCAATGAAATGAATGGCGGGCTACCAGGGGTCGAAATCCCCCATTGAAAGTTATGGCGGGCTACCAGGGGTCGAATTCCCCTATTGAAATGAATGGCAGGTGCCCAGAGGTCAAAATCCCCCAATGAAATGAATGGCGGGCTACCAGGGGTCGAAATCCCCCATTGAATTGAATGGCGGGCGCCCAGGGGTCGAAATCCCCCATTGAAAGGAATGACGGGTTCCAAGGTGTCGAAATCTCCCATTGAAATGAATGACGGGCCCACAGGTATCAAAATCCCCCAATTAAATGAATTGCAGTCTACCAGGGGTCGAATTCCCCCATTGAAATGAATGGCGTGCGCCCAGGAGTCATAATCCCCCAATGAAATGAATGGCGGGCTACCAGGAGTCAAATTCACCCATTGAAATGAATGGCGGGCGCCTAGGGGTCGAAATCCCCCATTGAAATGAATGGCTGGCTCCCAGTGGCCGAAATCCCCATTGAAATAAATGGCGGGCTACCAGGGGTTTAAATCCCCCATTGAAATGAATGTCGGGTGCCCAGGGGTCGAAATCCCCCATTGAAATGAATGGCGGGCTACCAGGGGTCGAAATCCCCCATTGAAATGAATGTCCGGCTACCAGGGGTCGAAATCCCCCATTGAAATGAATGGTGGGCTCCCAGGGGTCGAATTCCCCCATTGAAATGAATGGCGGGCGACCAGGAGTCAAAATCCCCCAATGAAATGAATGGCAGGCTACCAGGGGTCGAAATCCCCCATTGAAATGAATGGCGGGCTTCTAGGGGTTGAAATCCCCCATTGAAATGAATGGCTGGCTCCCAGTGGTCGAAATCCCCCATTGAAATGAATGACGGGCTCCTAGGGGTCGAAATCCCCTGTTGAAATGAATGGCTGGCTCCCAGTGGTCGAAATCCCCCATTGAAATGAATGACGGGCTCCCAGGGGTTGAAATTTCCCATAGAAATAAATGGCGGGTGACCAGGGGTCGAATTCCCCTATTGAAATGAATGGCCGGGCGCCCAGGGGTCGAAATCCCCCATTGAAATGAATGGCGGGCTACCAGGGGTCGAAATCCCCCATAGGAATGAATGGCGAGTTACCATAGGTCGAAATCCTCCATTGAAATGAATGGCAGGCTACCAGGGGTCGAATTCCCCCATTGAAATGAATGGCGGGTGCCCAGGGGTCAAAATACCCCAATGAAATGAATGGTGGGCTACCAGGGGTCAAAATCCCCAATTGAAATGAATGACGGGCTCCAAGGGGTCGAAATCCCCCATTGAAATGAATGACGGGCCCACAGGGGTCAAAATCCCCCAATGAAATGAATGGCAGGCTACCAGGGGTCGAATTCCTCCATTGAAATGAATGGCGGGCGCCCAGGGGTCGAAATCCCCCAATGAAATGAATGGCGGGCGCCCAGGGGTCGAAATTCCCCATTGAAATGAATGGCGGGCGCCCAGGAGTCATAATCCCCCAATGAAATGAATGGCGGGCTATCAGGGGTCGAAATCCCCCATTGAAATGAATGGCGGGCGCCCAGGCGTCGAAATCCCCCATTGAAATGAATGGCGGGCTCCCAGGAGTCATAATCCCCCAATGAAATGAATGGCGGGCTACCAGGGATGGAAATCCCCCATTGAAATGAATGGCGGGCGCCTAGGGGTCGAAATCCCCCATTGAAATTAATGGCTGGCTCCCAGAGGTTGAAATCCCCCATTGAAATGAATGACGGCGTCCTAGGGGTCGAAATCCCCCTTTGAAATGAATGGCTGGCTCCCAGTGGTCGAAATCCCCCATTGAAATGAATGACGGGCTCCAAGGGGTCGAATTCCCCCATTGAAATTAATGGCTGACTCCCAGAGGTTGAAATCCCCCATTGAAATGAATGACGGCGTCCTAGGGGTCGAAATCCCCCTTTGAAATGAATGGCTGGCTTCCAGTGGTCGAAATCCCTTATTGAAATGTATGGCAGTCTACCAGGGATTGAGATTCCCCCATAGAAATGAATGGTGGGCTCCCAGTGGTCGAAATCCCCCATTGAAATGAATGGCGGGCTACCAGGGGTCGAATTCCCCCATTTAAATGAATGGTGGGCTCCCAGGGGTTGAAATCCCCCATAGGAATGAATGGCGGATTACCAGGGGTTGAAATCCCCCATTGAAATGAATGGCAGGCTACCAGGGATCGAGATTCCCCAATAGGAATGAATGAATGGCGGGCGACCAGGAGTCAAAATCACCCATTGAAATGAATGGCGGGCGACTAGGGGTCGAAATCCCCAATTGAAATGAATGGCGGGCTACCAGGGGTTTAAATCCCCCATTGAAATGAATGGCGGGCTAACAGGGGTCAAAATCCCCCATTGAAATGAATGGCGGGCGCCCAGGGGTCGAAATCCCCCATTGAAATGAATGACGGGGTCCAAGGTGTCGAAATCCCCCATTGAAATGAATGAAGGGCCCACAGGGATCAAAATCCCCCAAATAAATGAATGGCAGGCTACCAGGGGTCGAATTCCCCCATTGAAATGAATGGCGGGCGCCCAGGTGTCGAAATCCCCCATTGAAATGAATGGCGGGCTCCCAGGGGTCGAATTCCCCCATTGAAATGAATGGCGTGCGACCAGGAGTCGAAATCCCCCATTGAAATGAATGACGGCCTCCTAGGGTTCGAAATCCCCCTTTGAAATGAATGGCTGGCTCCCAGTGGTCGAAATCCCCCATTGAAATGAATGGCGTGCTACCAGGGGTTGAAATCCCCCATTGAAATGAATGGCGGGCATCTAGGGGTCGAAATCCCCCATTGAAATGAATGGCGGGCTACCAGGAGTCGAAATCCCCCATAGGAATGAATGGCGTTTTACCAGGGGTCGAAATCCCCCATTGAAATGAATGGCGGGCTACCAGGGGTCGAAATCCCCCATTGAAATGAATGGCCGGCTACCAGAGGTCGAAATCCCCCATTGAAATGAATTGCGGGCGCCTAGGGGTCGAAATCCCACATTGAAATGAATGGCTGGCTCCCAGTGGTCGAATTCCCCCATTGAAATGAATGACGGGATACCAGGGGTCGAAATCCCCCATTGAAATGAATGGCGGGCGCCCAGGAGTCATAATCCCACAATGAAATGAATGGCGGGCTACCAGGGGTCGAAATCCCCCATTGAAATTTATGGCGGGCTACCAGGGGTCGAATTCCCCTATTGAAATGAATTGCAGGTGCCCAGGGGTCAAAATCCCCCAATGAAATGAATGGCGGGCTACCAGGGGTCGAAATCCCCCATTGAAATGAATGGCGGGCGCCCAGGGGTCGAAATCCCCCATTGAAAGGAATGACGGAATCCAAGGTGTCGAAATCTCCCATAGAAATGAATGACGGGCCCACAGGGATAAAAATCCCCCAATTAAATGAATTGCAGGCTACCAGAGGTCGATTTCCCCATTGAAATGAATGGCGGGCGCCCAGGGGTCGAAATCCCCATTGAAATAAATGGCGGGCGCCCAGGAGTCATAATCCCCCAATGAAATGAATGGCGGGCTACCAGGAGTCAAAATCACCCATTGAAATGAATGGCGGGCGCCTAGGGGTCGAAATACCCCATTGAAATGAATGGCTGGCTCCCAGTGGCCGAAATTTCCATTGAAATAAATGGCGGGCTACCAGGGGTTTAAATCCCCCATTGAAATGAATGTCGGGTGCCCAGGGGTCGAAATCCCCCATTGAAATGAATGGCGGGCTACCAGGGGTCGAAATCCCCCATTGAAATGAATGACGGCGTCCTAGGGGTCGAAATCCCCCTTTGAAATGAATGGCTGGCTCCCAGTGGTCGAAATCCCTTATTGAAATGTATGGCAGTCTACCAGGGATTGAGATTCCCCCATAGAAATGAATGGTGGGCTCCCAGTGGTCGAAATCCCCCATTGAAATGAATGGCGGGCTTCTAGGGGTCGAAATCCCCCATTGAAATGAATGGCTGGCTCCCAGTGGTCAAAATCCCCCATTGAAATGAATGACGGGCTCCCAGGGGTTGAAATTTCCCATAGAAATGAATGGCGGGTGCCCAGGGTTCGAATTCCCCTATTGAAATGAATGGCCGGGCGCCCAGGGGTCGAAATCCCCCATTGAAATGAATGGCGGGCTACCAGGGGTCGAAATCCCCCATAGGAAAGTATGGCGGGTTACCAGCGGTCGAAATCCTCCATTGAAATGAATGGCAGGCTACCAGGGGTCGAATTCCCCCATTGAAATGAATGACGGGTGCCCAGGGGTCAAAATACCCCAATGAAATGAATGGCGGTATACCAGGGGTCGAAATCCCCCATTGAAATGAATGACGGGCTCCAAGGGGTCGAAATCCCCCATTGAAATGAATGGTGGGCTCCCAGGGGTTGAATTCCCCCATTGAAATGAATGGCGGGCGACCAGGAGTCAAAATCCCCCAATGAAATGAATGGCGGGCTACCAGGGGTCGAAATCCCCCATTGAAATGAATGGCGGGCTTCTAGGGGTCGAAATCCCCCATTGAAAATAATGGCTGGCTCCCAGTGGTCGAATTCCTCCACTGAAATGAATGGCGGGCGCCCAGGGGTTGAAATCCCCCAATGAAATGAATGGCGGGCGCCCAGGGGTCGAAATCCCCCATTGAAATGAATTGCGGGCGCCCAGGAGTCATAATCCCCCAATGAAATGAATGGCGGTCTACCAGGGATTGAGATTCCCCCATAGAAATGAATGGTGGGCTCCCAGTGGTCGAATTCCTCCACTGAAATGAATGGCGGGCGCCCAGGGGTTGAAATCCCCCAATGAAATGAATGGCTGGCTCCCAGTGGTCGAAATCCCTTATTGAAATGTATGGCAGTCTACCAGGGATTGAGATTCCCCCATAGAAATGAATGGTGGGCTCCCAGTGGTCGAAATCCCCCATTGAAATGAATGGCGGGCTACCAGGGGTCGAATTCCCCCATTTAAATGAATGGTGGGCTCCCAGGGGTTGAAATCCCCCATAGGAATGAATGGCGGATTACCAGGGGTTGAAATCCCCCATTGAAATGAATGGCAGGCTACCAGGGATCGAGATTCCCCAATAGGAATGAATGAATGGCGGGCGACCAGGAGTCAAAATCACCCATTGAAATGAATGGCGGGCGACTAGGGGTCGAAATCCCCAATTGAAATGAATGGCGGGCTACCAGGGGTTTAAATCCCCCATTGAAATGAATGGCGGGCTAACAGGGGTCAAAATCCCCCATTGAAATGAATGGCGGGCGCCCAGGGGTCGAAATCCCCCATTGAAATGAATGACGGGGTCCAAGGTGTCGAAATCCCCCATTGAAATGAATGAAGGGCCCACAGGGATCAAAATCCCCCAAATAAATGAATGGCAGGCTACCAGGGGTCGAATTCCCCCATTGAAATGAATGGCGGGCGCCCAGGTGTCGAAATCCCCCATTGAAATGAATGGCGGGCTCCCAGGGGTCGAATTCCCCCATTGAAATGAATGGCGTGCGACCAGGAGTCGAAATCCCCCATTGAAATGAATGACGGCCTCCTAGGGTTCGAAATCCCCCTTTGAAATGAATGGCTGGCTCCCAGTGGTCGAAATCCCCCATTGAAATGAATGGCGTGCTACCAGGGGTTGAAATCCCCCATTGAAATGAATGGCGGGCATCTAGGGGTCGAAATCCCCCATTGAAATGAATGGCGGGCTACCAGGAGTCGAAATCCCCCATAGGAATGAATGGCGTTTTACCAGGGGTCGAAATCCCCCATTGAAATGAATGGCGGGCTACCAGGGGTCGAAATCCCCCATTGAAATGAATGGCCGGCTACCAGAGGTCGAAATCCCCCATTGAAATGAATTGCGGGCGCCTAGGGGTCGAAATCCCACATTGAAATGAATGGCTGGCTCCCAGTGGTCGAATTCCCCCATTGAAATGAATGACGGGATACCAGGGGTCGAAATCCCCCATTGAAATGAATGGCGGGCGCCCAGGAGTCATAATCCCACAATGAAATGAATGGCGGGCTACCAGGGGTCGAAATCCCCCATTGAAATTTATGGCGGGCTACCAGGGGTCGAATTCCCCTATTGAAATGAATTGCAGGTGCCCAGGGGTCAAAATCCCCCAATGAAATGAATGGCGGGCTACCAGGGGTCGAAATCCCCCATTGAAATGAATGGCGGGCGCCCAGGGGTCGAAATCCCCCATTGAAAGGAATGACGGAATCCAAGGTGTCGAAATCTCCCATAGAAATGAATGACGGGCCCACAGGGATAAAAATCCCCCAATTAAATGAATTGCGGGCTACCAGAGGTCGATTTCCCCATTGAAATGAATGGCGGGCGCCCAGGGGTCGAAATCCCCATTGAAATAAATGGCGGGCGCCCAGGAGTCATAATCCCCCAATGAAATGAATGGCGGGCTACCAGGAGTCAAAATCACACATTGAAATGAATGGCGGGCGCCTAGGGGTCGAAATACCCCATTGAAATGAATGGCTGGCTCCCAGTGGCCGAAATTTCCATTGAAATAAATGGCGGGCTACCAGGGGTTTAAATCCCCCATTGAAATGAATGTCGGGTGCCCAGGGGTCGAAATCCCCCATTGAAATGAATGGCGGGCTACCAGGGGTCGAAATCCCCCATTGAAATGAATGGCCGGCTACCAGGGGTCGAAATCCCCCATTGAAATGAATGGTGGGCTCCCAGGGGTCTAATTCCCCCATTGAAATGTATGGCGGGCGACCAGGAGTCAAAATCCCCCAATGAAATGAATGGCGGGCTACCAGGGGTCGAAATCCCCCATTGAAATGAATGGCGGGCTTCTAGGGGTCGAAATCCCCCATTGAAATGAATGGCTGGCTCCCAGTGGTCAAAATCCCCCATTGAAATGAATGACGGGCTCCCAGGGGTTGAAATTTCCCATAGAAATGAATGGCGGGTGCCCAGGGTTCGAATTCCCCTATTGAAATGAATGGCCGGGCGCCCAGGGGTCGAAATCCCCCATTGAAATGAATGGCGGGCTACCAGGGGTCGAAATCCCCCATAGGAAAGTATGGCGGGTTACCAGCGGTCGAAATCCTCCATTGAAATGAATGGCAGGCTACCAGGGGTCGAATTCCCCCATTGAAATGAATGACGGGTGCCCAGGGGTCAAAATACCCCAATGAAATGAATGGCGGTATACCAGGGGTCGAAATCCCCCATTGAAATGAATGACGGGCTCCAAGGGGTCGAAATCCCCCATTGAAATGAATGGTGGGCTCCCAGGGGTTGAATTCCCCCATTGAAATGAATGGCGGGCGACCAGGAGTCAAAATCCCCCAATGAAATGAATGGCGGGCTACCAGGGGTCGAAATCCCCCATTGAAATGAATGGCGGGCTTCTAGGGGTCGAAATCCCCCATTGAAAATAATGGCTGGCTCCCAGTGGTCGAATTCCTCCACTGAAATGAATGGCGGGCGCCCAGGGGTTGAAATCCCCCAATGAAATGAATGGCGGGCGCCCAGGGGTCGAAATCCCCCATTGAAATGAATTGCGGGCGCCCAGGAGTCATAATCCCCCAATGAAATGAATGGCGGTCTACCAGGGATTGAGATTCCCCCATAGAAATGAATGGTGGGCTCCCAGTGGTCGAAATCCCCCATTGAAATGAATGGCGGGCTACCAGGGGTCGAATTCCCCCATTTAAATGAATGGTGGGCTCCCAGGGGTCGAAATCCCCCATAGGAATGAATGGCGGGCTACCAGGGGTTGAAATCCCCCATTGAAATGAATGGCGGGCTACCAGGGATCGAGATTCCCCAATAGGAATGAATGAATGGCGGGCGACCAGGAGTCAAAATCACCCATTGAAATGAATGGCGGGCGCCTAGGGGTCGAAATCCCCCATTGAAATGAATGGCGGGCTACCAGGGGTTTAAATCCCCCATTGAAATGAATGGCGGGCTAACAGGGGTCGAAATCCTCCATTGAAATGAATGGCGGGCGCCCAGGGGTTGAAATCCCCCATTGAAATGAATGACGGGGTCCAAGGTGTCGAAATCCCCCATTGAAATGAATGACGGGCCCACAGGGATCAAAATCCCCCAATTAAATGAATGGCAGGCTACCAGGGGTCGAATTTCCCCATTGAAATGAATGGCGGGCGCCCAGGGGTCGAAATCCCCCATTGAAATGAATGGCGTGCGACCAGGAGTCGAAATCCCCCATTGAAATGAATGACGGCCTCCTAGGGTTCGAAATCCCCCTTTGAAATGAATGGCTGGCTCCCAGTGGTCGAAATCCCCCATTGAAATGAATGGCGTGCTACCAGGGGTTAAAATCCCCCATTGAAATGAATGGCGGGCGCCTAGGGGTCGAAATCCCCCATTGAAATGAATGGCGGGCTACCAGGGGTCGAAATCCCCCATAGGAATGAATTTCGTTTTACCAGGGGTCGAAATCCCCCATTGAAATGAATGGCGGGCTACCAGGGGTCGAAATCCCCCATTGAAATGAATGGCCGGCTACCAGGGGTCGAAATCCCCCATTGAAATGAATGGCGGGCGCCTAGGGGTCGAAATCCCCCATTGAAATGAATGGCTGGCTCCCAGTGGTCGAAATCCCCCATTGAAATGAATGACGGGATACCAGGGGTCGAAATCCCCCATTGAAATGAATGGCCGGCTACCAGGGGTCGAAATCCCCCAATGAAATGAATGGCGGTTGCCCAGGGGTCAAAATCCCCCAATGAAATGAATGGCGGGCTACCAGGGGTCGAAATCCCCCATTGAAATGAATGGCGGGCGCCCAGGGGTCGAAATCCCCCATTGAAATGAATGACGGGCTCCAAGGGGTCGAAATCCCCCATTGAAATGAATGACGGGCCCACAGGGGTCAAAATCCCCCAATGAAATGAATGGCAGGCTACCAGGGGTCGAATTCCTCCATTGAAATGAATGGCGGGCGCCCAGGAGTCGAAATCCCCCAATGAAAGAGAATGGCGGGTGCCCAGGGGTCGAAATCCCCCATTGAAATGAATGGCGGGCGCCCAGGAGTCATAATCCCCCAATGAAATGAATGGCGGGCTACCAGGGGTCGAAATCCCCCATTGAAATGTATGGCGGGCTACCAGGGGTCGAATTCCCCTATTGAAATGAATGTCGGGTGCCCAGGGGTCAAAATCCCCCAATGAAATGAATGGCGGGCTACCAAGGGTCGAAATCCCCCATTGAAATGAATGGCGGGCGCCCAGGGGTCGAAATCCCCCATTGAAAGGAATGACGGGTTCCAAGGTGTCGAAATCTCCCATTGAAATGAATGACGGGCCCACAGGGATCAAAATCCCCCAATTAAATGAATTGCAGGCTACCAGGGGTCAAATTCCCCCATTGAAATGAATGGCGGGCGCCCAGGGGTCGCAATCCCCCATTGAAATGAATGGCGGGCGCCCAGGGGTCGAAATCCCTAATTGAAATGAATGGCGGGCGCCCAGGAGTCATAATCCCCCAATGAAATAAATGGCGGGCTACCAGGGGTCGAAATCCCCCATTGAAATGTATGGCGGGCTACCAGGGGTCGAATTCCCCTATTGAAATGAATGGCAGGTGCCCAGGGGTCAAAATCCCCCAATGAAATGAATGGCGGGCTACCAGGGGTCGAAATCCCCCATTGAAATGAATGGCGGGCGCCCAGGGGTCGAAATCCCCCATTGAAATGAATGACGGGCTCCAAGGGGTCGAAATCCCCCATTGAAATGAATGACGGGCCCACAGGGGTCAAAATCCCCCAATGAAATGAATGGCAGGCTACCAGGGGTCGAATTCCTCCATTGAAATGAATGGCGGGCGCCCAGGAGTCGAAATCCCCCAATGAAATGAATGGCGGGCGCCCAGGGGTCGAAATCCCCCATTGAAATGAATGGCGGGCGCCCAGGAGTCATAATCCCCCAATGAAATGAATGGCGGGCTACCAGGGGTCGAAATCCCCCATTGAAATGTATGGCGGGCTACCAGGGGTCGAATTCCCCTATTGAAATGAATGGCGGGTGCCCAGGGGTCAAAATCCCCCAATGAAATGAATGGCGGGCGCCCAGGGGTCGAAATCCCCCATTGAAAGGAATGACGGGTTCCAAGGTGTCGAAATCTCCCATTGAAATAAATAACGGGCCCACAGGGATCAAAATCCCCCAATTAAATGAATTGCAGGCTACCAGGGGTCAAATTCCCCCATTGAAATGAATGGCGGGCGCCCAGGGGTCGAAATCCCCCATTGAAATGAATGGCGGGCGCCCAGGGGTCGAAATCCCCCATTGAAAGGAATGACGGGTTCCAAGGTGTCGAAATCTCCCATTGAAATGAATGACGGGCCCACAGGGATCAAAATCCCCCAATTAAATGAATTGCAGGCTACGAGGGGTCGAATTCCCCCATTGAAATGAATGGCGGGCTACCAGGGATGGAAATCCCCCATTGAAATGAATGGCGGGCGCCTAGGGGTCGAAATCCCCCATTGAAATAAATGGCTGGCTCCCAGTGGCCGAAATCCCCATTGAAATAAATGGCGGGCTACCAGGGGTTTAAATCCCCCATTGAAATGAATGTCGGGTGCCCAGGGGTCGAAATCCCCCATTGAAATGAATGGCGGGCTACCAGGGGTCGAAATCCCCCATTGAAATGAATGGCCGGCTACCAGGGGTCGAAATCCCCCATTGAAATGAATGGTGGGCTCCCAGGGGTCGAATTCCCCCATTGAAATAAATGGCTGGCTCCCAGTGGTCGAAATCCCCCATTGAAATGAATGACGGGCTCCTAGGGGTTGAAATCCCCTATTGAAATGAATGGCGGGCTACCAGGGGTCGAAATCCCCCATTGAAATGAATGGCGGGCTACCAGGGATCGAGATTCCCCAATAGGAATGAATGAATGGCGGGCGACCAGGAGTCAAAATCACCCATTGAAATGAACGGCGGGCTACCAGGGGTTTAAATCCCCCATTGAAATGAATGGCGGGCTACCAGTGGTCGAAATCCCCCATTGAAATTAATGGCGGGCGCCCAGGTGTCGAAATCCCCCATTGAAATGAATGACGGGCTCCAAGGTGTCGAAATCCCCCATTGAATTTAATGACGGGCCCACAGGGATCAAAATCCCCCAATTAAATGAATGGCAGGCTACCAGGGGTCGAATTCCTCCATTGAAATGAATGGCGGGCTACCAGGGGTCGAATTCCTCCATTGAAATGAATGGCGGGCGCCCAGGGGTCGAAATCCCCCAATGAAATGAATGGCGGGCGCTCAGGGGTCGAAATCCCCCATTGAAATGAATGGCGGGCGCCCAGGAGTCATAATCCCCCAATGAAATGAATGGCGGGCTATCAGGGGTCGAAATCCCCCATTGAAATGAATGGCGGGCGCCCAGGGGTCGAAATCCCCCATTGAAATGAATGGCGGGCGCCCAGGAGTCATAATCCCCCAATGAAATGAATGGCGGGCTACCAGGGATGGAAATCCCCCATTGAAATGAATGGCGGGCGCCTAGGGGTCGAAATCCCCCATTGAAATGAATGGCTGGCTCCCAGAGGTTGAAATCCCCCATTGAAATGAATGACGTCCTCCTAGGGGTCGAAATCCCCCTTTGAAATGAATGGCTGGCTCCCAGTGGTCGAAATCCCCCATTGAAATGAATGACGGGGTCCAAGGTGTCGAAATCCCCCATTGAAATGAATGACGGTCCCACAGGGATCAAAATCCCCCAATTAAATGAATGGCAGGCTACCAGGGGTCGAATTCCCCCATTGAAATGAATGGTGGGCGCCCAGGGGTCGAAATCCCCCATTGAAAAGAATGGCGGGCTCCCAGGGGTCGAATTCCCTTATTGAAATGAATGGCGTGCGACTAGGAGTCGAAATCCCCCATTGAAATGAATGACGGCCTCCTAGGGGTCGAAATCCCCCATTGAAATGAATGACGGGATACCAGGGGTCGAAATCCCCCATTGAAATGAATGGCCGGCTACCAGGGGTCGAAATCCCCCATTGAAATGAATGGCGGGCGCCCAGGGGTCGAAATCCCCCATTGAAATGAATGACGGGCTCCAAGGAGTCGAAATCCCCCATTGAAATGAATGACGGGCCCACAGGGGTCAAAATCCCCCAATGAAATGAATGGCGGGTGCCCAGGGGTCGAATTCCTCCATTGAAATGAATGGCGGGCGCCCAGGAGTCAAAATCCCACATTGAAATGAATGGCGGGCGCCCAGGGGTCGAAATCCCCCATTGAAATGAATGGCGGGTGCCCAGGAGTCATAATCCCCCAATGAAATGAATGGCGGGCTACCAGGGGTCGAAATCCCCCATTGAAATGTATGGCGGACTACCAGGGGTCGAATTCCCCAATTGAAATGAATGACGGGTGCCCAGGGGTCAAAATCCCCCAATGAAATGAATGGCGGGCTACCAGGGGTCGAAATCCCCCATTGAAATGAATGGCAGGCGCCCAGGGGTCGAAATCCCCCATTGAAAGGAATGACGGGTTCCAAGGTGTCGAAATCTCCCATTGAAATGAATGACGGGCCCACAGGGATCAAAATCCCCCAATTAAATGAATTGCAGGCTACCAGGGGTCGAATTCACCCATTGAAATGAAGGGCGGGCGCCCAGGGGTCGAAATCCCCCATTGAAATGAATGGCGGGCGCCCAGGGGTCGAAATCCCCCATTGAAATGAATGGCGGGCGCCCAGGAGTCATAATCCCCCAATGAAATGAATGGCGGGCTACCAGGGGTCGAAATCCCCCATTGAAAGTTATGGCGGGCTACCAGGGGTCGAATTCCCCTATTGAAATGAATGGCAGGTGCCCAGGGGTCAAAATCCCCCAATTAAATGAATTGCAGGCTACCAGGGGTCGAATTCACCCATTGAAATGAAGGGCGGGCGCCCAGGGGTCGAAATCCCCCATTGAAATGAATGGCGGGCGCCCAGGGGTCGAAATCCCCCATTGAAAGGAATGACGGGTTCCAAGGTGTCGAAATCTCCCATTGAAATGAATGACGGGCCCACAGGGATCAAAATCCCCCAATTAAATGAATTGCAGTCTACCAGGGGTCGAATTCCCCCATTGAAATGAATGGCGTGCGCCCAGGAGTCATAATCCCCCAATGAAATGAATGGCGGGCTACCAGGAGTCAAAATCACCCATTGAAATGAATGGCGGGCGCCTAGGGGTCGAAATCCCCCATTGAAATGAATGGCTGGCTCCCAGTGGCCGAAATCCCCATTGAAATAAATGGCGGGCTACCAGGGGTTTAAATCCCCCATTGAAATGAATGGCGGGCTACCAGGGGTCGAAATCCCCCATTGAAATGAATGTCCGGCTACCAGGGGTCGAAATCCCCCATTGAAATGAATGGTGGGCTCCCAGGGGTCGAATTCCCCCAATGAAATGAATGGCGGGCTACCAGGGGTCGAAATCCCCCATTGAAATGAATGGCGGGCTTCTAGGGGTTGAAATCCCCCATTGAAATGAATGGCTGGCTCCCAGTGGTCGAAATCCCCCATTGAAATGAATGACGGGCTCCTAGGGGTCGAAATCCCCTGTTGAAATGAATGGCTGGCTCCCAGTGGTCGAAATCGCCCATTGAAATGAATGACGGGCTCCAAGGGGTCGAAATCCCCCATTGAAATGAATGGAGGGCTCCCAGGGGTCGAATTCCCCTATTGACATGAATGGCGGGCTCCCAGGGGTTGAAATTTCCCATAGAAATGAATGGCGGGTGCCCAGGGGTCGAATTCCCCTATTGAAATGAATGGCCGGGCGCCCAGGGGTCGAAATCCCCCATTGAAATGAATGGCGGGCTACCAGGGGTCGAAATCCCCCATAGGAATGAATGGCGAGTTACCATCGGTCGAAATCCTCCATTGAAATGAATGGCAGGCTACCAGGGGTCGAATTCCCCCATTGAAATGAATGGCGGGTGCCCAGGGGTCAAAATACCCCAATGAAATGAATGGTGGGCTACCAGGGGTCAAAATCCCCAATTGAAATGAATGACGGGCTCCAAGGGGTCGAAATCCCCCATTGAAATGAATGACGGGCCCACAGGTGTCAAAATCCCCCAATGAAATGAATGGCAGGCTACCAGGGGTCGAATTCCTCCATTGAAATGAATGGCGGGCGCCCAGGGGTCGAAATCCCCCAATGAAATGAATGGCGGGCGCCCAGGGGTCGAAATTCCCCATTGAAATGAATGGCGGGCGCCCAGGAGTCATAATCCCCCAATGAAATGAATGGCGGGCTATCAGGGGTCGAAATCCCTCATTGAAATGAATGGCGGGCGCCCAGGCGTCGAAATCCCCCATTGAAATGAATGGCGGGCGCCCAGGAGTCATAATCCCCCAATGAAATGAATGGCGGGCTACCAGGGATGGAAATCCCCCATTGAAATGAATGGCGGGCGCCTAGGGGTTGAAATCCCCCATTGAAATTAATGGCTGGCTCCCAGAGGTTGAAATCCCCCATTGAAATGAATGACGGCGTCCTAGGGGTCGAAATCCCCCTTTGAAATGAATGGCTGGCTCCCAGTGGTCGAAATCCCCCATTGAAATGAATGACGGGCTCCAAGGGGTCGAATTTCCCAATTGAAATTAATGGCTGACTCCCAGAGGTTGAAATCCCCCATTGAAATGAATGACGGCGTCCTAGGGGTCGAAATCCCCCTTTGAAATGAATGGCTGGCTCCCAGTGGTCGAAATCCCTTATTGAAATGTATGGCAGTCTACCAGGGATTGAGATTCCCCCATAGAAATGAATGGTGGGCTCCCAGTGGTCGAAATCCCCCATTGAAATGAATGGCGGGCTACCAGGGGTCGAATTCCCCCATTTAAATGAATGGTGGGCTCCCAGGGGTTGAAATCCCCCATAGGAATGAATGCCGGATTACCAGGGGTTGAAATCCCCCATTGAAATGAATGGCGGGCTACCAGGGATCGAGATTCCCCAATAGGAATGAATGAATGGCGGGCGACCAGGAGTCAAAATCACCCATTGAAATGAATGGCGGGCGCCTAGGGGTCGAAATCCCCAATTGAAATGAATGGCGGGCTACCAGGGGTTTAAATCCCCCATTGAAATGAATGGCGGGCTAACAGGGGTCAAAATCCCCCATTGAAATGAATGGCGGGCGCCCAGGGGTCGAAATCCCCCATTGAAATGAATGACGGGGTCCAAGGTGTCAAAATCCCCCATTGAAATGAATGACGGGCCCACAGGGATCAAAATCCCCCAAATAAATGAATGGCAGGCTACCAGGGGTCGAATTCCCCCATTGAAATGAATGGCGGGCGCCCAGGGGTCGAAATCCCCCATTGAAATGAATGGCGGGCTCCCAGGGGTCGAATTCCCCCATTGAAATGAATGGCGTGCGACCAGGAGTCGAAATCCCCCATTGAAATGAATGACGGCCTCCTAGGGTTCGAAATCCCCCTTTGAAATGAATGGCTGGCTCCCAGTGGTCGAAATCCCCCATTGAAATGAATGGCGTGCTACCAGGTGTTGAAATCCCCCATTGAAATGAATGGCGGGCATCTAGGGGTCGAAATCCCCCATTGAAATGAATGGCGGGCTACCAGGAGTCGAAATCCCCCATAGGAATGAATGGCGTTTTACCAGGGGTCGAAATCCCCCATTGAAATGAATGGCGGGCTACCAGGGGTCGAAATCCCCCATTGAAATAAATGGCCGGCTACCAGGGGTCGAAATCCCCCATTGAAATGAATGGCGGGCGCCTAGGGGTCGAAATCCCACATTGAAATGAATGGCTGGCTCCCAGTGGTCGAATTCCCCCATTGAAATGAATGACGGGATACCAGGGGTCGAAATCCCCCATTGAAATGAATGGCGGGCGCCCAGGAGTCATAATCCCACAATGAAATGAATTGCGGGCTACCAGGGGTCGAAATCCCCCATTGAAATTTATGGCGGGCTACCAGGGGTCGAATTCCCCTATTGAAATGAATGGCAGGTGCCCAGGGGTCAAAATCCCCCAATGAAATGAATGGCGGGCTACCAGGGGTCGAAATCCCCCATTGAAATGAATGGCCGGCTACCAGGGGTCGAAATCCCCCATTGAAATGAATGAAGGGCGCCTAGGGGTCGAAATCCCCCATTGAAATGAATGGCGGGCGCCCAGGGTTCGAAATCCCACATTGAAAGAAATGACGGGTTCCAAGGTGTCGAAATCTCCCATTGAAATGAATGACGGGCCCACAGGGATCAAAATCCCCCAATTAAATGAATTGCAGGCTACCAGGGGTCGAATTCCCCCATTGAAATGAATGGCGGGCGCCCAGGGGTCGAAATCCTCCATTGAAATGAATGGCGGGCGCCCAGGTGTCGAAATCCCCCATTGAAATGAATGGCGGGCGCCCAGGAGTCATAATCCCCCAATGAAATGAATGGCGGGCGCCCAGGAGTCATAATCCCCCAATGAAATGAATGGCGGGCTACCAGGAGTCAAAATCACCCATTGAAATGAATGGCGGGCGCCTAGGGGTCAAAATCCCCCATTGAAATGAATGGCTGGCTCCCAGTGGCCGAAATCCCCATTGAAATAAATGGCGGGCTACCAGGGGTTTAAATCCCCCATTGAAATGAATGTCGGGTGCCCAGGGGTCGAAATCCCCCATTGAAATGAATGGCGGGCTACCAGGGGTTGAAATCCCCCATTGAAATGAATGGCCGGCTACCAGGGGTCGAAATCCCCCATTGAAATGAATGGTGGGCTCCCAGGGGTCGATTTCCCCCATTGAAATGAATGGCGGGCGACCAGGAGTCAAAATCCCCCAATGAAATGAATGGCGGGCTACCAGGGGTCGAAATCCCCCATTGAAATGAATGGCGGGCTTCTAGGGGTGGAAATCCCCCATTGAAATGAATGGCTGGCTCCCAGTGGTCGAAATCTCCCATTGAAATGAATGACGGGCTCCTAGGGGTCGAAATCCCCTGTTGAAATGAATGGCTGGCTCCCAGTGGTCGAAATCCCCCATTGAAATGAATGACGGGCTCCAAGGGGTCGAAATCCCCCATTGAAATGAATGGATGGCTTCCAGGGGTCGAATTCCCCTATTGAAATGAATGGCGGGCTCCCAGGGGTTGAAATTTCCCATAGAAATGAATGGCGGGTGCCCAGGGGTCGAATTCCCCTATTGAAATGAATGGCGGGCTACCAGGGGTCGAAATCCCCCATAGGAATGAATGGGTGGGTTACCAGCGGTCGAAATCCTCCATTGAAATGAATGGCCGGCTACCAGGGGTCGAAATCCTCTATTGAAATGAATGGCTGGCGCCTATGGGTCGAAATCCCCCATTGAAATGAATGGCTGGCTCCCAGTGGTCGAAATCCTCCATTGAAATGAATGACTGGATACCAGGGGTCGAAATCCCCCATTGAAATGAATGGCCGGCTACCAGGGGTCGAAATCCCCCATTGAAATGAATGGCGGGCTCCCAGGGGTCGAATTCCCCCATTTAAATGAATGGCTGGCTCCCAGGGGTCGAATTCCCCTATTGAAATTAATGACGTGCTCCCAGGGGTTGAAATTTCCCATAGAAATGAATGGCGGGTGCCCAGGGGTCGAATTCCCCTATTGAAATGAATGGCCGGGCGCCCAGGGGTCGAAATCCCCCATTGAAATGAATGGCGGGCTACCAGGGGTCGAAATCCCCCATAGGAAGGAATGGCGGGTTACCAGGGGTTGAAATCCCCCATTGAAATGAATGGCGGGCTACCAGGGATCGAGATATCCCCCATAGGAATGAATGACGGGGCGAGACAGAGACGCATGCGCGAGATGCTGTGATTATCGCGTGACCTACAGCGAGACCGGGACACCCCAACATGGCAGCGCCCTGCTGCTAAGATAGAACTAGCTCTATTATGCTAAACTAATTCGAGTTTAACCATCATATGTCTTGGCTTTTCTCTTTTCTCTTTCATCCGACAGATTTGGAATACCATCCAACGTGGAGGACCTCGAACGCTTCATTGACGGTTATTTTTACAACTGCGCGATGGAGGACTCTTCCGTCGAGAAACCGTCTAAGAAACCCTCTAAAAAGAGAAAGAATGACTCAGCGACGGACACGGACGACCTAACCACTACGGAGGTCTCGGTCAGTATGCTGGAGTCCATAAATAAAAAATTAAAGGTCCTCTCCCTAATCTGCGAGGAGGTGAAAGGATTTAAGGTAAGTATGGAATTCCTCAGCCAACAAATAAATGATCTCCAACGCAACAATGCCGAGATACACGCTACACTCGTGACTGTTTCAGCCGAGTTAGAAACCATTAAAAAGGAAAATAAAATGCTAAAATAAACTATTCTGGATGTTCAATCCCGTAGCATGCAGGATAATTTAATATTCTTAGGTATATCCGAGAACACCTCTGACAATCCAGAGGTTGAGATAAAAAAAATTATGACGACATGGTTAAAAAATTCCTCAGGAGACGGTAAATAACATCTCCTTTCACCAGGTACATCGGCTTGGAGCCCGTAGGGGCAACAGACCCCGTCCTATTATCGCCAAATTTGAGCATTTTAAACAAAAAGTATTTGTTAAAAGTAAAGGACGGGAGCTTAAAGGGACCTCATTTGGAATGAATGACCAATTCCCTAGAGAGATTAATGAGCGGCGAAAGGTACTGTTTCCTATAATGAAACAAAATAGGCAGGAGCGTAAACGGACTATGATGGTCGTTGATAAACTATACATCGATGGCCAACTATTCCGGAACCCCAACTCCACTCACCTGGCTGTTCTAATTAGCATCGATGGAACTAAACTTTGTTTGATTATTAGATGTATACATATACATATAATGTATATGTGGTTATAAAACCTAAAATATGAATACTCATTATGTTTACGCTATATTATAAATATAATAATAATACATACAGTAACTATATCTAAAAGTAGATTTAAACAAACAAAAAAAAATCTCGCTTGGGTTACCAGTTACTGGAGTATTATAATGTTGTTTAACTCCCCACTAACTTCCTTCACTTTCACATCCCTACCCGTTTATTCACTGTTATATTTACTTACACATTTCCTTATATTTTACACAAATTATATAAATCACCTAACTACTTTGATTCTATCCTATAACATGCCAATCTTTATAAGTGGGCCGCTATATTGACACATGGTGTGACCCATGTGTCAACAGGGGGGATGGTGGGACAGATACACAAAATATATACGACATATGGCTTTAATTTATACTCAAAAAATTTTTGTAGAGCTTGTATGATCTGTGCTCGACATAATCCCCAGGGAAATGTGCGCCCAAAACGGGGACAGTTTCCGCAGGCAACATACCCTTTTCAACGGATCCATATGGATTTCATTGAATTGAGCAAAAGTGAAGGAAAACAATATTGCCTTGTTATCATAGATGCATATTCAAAATGGGTAGAAATCTTCCCATCCAAAAAACCAGACGCATTAACAGTGGCAAAGGCACTATGTAAAGACATAATACCAAGATATGGCATACCAGAAACCATTTACAGTGACAATGGAACACATTTTGTAAATCAAATCATAAATAAAATAGGGCAGATGTTTCACATAGCCCTAAAACGCCATTGTTCATACCATCCCCAAAGTGCAGGCTTAGTAGAAAGGATGAATGGAACTGTAAAAAACAGACTAAAAAAATGTATGGAAGAAACTAAAAGACCCTGGACCCAGTGCGTGGATCTTGTAAAATTATACATTAACATTACAAGTACCTCAGGTCTAACACCTTATGAGGTCCTTTTTGGCAGACCATATAAGTTACCAGTTTTTTCCACATACTGGGAAGTGGACAACGAAGCCAGTTTGGCCGATTATATGCGAAAAACATTAGAGAAAAGAGATGAATTGAAATTACCAGAAGGCGATTGTGCTTCTCTCCAACAGGAAGAACTGGTAGCTCCAGGAGACTGGGTACTGATCCGAAGCCTCAAAAAGAAGCACTGGAATTCTCCAAAGTGGGAAGGCCCTCATCAAGTGCTGCTGACCACGCCGACGGCCATAAAGATTGAAGCAAGGAGCACTTGGATACCATCTTACGCATTGTAAAAAGGTCATCTCAACCGACAAACCCAACAGGGAGGGTGAGCGAAAGTCTGATTCAAAGGTGGGAGCAGATATATAGAATCTGAAAATACCTGCGGTCAGTGAAGTTTTCCAAGACGCCTAACCTAATTAGGGATTCTCGGTCGACATGGCTATTGCGTGGATAAGATTTGCGGTACTATGTTGTGTGGTCTTTGTGACCGTGAAGGCTATCCATTCACCAAATTACGCACCGACAAACAATAATAGAGGAGGGTCAACGAAGGAAATAAGATTACCCGATAATAAGAACTTCACGTCATGTACAAGAAGTGATAGCTCTGCAAATCCGGTAACAATGCTTTGCCTACCAGCAAACAATGTCACGACTGCCATTATACCATGGTCCCAAATTACGTTAAGTGAGGCAACCGTTTTAAAAGTGGGATGCCATGTGTACAGCGCGCAGAGTTATGGACGACAATACACATGGTATTTAACCGCAAGAACCAGGGGATGGGACGGATTGGTGGCAGAAACAGGGGATGACTGGTCTGATTGGACTACGAATAGGTGTGCAAAAATACTACGACCACAAATATCTTTAAAGCATGTGGCAGTGGGTCTCCAGCTAACCGTCAAAGCCGCAAATTGGGGATGCGATAATAATCCATGTGAGGAACTAGATCTGAGTCCACATGCTCAGGGGGTAGACCCTTATCACACCATAGTCGTTTGCGTATCCTCTACTTTAACAGACCCCGTGGAAGCTGTCCACACGCCTTCACAAAAAAGCAAAACCCTAGAGACCGAGCCATCCCGAATATTGATAAAGTTAAAAGAAAAGCTTTCTGTCGATGATAAATTTTTAGCCATAACAGGCGTCACTCAACTAGGAAATAATTGGCTACTGTTAATGGAAACGGCTGCAAAGGCAGCAAATTACAGCTGCGTTTCATGTATGGGACCAAGACCATTGTTAAGAGTAATCCCAACAAGTATTCCACCAGCATGTTTGATGGAAGTAATGACAAAAGTGTCGCCTAATGCAGCCTGTGCTAGTTGGAATGATGTATATCCTGTAACCAAGGCAACAAAAGATAAACCAATTTTTTCTGTTGAAGTTGCAATGGCTAACTTTTCATGCACAAATCTTACAGGAACAAAAAATAAAGTGGGAAGCCTCGCTCCAACATGGTGTAAAACGACTGTGCTCCAAACAGGACCATTGCTGCCACGAAGTGACGTGTGGTGGTGGTGCGGAGGCACCAAATTGTTTGATTATTTGAATGATGCAACTGGTGTGTGTGCATTGGTGTCTCTGCTGTTACCGGTGCTTATTTTTCCATCCACACTGGGGGATATTCAGAGAGCAGTTTCAGCTCATGATCCCCTCCACCATCTCTCAAGAAAGCGACGTGCTTCCTGGTGGGATGGTGGACCAACCTATTTGGATGCAATTGGAGTTCCTCGCGGCGTTCCGGATGAGTATAAGTTGGCAAATCAAATTGCAGCGGGGTGGGAATCTATTTTCATATGGATAACACCTAATAAAAATGTAGACCGAATCAATTACATCCATTACAATGTACAAAAATTGGGGAATTATACTGAAGAAGGATTTATAGCTGTCAGAGAACAATTGGCTGCAACATCACTCATGGCGTTCCAGAACCGCATTGCGGTCGACATGCTGCTGGCAGAGAAAGGTGGCGTTTGCGCTATGTTTGGGGACCAGTGTTGTACATTTATACCAAACAACACATCTCCGGATGGGTCCCTCACGAGAGCCATTGAAGGCCTGCGCACCCTGAATCGAAAGATGAAAGAACACTCAGGTGTGTCCACCTCAGCATGGGATGAGTGGTGGGAAAAAACGTTTGGTAAATATAAAAGTTTGGTATTTTCTGTCATGATTTCTATGACTCTGTTCACCTCAATTCTTGTGCTGTGTGGATGTTGTTGTATTCCCTGCATTCGCGCATTACTCGTCCGACTTATCTCAACCGTCATCGCTCCCACAAATTCTAAATTACAAGAGATGTACCCTTTGCTTATTTCTGTAAATAATGGTGATGGAGGGGACACTAATGACCAAACAAATGATGAGATAATTTCTCCTGCCGTCCTATTTTACACACCTTAAAACTTAATATATATATATATATAAGGGGACATGATGGAATATTTAAGTTTGTCATCCAGTAAATGATTCAACTGAATAAAGCCTTTATGGAAGTTCTTTTGATGACAAAATTTTTGGAGGCAAATGTAGAATAAACAGGAGGGAAATGTAAGAATTATTTTGGAGGATTATTATACATTTGCCGTGTTGAAGTGAATTGCCTCTTGGGAAAACACATTGCAGTGAGAACATAAATACATTGAAGTGTAAGTCAACGTAATCATGTGGTAGTTTTTGTTTAGGATTGTTATGTATTGCAAAGGAGTGTTATTGTATTGGGTGAAGTTGCAAGTGGACGACTCAGCTGCCGAGTGAGGACAACTGATAAGAAGACGAGACGCACGTCAACGCCAGGGCCCCAGGACTTGCATGCCGCACTTAGAGAGTGTGAAGTGAGATAGGAGTTGTTTTTCTCTTTCTGTCATGTAATCAGATGCCCAGATTAATATATATAAGGGGGCTATTTGAATGAGGAAGGAAGAGAGACTCTGTACCGATCAAACTAAGGCTGCAGTTTTCTCTTCCTCATGACCAATCATGAGTAATAAATTTGGAACCAGATGCTTCTTCTCTCTTTATTTGATAAATGTCTACATCTGAACCTGACAATTGACAAATGGCCTATGCAGATATTTACACAGGACTGAGCCTATATTGTTTGTAAGCATAAATTAGTTCTGGTTTCCTGGAATGTTTGTGGCGCTCGCTCACAGGCAAAAAGAATAAAAACTTTAGACCATCTCTTAAAATTAAAAGCAGATATTTGCCTCCTGCAAGAAACCCACCTACAAAAATCTGAAGAAAAATTACTTATTGATAAGAATTTTAGCCAAGCATACTCTGCCCCTTATAACAGCAGACAAAGAGGAGTCTGTATACTCATACATAAGAATTTACTCTTTACTCTAAATAATATAATAACAGACCCAGAGGGCCGATACATTATTATTCAGGTAACTATATTTAATAAAATATATACATTTGGCAATTTATATGCCCCTAATAACGATGATCCGGCCTTTTTCCATGAATTTTTCTCTCAGCTGTTTGATTTAGCAGTGAACTCTACTATTATTATTGGAGGAGACTTTAACACAGTCTTAAATCCATTAATAGACCGTTCTAATAACACAACATGTATAAGGCGATTACAATCTACTAAAGTAATAAGGGAATATATGGATGATTTTGGCCTCGTCGACAGCTGGAGACTTAAAAACCCAAATTAGAAGGAATTTACCTTCTTTTCCGCTGTACACCAGTCTTTTTCAAGAATTGATTATTTTCTTACAAATAACTCTATTGCTGATAAAACTGTTACAAAAATACATCCTATTATTATTAGCGACCATGCACCAGTCTCACTTTCCCTACAAGTTGATTATACCTTTAAACCACCACCAACATGGCGTTTTAACATCTCACTGCTAAACGATGCAGAGTTTGATAAAATTATAAGGAAAGAGTGGGCAGACTTTTTGGAAATAAATGACTCTCCAGGCCTATCGCCATCTCTTCTCTGGGAAGCTGGGAAAGCAGTAATTAGAGGTAAAATTATATCATATTCATCTTATAAAAAGAAACAGGATCAAAAATTTGAAAATGACTTGGAAGATAAAATTAAACAACTGACGGATGAGTATGCAATAAACCCAAATGACCAAATATGGACTAACTTACAAAATACAAAAATACAGTTAGACGATACGCTAACTAAAAAGACAGAGTTTATAATACAACAATTGAGATACAACAACTTTGAATATAATAACAAATCAGGTAAATTTCTTGCAAACCAACTTCAACGCAATCGGGAAAAATCTCTTATAACGGCTATTAAAGGGACAACTAGTGAATGTACACAATCACCAGAAGAAATTAATCAAATTTTTTATAACTATTATCGCAACCTATACTCAGAAACTAACAAACCTAACCCTGAGCATATTGAGGCATTCCTCAGTAGCTTAAATATGCCTCAGTTAACTACTGAATATAAAGATATGTTAGAAGCGCCACTTACTATAAACGAGTTGTATAGTGCTCTAGATAGTATGCCTAATGGCAAGGCACCTGGCCCAGATGGTTATCCGGCTATATTTTTTAAGCACTACTGGTTAATGCTTGCTCCGCTATTCTTAAGAGTAGTAACAGAAATTAAAACTAATGGTTACATACGTCCACACATGAATACAGCAGCAATTAAACTTTTATTAAAGCCAGAAAAAGACCCCACCCTTCCATCAAGTTACCGTCCGATTTCACTAATTAACACTGATATCAAAATTATTACTAAGGCTTTCACATCTAGACTAGAAACAGTAATCTCGACAATTATTCATAGCGACCAAACAGGCTTTATTAAAGATCGTCACTCTACTAATAATATTAGGAGGCTCTTTAACCTTATTAGCATGTCACAGCGGCATGATAAGAAGGCAGTTATTATATCGTTGGATGCAGAAAAAGCTTTCGACAAAGTTAACTGGTCCTTCCTCTTTGCTGTTTTAAATAAATTTGGCTTTGGGAAATCATTTATCCACTGGGTGTCAGTATTATATGATTCTCCCAAAGCTACAGTTACTACTAACGGGATTATATCTAAGAGCTTTACTTTACAGAGAGGCACAAGACAGGGATGCCCACTATCCCCTTTATTATTTGCAATATTTATCGAGCCACTCGCAATAGCCATACGCCAGGAAAGAAGGATTCAAGGAATTCACTCTGGGGTAACAGAACATAAAATTAATCTATATGCCGATGATATTTTACTTTATTTAGAAAACCCGGCGATTTTGTTAGGGGAAGTATTTAACTTAATAACTAAATTCTCACAGTTGTCAGATTATTCTATTAACTGGACAAAATCAACACTTCTACCTATTACAGAAAATTCATGGAACCCTGCAAGACAGGACCCACATTACTCATTTCCTATAGGTAATTTAAAATACTTAGGCATAAAAATCTCACCTAAATTAACTGACTTAATTCATTTAAACTTTTCTCCACTTCTGGATAACATTCATAGTGACTTGGAACGCTGGAATAATCTTCCTATTTCTTTAATAGGACGAATAGCCACCGTTAAAATGAAAGTTTTACCTAAAATAAACTATTTTTTCTCAATCATTCCATTTAAACCTACGGCTAAATGGTTCCAGTTGTTGGACTCAGCCGTTACAAAATTTTACTGCAAAAAAAAAAGAAGCAAAGATTAGTCTATCTACTCTTCAGAAAAGTAAATCCAAAGGTGGTCTAGAGGCACCAAATTTTATGTACTACTATATAGCTAACCAGCTACAATATATCGTTCTATGGGCACAACCCAACAGAGATACTAACTGTTGGCTGGAACTAGAACAGAAGGATTGTAATAACCTCAGACTTCTAGATTTACTCTTTATTACAACATCGATTAAGCGACATAATTGTTTTAAAAACCCAATGATTTCCGCCACCCTGACTGCTTGGTGGAAGGCATTAGAAATTACAAAAGCCCAAGTGGAGCCCTGTGGGCTTTCTCCCCTATGGCATAACCCTGACTTTCGAATTAACAACCAAACGTTTTATTTAGGTGTGTGGGAGCAGAAAGGAATCACACATCTTCACCATCTCTTCTCAGATAATATGTTTATATCATATACATCTTTGCTCCAAAAATACAAAATAGCAAACGGAAATTATTTACATTATCTGCAAGTTAAAAATATGATAAAGAAACAAATTCCAACACTTCAGGGTACGCTCCAACCGCCTGGCTTAGCTAAAGATATTACCAAGCTTTCTCCGACAACAACAAAAAAACTTTCAAAAATATATAAGTTACTTTCATATACGGCTAAAATGTCTTTACCCATCTCAAAATGGGAGACAGACTTGTCTATAGCTCCGGAATCTGACTTTTGGATTCAAGTTTGTGAAAATGCATTTAAAATGACAAAACACACAAATTTACAACTTATCCAATACAAAATTATCCATAGAACATACATTACTCAATATATGATGAAGAAAATGGGGCTCTCCGACTCCGACATTTGTCTCCAGTGTTTACAAAACACTACAGACACTTATTTTCATGCTTTATGGTTATGCACTCCGGTTATGTATTTCTGGACTAAAGTCTTAGAAAAACTTTCCGCTATCTTGGACTATAGGATACCTTTATCTCCAAACTTGTGTTTGCTAGGTGACCTAACAACAACTGACCTACCACATAAACAATTTCAATCTACACTTGTAGCCCTTACTATCGCTAAAAAAACAATTCTTGTTAACTGGAAAAATAAACAAACTCTGAATATCGACCAATGCGCCTCCCCCCCCGCCCGGTTGGGGGGGGGGCCCAGCTGGTCGCTCCTCTTAACACACTGCACTAGTTTTGCACAATACATTTTAGGGCACATAACACACTTTGGGGGGGAGTGGGGTGGGGTGGAGACACCGTCTCCGCCCTGCATCTCCCCTCCAAATTTTAATGCACCACACAACTGGGGGGGGGCATCGGTTGGGGCAGACCGCAGTATGGAGCAGTGCTGCGGTCGCCTGTCCGTGTGCACCCCCCCATTAATTTATTTTAATGCACCACATACGCTCATTGACATGCCTGAGGGGCGGGTGGATCGGAGCAGGGGGGATATCATTTCCCTCTGCTCCGGTTCACCTGTCCCCAATTTTAATGCACCACACACACACACTTATGTATATATACTGGGTGGGGTCACACTCACGGTTTAGGGGTAGAGTTCGCCAGTCGGCGAGCTGGCGAACTTAGTAACAGGGTTAGTTTTTCACTTAGATCGTTGGGGTGACGACCGGGGCCTCTCCCCGCTGGGCCTGGGGTTCGGGGATGCCTCCCGTCCTCCGGTGCCCCCATCTCCCCTTCTGCCCCTGGTGTTCCGTCGCTCCGCGTGGTGGGGTGGGCGCGGGTGCCCTCTCCGCTCCGCTGCCCGGCCCCCTCTTCGGCGCAGATGCCTGGGTGCGGTGTGTCCCCGGGGTCTGGGGTCGGGGGCTGGGGGGCTGTCGGTTGGTGGGGGTGGGGGCGGGGGGCGGCTTGGTTGGTGGGGGGGTGGTGGGGGGGGGTGCCGGGGTAGGGGGTGGGGGGTGCTGGGGTGGGGAGGGTGTCTGGGGATTTGGGGACCTGGGGGCGGTTGGGGCTGGGTTGGGGTGGGTGGCGGGGGTGGGGGGGCGACGGGGTCGTGGGGGGAGCGGGGGTTGTGGGCCGGTGGGGTGCCTGGTGGGCCTGCAGTGCCCCGTCCTGCTACGTTGGGTTGGGGGCGCGGGCCGCGTTGGGGTGGGGGGCGCTCCTGCTCCGGGGTTTGCTCTCCGGCCGGTGGCCCCTGCGGGGCCCGGGGGTCATCCTTTGGCACGGCCGCGGCCTGGGGGGCCCTGAGGTGTTGCGCTTGCTCTGTCCTGGCGGGGGTCGACGGCTCCCCTCTTTGGTGGAGATTTTCATGCATGCTACCACACCAGCATCTATCGAGACTCAGACACAATTTGTTTCTCCCTCAGGTCATTGATTCGGTGGAGGCTGGTGTCTGTGGATCTCACTCTGCTTCGTCTGTCCTTTCTACCTTTCCTCAGTTTCTCCTTTGGGCCCTTGAGGTTTCCCTGATTTGTTGGAGTTTAAATGTCTCTGGGGTTGGTGAAGGTTAGTGGCCCAGTGGGTGGTGTCTGGTCGGTGCTGGGCTTCGCTTTTCTTTCTTTTCTTTGGTCCCCCTTTGGGTCTCCTGGCGGCCCCACGACTCTGGCTGGATTTTGAAGTGTTCGGTTTAGGTAAACGGTATGGGAATTCTTATTTTTTTTTCTTTCTCACGCACGCACGCACGCACGCACACACACACGCACGCATACACACACGCACAAACACACATACAAAAAAAACAAAAAAAAACAAAAAGGGAGAACAATGATGATGACATGTCAAATGATCAATACTGAGATCTCCCAGAAAAAAAAAAAAAAAAAAGGAATGAATGGCGGGGGCGCCTAGGGGTCGAAATCCCCCATTGAAATGAATGGCTGGCTCCCAGTGGTCCAAATCCCCCATTGAAATGAATGGCTGGCTCCCAGTGGTCGAAATCCCCCATTGAAATAAATGGCGGGCTACCAGGGGTCGAATTCCCCCATTGAAATGAATGGCTGGCTCCCAGTGGTCCAAATCCCCCATTGAAATGAATGGCTGGCTCCCAGTGGTCGAAATCCCCCATTGAAATAAATGGCGGGCTACCAGGGGTCGAATTCCCCCATTGAAATGAATGGCGGGCGCGCAGGAATCAAAATCCCCCAATGAAATGAATGGCGGGCTACCAGGGGTCGAATTCCCCCATTGAAATAAATGGCGGGCTACCAGGGGTTTAAATCCCCCATTGAAATGAATGGCGGGCTACCAGGGGTCGAATTCCCCCATTGAAATGAAAGGCGGGCTAGCAGTGGTCGAAATCCCCCATTGAAATGAATGGCGGGCTCCCAGGGGTTGAAATTTCCCATAGAAATGAATGGCGGGCTACCAGGGGTCGAAATCCCAAATAGGAATGAATGGCGGGTTACCAGGGGTCGAAATCCCCCATTGAAATGAATGGCGGGCGCCTAGGGGTCGAAATCCCCCATTGAAATGAATGGCTGGCTCCCAGTGGTCGAAATCCCCCATTGAAATGAATGACGGGATACCAGGGGTCGAAATCCCCCATTGAAATGAATGGCCGGCTACCAGGGGTCGAAATCCCCCATTGAAATGAATGGCGGGTGCCCAGGGGTCAAAATACCCCAATTAAATGAATGGCGGGCTACCAGGGGTCGAAATCCCCCATTGAAATGAATGGCCGGCGCCCAGGGGTCGAAATCCCCCATTGAAATGAATGACGGGCTCCAAGGGGTCGAAATCCCCCATTGAAATGAATGACGGGCCCACAGGGGTCAAAATCCCCCAATGAAATGAATGGCAGGCTACCAGGGGTCGAATTCCTCCATTGAAATGAATGGCGGGCGCCCAGGGGTCGAAATCCCCCAATGAAATGAATGGCGGGCGACCAGGAGTCAAAATCCCCCAAGGAAATGAATGGCGGGCTACCAGGGGTCGAAATCCCCCATTAAAATGAATGGCGGGCGCCTAGGGGTCAAAATCCCCCATTGAAATGAATGGCGGGCGCCTAGGGGTCGAAATCCCCCATTGAAATGAATGGCTGGCTCCCAGTGGTCGAAATCCCCCATTGAAATGAATGATGGTCTCCTAGGGGTCGAAATCCCCTATTGAAATGAATCGCTGGCTCCCAGTGGTCGAAATCCCCCATTGAAATGAATGACGGACTCCAAGGGGTTGAAATTTCCCATAGAAATGAATGGCGGGTGCCCAGGGGTCGAATTCCCCTATTGAAATGAATGGCCGGGCGCCCAGGGGTCGAAATCCCCCATTGAAATGTATGGCGGGCTAACAGGGGTCGAATTCCCCAATTGAAATGAATGGCGGGTGCCCAGGGGTCAAAATCCCCCAATGAAATGAATGGCGGGCTACCAGGGGTCGAAATCCCCCATTGAAATGAATGACGGGCTCCAAGGGGTCGAATTCCCCCATTTAAATGAATGGTGGGCTCCCAGGGGTCGAAATCCCCCATAGGAATGAATGGCGGGTTACCAGGGGTTGAAATCGCCCATTGAAATGAATGGCGGGCTACCAGGGATCGAGATTTCCCAAAAGGAATGAATGAATGGCGGGCCACCAGGAGTCAAAATCACCCATTGAAATGAATGGCATGCTCCCAGTGGTCGAAATCCCCCATTGAAATAAATGGCGGGCTACCAGGGGTTTAAATCCCCCATTGAAATGAATGGCGGGCTACCAGGGGTCAAAAACCCCAATTAAAAAGAATGGCGGGCTCCCAGGGGTCGAATTCCCCCATTGAAATGAAAGGCGGGCTAGCAGTTGTCGAATTCCCCCATTGAAATGAATGGCGGGCTCCCAGGGGTTGAAATTTCCCATAAAAATGAATGGCGGGTGCCCAGGGGTCGAAATCCCCCATTGAAATGAATGGAGGGCTACCAGGGGTCGAAATCCCCCATTGAAATGAATGGCCGGCTACCAGGGGTTGAAATCCCCCATTGAAATGAATAGCGGGCTCCCAGGTGTCGAAATCCCCCATTGAAATGAATGGCTGGCTCCCAGTGGTCGAAATCCCCCATTGAAATGAATGACGGGCTCCTAGGGGTCGAAATCCCCTATTGAAATGAATCGCTGGCTCCCAGTGGTCGAAATCCCCCATTGAAATGAATGACGGGCTCCAAGGGGTTGAAATTTCCCATAGAAATAAATGGCGGGTGCCCAGGGGTCGAATTCCCCTATTGAAATGAATGGCCGGGCTTCCAGGGGTCGAAATCCCCCATTGAAATGAATGACGGGATACCAGGGGTCGAAATCCCCCATTGAAATGAATGGCCGGCTACCAAGGGTCGAAATCCCCCATTGAAATGAATGGCGGGTGCCCAGGAGTCAAATTCCCCCAATGAAATGAATGGCGGGCTACCAGGGGTCAAAATCCCCAAATTAAATGAATGGCGGGCTACCAGGGGTCGAAATCCCCCATTGAAATGAATGGCGGGCGCCCAGGGGTCGAAAGCCCCCATTGAAATGAATGACGGGCTCCAAGGGGTCGAATTCCCCCATTTAAATGAATGGTGGGATCCCAGGGGTCGAAATCCCCCATAGGAATGAATGGCGGGTTACCAGGGGTTGAAATCGCCCATTGAAATGAATGGCGGGCTACCAGGGATCGAGATTCCCCAATAGGAATGAATGAATGGCGGGCCACCAGGAGTCAAAATCACCCATTGAAATGAATGGCTGGCTCCCAGTGGTCGAAATCCCCCATTGAAATAAATGGCGGGCTACCAGGGGTTTAAATCCCCCATTGAAATGAATGGCGGGCGCCCAGGGGTCGAAATCCCCCATTGAAATGAATGACGGGCTCCAAGGGGTCGAATTCCCCCATTGAAATGAATGGCGGGTGCCCAGGGGTCAAAATCCCCCAATGAAATGAATGGCGGGCTACCAGGGGTCAAAATCCCTAAATGAAATGAATGGCGGGCTACCAGGGGTCGAAATCCCCCATTGAAATGAATGGCGGGCGCCCAGGGGTCGAAATCCCCCATTGAAATAAATGGCGGGCTACCAGGGGTTTAAATCCCCCATTGAAATGAATGGCGGGCTACCAGGGGTCAAAATCCCCCATTAAAAAGAATGGCGGGCTCCCAGGGGTCGTATTCCCCCATTGAAATGAAAGGCGGGCTAGCAGTGGTCGAATTCCCCCATTGAAATGAATGGCGGGCTCCCAGGGGTTGAAATTTCCCATAGAAATGAATGGCGGGTGCCCAGGGGTCGAATTCCCCTATTGAAATGAATGGCCGGGCGCCCAGGGGTCGAAATCCCCCATTGAAATGTAAGGCGGGCTAACAGGGGTCGAATTCCCCTATTGAAATGAAGGGCGGGTGCCCAGGGGTCAAAATCCCCCAATGAAATGAATGGCGGGCTACCAGGGGTCGAAATCCCCCATTGAAATGAATGACAGGCTCCAAGGGGTCGAATTCCCCCATTTAAATGAATGGTGGGCTCCCAGGGGTCGAAATCCCCCATAGGAATGAATGGCGGGTTACCAGGGGTTGAAATCGCCCATTGAAATGAATGGCGGGCTACCAGGGAACGAGATTTCCCAAAAGGAATGAATGAATGGCGGGCCACCAGGAGTCAAAATCACCCATTGAAATGAATGGCTGGCTCCCAGTGGTCGAAATCCCCCATTGAAATAAATGGCGGGCTACCAGGGGTTTAAATCCCCCATTGAAATGAATGGCGGGCTACCAGGGGTCAAAAACAC
Organism: Vanacampus margaritifer; assembly: GCF_051991255.1. Lineage (NCBI taxonomy): Eukaryota > Metazoa > Chordata > Actinopteri > Syngnathiformes > Syngnathidae > Vanacampus > Vanacampus margaritifer. Next base: position 1,484,523 of record NC_135441.1, on the reverse strand, counting down.
CAATTAAAAAGAATGGCGGGCTCCCAGGGGTCGAATTCCCCCATTGAAATGAAAGGCGGGCTAGCAGTTGTCGAATTCCCCCATTGAAATGAATGGCGGGCTCCCAGGGGTTGAAATTTCCCATAGAAATGAATGGCAGGTGCCCAGGGGTCGAAATCCCCCATTGAAATGAATGGCGGGCTACCAGGGGTCGAAATCCCCCATTGAAATGAATGGCCGGCTACCAGGGGTTGAAATCCCCCATTGAAATGAATAGCGGGCTCCCAGGTGTCGAAATCCCCCATTGAAATGAATGGCTGGCTCCCAGTGGTCGAAATCCCCCATTGAAATGAATGACGGGCTCCTAGGGGTCGAAATCCCCTATTGAAATGAATCGCTGGCTCCCAGTGGTCGAAATCCCCCATTGAAATGAATGACGGGCTCCAAGGGGTTGAAATTTCCCATAGAAATAAATGGCGGGTGCCCAGGGGTCGAATTCCCCTATTGAAATGAATGGCCGGGCGCCCAGGGGTCGAAATCCCCCATTGAAATGAATGACGGGATACCAGGGGTCAAAATCCCCCATTGAAATGAATGGCCGGCTACCAGGGGTCGAAATCCCCCATTGAAATGAATGGCGGGTGCCCAGGAGTCAAATTCCCCCAATGAAATGTATGGCGGGCTACCAGGGGTCAAAATCCCCAAATTAAATGAATGGCAGGCTACCAGGGGTCGAAATCCCCCATTGAAATGAATGGCGGGCGCCCAGGGGTCGAAATCCCCCATTGAAATGAATGACGGGCTCCAAGGGGTCGAATTCCCCCATTTAAATGAATGGTGGGCTCCCAGTGGTCGAAATCCCCCATAGGAATGAATGGCGGGTTACCAGGGGTTGAAATCGCCCATTGAAATGAATGGCGGGCTACCAGGGATCGAGATTCCCCAATAGGAATGAATGAATGGCGGGCCACCAGGAGTCAAAATCACCCATTGAAATGAATGGCTGGCTCCCAGTGGTCGAAATCCCCCATTGAAATAAATGGCGGGCTACCAGGGGTTTAAATCCCCCATTGAAATGAATGGCGGGCGCCCAGGGGTCGAAATCCCCCATTGAAATGAATGACGGGCTCCAAGGGGTCGAATTCCCCCATTGAAATGAATGGCGGGCTCCCAGGGGTCAAAATCCCCCAATGAAATGAATGGCGGGCTACCAGGGGTCAAAATCCCCAAATGAAATTAATGGCGGGCTACCAGGGGTCGAAATCCCCCATTGAAATGAATGGCGGGCGCCCAGGGGTCGAAATCCCCCATTGAAATAAATGGCGGGCTACCAGGGGTTTAAATCCCCCATTGAAATGAATGGTGGGCTACCAGGGGTCAAAATCTCCCATTAAAAAGAATGGCGGGCTCCCAGGGGTCGAATTCCCCCATTGAAATGAAAGGCGGGTTAGCAGTGGTCGAATTCCCCCATTGAAATGAATGGCGGGCTTCCAGGGGTTGAAATTTCCCATAGAAATGAATAGCGGGTGCCCAGGGGTCGAAATCCCCCATTGAAATGAATGGCGGGCTACCAGGGGTCGAAATCCCCCATTGAAATGAATCGCTGGCTCCCAGTGGTCGAAATCCCCCATTGAAATGAATGACGGGCTCCAAGGGGTTGAAATTTCCCATAGAAATGAATGGCGGGTGCCCAGGGGTCAAATTCCCCCATTTAAATGAATGATGGGCTCCCAGGGGTCGAAATCCCCCTTAGGAATGAATGGCGGGTTACCAGGGGTTGAAATCGCCCATTGAAATGAATGGCTGGCTACCAGGGATCGAGATTCCCCAATAGGAATGAATGAATGGCGGGCCACCAGGGGTCAAAATCACCCATTGAAAAGAATGGCTGGCTCCCAGTGTTCGAAGTCCCCCATTGAAATGAATGGCCGGCTACCAGGGGTCGAAATCCCCCATTGAAATGAATGGCGGGTGCCCAGGGGTTGAAATTTCCCATAGAAATGAATGGCGGGTGCCCAGGGGTCAAATTCCCCCATTTAAATGAATGATGGGCTCCCAGGGGTCGAAATCCCCCATAGGAATGAATGGCGGGTTACCAGGGGTTGAAATCGCCCATTGAAATGAATGGCTGGCTACCAGGGATCGAGATTCTCCAATAGGAATGAATGAATGGCGGGCCACCAGGGGTCAAAATCACCCATTGAAATGAATGGCTGGCTCCCAGTGTTCGAAGTCCCCCATTGAAATGAATGGCCGGCTACCAGGGGTCGAAATCCCCCATTGAAATGAATGGCGGGTGCCCAGGGGTCAAAATCCCCCAATGAAATGAATCGCGGGCTACCAGGGGTCGAAATCCTCCATTGAAATGAATGGCGGGCACCCAGGGGTCGAAATCCCCCATTGAAATGAATGACGGGCTACCAGGGGTCGAATTCCCCCATTTAAATGAATGGTGGGCTCCCAGGGGTCGAAATCCCCCATAGGAATGAATGGCGGGTTACCAGGGGTTGAAATCGCCCATTGAAATGAATGGCGGGCTACCAGGGATCGAGATTCCCCAATAGGAATGAATGAGTGGCGGGCCACCAGGAGTCAAAATACCCCATTGAAATAAATGGCGGGCTACCAGGGGTTTAAATCCCCCATTGAAATGAATGGCGGGCTACCAGGGGTCAAAATCCCCCATTGAAATGAATGGCGGGTGCCCAGGGGTCAAAATCCCCCAATGAAATGAATGGCGGGCTACCAGGGGTCGAAATCCCCCATTGAAATGAAAAGTGGGCGCCCAGGGGTCGAAATCTCCCATTGAAATGAATGACAGGCTCCAAGGGGTCGAATTCCCCCATTTAAATGAATGGTGGGCTCCCAGGGGTCGAAATCGCCCATAGGAATGAATGTTGGGTTACCAGGGGTTGAAATCGCCCATTGAAATGAATGGCGGGCTACCAGGGATCGAGATTCCCCAATAGGAATGAATGAATGGCGGGCAACCAGGAGTCAAAATCACACATTGAAATGAATTGCTGGCTCCCAGTGGTCGAAATCCCCCATTGAAATAAATGGCGGGCTACCAGGGGTCAAAATCCCCCATTAAAATGAATGACGGGCTCCAAGGGGTAAAATTCCCCCATATAAATGAATGGTGGGCTCCCAGGGGTCGAAATCCCCCATAGGAATGAATGGCGGGTTACCAGGGGTTGAAATCGCCCATTTAAATGAATGGCGGGCTACCAGGGATCGAGATTCCCCAATAGGAATGAATGAATGGCGGGCCACTAGGGGTCAAAATCACCCATTGAAATGAATGGCTAGCTCCCAGTGGTCGAAATCCCCCATTGAAATGAATGGCCGGGCGCCCAGGGGTCGAAATCCCCCATTGAAATGAATGACGGGATACCAGGGGTCGAAATCCCCCATTGAAATGAATGGCCGGCTACCAGGGGTCGAAATCCCCCATTGAAATGAATGGCGTGTGCCCAGGGGTCAAAATCCCCCAATGAAATGAATCGCGGGCTACCAGGGGTCGAAATCCCCCATTGAAATGAATGGCGGGCTACCAGGGGTCAAAATCCCCCATTAAAATGAATGACGGGCTCCAAGGGGTCAAATTCCCCCATTTAAATGAATGGTGGGCTCCCAGGGGTCGAAATCCCCCATAGGAATGAATGGCAGGTTACCAGGGGTTGAAATCGCCCATTGAAATGAATGGCGGGCTACCAGGGATCGAGATTCCCCATTAGGAATGAATGAGTGGCGGGCCACCAGGAGTCAAAATCACCCATTGAAATGAATGGCTGGCTCCCAGTGGTCGAAATCCCCCATTGAAAAAAATGGCGGGCTACCAGGGGTTTAAATCCCCCATTGAAATGAATGGCGGGCTACCAGGGGTCAAAATCCCCCATTGAAATGAATGGCGGGTGCCCAGGGGTCAAAATCCCCCAATGAAATGAATGGCGGTCTACATGGGGTCGAAATCCCCCATTGAAATAAAAAGTGGGCGCCCAGGGGTCGAAATCTCCCATTGAAATGAATGACGGGCTCCAAGGGGTCGAATTCCCCCATTTAAATGAATGGTGGGCTCCCAGGGGTCGAAATCCCCCATAGGAATGAATGTTGGGTTACCAGGGGTTGAAATCGCCCATTGAAATGAATGGCGGGCTACCAGGGATCGAGATTCCCCAATAGGAATGAATGAATGGCGGGCAACCAGGAGTCAAAATCACACATTGAAATGAATGGCTGGCTCCCAGTGGTCGAAATCCCCCATTGAAAAAAATGGCGGGCTACCAGGGGTTTAAATCCCCCATTGAAATGAATGGCGGGCTACCAGGGGTCAAAATCCCCCAATGAAATGAATGGCGGGCTACCAGGGGTCGAAATCCCCCATTGAAATGAATGGCGGGCGCCCAGGGGTCGAAATCCCCCATTGAAATGAATGACGGGCTCCAAGGGGTCGAATTCCCCCATTTAAATGAATGGTGGGCTCCCAGGGGTCGAAATCCCCCATAGGAATGAATGGCGGGTTACCAGGGGTTGAAATCGCCCATTGAAATGAATGGCGGGCTACCAGGGATCGAGATTCCCCAATAGGAATGAATGAATGGCGGGCGCCCAGGGGTCGAAATCCCCCTTTGAAATGAATGACGGGCTCCAAGGGGTCGAATTCCCCCATTTAAATGAATGGTGGGCTCCCAGGGGTCGAAATCCCCCATAGGAATGAATGGCGGGTTACCAGGGGTTGAAATCGCCCATTGAAATGAATGGCAGGCTACCAGGGATCGAGATTCCCAAATAGGAATGAATGAATGGCGGGCCACCAGGAGTCAAAATCACCCATTGAATTGAATGGCTGGCTCCCAGTGGTCGAAATCCCCCATTGAAATAAATGGCGGGCTACCAGGGGTTTAAATCCCCCAGTGAAATGAATGGCGAACTACCAGGGGTCAAAATCCCCCATTGAAATGAATAGCGAGCGCCCAGGGGTCGAAATCCCCCATTGAAATGAATGACGGGCTCCAAGGGGTCGAAATCCCCCATTTAAATTAATGGTGGGCTCCCAGGGGTCGAAATCCCCCATAGGAATGAATGGCGGGTTACCAGGGGTTGAACTCGCCCATTGAAATGAATGGCGGGCTACCAGTAATCGAGATTCCCCTATAGGAATGAATGAATGGCGGTCCACCAGGAGTCAAAATCACCCATTGAAATGAATGGCTGGCTCCCAGTGGTCGAAATCCCCCATTGAAATAAATGGCGGGCTACCAGGGGTTTAAATCCCCCATTGAAATGAATGGCGGGTTACCAGGGGTCAAAAACCCCCATTAAAAAGAATGGCGGGTTCCCAGGGGTCGAATTCCCCCATTGAAATGAAAGGCGGGCTAGCAGTTGTCGAATTCCCCTATTGAAATGAATGGCGGGCTCCCAGGGGTTGAAATTTCCCATAGAAATGAATGGCGGGTGCCCAGGGGTCGAAATCCCCCATTGAAATGAATGGCGGGCTACCAGGGGTCGAAATCCCCCATTGAAATGAATGGCCGGCTACCAGGGGTTGAAATCCCCCATTGAAATGAATAGCGGGCTTCCAGGTGTCGAAATCCCACATTGAAATGAATGGCTGGCTCCCAGTGGTCGAAATCCCCCATTGAAATGAATGACGGGCTCCTAGGGGTCGAAATCCCCTATTGAAATGAATCGCTGGCTCCCAGTGGTCAAAATCCCCCAATGAAATGAATGGCGGGCTACCAGGGGTCGAAATCCCCCATTGAAATGAAAAGTGGGCGCCCAGGGGTCGAAATCTCCCATTGAAATGAATGACAGGCTCCAAGGGGTCGAATTCCCCCATTTAAATGAATGGTGGGCTCCCAGGGGTCGAAATCGCCCATAGGAATGAATGTTGGGTTACCAGGGGTTGAAATCGCCCATTGAAATGAATGGCGGGCTACCAGGGATCGAGATTCCCCAATAGGAATGAATGAATGGCGGGCAACCAGGAGTCAAAATCACACATTGAAATGAATTGCTGGCTCCCAGTGGTCGAAATCCCCCATTGAAATAAATGGCGGGCTACCAGGGGTCAAAATCCCCCATTAAAATGAATGACGGGCTCCAAGGGGTAAAATTCCCCCATATAAATGAATGGTGGGCTCCCAGGGGTCGAAATCCCCCATAGGAATGAATGGCGGGTTACCAGGGGTTGAAATCGCCCATTTAAATGAATGGCGGGCTACCAGGGATCGAGATTCCCCAATAGGAATGAATGAATGGCGGGCTACCAGGGGTCAAAATCCCCCAATGAAATGAATGGCGGGCTACCAGGGGTCGAAATCCCCCATTGAAATGAATGGCGGGCGCCCAGGGGTCGAAATCCCCCATTGAAATGAATGACGGGCTCCAAGGGGTCGAATTCCCCCATTTAAATGAATGGTGGGCTCCCAGGGGTCGAAATCCCCCATAGGAATGAATGGCGGGTTACCAGGGGTTGAAATCGCCCATTGAAATGAATGGCGGGCTACCAGGGATCGAGATTCCCCAATAGGAATGAATGAATGGCGGGCGCCCAGGGGTCGAAATCCCCCTTTGAAATGAATGACGGGCTCCAAGGGGTCGAATTCCCCCATTTAAATGAATGGTGGGCTCCCAGGGGTCGAAATCCCCCATAGGAATGAATGGCGGGTTACCAGGGGTTGAAATCGCCCATTGAAATGAATGGCAGGCTACCAGGGATCGAGATTCCCAAATAGGAATGAATGAATGGCGGGCCACCAGGAGTCAAAATCACCCATTGAATTGAATGGCTGGCTCCCAGTGGTCGAAATCCCCCATTGAAATAAATGGCGGGCTACCAGGGGTTTAAATCCCCCAGTGAAATGAATGGCGAACTACCAGGGGTCAAAATCCCCCATTGAAATGAATAGCGAGCGCCCAGGGGTCGAAATCCCCCATTGAAATGAATGACGGGCTCCAAGGGGTCGAAATCCCCCATTTAAATTAATGGTGGGCTCCCAGGGGTCGAAATCCCCCATAGGAATGAATGGCGGGTTACCAGGGGTTGAACTCGCCCATTGAAATGAATGGCGGGCTACCAGTAATCGAGATTCCCCTATAGGAATGAATGAATGGCGGTCCACCAGGAGTCAAAATCACCCATTGAAATGAATGGCTGGCTCCCAGTGGTCGAAATCCCCCATTGAAATAAATGGCGGGCTACCAGGGGTTTAAATCCCCCATTGAAATGAATGGCGGGTTACCAGGGGTCAAAAACCCCCATTAAAAAGAATGGCGGGTTCCCAGGGGTCGAATTCCCCCATTGAAATGAAAGGCGGGCTAGCAGTTGTCGAATTCCCCTATTGAAATGAATGGCGGGCTCCCAGGGGTTGAAATTTCCCATAGAAATGAATGGCGGGTGCCCAGGGGTCGAAATCCCCCATTGAAATGAATGGCGGGCTACCAGGGGTCGAAATCCCCCATTGAAATGAATGGCCGGCTACCAGGGGTTGAAATCCCCCATTGAAATGAATAGCGGGCTTCCAGGTGTCGAAATCCCACATTGAAATGAATGGCTGGCTCCCAGTGGTCGAAATCCCCCATTGAAATGAATGACGGGCTCCTAGGGGTCGAAATCCCCTATTGAAATGAATCGCTGGCTCCCAGTGGTTGAAATCTCCCATTGAAATGAATGACGGGCTCCAAGGGGTTGAAATTTCCCATAGAAATAAATGGCGGTTGCCCAGGGGTCGAATTCCCCTATTGAAATGAATGGCCGGGCGCCCAGGGGTCGAAATCCCCCATTGAAATGAATGACAGGATACCAGGGTTCGAAATCCCCCATTGAAATGAATGGCGTGCGCCGAGGGGTCGAAATCCCCCATTGAAATGAATGACGGGCTCCAAGGGGTCGAATTCCCCCATTTAAATGAATGGTGGGCTCCCAGGGGTCGAAATCCCCCATAGGAATGAATGGCGGGTTACCAGGGGTTGAAATCGCCCATTGAAATGAATGGCGGGCTACCAGGGATCGAGATTCCCCAATAGGAATGAATAAATGGCGGGCCACCAGGAGTCAAAATCACCCATTGAAATGAATGGCTGGCTCCCAGTGGTCGAAATCCCCCATTGAAATAAATGGCGGGCTACCAGGGGTTTAAATCCCCCATTGAAATGAATGGCGGGCGCCCAGGGGTCGAAATCCCCCATTGAAATGAATGACGGGCTCCAAGGGGTCGAATTCCCCCATTGAAATGAATGGTGGGCTCCCAGGGGTCGAAATCCCCCATAGGAATGAATGGCGGGTTACCAGGGGTTGAAATCGCCCATTTAAATGAATGGCGGGCTACCAGGGATCGAGATTCCCCAATAGGAATGAATGAATGGCGGGCCACTAGGGGTCAAAATCACCCATTGAAATGAATGGCTAGCTCCCAGTGGTCGAAATCCCCCATTGAAATGAATGGCCGGGCGCCCAGGGGTCGAAATCCCCCATTGAAATGAATGACGGGATACCAGGGGTCGAAATCCCCCATTGAAATGAATGGCCGGCTACCAGGGGTCGAAATCCCCCATTGAAATGAATGGCGTGTGCCCAGGGGTCAAAATCCCCCAATGAAATGAATCGCGGGCTACCAGGGGTCGAAATCCCCCATTGAAATGAATGGCGGGCTACCAGGGGTCAAAATCCCCCATTAAAATGAATGACGGGCTCCAAGGGGTCAAATTCCCCCATTTAAATGAATGGTGGGCTCCCAGGGGTCGAAATCCCCCATAGGAATGAATGGCAGGTTACCAGGGGTTGAAATCGCCCATTGAAATGAATGGCGGGCTACCAGGGATCGAGATTCCCCAATAGGAATGAATGAGTGGCGGGCCACCAGGAGTCAAAATCACCCATTGAAATGAATGGCTGGCTCCCAGTGGTCGAAATCCCCCATTGAAAAAAATGGCGGGCTACCAGGGGTTTAAATCCCCCATTGAAATGAATGGCGGGCTACCAGGGGTCAAAATCCCCCATTGAAATGAATGGCAGGTGCCCAGTGGTCAAAATCCCCCAATGAAATGAATGGCGGGCTACCAGGGGTCGAAATCCCCCATTGAAATGAATGGCGGGCGCCCAGGGGTCGAAATCCCCCATTGAAATGAATGACGGGCTCCAAGGGGTCAAATTCCCCCATTTAAATGAATGGTGGGCTCCCAGGGGTCGAAATCCCCCATAGGAATGAATGGCAGGTTACCAGGGGTTGAAATCGCCCATTGAAATGAATGGCGGGCTACCAGGGATCGAGATTCCCCAATAGGAATGAATGAGTGGCGGGCCACCAGGAGTCAAAATCACCCATTGAAATGAATGGCTGGCTCCCAGTGGTCGAAATCCCCCATTGAAAAAAATGGCGGGCTACCAGGGGTTTAAATCCCCCATTGAAATGAATGGCGGGCTACCAGGGGTCAAAATCCCCCATTGAAATGAATGGCAGGTGCCCAGTGGTCAAAATCCCCCAATGAAATGAATGGCGGGCTACCAGGGGTCGAAATCCCCCATTGAAATGAATGGCGGGCGCCCAGGGGTCGAAATCCCCCATTGAAATGAATGACGGGCTCCAAGGGGTCGAATTCCCCCATTTAAATGAATGGTGGGCTCCCAGGGGTCGAAATCCCCCATAGGAATGAATGGCGGGTTACCAGGGGTTGAAATCGCCCATTGAAATGAATGGCGGGCTACCAGGGATCGAGATTCCCCAATAGGAATGAATGAATGGCGGGCGCCCAGGGGTCGAAATCCCCCATTGAAATGAATGACGGGCTCCAAGGGGTCGAATTCCCCCATTTAAATGAATGGTGGGCTCCCAGGGGTCGAAATCCCCCATAGGAATGAATGGCGGGTTACCAGGGGTTGAAATCGCCCATTGAAATGAATGGCAGGCTACCAGGGATCGAGATTCCCAAATAGGAATGAATGAATGGCGGGCCACCAGGAGTCAAAATCACCCATTGAATTGAATGGCTGGCTCCCAGTGGTCGAAATCCCCCATTGAAATAAATGGCGGGCTACCAGGGGTTTAAATCCCCCAGTGAAATGAATGGCGAACTACCAGGGGTCAAAATCCCCCATTGAAATGAATAGCGGGCGCCCAGGGGTCGAAATCCCCCATTGAAATGAATGACGGGCTCCAAGGGGTCGAAATCCCCCATTTAAATTAATGGTGGGCTCCCAGGGGTCGAAATCCCCCATAGGAATGAATGGCGGGTTACCAGGGGTTGAACTCGCCCATTGAAATGAATGGCGGGCTACCAGTAATAGAGATTCCCCAATAGGAATGAATGAATGGCGGGCCACCAGGAGTCAAAATCACCCATTGAAATGAATGGCTGGCTCCCAGTGGTCGAAATCCCCCATAGGAATGAATGGCGGGTTACCAGGGGTTGAAATCGCCCATTGAAATGAATGGCGGGCTACCAGGGAACGAGATTTCCCAAAAGGAATGAATGAATGGCGGGCCACCAGGAGTCAAAATCACCCATTGAAATGAATGGCTGGCTCCCAGTGGTCGAAATCCCCCATTGAAATAAATGGCGGGCTACCAGGGGTTTAAATCCCCCATTGAAATGAATGGCGGGCTACCAGGGGTCAAAAACACCAATTAAAAAGAATGGCGGGCTCCCAGGGGTCGAATTCCCCCATTGAAATGAAATGCGGGCTAGCAGTTGTCGAATTCCCCCATTGAAATGAATGGCGGGCTCCCAGGGGTTGAAATTTCCCATAGAAATGAATGGCAGGTGCCCAGGGGTCGAAATCCCCCATTGAAATGAATGGCGGGCTACCAGGGGTCGAAATCCCCCATTGAAATGAATGGCCGGCTACCAGGGGTTGAAATCCCCCATTGAAATGAATAGCGGGCTCCCAGGTGTCGAAATCCCCCATTGAAATGAATGGCTGGCTCCCAGTGGTCGAAATCCCCCATTGAAATGAATGACGGGCTCCTAGGGGTCGAAATCCCCTATTGAAATGAATCGCTGGCTCCCAGTGGTCGAAATCCCCCATTGAAATGAATGACGGGCTCCAAGGGGTTGAAATTTCCCATAGAAATAAATGGCGGGTGCCCAGGGGTCGAATTCCCCTATTGAAATGAATGGCCGGGCGCCCAGGGGTCGAAATCCCCCATTGAAATGAATGACGGGATACCAGGGGTCGAAATCCCCCATTGAAATGAATGGCCGGCTACCAGGGGTCGAAATCCCCCATTGAAATGAATGGCGGGTGCCCAGGAGTCAAATTCCCCCAATGAAATGTATGGCGGGCTACCAGGGGTCAAAATCCCCAAATTAAATGAATGGCAGGCTACCAGGGGTCGAAATCCCCCATTGAAATGAATGGCGGGCGCCCAGGGGTCGAAATCCCCCATTGAAATGAATGACGGGCTCCAAGGGGTCGAATTCCCCCATTTAAATGAATGGTGGGCTCCCAGGGGTCGAAATTCCCCATAGGAATGAATGGCGGGTTACCAGGGGTTGAAATCGCCCATTGAAATGAATGGCGGGCTACCAGGGATCGAGATTCCCCAATAGGAATGAATGAATGGCGGGCCACCAGGAGTCAAAATCACCCATTGAAATGAATGGCTGGCTCCCAGTGGTCGAAATCCCCCATTGAAATAAATGGCGGGCTACCAGGGGTTTAAATCCCCCATTGAAATGAATGGCGGGCGCCCAGGGGTCAAAATCCCCCATTGAAATGAATGACGGGCTCCAAGGGGTCGAATTCCTCCATTGAAATGAATGGCGGGCTCCCAGGGGTCAAAATCCCCCAATGAAATGAATGGCGGGCTACCAGGGGTCAAAATCCCCAAATGAAATTAATGGCGGGCTACCAGGGGTCGAAATCCCCCATTGAAATGAATGGCGGGCGCCCAGGGGTCGAAATCCCCCATTGAAATAAATGGCGGGCTACCAGGGGTTTAAATCCCCCATTGAAATGAATGGTGGGCTACCAGGGGTCAAAATCCCCCATTAAAAAGAATGGCGGGCTCCCAGGGGTCGAATTCCCCCATTGAAATGAAAGGCGGGTTAGCAGTGGTCGAATTCCCCCATTGAAATGAATGGCGGGCTTCCAGGGGTTGAAATTTCCCATAGAAATGAATAGCGGGTGCCCAGGGGTCGAAATCCCCCATTGAAATGAATGGCGGGCTACCAGGGGTCGAAATCCCCCATTGAAATGAATCGCTGGCTCCCAGTGGTCGAAATCCCCCATTGAAATGAATGACGGGCTCCAAGGGGTTGAAATTTCCCATAGAAATGAATGGCGGGTGCCCAGGGGTCAAATTCCCCCATTTAAATGAATGATGGGCTCCCAGGGGTCGAAATCCCCCTTAGGAATGAATGGCGGGTTACCAGGGGTTGAAATCGCCCATTGAAATGAATGGCTGGCTACCAGGGATCGAGATTCCCCAATAGGAATGAATGAATGGCGGGCCACCAGGGGTCAAAATCACCCATTGAAAAGAATGGCTGGCTCCCAGTGTTCGAAGTCCCCCATTGAAATGAATGGCCGGCTACCAGGGGTCGAAATCCCCCATTGAAATGAATGGCGGGTGCCCAGGGGTTGAAATTTCCCATAGAAATGAATGGCGGGTGCCCAGGGGTCAAATTCCCCCATTTAAATGAATGATGGGCTCCCAGGGGTCGAAATCCCCCATAGGAATGAATGGCGGGTTACCAGGGGTTGAAATCGCCCATTGAAATGAATGGCTGGCTACCAGGGATCGAGATTCTCCAATAGGAATGAATGAATGGCGGGCCACCAGGGGTCAAAATCACCCATTGAAATGAATGGCTGGCTCCCAGTGTTCGAAGTCCCCCATTGAAATGAATGGCCGGCTACCAGGGGTCGAAATCCCCCATTGAAATGAATGGCGGGTGCCCAGGGGTCAAAATCCCCCAATGAAATGAATCGCGGGCTACCAGGGGTCGAAATCCTCCATTGAAATGAATGGCGGGCACCCAGGGGTCGAAATCCCCCATTGAAATGAATGACGGGCTACCAGGGGTCGAATTCCCCCATTTAAATGAATGGTGGGCTCCCAGGGGTCGAAATCCCCCATAGGAATGAATGGCGGGTTACCAGGGGTTGAAATCGCCCATTGAAATGAATGGCGGGCTACCAGGGATCGAGATTCCCCAATAGGAATGAATGAGTGGCGGGCCACCAGGAGTCAAAATACCCCATTGAAATAAATGGCGGGCTACCAGGGGTTTAAATCCCCCATTGAAATGAATGGCGGGCTACCAGGGGTCAAAATCCCCCATTGAAATGAATGGCGGGTGCCCAGGGGTCAAAATCCCCCAATGAAATGAATGGCGGGCTACCAGGGGTCGAAATCCCCCATTGAAATGAAAAGTGGGCGCCCAGGGGTCGAAATCTCCCATTGAAATGAATGACGGGCTCCAAGGGGTCGAATTCCCCCATTTAAATGAATGGTGGGCTCCCAGGGGTCGAAATCGCCCATAGGAATGAATGTTGGGTTACCAGGGGTTGAAATCGCCCATTGAAATGAATGGCGGGCTACCAGGGATCGAGATTCCCCAATAGGAATGAATGAATGGCGGGCAACCAGGAGTCAAAATCACACATTGAAATGAATTGCTGGCTCCCAGTGGTCGAAATCCCCCATTGAAATAAATGGCGGGCTACCAGGGGTCAAAATCCCCCATTAAAATGAATGACGGGCTCCAAGGGGTAAAATTCCCCCATATAAATGAATGGTGGGCTCCCAGGGGTCGAAATCCCCCATAGGAATGAATGGCGGGTTACCAGGGGTTGAAATCGCCCATTTAAATGAATGGCGGGCTACCAGGGATCGAGATTCTACAATAGGAATGAATGAATGGCGGGCCACTAGGGGTCAAAATCACCCATTGAAATGAATGGCTAGCTCCCAGTGGTCGAAATCCCCCATTGAAATGAATGGCCGGGCGCCCAGGGGTCGAAATCCCCCATTGAAATGAATGACGGGATACCAGGGGTCGAAATCCCCCATTGAAATGAATGGCCGGCTACCAGGGGTCGAAATCCCCCATTGAAATGAATGGCGTGTGCCCAGGGGTCAAAATCCCCCAATGAAATGAATCGCGGGCTACCAGGGGTCGAAATCCCCCATTGAAATGAATGGCGGGCTACCAGGGGTCAAAATCCCCCATTAAAATGAATGACGGGCTCCAAGGGGTCAAATTCCCCCATTTAAATGAATGGTGGGCTCCCAGGGGTCGAAATCCCCCATAGGAATGAATGGCAGGTTACCAGGGGTTGAAATCGCCCATTGAAATGAATGGCGGGCTACCAGGGATCGAGATTCCCCAATAGGAATGAATGAGTGGCGGGCCACCAGGAGTCAAAATCACCCATTGAAATGAATGGCTGGCTCCCAGTGGTCGAAATCCCCCATTGAAAAAAATGGCGGGCTACCAGGGGTTTAAATCCCCCATTGAAATGAATGGCGGGCTACCAGGGGTCAAAATCCCCCATTGAAATGAATGGCGGGTGCCCAGGGGTCAAAATCCCCCAATGAAATGAATGGCGGGCTACATGGGGTCGAAATCCCCCATTGAAATGAAAAGTGGGCGCCCAGGGGTCGAAATCTCCCATTGAAATGAATGACGGGCTCCAAGGGGTCGAATTCCCCCATTTAAATGAATTGTGGGCTCCCAGGGGTCGAAATCCCCCATAGGAATGAATGTTGGGTTACCAGGGGTTGAAATCGCCCATTGAAATGAATGGCGGGCTACCAGGGATCGAGATTCCCCAATAGGAATGAATGAATGGCGGGCAACCAGGAGTCAAAATCACACATTGAAATGAATGGCTGGATCCCAGTGGTCGAAATCCCCCATTGAAAAAAATGGCGGGCTACCAGGGGTTTAAATCCCCCATTGAAATGAATGGCGGGCTACCAGGGGTCAAAATCCCCCAATGAAATGAATGGCGGGCTACCAGGGGTCGAAATCCCCCATTGAAATGAATGGCGGGCGCCCAGGGGTCGAAATCCCCCATTGAAATGAATGACGGGCTCCAAGGGGTCGAATTCCCCCATTTAAATGAATGGTGGGCTCCCAGGGGTCGAAATCCCCCATAGGAATGAATGGCGGGTTACCAGGGGTTGAAATCGCCCATTGAAATGAATGGCGGGCTACCAGGGATCGAGATTCCCCAATAGGAATGAATGAATGGCGGGCGCCCAGGGGTCGAAATCCCCCATTGAAATGAATGACGGGCTCCAAGGGGTCGAATTCCCCCATTTAAATGAATGGTGGGCTCCCAGGGGTCGAAATCCCCCATAGGAATGAATGGCGGGTTACCAGGGGTTGAAATCGCCCATTGAAATGAATGGCAGGCTACCAGGGATCGAGATTCCCAAATAGGAATGAATGAATGGCGGGCCACCAGGAGTCAAAATCACCCATTGAATTGAATGGCTGGCTCCCAGTGGTCGAAATCCCCCATTGAAATAAATGGCGGGCTACCAGGGGTTTAAATCCCCCAGTGAAATGAATGGCGAACTACCAGGGGTCAAAATCCCCCATTGAAATGAATAGCGGGCGCCCAGGGGTCGAAATCCCCCATTGAAATGAATGACGGGCTCCAAGGGGTCGAAATCCCCCATTTAAATTAATGGTGGGCTCCCAGGGGTCGAAATCCCCCATAGGAATGAATGGCGGGTTACCAGGGGTTGAACTCGCCCATTGAAATGAATGGCGGGCTACCAGTAATCGAGATTCCCCAATAGGAATGAATGAATGGCGGGCCACCAGGAGTCAAAATCACCCATTGAAATGAATGGCTGGCTCCCAGTGGTCGAAATCCCCCATTGAAATAAATGGCGGGCTACCAGGGGTTTAAATCCCCCATTGAAATGAATGGCGGGTTACCAGGGGTCAAAAACCCCCATTAAAAAGAATGGCGGGCTCCCAGGGGTCGAATTCCCCCATTGAAATGAAAGGCGGGCTAGCAGTTGTCGAATTCCCCTATTGAAATGAATGGCGGGCTCCCAGGGGTTGAAATTTCCCATAGAAATGAATGGCGGGTGCCCAGGGGTCGAAATCCCCCATTGAAATGAATGGCGGGCTACCAGGGGTCGAAATCCCCCATTGAAATGAATGGCCGGCTACCAGGGGTTGAAATCCCCCATTGAAATGAATAGCGGGCTTCCAGGTGTCGAAATCCCACATTGAAATGAATGGCTGGCTCCCAGTGGTCGAAATCCCCCATTGAAATGAATGACGGGCTCCTAGGGGTCGAAATCCCCTATTGAAATGAATCGCTGGCTCCCAGTGGTTGAAATCTCCCATTGAAATGAATGACGGGCTCCAAGGGGTTGAAATTTCCCATAGAAATAAATGGCGGTTGCCCAGGGGTCGAATTCCCCTATTGAAATGAATGGCCGGGCGCCCAGGGGTCGAAATCCCCCATTGAAATGAATGACAGGATACCAGGGTTCGAAATCCCCCATTGAAATGAATGGCGTGCGCCGAGGGGTCGAAATCCCCCATTGAAATGAATGACGGGCTCCAAGGGGTCGAATTCCCCCATTTAAATGAATGGTGGGCTCCCAGGGGTCGAAATCCCCCATAGGAATGAATGGCGGGTTACCAGGGGTTGAAATCGCCCATTGAAATGAATGGCGGGCTACCAGGGATCGAGATTCCCCAATAGGAATGAATAAATGGCGGGCCACCAGGAGTCAAAATCACCCATTGAAATGAATGGCTGGCTCCCAGTGGTCGAAATCCCCCATTGAAATAAATGGCGGGCTACCAGGGGTTTAAATCCCCCATTGAAATGAATGGCGGGCGCCCAGGGGTCGAAATCCCCCA
The DNA here is from genome assembly GCF_051991255.1 of Vanacampus margaritifer. Taxonomy (NCBI): domain Eukaryota; kingdom Metazoa; phylum Chordata; class Actinopteri; order Syngnathiformes; family Syngnathidae; genus Vanacampus; species Vanacampus margaritifer. Next base: position 1,467,693 of record NC_135441.1, on the reverse strand, counting down.
TTGAAATGAATGACGGGCTCCAAGGGGTCGAATTCCCCCATTGAAATGAATGGTGGGCTCCCAGGGGTCGAAATCCCCCATAGGAATGAATGGCGGGTTACCAGGGGTTGAAATCGCCCATTTAAATGAATGGCGGGCTACCAGGGATCGAGATTCCCCAATAGGAATGAATGAATGGCGGGCCACTAGGGGTCAAAATCACCCATTGAAATGAATGGCTAGCTCCCAGTGGTCGAAATCCCCCATTGAAATGAATGGCCGGGCGCCCAGGGGTCGAAATCCCCCATTGAAATGAATGACGGGATACCAGGGGTCGAAATCCCCCATTGAAATGAATGGCCGGCTACCAGGGGTCGAAATCCCCCATTGAAATGAATGGCGTGTGCCCAGGGGTCAAAATCCCCCAATGAAATGAATCGCGGGCTACCAGGGGTCGAAATCCCCCATTGAAATGAATGGCGGGCTACCAGGGGTCAAAATCCCCCATTAAAATGAATGACGGGCTCCAAGGGGTCAAATTCCCCCATTTAAATGAATGGTGGGCTCCCAGGGGTCGAAATCCCCCATAGGAATGAATGGCAGGTTACCAGGGGTTGAAATCGCCCATTGAAATGAATGGCGGGCTACCAGGGATCGAGATTCCCCAATAGGAATGAATGAGTGGCGGGCCACCAGGAGTCAAAATCACCCATTGAAATGAATGGCTGGCTCCCAGTGGTCGAAATCCCCCATTGAAAAAAATGGCGGGCTACCAGGGGTTTAAATCCCCCATTGAAATGAATGGCGGGCTACCAGGGGTCAAAATCCCCCATTGAAATGAATGGCAGGTGCCCAGTGGTCAAAATCCCCCAATGAAATGAATGGCGGGCTACCAGGGGTCGAAATCCCCCATTGAAATGAATGGCGGGCGCCCAGGGGTCGAAATCCCCCATTGAAATGAATGACGGGCTCCAAGGGGTCGAATTCCCCCATTTAAATGAATGGTGGGCTCCCAGGGGTCGAAATCCCCCATAGGAATGAATGGCGGGTTACCAGGGGTTGAAATCGCCCATTGAAATGAATGGCGGGCTACCAGGGATCGAGATTCCCCAATAGGAATGAATGAATGGCGGGCGCCCAGGGGTCGAAATCCCCCATTGAAATGAATGACGGGCTCCAAGGGGTCGAATTCCCCCATTTAAATGAATGGTGGGCTCCCAGGGGTCGAAATCCCCCATAGGAATGAATGGCGGGTTACCAGGGGTTGAAATCGCCCATTGAAATGAATGGCAGGCTACCAGGGATCGAGATTCCCAAATAGGAATGAATGAATGGCGGGCCACCAGGAGTCAAAATCACCCATTGAATTGAATGGCTGGCTCCCAGTGGTCGAAATCCCCCATTGAAATAAATGGCGGGCTACCAGGGGTTTAAATCCCCCAGTGAAATGAATGGCGAACTACCAGGGGACAAAATCCCCCATTGAAATGAATAGCGGGCGCCCAGGGGTCGAAATCCCCCATTGAAATGAATGACGGGCTCCAAGGGGTCGAAATCCCCCATTTAAATTAATGGTGGGCTCCCAGGGGTCGAAATCCCCCATAGGAATGAATGGCGGGTTACCAGGGGTTGAACTCGCCCATTGAAATGAATGGCGGGCTACCAGTAATAGAGATTCCCCAATAGGAATGAATGAATGGCGGGCCACCAGGAGTCAAAATCACCCATTGAAATGAATGGCTGGCTCCCAGTGGTCGAAATCCCCCATTGAAATAAATGGCGGGCTACCAGGGGTTTAAATCCCCCATTGAAATGAATGGCGGGTTACCAGGGGTCAAAAACCCCCATTAAAAAGAATGGCGGGCTCCCAGGGGTCGAATTCCCCCATTGAAATGAAAGGCGGGCTAGCAGTTGTCGAATTCCCCTATTGAAATGAATGGCGGGCTCCCAGGGGTTGAAATTTCCCATAGAAATGAATGGCGGGTGCCCAGGGGTCGAAATCCCCCATTGAAATGAATGACGGGCTCCTAGGGGTCGAAATCCCCTATTGAAATGAATCGCTGGCTCCCAGTGGTCGAAATCCCCCATTGAAATGAATGACGGGCTCCAAGGGGTTGAAATTTCCCATAGAAATAAATGGCGGGTGCCCAGGGGTCGAATTCCCCTATTGAAATGAATGGCCGGGCTTCCAGGGGTCGAAATCCCCCATTGAAATGAATGACGGGATACCAGGGGTCGAAATCCCCCATTGAAATGAATGGCCGGCTACCAAGGGTCGAAATCCCCCATTGAAATGAATGGCGGGTGCCCAGGAGTCAAATTCCCCCAATGAAATGAATGGCGGGCTACCAGGGGTCAAAATCCCCAAATTAAATGAATGGCGGGCTACCAGGGGTCGAAATCCCCCATTGAAATGAATGGCGGGCGCCCAGGGGTCGAAAGCCCCCATTGAAATGAATGACGGGCTCCAAGGGGTCGAATTCCCCCATTTAAATGAATGGTGGGATCCCAGGGGTCGAAATCCCCCATAGGAATGAATGGCGGGTTACCAGGGGTTGAAATCGCCCATTGAAATGAATGGCGGGCTACCAGGGATCGAGATTCCCCAATAGGAATGAATGAATGGCGGGCCACCAGGAGTCAAAATCACCCATTGAAATGAATGGCTGGCTCCCAGTGGTCGAAATCCCCCATTGAAATAAATGGCGGGCTACCAGGGGTTTAAATCCCCCATTGAAATGAATGGCGGGCGCCCAGGGGTCGAAATCCCCCATTGAAATGAATGACGGGCTCCAAGGGGTCGAATTCCCCCATTGAAATGAATGGCGGGTGCCCAGGGGTCAAAATCCCCCAATGAAATGAATGGCGGGCTACCAGGGGTCAAAATCCCTAAATGAAATGAATGGCGGGCTACCAGGGGTCGAAATCCCCCATTGAAATGAATGGCGGGCGCCCAGGGGTCGAAATCCCCCATTGAAATAAACGGCGGGCTACCAGGGGTTTAAATCCCCCATTGAAATGAATGGCGGGCTACCAGGGGTCAAAATCCCCCATTAAAAAGAATGGCGGGCTCCCAGGGGTCGTATTCCCCCATTGAAATGAAAGGCGGGCTAGCAGTGGTCGAATTCCCCCATTGAAATGAATGGCGGGCTCCCAGGGGTTGAAATTTCCCATAGAAATGAATGGCGGGTGCCCAGGGGTCGAATTCCCCTATTGAAATGAATGGCCGGGCGCCCAGGGGTCGAAATCCCCCATTGAAATGTAAGGCGGGCTAACAGGGGTCGAATTCCCCTATTGAAATGAAGGGCGGGTGCCCAGGGGTCAAAATCCCCCAATGAAATGAATGGCGGGCTACCAGGGGTCGAAATCCCCCATTGAAATGAATGACAGGCTCCAAGGGGTCGAATTCCCCCATTTAAATGAATGGTGGGCTCCCAGGGTTCGAAATCCCCCATAGGAATGAATGGCGGGTTACCAGGGGTTGAAATCGCCCATTGAAATGAATGGCGGGCTACCAGGGAACGAGATTTCCCAAAAGGAATGAATGAATGGCGGGCCACCAGGAGTCAAAATCACCCATTGAAATGAATGGCTGGCTCCCAGTGGTCGAAATCCCCCATTGAAATAAATGGCGGGCTACCAGGGGTTTAAATCCCCCATTGAAATGAATGGCGGGCTACCAGGGGTCAAAAACACCAATTAAAAAGAATGGCGGGCTCCCAGGGGTCGAATTCCCCCATTGAAATGAAAGGCGGGCTAGCAGTTGTCGAATTCCCCCATTGAAATGAATGGCGGGCTCCCAGGGGTTGAAATTTCCCATAGAAATGAATGGCAGGTGCCCAGGGGTCGAAATCCCCCATTGAAATGAATGGCGGGCTACCAGGGGTCGAAATCCCCCATTGAAATGAATGGCCGGCTACCAGGGGTTGAAATCCCCCATTGAAATGAATAGCGGGCTCCCAGGTGTCGAAATCCCCCATTGAAATGAATGGCTGGCTCCCAGTGGTCGAAATCCCCCATTGAAATGAATGACGGGCTCCTAGGGGTCGAAATCCCCTATTGAAATGAATCGCTGGCTCCCAGTGGTCGAAATCCCCCATTGAAATGAATGACGGGCTCCAAGGGGTTGAAATTTCCCATAGAAATAAATGGCGGGTGCCCAGGGGTCGAATTCCCCTATTGAAATGAATGGCCGGGCGCCCAGGGGTCGAAATACCCCATTGAAATGAATGACGGGATACCAGGGGTCGAAATCCCCCATTGAAATGAATGGCCGGCTACCAGGGGTCGAAATCCCCCATTGAAATGAATGGCGGGTGCCCAGGAGTCAAATTCCCCCAATGAAATGTATGGCGGGCTACCAGGGGTCAAAATCCCCAAATTAAATGAATGGCAGGCTACCAGGGGTCGAAATCCCCCATTGAAATGAATGGCGGGCGCCCAGGGGTCGAAATCCCCCATTGAAATGAATGACGGGCTCCAAGGGGTCGAATTCCCCCATTTAAATGAATGGTGGGCTCCCAGGGGTCGAAATCCCCCATAGGAATGAATGGCGGGTTACCAGGGGTTGAAATCGCCCATTGAAATGAATGGCGGGCTACCAGGGATCGAGATTCCCCAATAGGAATGAATGAATGGCGGGCCACCAGGAGTCAAAATCACCCATTGAAATGAATGGCTGGCTCCCAGTGGTCGAAATCCCCCATTGAAATAAATGGCGGGCTACCAGGGGTTTAAATCCCCCATTGAAATGAATGGCGGGCGCCCAGGGGTCGAAATCCCCCATTGAAATGAATGACGGTCTCCAAGGGGTCGAATTCCCCCATTGAAATGAATGGCGGGCTCCCAGGGGTCAAAATCCCCCAATGAAATGAATGGCGGGCTACCAGGGGTCAAAATCCCCAAATGAAATTAATGGCGGGCTACCAGGGGTCGAAATCCCCCATTGAAATGAATGGCGGGCGCCCAGGGGTCGAAATCCCCCATTGAAATAAATGGCGGGCTACCAGGGGTTTAAATCCCCCATTGAAATGAATGGTGGGCTACCAGGGGTCAAAATCCCCCATTAAAAAGAATGGCGGGCTCCCAGGGGTCGAATTCCCCCATTGAAATGAAAGGCGGGTTAGCAGTGGTCGAATTCCCCCATTGAAATGAATGGCGGGCTTCCAGGGGTTGAAATTTCCCATAGAAATGAATAGCGGGTGCCCAAGGGTCGAAATCCCCCATTGAAATGAATGGCGGGCTACCAGGGGTCGAAATCCCCCATTGAAATGAATCGCTGGCTCCCAGTGGTCGAAATCCCCCATTGAAATGAATGACGGGCTCCAAGGGGTTGAAATTTCCCATAGAAATGAATGGCGGGTGCCCAGGGGTCAAATTCCCCCATTTAAATGAATGATGGGCTCCCAGGGGTCGAAATCCCCCTTAGGAATGAATGGCGGGTTACCAGGGGTTGAAATCGCCCATTGAAATGAATGGCTGGCTACCAGGGATCGAGATTCCCCAATAGGAATGAATGAATGGCGGGCCACCAGGGGTCAAAATCACCCATTGAAAAGAATGGCTGGCTCCCAGTGTTCGAAGTCCCCCATTGAAATGAATGGCCGGCTACCAGGGGTCGACATCCCCCATTGAAATGAATGGCGGGTGCCCAGGGGTTGAAATTTCCCATAGAAATGAATGGCGGGTGCCCAGGGGTCAAATTCCCCCATTTAAATGAATGATGGGCTCCCAGGGGTCGAAATCCCCCATAGGAATGAATGGCGGGTTACCAGGGGTTGAAATCGCCCATTGAAATGAATGGCTGGCTACCAGGGATCGAGATTCTCCAATAGGAATGAATGAATGGCGGGCCACCAGGGGTCAAAATCACCCATTGAAATGAATGGCTGGCTCCCAGTGTTCGAAGTCCCCCATTGAAATGAATGGCCGGCTACCAGGGGTCGAAATCCCCCATTGAAATGAATGGCGGGTGCCCAGGGGTCAAAATCCCCCAATGAAATGAATCGCGGGCTACCAGGGGTCGAAATCCTCCATTGAAATGAATGGCGGGCACCCAGGGGTCGAAATCCCCCATTGAAATGAATGACGGGCTACCAGGGGTCGAATTCCCCCATTTAAATGAATGGTGGGCTCCCAGGGGTCGAAATCCCCCATAGGAATGAATGGCGGGTTACCAGGGGTTGAAATCGCCCATTGAAATGAATGGCGGGCTACCAGGGATCGAGATTCCCCAATAGGAATGAATGAGTGGCGGGCCACCAGGGGTCAAAATCACCCATTGAAAAGAATGGCTGGCTCCCAGTGTTCGAAGTCCCCCATTGAAATGAATGGCCGGCTACCAGGGGTCGACATCCCCCATTGAAATGAATGGCGGGTGCCCAGGGGTTGAAATTTCCCATAGAAATGAATGGCGGGTGCCCAGGGGTCAAATTCCCCCATTTAAATGAATGATGGGCTCCCAGGGGTCGAAATCCCCCATAGGAATGAATGGCGGGTTACCAGGGGTTGAAATCGCCCATTGAAATGAATGGCTGGCTACCAGGGATCGAGATTCTCCAATAGGAATGAATGAATGGCGGGCCACCAGGGGTCAAAATCACCCATTGAAATGAATTGCTGGCTCCCAGTGGTCGAAATCCCCCATTGAAATAAATGGCGGGCTACCAGGGGTCAAAATCCCCCATTAAAATGAATGACGGGCTCCAAGGGGTAAAATTCCCCCATATAAATGAATGGTGGGCTCCCAGGGGTCGAAATCCCCCATAGGAATGAATGGCGGGTTACCAGGGGTTGAAATCGCCCATTTAAATGAATGGCGGGCTACCAGGGATCGAGATTCCCCAATAGGAATGAATGAATGGCGGGCCACTAGGGGTCAAAATCACCCATTGAAATGAATGGCTAGCTCCCAGTGGTCGAAATCCCCCATTGAAATGAATGGCCGGGCGCCCAGGGGTCGAAATCCCCCATTGAAATGAATGACGGGATACCAGGGGTCGAAATCCCCCATTGAAATGAATGGCCGGCTACCAGGGGTCGAAATCCCCCATTGAAATGAATGGCGTGTGCCCAGGGGTCAAAATCCCCCAATGAAATGAATCGCGGGCTACCAGGGGTCGAAATCCCCCATTGAAATGAATGGCGGGCTACCAGGGGTCAAAATCCCCCATTAAAATGAATGACGGGCTCCAAGGGGTCAAATTCCCCCATTTAAATGAATGGTGGGCTCCCAGGGGTCGAAATCCCCCATAGGAATGAATGGCAGGTTACCAGGGGTTGAAATCGCCCATTGAAATGAATGGCGGGCTACCAGGGATCGAGATTCCCCAATAGGAATGAATGAGTGGCGGGCCACCAGGAGTCAAAATCACCCATTGAAATGAATGGCTGGCTCCCAGTGGTCGAAATCCCCCATTGAAAAAAATGGCGGGCTACCAGGGGTTTAAATCCCCCATTGAAATGAATGGCGGGCTACCAGGGGTCAAAATCCCCCATTGAAATGAATGGCGGGTGCCCAGGGGTCAAAATCCCCCAATGAAATGAATGGCGGGCTACATGGGGTCGAAATCCCCCATTGAAATGAAAAGTGGGCGCCCAGGGGTCGAAATCTCCCATTGAAATGAATGACGGGCTCCAAGGGGTCGAATTCCCCCATTTAAATGAATGGTGGGCTCCCAGGGGTCGAAATCCCCCATAGGAATGAATGTTGGGTTACCAGGGGTTGAAATCGCCCATTGAAATGAATGGCGGGCTACCAGGGATCGAGATTCCCCAATAGGAATGAATGAATGGCGGGCAACCAGGAGTCAAAATCACACATTGAAATGAATGGCTGGCTCCCAGTGGTCGAAATCCCCCATTGAAAAAAATGGCGGGCTACCAGGGGTTTAAATCCCCCATTGAAATGAATGGCGGGCTACCAGGGGTCAAAATCCCCCAATGAAATGAATGGCGGGCTACCAGGGGTCGAAATCCCCCATTGAAATGAATGGCGGGCGCCCAGGGGTCGAAATCCCCCATTGAAATGAATGACGGGCTCCAAGGGGTCGAATTCCCCCATTTAAATGAATGGTGGGCTCCCAGGGGTCGAAATCCCCCATAGGAATGAATGGCGGGTTACCAGGGGTTGAAATCGCCCATTGAAATGAATGGCGGGCTACCAGGGATCGAGATTCCCCAATAGGAATGAATGAATGGCGGGCGCCCAGGGGTCGAAATCCCCCATTGAAATGAATGACGGGCTCCAAGGGGTCGAATTCCCCCATTTAAATGAATGGTGGGCTCCCAGGGGTCGAAATCCCCCATAGGAATGAATGGCGGGTTACCAGGGGTTGAAATCGCCCATTGAAATGAATGGCAGGCTACCAGGGATCGAGATTCCCAAATAGGAATGAATGAATGGCGGGCCACCAGGAGTCAAAATCACCCATTGAATTGAATGGCTGGCTCCCAGTGGTCGAAATCCCCCATTGAAATAAATGGCGGGCTACCAGGGGTTTAAATCCCCCAGTGAAATGAATGGCGAACTACCAGGGGTCAAAATCCCCCATTGAAATGAATAGCGGGCGCCCAGGGGTCGAAATCCCCCATTGAAATGAATGACGGGCTCCAAGGGGTCGAAATCCCCCATTTAAATTAATGGTGGGCTCCCAGGGGTCGAAATCCCCCATAGGAATGAATGGCGGGTTACCAGGGGTTGAACTCACCCATTGAAATGAATGGCGGGCTACCAGTAATCGAGATTCCCCAATAGGAATGAATGAATGGCGGGCCACCAGGAGTCAAAATCACCCATTGAAATGAATGGCTGGCTCCCAGTGGTCGAAATCCCCCATTGAAATAAATGGCGGGCTACCAGGGGTTTAAATCCCCCATTGAAATGAATGGCGGGTTACCAGGGGTCAAAAACCCCCATTAAAAAGAATGGCGGGCTCCCAGGGGTCGAATTCCCCCATTGAAATGAAAGGCGGGCTAGCAGTTGTCGAATTCCCCTATTGAAATGAATGGCGGGCTCCCAGGGGTTGAAATTTCCCATAGAAATGAATGGCGGGTGCCCAGGGGTCGAAATCCCCCATTGAAATGAATGGCGGGCTACCAGGGGTCGAAATCCCCCATTGAAATGAATGGCCGGCTACCAGGGGTTGAAATCCCCCATTGAAATGAATAGCGGGCTTCCAGGTGTCGAAATCCCACATTGAAATGAATGGCTGGCTCCCAGTGGTCGAAATCCCCCATTGAAATGAATGACGGGCTCCTAGGGGTCGAAATCCCCTATTGAAATGAATCGCTGGCTCCCAGTGGTTGAAATCTCCCATTGAAATGAATGACGGGCTCCAAGGGGTTGAAATTTCCCATAGAAATAAATGGCGGTTGCCCAGGGGTCGAATTCCCCTATTGAAATGAATGGCCGGGCGCCCAGGGGTCGAAATCCCCCATTGAAATGAATGACAGGATACCAGGGTTCGAAATCCCCCATTGAAATGAATGGCGTGCGCCGAGGGGTCGAAATCCCCCATTGAAATGAATGACGGGCTCCAAGGGGTCGAATTCCCCCATTTAAATGAATGGTGGGCTCCCAGGGGTCGAAATCCCCCATAGGAATGAATGGCGGGTTACCAGGGGTTGAAATCGCCCATTGAAATGAATGGCGGGCTACCAGGGATCGAGATTCCCCAATAGGAATGAATAAATGGCGGGCCACCAGGAGTCAAAATCACCCATTGAAATGAATGGCTGGCTCCCAGTGGTCGAAATCCCCCATTGAAATAAATGGCGGGCTACCAGGGGTTTAAATCCCCCATTGAAATGAATGGCGGGCGCCCAGGGGTCGAAATCCCCCATTGAAATGAATGACGGGCTCCAAGGGGTCGAATTCCCCCATTGAAATGAATGGTGGGCTCCCAGGGGTCGAAATCCCCCATAGGAATGAATGGCGGGTTACCAGGGGTTGAAATCGCCCATTTAAATGAATGGCGGGCTACCAGGGATCGAGATTCCCCAATAGGAATGAATGAATGGCGGGCCACTAGGGGTCAAAATCACCCATTGAAATGAATGGCTAGCTCCCAGTGGTCGAAATCCCCCATTGAAATGAATGGCCGGGCGCCCAGGGGTCGAAATCCCCCATTGAAATGAATGACGGGATACCAGGGGTCGAAATCCCCCATTGAAATGAATGGCCGGCTACCAGGGGTCGAAATCCCCCATTGAAATGAATGGCGTGTGCCCAGGGGTCAAAATCCCCCAATGAAATGAATCGCGGGCTACCAGGGGTCGAAATCCCCCATTGAAATGAATGGCGGGCTACCAGGGGTCAAAATCCCCCATTAAAATGAATGACGGGCTCCAAGGGGTCAAATTCCCCCATTTAAATGAATGGTGGGCTCCCAGGGGTCGAAATCCCCCATAGGAATGAATGGCAGGTTACCAGGGGTTGAAATCGCCCATTGAAATGAATGGCGGGCTACCAGGGATCGAGATTCCCCAATAGGAATGAATGAGTGGCGGGCCACCAGGAGTCAAAATCACCCATTGAAATGAATGGCTGGCTCCCAGTGGTCGAAATCCCCCATTGAAAAAAATGGCGGGCTACCAGGGGTTTAAATCCCCCATTGAAATGAATGGCGGGCTACCAGGGGTCAAAATCCCCCATTGAAATGAATGGCAGGTGCCCAGTGGTCAAAATCCCCCAATGAAATGAATGGCGGGCTACCAGGGGTCGAAATCCCCCATTGAAATGAATGGCGGGCGCCCAGGGGTCGAAATCCCCCATTGAAATGAATGACGGGCTCCAAGGGGTCGAATTCCCCCATTTAAATGAATGGTGGGCTCCCAGGGGTCGAAATCCCCCATAGGAATGAATGGCGGGTTACCAGGGGTTGAAATCGCCCATTGAAATGAATGGCGGGCTACCAGGGATCGAGATTCCCCAATAGGAATGAATGAATGGCGGGCGCCCAGGGGTCGAAATCCCCCATTGAAATGAATGACGGGCTCCAAGGGGTCGAATTCCCCCATTTAAATGAATGGTGGGCTCCCAGGGGTCGAAATCCCCCATAGGAATGAATGGCGGGTTACCAGGGGTTGAAATCGCCCATTGAAATGAATGGCGGGCTACCAGGGATCGAGATTCCCCAATAGGAATGAATAAATGGCGGGCCACCAGGAGTCAAAATCACCCATTGAAATGAATGGCTGGCTCCCAGTGGTCGAAATCCCCCATTGAAATAAATGGCGGGCTACCAGGGGTTTAAATCCCCCATTGAAATGAATGGCGGGCGCCCAGGGGTCGAAATCCCCCATTGAAATGAATGACGGGCTCCAAGGGGTCGAATTCCCCCATTGAAATGAATGGTGGGCTCCCAGGGGTCGAAATCCCCCATAGGAATGAATGGCGGGTTACCAGGGGTTGAAATCGCCCATTTAAATGAATGGCGGGCTACCAGGGATCGAGATTCCCCAATAGGAATGAATGAATGGCGGGCCACTAGGGGTCAAAATCACCCATTGAAATGAATGGCTAGCTCCCAGTGGTCGAAATCCCCCATTGAAATGAATGGCCGGGCGCCCAGGGGTCGAAATCCCCCATTGAAATGAATGACGGGATACCAGGGGTCGAAATCCCCCATTGAAATGAATGGCCGGCTACCAGGGGTCGAAATCCCCCATTGAAATGAATGGCGTGTGCCCAGGGGTCAAAATCCCCCAATGAAATGAATCGCGGGCTACCAGGGGTCGAAATCCCCCATTGAAATGAATGGCGGGCTACCAGGGGTCAAAATCCCCCATTAAAATGAATGACGGGCTCCAAGGGGTCAAATTCCCCCATTTAAATGAATGGTGGGCTCCCAGGGGTCGAAATCCCCCATAGGAATGAATGGCAGGTTACCAGGGGTTGAAATCGCCCATTGAAATGAATGGCGGGCTACCAGGGATCGAGATTCCCCAATAGGAATGAATGAGTGGCGGGCCACCAGGAGTCAAAATCACCCATTGAAATGAATGGCTGGCTCCCAGTGGTCGAAATCCCCCATTGAAAAAAATGGCGGGCTACCAGGGGTTTAAATCCCCCATTGAAATGAATGGCGGGCTACCAGGGGTCAAAATCCCCCATTGAAATGAATGGCAGGTGCCCAGTGGTCAAAATCCCCCAATGAAATGAATGGCGGGCTACCAGGGGTCGAAATCCCCCATTGAAATGAATGGCGGGCGCCCAGGGGTCGAAATCCCCCATTGAAATGAATGACGGGCTCCAAGGGGTCGAATTCCCCCATTTAAATGAATGGTGGGCTCCCAGGGGTCGAAATCCCCCATAGGAATGAATGGCGGGTTACCAGGGGTTGAAATCGCCCATTGAAATGAATGGCGGGCTACCAGGGATCGAGATTCCCCAATAGGAATGAATGAATGGCGGGCGCCCAGGGGTCGAAATCCCCCATTGAAATGAATGACGGGCTCCAAGGGGTCGAATTCCCCCATTTAAATGAATGGTGGGCTCCCAGGGGTCGAAATCCCCCATAGGAATGAATGGCGGGTTACCAGGGGTTGAAATCGCCCATTGAAATGAATGGCAGGCTACCAGGGATCGAGATTCCCAAATAGGAATGAATGAATGGCGGGCCACCAGGAGTCAAAATCACCCATTGAATTGAATGGCTGGCTCCCAGTGGTCGAAATCCCCCATTGAAATAAATGGCGGGCTACCAGGGGTTTAAATCCCCCAGTGAAATGAATGGCGAACTACCAGGGGTCAAAATCCCCCATTGAAATGAATAGCGGGCGCCCAGGGGTCGAAATCCCCCATTGAAATGAATGACGGGCTCCAAGGGGTCGAAATCCCCCATTTAAATTAATGGTGGGCTCCCAGGGGTCGAAATCCCCCATAGGAATGAATGGCGGGTTACCAGGGGTTGAACTCGCCCATTGAAATGAATGGCGGGCTACCAGTAATAGAGATTCCCCAATAGGAATGAATGAATGGCGGGCCACCAGGAGTCAAAATCACCCATTGAAATGAATGGCTGGCTCCCAGTGGTCGAAATCCCCCATTGAAATAAATGGCGGGCTAGCAGTTGTCGAATTCCCCTATTGAAATGAATGGCGGGCTCCCAGGGGTTGAAATTTCCCATAGAAATGAATGGCGGGTGCCCAGGGGTCGAAATCCCCCATTGAAATGAATGGCGGGCTACCAGGGGTCGAAATCCCCCATTGAAATGAATGGCCGGCTACCAGGGGTTGAAATCCCCCATTGAAATGAATAGCGGGCTCCCAGGTGTCGAAATCCCACATTGAAATGAATGGCTGGCTCCCAGTGGTCGAAATCCCCCATTGAAATGAATGACGGGCTCCTAGGGGTCGAAATCCCCTATTGAAATGAATCGCTGGCTCCCAGTGGTTGAAATCTCCCATTGAAATGAATGACGGGCTCCAAGGGGTTGAAATTTCCCATAGAAATAAATGGCGGTTGCCCAGGGGTCGAATTCCCCTATTGAAATGAATGGCCGGGCGCCCAGGGGTCGAAATCCCCCATTGAAATGAATGACAGGATACCAGGGTTCGAAATCCCCCATTGAAATGAATGGCGTGCGCCGAGGGGTCGAAATCCCCCATTGAAATGAATGACGGGCTCCAAGGGGTCGAATTCCCCCATTTAAATGAATGGTGGGCTCCCAGGGGTCGAAATCCCCCATAGGAATGAATGGCGGGTTACCAGGGGTTGAAATCGCCCATTGAAATGAATGGCGGGCTACCAGGGATCGAGATTCCCCAATAGGAATGAATAAATGACGGGCCACCAGGAGTCAAAATCACCCATTGAAATGAATGGCTGGCTCCCAGTGGTCGAAATCCCCCATTGAAATAAATGGCGGGCTACCAGGGGTTTAAATCCCCCATTGAAATGAATGGCGGGCGCCCAGGGGTCGAAATCCCCCATTGAAATGAATGACGGGCTCCAAGGGGTCGAATTCCCCCATTGAAATGAATGGCGGGTGCCCAGGGGTCAAAATCCCCCAATGAAATGAATGGCGGGCTACCAGGGGTCAAAATCCCCAAATGAAATGAATGGCGGGCTACCAGGGGTCGAAATCCCCCATTGAAATGAATGGCGGGCGCCCAGGGGTCGAAATCCCCCAATGAAATAAATGGCGGGCTACCAGGGGTTTAAATCCCCCATTGAAATGAATGGCGGGCTACCAGGGGTCAAAATCCCCCATTAAAAAGAATGGCGGGCTTTTAGGGGGCGAATTCCCCCATTGAAATGAAAAGCGGGCTAGCAGTGGTCGAATTCCCCCATTGAAATGAATGGCGGGCTCCCAGGGGTTGAAATTTCCCATAGAAATGAATGGCGGGTGCCCAGGGGTCGAAATCCCCCATTGAAATGAATCGCTGGCTCCCAGTGGTCGAAATCCCCCATTGAAATGAATGACGGGCTCCAAGGGGTTGAAATTTCCCATAGAAATGAATGGCGGGTGTCCAGGGGTCAAATTCCCCCAATTAAATGAATGGTGGGCTCCCAGGGGTCGAAATCCCCCATAGGAATGAATGGCGGGTTACCAGGGGTTGAAATCGCCCATTTAAATGAATGGCGGGCTACCAGGGATCGAGATTCCCCAATAGAAATGAATGAATGGCGGGCCACCAGGGGTCAAAATCACCCATTGAAATGAATGGCCGGGCGCCCAGGGGTCGAAATCCCCCATTGAAATGAATGACGGGATACCAGGGGTCGATATCCCCCATTGAAATGAATGGCCGGCTACCAGGGGTCGAAATCCCCCATTGAAATGAATGGCGGGTGCCCAGGGGTCAAAATCCCCCAATGAAATGAATCGCGGGCTACCAGGGGTCGAAATCCCCCATTGAAATGAATAGCGGGCGCCCAGGGGTCGAAATCTCCCATTGAAATGAATGACGGGCTACCAGGAGTTGAATTCCCCCATTTAAATGAATGGTGGGCTCCCAGGGGTCGAAATCCCCCATAGGAATGAATGGCGGGTTACCAGGGGTTGAAATCGCCCATTGAAATGAATGGCGGGCTACCAGGGATCGAGATTCCCCAATAGGAATGAATGAGTGGCGGGCCACCAGGAGTCAAAATCCCCCATTGAAATAAATGGCGGGCTACCAGGGGTTTAAATCCCCCATTGAAAGAAATGGCGGGCTACCAGGGGTCAAAATCCCCCATTGAAATGAATGGCGGGTGCCCAGGGGTCAAAATCCCCCAATGAAATGAATGGCGGGCTACCAGGGGTCGAAATCCCCCATTGAAATAAAAAGTGGGCGCCCAGGGGTCGAAATCCCCCATTGAAATGAATGACGGGCTCCAAGGGGTCGAATTCTTCATTTAAATGAATGGTGGGCTCCCAGGGGTTGAAATCGACCATTGAAATCAATGGTGGGCTAACAGGGATCGAGATTCCCCAATAGGAATGAATGAATGGCGGGCAACCAGGAGTCAAAATCACCCATTGAAATGAATGGCTGGCTCCACGTGGTCGAAATCCCCCATTGAAATGAATGGCCGGGCGCCCAGGGGTCGAAATCCCCCATTGAAATGAATGACGGGATACCAGGGGTCGAAATCCCCCATTGAAATGAATGGCCGGCTACCAGGGGTCGAAATCCCCCATTGAAATGAATGGCGTGTGCCCAGGGGTCAAAATCCCCCAATGAAATGAATCGCGGGCTACCAGGGGTCGAAATCCCCCATTGAAATGAATGGCGGGCTACCAGGGGTCAAAATCCCCCATTAAAATGAATGACGGGCTCCAAGGGGTCAAATTCCCCCATTTAAATGAATGGTGGGCTCCCAGGGGTCGAAATCCCCCATAGGAATGAATGGCAGGTTACCAGGGGTTGAAATCGCCCATTGAAATGAATGGCGGGCTACCAGGGATCGAAATCCCCCATAGGAATGAATGTTGGGTTACCAGGGGTTGAAATCGCCCATTGAAATGAATGGCGGGCTACCAGGGATCGAGATTCCCCAATAGGAATGAATGAGTCGCGGGCCACCAGGAGTCAAAATCACCCATTGAAATGAATGGCTGGCTCCCAGTGGTCGAAATCCCCCATTGAAAAAAATGGCGGGCTACCAGGGGTTTAAATCCCCCATTGAAATGAATGGCGGGCTACCAGGGGTCAAAATCCCCCATTGAAATGAATGGCAGGTGCCCAGTGGTCAAAATCCCCCAATGAAATGAATGGCGGGCTACCAGGGGTCGAAATCCCCCATTGAAATGAATGGCGGGCGCCCAGGGGTCGAAATCCCCCATTGAAATGAATGACGGGCTCCAAGGGGTCGAATTCCCCCATTTAAATGAATGGTGGGCTCCCAGGGGTCGAAATCCCCCATAGGAATGAATGGCGGGTTACCAGGGGTTGAAATCGCCCATTGAAATGAATGGCGGGCTACCAGGGATCGAGATTCCCCAATAGGAATGAATGAATGGCGGGCGCCCAGGGGTCGAAATCCCCCATTGAAATGAATGACGGGCTCCAAGGGGTCGAATTCCCCCATTTAAATGAATGGTGGGCTCCCAGGGGTCGAAATCCCCCATAGGAATGAATGGCGGGTTACCAGGGGTTGAAATCGCCCATTGAAATGAATGGCAGGCTACCAGGGATCGAGATTCCCAAATAGGAATGAATGAATGGCGGGCCACCAGGAGTCAAAATCACCCATTGAATTGAATGGCTGGCTCCCAGTGGTCGAAATCCCCCATTGAAATAAATGGCGGGCTACCAGGGGTTTAAATCCCCCAGTGAAATGAATGGCGAACTACCAGGGGTCAAAATCCCCCATTGAAATGAATAGCGGGCGCCCAGGGGTCGAAATCCCCCATTGAAATGAATGACGGGCTCCAAGGGGTCGAAATCCCCCATTTAAATTAATGGTGGGCTCCCAGGGGTCGAAATCCCCCATAGGAATGAATGGCGGGTTACCAGGGGTTGAACTCGCCCATTGAAATGAATGGCGGGCTACCAGTAATAGAGATTCCCCAATAGGAATGAATGAATGGCGGGCCACCAGGAGTCAAAATCACCCATTGAAATGAATGGCTGGCTCCCAGTGGTCGAAATCCCCCATTGAAATAAATGGCGGGCTACCAGGGGTTTAAATCCCCCATTGAAATGAATGGCGGGTTACCAGGGGTCAAAAACCCCCATTAAAAAGAATGGCGGGCTCCCAGGGGTCGAATTCCCCCATTGAAATGAAAGGCGGGCTAGCAGTTGTCGAATTCCCCTATTGAAATGAATGGCGGGCTCCCAGGGGTTGAAATTTCCCATAGAAATGAATGGCGGGTGCCCAGGGGTCGAAATCCCCCATTGAAATGAATGGCGGGCTACCAGGGGTCGAAATCCCCCATTGAAATGAATGGCCGGCTACCAGGGGTTGAAATCCCCCATTGAAATGAATAGCGGGCTCCCAGGTGTCGAAATCCCACATTGAAATGAATGGCTGGCTCCCAGTGGTCGAAATCCCCCATTGAAATGAATGACGGGCTCCTAGGGGTCGAAATCCCCTATTGAAATGAATCGCTGGCTCCCAGTGGTCAAAATCACCCATTGAAATGAATGGCTGGCTCCCAGTGGTCGAAATCCCCCATTGAAATAAATGGCGGGCTACCAGGGGTTTAAATCCCCCATTGAAATGAATGGCGGGCGCCCAGGGGTCGAAATCCCCCATTGAAATGAATGACGGGCTCCAAGGGGTCGAATTCCCCCATTGAAATGAATGGCGGGTGCCCAGGGGTCAAAATCCCCCAATGAAATGAATGGCGGGCTACCAGGGGTCAAAATCCCCAAATGAAATGAATGGCGGGCTACCAGGGGTCGAAATCCCCCATTGAAATGAATGGCGGGCGCCCAGGGGTCGAAATCCCCCAATGAAATAAATGGCGGGCTACCAGGGGTTTAAATCCCCCATTGAAATGAATGGCGGGCTACCAGGGGTCAAAATCCCCCATTAAAAAGAATGGCGGGCTTTTAGGGGGCGAATTCCCCCATTGAAATGAAAGGCGGGCTAGCAGTGGTCGAATTCCCCCATTGAAATGAATGGCGGGCTCCCAGGGGTTGAAATTTCCCATAGAAATGAATGGCGGGTGCCCAGGGGTCGAAATCCCCCATTGAAATGAATCGCTGGCTCCCAGTGGTCGAAATCCCCCATTGAAATGAATGACGGGCTCCAAGGGGTTGAATTCCCCCATTTAAATGAATGGTGGGCTCCCAGGGGTCGAAATCCCCCATAGGAATGAATGGCGGGTTACCAGGGGTTGAAATCGCCCATTGAAATGAATGGCGGGCTACCAGGGATCGAGATTCCCCAATAGGAATGAATGAGTGGCGGGCCACCAGGAGTCAAAATCCCCCATTGAAATAAATGGCGGGCTACCAGGGGTTTAAATCCCCCATTGAAATAAATGGCGGGCTACCAGGGGTCAAAATCCCCCATTGAAATGAATGGCGGGTGCCCAGGGGTCAAAATCCCCCAATGAAATGAATGGCGGGCTACCAGGGGTCGAAATCCCCCATTGAAATAAAAAGTGGGCGCCCAGGGGTCGAAATCCCCCATTGAAATGAATGACGGGCTCCAAGGGGTCGAATTCTTCATTTAAATGAATGGTGGGCTCCCAGGGGTTGAAATCGACCATTGAAATCAATGGTGGGCTAACAGGGATCGAGATTCCCCAATAGGAATGAATGAATGGCGGGCAACCAGGAGTCAAAATCACCCATTGAAATGAATGGCTGGCTCCACGTGGTCGAAATCCCCCATTGAAATGAATGGCGGGATACCAGGGGTCGAAATCCCCCATTGAAATGAATGGCCGGCTACCAGGGGTCGAAATCCCCCATTGAAATGAATGGCGTGTGCCCAGGGGTCAAAATCCCCCAATGAAATGAATCGCGGGCTACCAGGGGTCGAAATCCCCCATTGAAATGAATGGCGGGCTCCCAGGGGTTGAAATTTCCCATAGAAATGAATGGCGGGTGCCCGGGGGTCGAAATCCCCCATTGAAATGAATCGCTGGCTCCCAGTGGTCGAAATCCCCCATTGAAATGAATGGCCGGCTACCAGGGGTTGAAATCCCCCATTGAAATGAATAGCGGGCTCCCAGGTGTCGAAATCCCACATTGAAATGAATGGCTGGCTCCCAGTGGTCGAAATCCCCCATTGAAATGAATGACGGGCTCCTAGGGGTCGAAATCCTCTATTGAAATGAATCGCTGGCTCCCAGTGGTTGAAATCTCCCATTGAAATGAATGACGGGCTCCAAGGGGTTGAAATTTCCCATAGAAATAAATGGCGGTTGCCCAGGGGTCGAATTCCCCTATTGAAATGAATGGCCGGGCGCCCAGGGGTCGAAATCCCCCATTGAAATGAATGACAGGATACCAGGGTTCGAAATCCCCCATTGAAATGAATGGCGTGCGCCGAGGGGTCGAAATCCCCCATTGAAATGAATGACGGGCTCCAAGGGGTCGAATTCCCCCATTTAAATGAATGGTGGGCTCCCAGGGGTCGAAATCCCCCATAGGAATGAATGGCGGGTTACCAGGGGTTGAAATCGCCCATTGAAATGAATGGCGGGCTACCAGGGATCGAGATTCCCCAATAGGAATGAATAAATGGCGGGCCACCAGGAGTCAAAATCACCCATTGAAATGAATGGCTCGCTCCCAGTGGTCGAAATCCCCCATTGAAATAAATGGCGGGCTACCAGGGGTTTAAATCCCCCATTGAAATGAATGGCGGGCGCCCAGGGGTCGAAATCCCCCATTGAAATGAATGACGGGCTCCAAGGGGTCGAATTCCCCCATTGAAATGAATGGCGGGTGCCCAGGGATCAAAATCCCCCAATGAAATGAATGGCGGGCTACCAGGGGTCAAAATCCCCAAATGAAATGAATGGCGGGCTACCAGGGGTCGAAATCCCCCATTGAAATGAATGGCGGGCGCCCAGGGGTCGAAATCCCCCAATGAAATAAATGGCGGGCTACCAGGGGTTTAAATCCCCCATTGAAATGAATGGCGGGCTACCAGGGGTCAAAATCCCCCATTAAAAAGAATGGCGGGCTTTTAGGGGGCGAATTCCCCCATTGAAATGAAAGGCGGGCTAGCAGTGGTCGAATTCCCCCATTGAAATGAATGGCGGGCTCCCAGGGGTTGAAATTTCCCATAGAAATGAATGGCGGGTGCCCGGGGGTCGAAATCCCCCATTGAAATGAATCGCTGGCTCCCAGTGGTCGAAATCCCCCATTGAAATGAATGACGGGCTCCAAGGGGTTGAAATTTCCCATAGAAATGAATGGCGGGTGTCCAGGGGTCAAATTCCCCCATTTAAATGAATGGTGGGCTCCCAGGGGTCGAAATCCCCCATAGGAATGAATGGCGGGTTACCAGGGGTTGAAATCGCCCATTTAAATGAATGGCGGGCTACCAGGGATCGAGATTCCCCAATAGAAATGAATGAATGGCGGGCCACCAGGGGTCAAAATCACCCATTGAAATGAATGGCCGGGCGCCCAGGGGTCGAAATCCCCCATTGAAATGAATGACGGGATACCAGGGGTCGAAATCCCCCATTGAAATGAATGGCCGGCTACCAGGGGTCGAAATCCCCCATTGAAATGAATGGCGGGTGCCCAGGGGTCAAAATCCCCCAATGAAATGAATCGCGGGCTACCAGGGGTCGAAATCTCCCATTGAAATGAATGACGGGCTACCAGGAGTTGAATTCCCCCATTTAAATGAATGGTGGGCTCCCAGGGGTCGAAATCCCCCATAGGAATGAATGGCGGGTTACCAGGGGTTGAAATCGCCCATTGAAATGAATGGCGGGCTACCAGGGATCGAGATTCCCCAATAGGAATGAATGAGTGGCGGGCCACCAGGAGTCAAAATCCCCCATTGAAATAAATGGCGGGCTACCAGGGGTTTAAATCCCCCATTGAAATGAATGGCGGGCTACCAGGGGTCAAAATCCCCCATTAAAATGAATGACGGGCTACAAGGGGTCAAATTCCCCCATTTAAATGAATGGTGGGCTCCCAGGGGTCGAAATCCCCCATAGGAATGAATGGCGTGTTACCAGGGGTTGAAATCGCCCATTTAAATGAATGGCGGGCTACCAGGGATCGAGATTCCCCAATAGGAATGAATGAATTGCGGGCCACTAGGGGTCAAAATCACCCATTGAAATGAATGGCTAGCTCCCAGTGGTCGAAATCCCCCATTGAAATGAATGGCCGGGCGCCCAGGGGTCGAAATCCCCCAATGAAATGAATGGCGGGCTACCAGGGGTCGAAATCCCCCATTGAAATAAAAAGTGGGCGCCCAGGGGTCGAAATCCCCCATTGAAATGAATGACGGGCTCCAAGGGGTCGAATTCTTCATTTAAATGAATGGTGGGCTCCCAGGGGTTGAAATCGACCATTGAAATGAATGGTGGGCTAACAGGGATCGAGATTACCCAATAGGAATGAATGAATGGCGGGCAACCAGGAGTCAAAATCACCCATTGAAATGAATGGCTGGCTCCACGTGGTCGAAATCCCCCATTGAAATAAATGGCGGGCTACCAGGGGTTTAAATCCCCCATTGAAATGAATGGCGGGCTACCAGGGGTCAAAATCCCCCATTAAAATGAATGACGGGCTACAAGGGGTCAAATTCCCCCATTTAAATGAATGGTGGGCTCCCAGGGGTCGAAATCCCCCATAGGAATGAATGGCGTGTTACCAGGGGTTGAAATCGCCCATTTAAATGAATGGCGGGCTACCAGGGATCGAGATTCCCCAATAGGAATGAATGAATTGCGGGCCACTAGGGGTCAAAATCACCCATTGAAATGAATGGCTAGCTCCCAGTGGTCGAAATCCCCCATTGAAATGAATGGCCGGGCGCCCAGGGGTCGAAAATCCCCCATTGAAATGAATGACGGGATACCAGGGGTCGAAATCCCCCATTGAAATGAATTGTCGGCTACCAGGGGTTGAAATCCCCCATTGAAATGAATGGCGGGTGCCCAGGGGTCAAAATCCCCCAATGAAATGAATCGCGGGCTACCAGGGGTCGAAATCCCCCATTGAAATGAATGGCGGGCGCCCAGGGGTCGAAATCCCCCATTGAAATGAATGACGGGCTACCAGGGGTCGAATTCCCCCATTTAAATGAATGGTGGGCTACCAGGGGTCGAAATCCCCCATAGGAATGAATGGCGGGTTACCAGGGGTTGAAATCGCCCATTGAAATGAATGGCGGGCTACCAGGGATCGAGATTCCCTAATAGGAATGAATGAATGGCGGGTGCCCAGTGGTCAAAATCCCCCAATGAAATGAATGGCGGGCTAGCAGTGGTCGAAATCCCCCATTGAAATGAATGGCGGGTTACCAGTGGTCTAATTCCCCCATTGAAATGAATGGCGGGCTCCCAGGGGTTGAAATTTCCCATAGAAATGAATGGCGGGTGCCCAGGGGTCGAAATCCCCCATTGAAATGAATGGCGGGCTACCAGTGGTCGAAATCCCCCATTGAAATGAATGGCGGGTTACCAGGGGTTGAAATTGCCCATTGAAATGAATGGCGGGCTACCAGGGATCGAGATTCCCCAATAGGAATGAATGAGTGGCGGGCCACCAGGAGTCAAAATCACCCATTGAAATGAATGGCTGGCTCCCAGTGGTCGAAATCCCCCATTGAAATAAATGGCGGGCTACCAGGGGTTTAAATCCTTCATTGAAATGAATGGCCGGGCGCCCAGGGGTCGAAATCCCCCATTGAAATGAATGACGGGATACCAGGGGTCGAAATCCCCCATTGAACTGAATGGCCGGCTACCAGGGGTCGAAATCCCCCATTGAAATGAATGGCGGGTGCCCAGGGGTCAAAATCCCCCAATGAAATGAATCGCGGGCTACCAAGGGTCGAAATCCCCCATTGAAATGAATGGCGGGCGCCCAGGGGTCGAAATCCCCCATTGAAATGAATGACGGGCTACCAGGGGTCGAATTCCCCCATTTAAATGAATGGTGGGCTACCAGGGGTCGAAATCCCCCATAGGAATGAATGGCGGGTTACCAGGGGTTGAAATCGCCCATTGAAATGAATGGCGGGCTACCAGGGATCGAGATTCCCCAATAGGAATGAATGAGTGGCGGGCCACCAGGAGTCAAAATACCCCATTGAAATAAATGGCGGGCTACCAGGGGTTTAAATCCCCCATTGAAATGAATGGCGGGCTACCAGGGGTCAAAATCCCCCATTGAAATGAATGGCGGGTGCCCAGGGGTCAAAATCCCCCAATGAAATGAATGGCGGGCTACCAGGGGTCAAAATCCCCCATTGAAATGAAAAGTGGGCGCCCAGGAGTCGAAATCCCCCATTGAAATGAATGACGGGCTCCAAGGGGTCGAATTCCCCCATTTAAATGAATGGTGGGCTCCCAGGGGTCGAAATCCCCCATAGGAATGAATGTTGGGTTACCAGGGGTTGAAATCGCCCATTGAAATGAATGGCGGGCTACCAGGGATCGAGATTCCCCAATAGGAATGAATGAATGGCGGGCAACCAGGAGTCAAAATCACACATTGAAATGAATGACGGGCTCCAAGGGGTCAAATTCCCCCATATAAATGAATGGTGGGCTCCCAGGGGTCAAAATCCCCCATTGAAATGAATGGCGGGTAACCAGGGGTCGAAATCCCCCATTGAAATGAATGACGGGCTACCAGGGGTCGAATTCCCCCATTTAAATGAATGGTGGGCTACCAGGGGTCGAAATCACCCATAGGAATGAATGGCGGGTTACCAGGGGTTGAAATCGCCCATTGAAATGAATGGCGGGCTACCAGGGATCGAGATTCCCAAATAGGAATGAATGAATGGCGGGTGCCCAGTGGTCAAAATCCCCCAATGAAATGAATGGCGGGCTAGCAGTGGTCTAATTCCCCCATTGAAATGAATGGCGGGCTCCCAGGGGTTGAAATTTCCCATAGAAATGAATGGCGGGTGCCCAGGGGTCGAAATCCCCCATTGAAATGAATGGCGGGCTACCAGTGGTCGAAATCCCCCATTGAAATAAATGGCCGGCTACCAGGGGTTGAAAAGCCCCATTGAAATGAATAGCGGGCTCCCAGGGGTCGAATTCCCCCATTGAAATGAATGGCGGGCGACCAGGAGTCAAAATCCCCCAATGAAATGAATCGCGGGCTACCAGGGGTGGAAATCCCCCATTGAAATGAATGGCGGGCGCCCAGGGGTCGAAATCCCCCATTGAAATGAATGACGGGCTACCAGGGGTCGAATTCCCCCATTTAAATGAATGGTGGGCTCCCAGGGGTCGAAATCCCCCATAGGAATGAATGGCGGGTTACCAGGGGTTGAAATCGCCCATTGAAATGAATGGCGGGCTACCAGGGATCGAGATTCCCCAATAGGAATGAATGAGTGGCAGGCCACCAGGAGTCAAAATCATCCATTGAAATGAATGGCGGGCTATCAGGGGTCGAAATCCCCCATTGAAATGAATAGCGGGCGCCCAGGGGTCGAAATCCCCCATTTAAATGAATGGTGGGCTACCAGGGGTCGAATTCCCCCATTTAAATGAATGGTGGGCTACCAGGGGTCGAAATCCCCCATAGGAATGAATGGCGGGTTACCAGGGGTTGAAATCCCCCATTGAAATGAATGGCGGGCTACCAGGGGTCGAAATCCCCCATTGAAATGAATCGCTGGCTCCCAGTGGTCGAAATCCCCCATTGAAATGAATGACGGGCTCCAAGGGGTTGAAATTTCCCATAGAAATGAATGGCGGGTGCCCAGGGGTCAAATTCCCCCATTTAAATGAATGGTGGGCTCCCAGGGGTCGAAATCCCCCATAGGAATAAATGGCGGGTTACCAGGGGTTGAAATCGCCCATTTAAATGAATGGCGGTCTACCAGGGATCGAGATTCCCCAATAGAAATGAATGAATGGCGGGCCACCAGGGGTCAAAATCACCCATTGAAATGAATGGCCGGGCGCCCAGGGGTCGAAATCCCCCATTGAAATGAATGACGGGATATCAGGGGTCGAAATCCCCCATTGAAATGAATGGCCGGCTACCAGGGGTCGAAATCCCACATTGAAATGAATGGCGGGTGCCCAGGGGTCAAAATCCCCCAATGAAATGAATCGCGGGCTACCAGGGGTCGAAATCCCCCATTGAAATGAATAGCGGGCGCCCAGGGGTCGAAATCCCCCATTGAAATGAATGACGGGCTACCAGGGGTTGAACTCCCCCATTTAAATGAATGGTGGGCTCCCAGGGGTCGAAATCCCCCATAGGAATGAATGGCGGGTTACCAGGGGTTGAAATCGCCCATTGAAATGAATGGCGGGCTCCACGTGGTCGAAATCCCCCATTGAAATAAATGGCGGGCTACCAGGGGTTTAAATCCCCCATTGAAATAAATGGCGGGCTACCAGGGGTCAAAATCCCCCATTAAAATGAATAACGGGCTCCAAGGGGTCAAATTCCCCCATTTAAATGAATGGTGGGCTCCCAGGGGTCGAAATCCCCCATAGGAATGAATGGCGGGTTACCAGGGGTTGAAATCGCCCATTTAAATGAATGGCGGGCTACCAGGGATCGAGATTCCCCAATAGGAATGAATGAATGGCGGGCCACTAGGGGTCAAAATCACCCATTGAAATGAATGGCTAGCTCCCAGTGGTCGAAATCCCCCATTGAAATGAATGGCCGGGCGCCCAGGGGTCGAAATCCCCCATTGAAATGAATGACGGGATACCAGGGGTCGAAATCCCCCATTGAAATGAATGGCCGGCTACCAGGGGTCGAAATCCCCCATTGAAATGAATGGCGGGTGCCCAGGGGTCAAAATCCCCCAATGAAATGAATCGCGGGCTACCAGGGGTCGAAATCCCCCATTGAAATGAATGGCGGGCGCCCAGGGGTCGAAATCCCCCATTTAAATGAATGGTGGGCTACCAGGGGTCGAAATCCCCCATAGGAATGAATGAATGGCGGGTGCCCAGTGGTCAAAATCCCCCAATGAAATGAATGGCGGGCTAGCAGTGGTCTAATTCCCCCATTGAAATGAATGGCGGACTCCCAGGGGTTGAAATCTCCCATAGAAATGAATGGCGGGTGCCCAGGGGTCGAAATCCCCCATTGAAATGAATGGCGGGCTACCAGTGGTCGAAATCCCCCATTGAATTGAATGGCGGGTTACCAGGGGTTGAAATTGCCCATTGAAATGAATGGCGGGCTACCAGGGATCGAGATTCCCCAATAGGAATGAATGAGTGGCGGGCCACCAGGAGTCAAAATCACCCATTGAAATGAATGGCTGGCTCCCAGTGGTCGAAATCCCCCATTGAAATAAATGGCGGGCTACCAGAGGTTTAAATCCCCCATTGAAATGAATGGCCGGGCGCCCAGGGGTCGAAATCCCCCATTGAAATGAATGACGGGATACCAGGGGTCGAAATCCCCCATTGAAATGAATGGCCGGCTACCAGGGGTCGAAATCCCCCATTGAAATAAATGGCGGGCTACCAGGGGTTTAAATCCCCCATTG
Source organism: Vanacampus margaritifer (assembly GCF_051991255.1). Taxonomy (NCBI): domain Eukaryota; kingdom Metazoa; phylum Chordata; class Actinopteri; order Syngnathiformes; family Syngnathidae; genus Vanacampus; species Vanacampus margaritifer. The sequence goes on along the minus strand of NC_135441.1, from coordinate 1,441,124 downwards.
AAATGAATGGCCGGGCGCCCAGGGGTCGAAATCCCCCATTGAAATGAATGGCGGGTAACCAGGGGTCGAAATCCCCCATTGAAATGAATGACGGGCTACCAGGGGTCGAATTCCCCCATTTAAATGAATGGTGGGCTACCAGGGGTCGAAATCCCCCATAGGAATGAATGGCGGGTTACCAGGGGTTGAAATCACCCATTGAAATGAATGGCGGGCTACCAGGGATCGAAATTCCCCAATAGGAATGAATGAATGGCGGGTGCCCAGTGGTCAAAATCCCCCAATGAAATGAATGGCGGGCTAGCAGTGGTCTAATTCCCCCATTGAAATGAATGGCGGGCTCCCAGGGGTTGAAATTTCCCATAGAAATGAATGGCAGGTGCCCAGGGGTCGAAATCCCCCATTGAAATGAATGGCGGGCTACCAGTGGTCGAAATCCCCCATTGAAATGAATGGCCGGCTACCAGGGGTTGAAAAGCCCCATTGAAATGAATAGCGGGCTCCCAGGGGTCGAATTCCCCCATTGAAATGAATGGCGGGCGACCAGGAGTCAAAATCCCCCAATGAAATGAATAGCGGGCTACCAGGGGTGGAAATCCCCCATTGAAATGAATGGCGGGCGCCCAGGGGTCGAAATCCCCCATTGAAATGAATGACGGGCTACCAGGGGTCGAATTCCCCCATTTAAATGAATGGTGGGCTCCCAGGGGTCGAAATCCCCCATAGGAATGAATGGCGGGTTACCAGGGGTTGAAATCCCCCAATGAAATGAATGGCGGGCTACCAGGGATCGAAATCCCCCATTGAAATAAATGGCGGGCTACCAGGGGTTTATATCCCCCATTGAAATGAATGGCAGGCTACCAGGGGTCAAAATCCCCCATTGAAATGAATGGCGGGTGCCCAGTGGTCGAAATCCCCCATTGAAATGAATGACGGGATACCAGGGGTCGAAATCCCCCAATGACATGTATGGCCGGCTACCAGGGGTTGAAATCCCCCATTGAAATGAATGGCGGGCTCCCAGGGGTCGAATACCCCCATTGTAATGAATAGCGGGCGACCAGGAGTCAAAATCCCCCAATGAAATGAATGGCGGTCTACCAGGGGTTGAAATCCCCCATTGAAATGAATGGCGGGCGCCTAGGGGTCGAAATCCCCCATTGAAATGAATGGCTGGCTCCCAGTGGTCGAAATCCCCCATTGAAATGAATGACGGGCTCCTAGGGGTCGAAATCCCGTATTGAAATGAATCGCTGGCTCCCAGTGGTCGAAATCCCCCATTGAAAAGAATGACGGGCTCCTAGGGGTTGAAATCCCGTATTGAAATGAATCGCTGGCTCCCAGTGGTCGAAATCCCCCATTGAAATGAATGACGGGCTCCAAGGGGTCGAAATCCCCCATTGAAATGAATGGAGGGCTCCCAGGGGTCGAATTCCCCTATTGAAATGAATGGCGGGCTCCCAGGGGTTGAAATTTCCCATAGAAAAGAATGGTTGGCTCCCAGTGGTCGAAATCCCCCAATGAAATGAATGGCCGGGCGCCCAGGGGTCGAAATCCCCCATTGAAATTAATGGCGGGCTACCAGGGGTCGAAATCCCTTATAGGAATGAATGGCGGGCTACCAGGGGTCGAAATCCCTTATAGGAATGAATGGCGGGCTACCAGGGGTCGAAATCCCCCATTGAAATGAATTGCGGGCTACCAGGGGTCGAAATCCCCCATCGAAATGAATGGCCGGCTACCAGGTGTCGAAATCCCCCATTGAAATGAATGGCGGGCGCCTAGGGGTCGAAATCCCCCATTGAAATGAATGGCTGGCTCCCAGTGGTCGAAATCCCCCATTGAAATGAATGGCGGGTGCCCAGGGGTCAAAATCCCCCAATGAAATGAATGGCCGGCGCCCAGGGGTCGAAATCCCCCATTGAAATGAATAACGGGCTCCAAGGGGTCGAAATCCCCCATTGAAATAAATGACGGGCCCACAGGGGTCAAAATCCCCCAATGAAATGAATGGCAGGCTCCCAGGGGTTGAATTCCCCCATTGAAATGAATGGCGGGCGACCAGGAGTCAAAATCCCCCAATGAAATGAATGGCGGGCTACCAGGGGTCGAAATGCCCCATTGAAATGAATGGAGGGCTCCCAGGGGTCGAATTCCCCTATTGAAATGAATGGCGGGCTCCCAGGGGTTGAAATTTCCCATAGAAATGAATGGCGGGTGCCCAGGGGTCGAATTCCCCTTTTGAAATGAATGGCCGGGCGCCCAGGGGTCGAAATCCCCCATTGAAATGAATGGCGGGCTACCAGGGGTCGAAATCCCTTATAGGAATGTATGGCGGGCTACCAGGTGTCGAAATCCCCCATTGAAATGAATTGCGGGCTACCAGGGGTCGAAATCCCCCATTGAAATGAATGGCCGGCTACCAGGTGTCGAAATCCCCCATTGAAATGAATGGCGGGCGCCTAGGGGTCGAAATCCCACATTGAAATGAATGGCTGGCTCCCAGTGGTCGAAATCCCCCATTGAAATGAATGACGGGATACCAGGGGTCGAAATCCCCCATTGAAATGAATGGCCGGCTACCAGGGGTCGAAATCCCCCATTGAAATGAATGGCGGGTGCCCAGGGGTCAAAATCCCCCAATGAAATAAATGGCCGGCGCCCAGGGGTCGAAATCCCCCATTGAAATGAATGACGGGCTCCAAGGGGTCGAAATCCCCCATTGAAATGAATGACGGGCCCACAGGGGTCAAAATCCCCCAATGAAATGAATGGCAGGCTCCCAGGGGTCGAATTCCCCCATTGAAATGAATGGCGGGCGACCAGGAGTCAAAATCCCCCAATGAAATGAATAGCGGGCTACTAGGCGTCAAAATCCCCCATTGAAATGAATGGCTGTCTCCCAGTGGTCGAAATCCCCCATTGAAATGAATGACGGGCTCCTAGGGGTCGAAATCCCCTATTGAAATGAATGGCTGGCTCCCAGTGGTTGAAATCCCCCATTGAAATGAATGACGGGCTCCAAGGGGTCGAAATCCCCCATTGAAATGAATGGAGGGCTCCCAGGGGTCAAATTCCCCCATTGAAATGAATGGCGGGCTCCCAGGGGTTGAAATTTCCCATAGAAATTAATGGCTTGCTCCCAGTGGTCGAAATCCCCCATTGAAATGAATGGCAGTCTACCAGGGATCGAGATTCCCCATTGAAATGAATGGCGGGCGCGCAGGAATCAAAATCCCCCAATGAAATGAATGGCGGGCTACCAGGGGTCGAATTCCCCCATTGAAATGAATGACGGGCGCCCAGGAATAAAAATCCCACAATGAAATGAATGGCGGGCTACCAGGAATCAAAATCCCCCATTGAAATGAATGGCGCGGGCGCCTAGGGGTCGAAATTCCCCATTGAAATGAATGGTTGGCTCCCAGGGGTCGAATTTCCCCATTGAAATGAATGGCGGGCGCCCAGGGGTCGAAATCCCCTATTGAAATGAATGGCGTGCTACCAGTGGTTATATCCCCCATTGAAATGAATGGCGGGCTACCAGGGGTCGAATTCCCCCATTTAAATGAATGGTGGGCTCCCAGGGGTCGAAATCCCCCATAGGAATGAATCGCGGGTTACCAGGGATCGAGATTCCCCAATAGGAATGGATGGTGGGCTCCCAGGGGTCAAATTCCCCCATTGAAATGAATGGCGGGCTCCCAGGGGTTGAAATTTCCCATAGAAATTAATGGCTTGCTCCCAGTGGTCGAAATCCCCCATTGAAATGAATGGCAGTCTACCAGGGATCGAGATTCCCCATTGAAATGAATGGCAGGCGCGCAGGAATCAAAATCCCCCAATGAAATGAATGGCGGGCGCCCAGGGGTCGAAATCCCCTATTGAAATGAATGGCGTGCTACCAGTGGTTATATCCCCCATTGAAATGAATGGCGGGCTACCAGGGGTCGAATTTCCCCATTGAAATGAATGGCGGGCGCCCAGGGGTCGAAATCCCCTATTGAAATGAATGGCGTGCTACCAGTGGTTATATCCCCCATTGAAATGAATGGCGGGCCACCAGGGGTCAAAATCACCCATTGAAATGAATGGCCGGGCGCCCAGGGGTCGAAATCCCCCATTGAAATGAATGACGGGCTCCAAGGTGTCGAAATCCCCCATTGAAATGAATGACGGGCCCACAGGGTTCAAAATCCCCCAATTAAATGAATGGTAGGCTACCAGGGGTCGAATTCCCCCATTGAAATGAATGTCGGGCGCCCAGGGGTCGAAATCCCCCAATGAAATGAATGGCGGGCGCCCAGGGGTCGAAATCCCCCATTGAAATGAATGGCTGGCTCCCAGTGGTCGAAATCCCCCATTGAAATGAATGACGGGATACCAGGGGTCGAAATCCCCCATTGAAATGAATGACCGGCTACCAGGGGTCGAAATCCCCCATTGAAATGAATGGCGGGTGCCCAGGGGTCAAAATCCCCCAATGAAATGAATGGCCGGCGCCCAGGGGTCGAAATCCCCCATTGAAATGAATGACGGACTCCAAGGGGTCGAAATCCCCCATTGAAAGGAATGACGGGCCCACAGGGGTCAAAATCCCCCAATGAAAAGAATGGCAGGCTCCCAGGGGTCGAATTCTCCCATTGAAATTAATGGCGGGCGACCAGGAGTCAAAATCCCCCAATGAAATGAATGGCGGGCTACCAGGGGTCGAAATCCCCCATCGAAATGAATGGCGGGCGCCTAGGCGTCGAAATCCCCCATTGAAATGAATGGCTGTCTCCCAGTGGTCGAAATCCCCCATTGAAATGAATGACGGGCTCCTAGGGGTCGAAATCCCCTATTGAAATGAATGGCTGGCTCCCAGTGGTTGAAATCCCCCATTGAAATGAATGACGGGCTCCAAGGGGTCGAAATCCCCCATTGAAATGAATGGAGGGCTCCCAGGGGTCGAATTCCCCATTGAAATGAATGGCGGGCTCCCAGGGGTTGAAATTTCCAATAGAAATTAATGGCGGGTGCCCAGGGGTCAAATCCCCCAATGAAATAAATGGCCGGCGCCCAGGGATCGAGATTCCCCCATAGAAATGAATGGTGGGCTCCTAGGGGTCGAATTCCCCCATTGAAATGAATGGCGGGCGCGCAGGAATCAAAATCCCCCAATGAAATGAATGGCAGGCTCCCAGGGGTCGAATTCCCCCATTGAAATGAATGGCGGGCGACCAGGAGTCAAAATCCCCCAATGAAATGAATGGCGGGCTACCAGGGGTCGAAATCCCCCATCGAAATGAATGGCTGGCTCCCAGTGGTTGAAATCCCCCATTGAAATGAATGACGGGCTCCAAGGGGTCGAATTCCCCCATTGAAATGAATGGAGGGCTCCCAGGGGTCGAATTCCCCATTGAAATGAATGGCGGGCTTCCAGGGGTTGAAATTTCCCATAGAAATTAATGGCGGGTGCCCAGGGGTCGAATTCCCCCATTGAAATGAATGGCGGGCGACCAGGAGTCAAAATCCCCCAATGAAATGAATGGCGGGCTACCAGGGGTCGAAATCCCCTATTGAAATGAATGGCTGGCTCCCAGTGGTTGAAATCCCCCATTGAAATGAATGACGGGCTCCAAGGGGTCGAAATCCCCCATTGAAATGAATGGAGGTCTCCCAGGGGTCGAATTCCCCATTGAAATGAATGGCGGGCTCCCAGGGGTTGAAATTTCCCATAGAAATTAATGGCGGGTGCCCAGGGGTCGAATTCCCCTATTGAAATTAATGGATGGCTCCCAGTGGTCGAAATCCCCCATTGAAATGAATGGCGGTCTACCAGGGATCGAGATTCCCCCATAGAAATGAATGGTGGGCTCCTAGGGGTCGAATTCCCCCATTGAAATGAATGGCGGGCGCGCAGGAATCAAAATCCCCCAATGAAATGAATGGCGGGCTACCAGGGTCGAATTCCCCTATTGAAATGAATGACGGGCGCCCAGGAATAAAAATCCCACAATGAAATGAATGGCGGGCTACCAGGAATCAAAATCCCCCATTGAAATGAATGGCGCGGGCGCCTAGGGGTCGAAATTCCCCATTGAAATGAATGGTTGGCTCCCAGGGGTCGAATTTCCTCATTGAAATGAATGGCGGGCGCCCAGGGGTTGAAATCCCCTATTGAAATAAATGGCGGGCTACCAGTGGTTATATCCGCCATTGAAATGAATGGCGGCCTACAAGGGGTCGAATTCCCCCATCTAAATGAATGGTGGGCTCCCAGGGGTCGAAATCCCCCATAGGAATGAATCGCGGGTTACCAGGGATCGAGATTCCCCAGTAGGAATGGATGAATGGCGGGCGACCAGGAGTCAAAATCACCCATTGAAATGAATGACGGGCTCCAAGGGGTCGAAATCCCCCATTGAAATGAATGGCTGGCTCCCAGTGGTCAAAATCCCCCATTGAAATGAATGGCGGTCTACCAGGGATCGAGATTCCCCCATAGAAATGAATGGTGGGCTCACAGTGGTCGAAATCCCCCATTGAAATGAATAGCGGGCTACCAGGTTTCGAATTCCCCCATTTAAATGAATGGTGGGCTCCCAGGGGTCGAAATCCCTTATAGGAATGTATGGCGGGCTACCAGGTGTCGAAATCCCCCATTGAAATGAATTGCGGGCTACCAGGGGTCGAAATCCCCCATTGAAATGAATGAACGGCTACCAGGTGTCGAAATCCCCCATTGAAATGAATGGCGGGCGCCTAGGGGTCGAAATCCCACATTGAAATGAATGGCTGGCTTTCAGTGGTCGAAATCCCCCATTGAAATGAATGACGGGACACCAGGGGTCGAAATCCCCCATTGAAATGAATGGCGGGTGCCCAGGGGTCAAAATCCCCCAATGAAATAAATGGCCGGCGCCCAGGGGTCGAAATCCCCCATTGAAATGAAAGACGGGCTCCAAGGGGTCGAAATCCCCCATTGAAATGAATGACGGGCCCACAGGGGTCAAAATCCCCCAATGAAATGAATGGCAGGCTCCCAGGGGTCGAATTCCCCCATTGAAATGAATGGCGGGCGACCAGGAGTCAAAATCCCCCAATGAAATGAATGGCGGGCTACCAGGGGTCGAAATCCCCCATCGAAATGAATGGCGGGCGCCTAGGCGTCGAAATACCCCATTGAATTGAATGGCTGTCTCCCAGTGGTCGAAATCCCCCATTGAAATGAATGACGGGCTCCTAGGGGTCGAAATCCCCTATTGAAATGAATGGCTGGCTCCCAGTGGTTGAAATCCCCAATTGAAATGAATGACGGGCTCCAAGGGGTCGAAATCCCCCATTGAAATGAATGGAGGGCTCCCAGGGGTCAAATTCCCCCATTGAAATGAATGGCGGGCTCCCAGGGGTTGAAATTTCCCATAGAAATTAATGGCTTGCTCCCAGTGGTCGAAATCCCCCATTGAAATGAATGGCGGTCTACCAGGGATCGAGATTCCCCATTGAAATGAATGGCGGGCGCGCAGGAATCAAAATCCCCCAATGAAATGAATGGCGGGCTACCAGGGGTCGAATTCCCCCATTGAAATAAATGACGGGCGCCCAGGAATAAAAATCCCACAATGAAATGAATGGCGGGCTACCAGGAATCAAAATCCCCCACTGAAATGAATGGCGCGGGCGCCTAGGGGTCGAAATTCCCCATTGAAATGAATGGTTGGCTCCCAGGGGTCGAATTTCCCCATTGAAATGAATGGCGGGCGCCCAGGGGTCGAAATCCCCTATTGAAATAAATGGCGTGCTACCAGTGGTTATATCCCCCATTGAAATGAATGGCGGGCTACCAGGGGTCGAATTCCCCCATTTAAATGAATGGTGGGCTCCCAGGGGTCGAAATCCCCCATAGGAATGTATCGCGGGTTACCAGGGATCGAGATTCCCCAATAGGAATGGATGAATGGCGGGCGACCAGGAGTCAAAATCACCCATTGAAATGAATAGCGTGCGCCTAGGCGTCGAAATCCCCCATTGAAATGAATGACGGGCTCCAAGGGGTCGAAATCCCCCATTGAAATGAATGGCTGGCTCCCAGTGGTCGAAATCCCCCATTGAAATGAATGGCGGTCTACCAGGGATCGAGATTCCCCCATAGAAATGAATGGTGGGCTCACAGTGGTCGAAATCCCCCATTGAAATGAATAGCGGGCTACCAGGTTTCGAATTCCCCCATTTAAATGAATGGTGGGCTCCCAGGGGTCGAAATCCCCCATAGGAATGAATGGCGGGTTACCAGGGGTTGAAATCCCCCATTGAAATGAATGGCGGTCTACCAGGGATCGAGATTCCCCAATAGGAATGAATGAATGGCGGGCGACCAGGAGTCAAAATCACCCATTGAAATGAATGGCGGGCGCCTAGGGGTCGAAATCCCCCATTGAAATGAATGGCAGGCTACCAGGGGTTTAAATCCCCCATTGAAATGAATGGCGGGCTACCAGGGGTCAAAATCCCCCATTGAAATGAATGGCGGGCGCCCAGGGGTCGAAATCCCCCATTGAAATGAATGACGGGTCCAAAGGGATCAAAATCCCCCAATTAAATGAATGGTAGGCTACCAGGGGTCGAATTCCCCCATTGAAATGAATGTCGGGCGCCCAGGGGACGAAATCCCCCAATGAAATGAATGGAGGGCTCCCAGGGGTTGAATTTATATTTTAAAATGAATGGCGGGCTCCGAGGGGTTGAAATTTCCCATAGAAATGAATGGCGGGTGCCCAGGGGTCGAATTCCCCTATTGAAATGAATGGCCGGGCGCCCAAAAGTCGAAATCCCCCATTGAAATGAATGGCGCGCTACCAGTGGTCGAAATCCCCCATTGAAATGAACGGCGGAATACCAGGTTTCGAATTCCCCCATTTAAATGAATGGTGGGTTCCCAGCGGTCGAAATCCCCCATAGGAATGAATGGCGGGTTACCAGGGGTTGAAATCCCCCATTGAAATGAATGGCGGGCTACCAGGGATCGAGATTCCCCAAAAGGAATGAATGAATGGCGGGCGACCAGGAGTCAAAATCACCCATTGAAATGAATGGCTGGCTCCCAGAGGTTGAAATCCCTTCATTAAAATGAATGACGGCCTCCTAGGGGTCGAAATCCCCCTTTGAAATAAATGGCTGGCTCCCAGTGGTCGAAATCCCCCATTGAAATGTATGGCTGGCTCCCAGTGGTCGAAATCCCCCATTGAAATGAATGGCGGGCGCCTAGGGGTCGAAATCCCCCATTGAAATGAATGGCTGGCTCCCAGTGGTCGAAATCCCCCATTGAAATGAATGGCTGGCTCCCAGTGGTCGAAATCCCCCATTGAAATGAATGGCGGTCTACCAGGGATCGAGATTCCCCCATAGAAATGAATGGTGGGCTCCCAGTGGTCGAAATCCCCCATTGAAATGAATGCCGGGCTACCAGGGGTCGAATTCCCCCATTTAAATGAATGGTGGGCTCCCAGGGGTCGAAATCCCCCATAGGAATGAATGGCGGGTTACCAGGTGTTGTAATCCCCCATTGAAATGAATGGCGGGCTACCAGGGATCGAGATTCCCGAATAGGAATGAATGAATGGCGGGCGACCAGGAGTCAAAATCACCCATTGAAATGAATGGCGGGCGCCTAGGGGTCGAAATCCCCCATTGAAATGAATGGCTTGCTCCCAGTGGCCGAAATCCCCCATTGAAATGAATGGCGGTCTACCAGTGGTTTAAATCCCCCATTGAAATGAATGGCGGGCGCCCAGGAGTCATAATCCCCCAATGAAATGAATGGCGGGCTACCAGGGATGGAAATTCCCCATTGAAATGAATGGCGGGCGCCTAGGGTTCGAAATCCCCCATTGAAATGAATGGCTGGCTCCCAGTGGTCGAAATCCCCCATTGAAATGAATGACGGGCTCCAAGGGGTCGAAATCCCCCATTGAAATGAATGATTGGCTCCCAGTGGTCGAAATCCCCCATTGAAATGAATGGCGGTCTACCAGGGATCGAGATTCCCCCATAGAAATGAATGGTGTGCTCCCAGTGGTCGAAATCCCCCATTGAAATTAATGGCGGGCTACCAGGGGTCAAATTCCCCCATTTAAATTAATGGTGGGCTCCCAGGGGTCGAAATCCCCCATAGGAATGAATGGCGGGTTACCAGGGGTTGAAATCCCCCATAGGAATGAATGGTGGGTTACCAGGAGTCAAAATCACCCATTGAAATGAATGGCGGGCGCCTAGGGGTCGAAATCCCCCATTGAAATTAATGGCTGGCTCCCAGTGGCCGAAATCCCCCATTGAAATAAATGGCGGGCTACCAGGGGTTTAAATCCCCCATTGAAATGAATGGTGGGTGCCCAGGGGTCGAAATCCCCCATTGAAATGAATGGCCGGCTACCAGGGGTCGAAATCCCCCATTGAAATGAATGACGGGCTCCAAGGTGTCGAAATCTCCCATTGAAATGAATGACGGGCCCACAGGGATCAAAATCCCCCATTTAAATGAATTGCCAGCTACCAAGGGTTGAAATCCCCCATTGAAATGAATGGCGCGCTACCAGGGATCGAGATTCCCCAATAGGAATGAATGAATGGCGGGCGACCAGGAGTCAAAATCACCCATTGAAATGAATGGCGGGTGCCCAGGGGTCGAAATCTCCCATTGAAATGAATGGCGGGCTACCAGGGGTCGAAATCCCCCATTGAAATGAATGGCCGGCTACCAGGGGTCGAAATCCCCCATTGAAATGAATGACGGTCTCCAAGGTGTTGAAATCTCCCATTGAATAGAATGACGGGCCCACAGGGATCAAAATCCCCCAATTAAATGAATTGCAGGCTACCAGGGGTCGAATTCTCACATTGAAATGAATGGTGGGCGCCCAGGGGTCGTAATCCCCCATTGAAATGAATGACGGGTGCCCAGGGGTCGAAATCACCCATTGAAATGAATGGCGGGCGCCCAGGAGTCATAACCCCCAATGAAATGAATGGCGGGCAACCAGGGATGGAAATCCCCCATTGAAATGAATCGCGGGCGCCTAGGGGTCGAAATCCCCCATTGAAATGAATGGCTGGCTCCCAGAGGTTGAAATCCCCCATTGAAATGAATGACGGCCTCCTAGGGGTCGAAATCCCTCTTTGAAATGATTGGCTGGCTCCCAGTGGTCGAAATCCCCCATTGAAATGAATGGCTGGCTACCAGGGATCGAGATTCCCCCATAGAAATGAATGGTGGGCTCCTAGGGGTCGAATTCCCCCATAGGAATGAATGGCGGGCTACCAGGGATCGATATTCCCCAATAGGTATGAATGAATGGCGGGCGACCAGGAGTCAAAATCACCCATTGAAATGAATGGCGGGCGCCTAGGGGTCGAAATCCCCAAATGAAATGAATGGCGGGCGCCCAGGGGTCGAATTCCCCCATTTAAAAGAATGGTGGGTTCCCAGGGGTCGAAATCCCCCATAGGAATGAATGGCGGGTTACCGGGGTTGAAATCCCCCATTGAAATGAATGGCGGGCTACCAGGGATCGAGATTCCCCCATAGAAATGAATGGTGGGCTCCTAGGGGTCGAATTCCCCCATTGAAATGAATGACGGGCTCCAAGGTGTCGAAATCCCCCATTGAAATGAATGACGGGCCCACAGGTATCAAAATCCCCCAATTAAATGAATGGTAGGCTACGAGGGGTCGAATTCCCCCATTGAAATGAATGTCGGGCGCCCAGGGGTCGAAATCCCCAAATGAAATGAATGGCGGGCGCCCAGGGGTCGAAATCCCCCATTGAAATGAATGGCTGGCTCCCAGTGGTCGAAATCCCCCATTGAAATAAATGACGGCCTCCTAGGGGTCGAAATCCCCCTTTGAAATGAATGGCTGGCTCCCAGTGGTCGAAATCCCCCATTGAAATGAATGGCGGTCTACCAGGGATCGAGATTCCCCCATAGAAATGAATGGTGGGCTCCCAGTGGTCGAAATCCCCCATTGAAATGAATGGCGGGCTACCAGGGGTCGAATTCACCCATTTAAATGAATGGTGGGCTCCCAGGGGTCGAAATCCCCCATAGGAATGAATGGCGGGCTACCAGGGATCGATATTCCCCAATAGGTATGAATGAATGGCGGGCGACCAGGAGTCAAAATCACCCATTGAAATGAATGGCGGGCGCCTAGGGGTCGAAATCCCCCATTGAAATGAATGGCTGGCTCCCAGTGGCCGAAATCCCCCATTGAAATAAATGGCGGGCTACCAGGGGATTAAATCCCCCACTGAAATGAATGGCGGGTGCCCAGGGGTCGAAATCCCCCATTGAAATGAATGGCGGGCTACCAGGGGTCGAAATCCCCCATTGAAATGAATGGCCGGCTACCAGGGGTCGAAATCCCCCATTGAAATGAATGACGGTCTCCAAGGTGTTGAAATCTCCCATTGAAATAAATGACGGGCCCACAGGGATCAAAATCCCCCAATTAAATGAATTGCAGGCTACCAGGGGTCAAATTCTCACATTGAAATGAATGGCGGGCGCCCAGGGGTCGTAATCCCCCATTGAAATGAATGACGGGTGCCCAGGGGTCGAAATCACCCATTGAAATGAATGGCGGGCGCCCAGGAGTCATAATCCCCCAATGAAATGAATGGCGGGCTACCAGGGATGGAAATCCCCCATTGAAATGAATCGCGGGCGCCTAGGGGTCGAAATCCCCCATTGAAATGAATGGCTGGCTCCCAGAGGTTGAAATCCCCCATTGAAATGAATGACGGCCTCCTAGGGGTCGAAATCCCCCTTTGAAATGAATGGCTGGCTCCCAGTGGTCAAAATCCCCCATTGAAATGAATGGCTGGCTACCAGTGGTCGAAATCCCCCACTGAAATGAACGGCGGAATACCAGGTTTCGAATTCCCCCATTTAAAAGAATGGTGGGTTCCCAGGGGTCGAAATCCCCCATAGGAATGAATGGCGGGTTACCAGGGGTTGAAATCCCCTATTGAAATGAATGGCGGGCTACCAGGGATCGAGATTCCCCCATAGAAATGAATGGTGGGCTCCTAGGGGTCGAATTCCCCCATTGAAATGAATGACGGGCTCCAAGGTGTTGAAATCCCCCATTGAAATGAATGACGGGCCCACAGGTATCAAAATCCCCCAATTAAATGAATGGTTGGCTACGAGGGGTCGAATTCCCCCATTGAAATGAATGGCGGGCGCCCAGGGGTCGAAATCCCCCATTGAAATGAATGGCTGGCTCCCAGTGGTCGAAATCCCCCATTGAAATAAATGACGGCCTCCTAGGGGTCGAAATCCCCCTTTGAAATGAATGGCTGGCTCCCAGTGGTCGAAATCCCCCATTGAAATGAATGGCGGTCTACCAGGGATCGAGATTCCCCCATAGAAATGAATGGTGGGCTCCCAGTGGTCGAAATCCCCCATTGAAATGAATGGCGGGCTACCAGGGGTCGAATTCCCCCATTTAAATGAATGGTGGGCTCCCAGGGGTCGAAATCCCCCATAGGAATGAATGGCGGGCTACCAGGGATCGAGATTCCCCAATAGGTATGAATGAATGGCGTGCGACCAGGAGTCAAAATCACCCATTGAAATGAATGGCGGGCGCCTAGGGGTCGAAATCCCCCATTGAAATGAATGGCTGGCTCCCAGTGGCCGAAATCCCCCATTGAAATGAATGGCGGTCTACCAGGGATCGAGATTCCCCCATAGAAATAAATGGTGGGCTCCCAGTGATCGAAATCCCCCATTGAAATGAATGGCGGGCTACCAGAGGTCAAATTCCCCCATTTAAATGAATGGTTGGCTCCCAGGGGTCGAAATCCCCCATAGGAATGAATGGCGGGTTACCAGGGGTTGAAATCCCCCATAGGAATGAATGGTGGGTTACCAGGAGTCAAAATCACCCATTGAAATGGATTGCGGGTGCCTAGGGGTCAAAATCCCCCATTGAAATTAATGGCTGGCTCCCAGTGGCCGAAATCCCCCATTGAAATAAATGGCGGGCTACCAGGGGTTTAAATCCCCCATTGAAATGAATGGCGGGTGCCCAGGGGTCGAAATCCCCCTTTGAAATGAATGGCGGGCTACCAGTGGTCGAAATCCCCCATTGAAATGAATGGCCGGCTACCAGGGGTCGAAATCCCCCATTGAAATGAATGACGGGCTCCAAGGTGTCGAAATCTCCCATTGAAATGAATGACGGGCCCACAGGGATCAAAATCCCCCAATTAAATGAATTGCAGGCTACCAGGGGTTGAAATCCCCCATTGAAATGATTGGCGCGCTACCAGGGATCGAGATTCCCCAATAGGAATGAATGAATGGCGGGCGACCAGGAGTCAAAATCACCCATTGAAATGAATGGCGGGCGCCTAGGGGTCGAAATCCCCCATTGAAATTAATGGCTGGCTCCCAGTGGCCGAAATCCCCCATTGAAATAAATGGCGGGCTACCAGGGGTTTAAATCCCCCATTGAAATGAATGGCGGTTGCCCAGGGGTCGAAATCCCCCATTGAAATGAATGGCGGGCTACCAGTGGTCGAAATCCCCCATTTAAATGAATGGCCGGCTACCAGGGGTCGAAATCCCCCATTGAAATGAATGACGGGCTCCAAGGTGTCGAAATCTCCCATTGAAATGAATGACGGGCCCACAGGGATCAAAATCCCCCAATTAAATGAAATGCAGGCTACCAGGGGTTGAAATCCCCCATTGAAATGAATGGCGCGCTACCAGGGATCGAGATTCCCCAATAGGAATGAATGAATGGCGGGCGACCAGGAGTCAAAATCATCCATTGAAATGAATGGCGGGCGCCTAGGAGTCGAAATCCCCCATTGAAATTAATGGCTGGCTCCCAGTGGCCGAAATCCCACATTGAAATAAATTGCGGGCTACCAGGGGTTTAAATCCCCCACTGAAATGAATGGCGGGTGCCCAGGGGTCGAAAACCTCCATTGAAATGAATGGCGGGCTACCAGGGGTCGAAATCCCCCATTGAAATGTATGACGGTCTCCAAGGTGTCGAAATCTCCCATTGAAATGAATGACGGGCCCACAGGGATCAAAATCCCCCAATTAAATGAATTGCAGGCTACCAGGGGTCGAATTCTCACAATGAAATGAATGGCGGGCGCCCAGGGGTCGAAATCCCCGATTGAAATGAATGACGGGTGCCCAGGGGTCGAAATCCCCCATTGAAATGAATGGCGGGTGACCAGGAGTCATAATCCCCCAATGAAATGAATGGAGGGCTACCAGGGATGGAAATCCCCCATTGAAATGAATCGCGGGCACCTAGGGGTCGAAATCCCCCATTGAAATGAATGGCTGGCTCCCAGCGGTTGAAATCCCCCATTGAAATGAATGACGGCCTCCTAGGGTTCGAAATCCCACTTTGAAATGAATGGCTGGCTCCCAGTGGTCGAAATCCCCCATTGAAATGAATGGCTGGCTCCCAGTGGTCGAAATCCCCCATTGAAATGAATGGCGGTCTACCAGGGATCGAGATTCCCCCATAGAAATGAATGGTGGGCTCCCAGTGGTCAAAATCCCCCATTGAAATGAACAGCGGAATACCAGGTTTCGAATTCCCCCATTTAAATGAATGGTGGGTTCCCAGGGGTCGAAATCCCCCATAGGAATGAATGGCGGGTTACCAGGGGTTGAAATCCCCCATTGAAATGAATGGCGGGCTACCAGGGATCGAGATTCCCCAATAGGAATGAATGAATGGCGGGCGACCAGGAGTCAAAATCACCCATTGAAATGAATGGCGGGCGCCTAGGGGTCGAAATCCCCCATTGAAATGAATGGCTGGCTCCAAGAGGTTGAAATCCCTTCATTGAAATGAATGACGGCCTCCTAGGGGTCGAAATCCCCCTTTTAAATGAATGGCTGGCTCCCAGTGGTCAAAATCCCCCATTTAAATGAATGGCTGGCTCCCAGTGGTCGAAATCCCCCATTGAAATGAATGGCGGTCAACCAGGGATCGAGATTCCCCCATAGAAATGAATGGTGGGCTCCCAGTGGTCGAAATCCCCCATTGAAATGAATGGCGGGCTACCAGGGGTCGAAATCCCCCATTGAAATGAATGGCGGGCGCCCAGGAGTCATAATCCCCCAATGAAATGAATGGCGGGCTACCAGGGGTCGAAATCCCCTATTGAAATGTATGGCGGCTACCAGGGGACGAATTCCCCTATTGAAATGAATGGCGGGCTACCAGGGATCGAGATTCCCCAATAGTAATGAATGAATGGCGGGCGATCAGGAGTCAAAATCACCCATTGAAATGAATGTCGGGCGCCTAGGGGTCGAAATCCCCCATTGAAATGAATGGCGGGCTACCAGGGGTCGAAATCCCCCATCGAAATGAATGGCGGGCGCCTAGGCGTCGAAATCCCCCATTGAAATGAATGGCTGTCTCCCAGTGGTCGAAATCCCCCATTGAAATGAATGACGGGCTCCTAGGGGTCGAAATCCCTTATTGAAATGAATGGCGGGCGCCCAGGAGTCATAATCCCCTAATGAAATGAATGGCGGGCTACCAGGGGTCGAAATCCCCCATTGAAATGTATGGCGGGCTACCAGGTGTCGAATTCCCCTATTGAAATGAATGGCGGTAGCACAGGGGTCAAAATCCCCCAATGAAATGAATGGCGGGCTACCAGGGGTCGAAATCCCCCATTGAAATGAATGGCGGGCGCCCAGGGGTCGAAATCCCCCATTGAAATGAATGGTGGGCAACCAGGGGTCGAATTCCCCCATTTAAATGAATGGTGGGCTCCCAGGGGTCAAAATCACCCATTGAAATTAATGGCGGGCGCCTAGGGGTCGAAATCCCCAATTGAAATGAATGGCTGGCTCCCAGTGGTCGAAATCCTTCATTGAAATAAATTGTGGGCTACCAGGGGTTTAAATCCCCCATTGAAATGAATGGCGGGCTAGCAGGGGTCAAAATCCCCCAATCAAAAGAATGGCGGGCTCCCAGGGGTCGAATTCCCCCATTGAAATGAAAGGCGGGCTAGCAGTGGTCGAAATCCCCCATTGAAATGAATGGCGGGCTCCCAAGGGTTGAAATTTCCCATAGAAATGAATGGCGGTTGCCCAGGGGTCGAAATCCCCCATTGAAAAAAATGGCGGGCTACCAGGGGTCGAAATCCCCCATTGACATGAATGGCCGGCTACCAGGGGTTGAAATCCCCCATTGAAATGAATCACTGGCGACCAGAAATCAAAATCCCCCAATGAAATGAATGGCGGGCTACCAGGGGTTGAAATCCCCCATTGAAATGAATGGCGGGCGCCTAGGGGTCGAAATCCCCCATTGAAATGAATGGCGGGCGCCCAGGGTTCGAAATCCCCCATTGAAATGAATAACGGGCACCCAGTGGTCGTAATCTCCCATTGAAATAAATGGCGGGCTTCCAGGGGTTTAAATCCCCCATTGAAATGAATGGCGGGCTACCAGGGGTCAAAATCCCCCATTAAAAAGAATGGCGGGCTCCCAGGGGTCGAAATCCCCCATTGAAATAAATGGCCGGCTACCAGGGGTCGAAATCCCCCTTTCAAATGAAAGGCGGGCTAGCAGTGGTCGAAATCCCCCATTGAAATGAATGGCGGGCTCCCAAGGGTTGAAATTTCCCATAGAAATGAATGGTGGGTGCCCAGGGGTCGAAGTCCCCCATTGAAATGAATGGCGGGCTACCAGGGGTCGAAATCCCTCATTGAAATGAATGGCGGGCGCCTAGGGGTCGAGATTTCCCAATAGGAATGAATGAATCGCGGGCGACCAGGAGTCAAAATCACCCATTGAAATGAATGGCGGTCGCCTAGGGGTCGAAATCCCCCATTGAAATGAATGACTGGCTCCCAGATGTTTAAATCCCTTCATTGAAATGAATGACGGCCTCCTAGGGGTCGAAATCCCCCTTTGAAATGAATGGCTGGCTCCCAGTGGTCGAAATCCCCCATTGAAATGAATGGCTGGCTCCCAGTGGTCGAAATCCCCCATTGAAATGAATGGCGGGCGCCTAGGGGTCGAAATCCCCCATTGAAATGAATGGCTGGCTCCCAGTGGTCGAAATCCCCCATTGAAATGAATGACGGGGTCCTCGGGGTCGAAATCCCCTATTGAAATGAATCGCTGGCTCCCAGTGGTCGAAATCCCCCATTGAAATGAATGACGGGCTCCAAGGGGTCGAAATCCCCCATTGAAATGAATGGAGGGCTCCCAGGGGTCGAATTTATATTTTAAAATGAATGGCGGGCTCCCAGGGTTTGAAATTTCCCATAGAAATGAATGGTGGGTGCCCAGGGGTTGAATTCCCCTATTGAAATGAATGGCCGGGCGCCCAAAAGTCGAAATCCCCCATTGAAATGAATGGCGCGCTACCAGGGGTCGAAATCCCCCATCGGAATGAATGGCGGGTTACCAGGGGTCAAAATCCCACATTGAAATGAATGGTGGGCGACCAGGGGTCAAAATCCCCGATTGAAATGAATGGCCGGCTACCAGGGGTCGAAATCCCCCATTGAAATGAATGGTGGGCGACCAGGGGTCAAAATCCCCGATTGAAATGAATGGCCGGCTACCAGGGGTCGAAATCCCCCATTGAAATGAATGGCTGTCTCCCAGTGGTCGAAATCCCCCATTGAAATGAATGACGGGATACCAGGGGTCGAAATTCCCCATTGAAATGAATGGCCGGCTACCAGGGGTCGAAATCCCCCATTGAAATGAATTGCGGGTGCCCAGGGGTCAAAATCCCCCAATGAAATGAATGGCGGGCTACCAGGGGTCGAAATCCCCCATTGAAATGAATGACGGGCTCCAAGGGGTCGAAATCCCCCATTGAAATGAATGACGGGCCCACAGGGGTCAAAATCCCCCAATGAAATGAATGGCAGGCTACCAGGGGTCGAAATCCCCCAATGAAATGAATGGCGGGCACCCAAGGGTCGAAATCCCCTATTGAAATGAAAGGCGGGCTAGCAGTGATCGAATTCCCCCATTGAAATGAATGGCGGGCTCCCAGGGGTTGAAATTTCCCATAGAAATGAATGGCGGGTGCCCAGGGGTCGAAATCCCCCATTTAAATGAAAAGCGGGCTACCAGGGGTCGAAATACCCCATTGAAATAAATGGCGGGCTACCAGGGGTTTAAATCCCCCATTGAAATGAGTGGCGGGTGCGCCTAGTGTTTGAAATCCCCCATTGAAATGAATGGCGGGCTCCCAGGGGTCGAATTCCCCCATTGAAATGGATGGCGGGCGCCCAGGGGTTGAAATCCCCCATTGAAATAAATGGCGGGCTACCAGGGGTTTAAATCCCCCATTGAATTGAATGGCGGGCGCCCAGGGATCGAAATCCCCCATTGAAATGAATGACGGGCGCCGAGGAAACAAAATCCCCCATTGCAATGTATGGCGGGCTACTAGGGGTCGAAATCCCCCATTGAAATGAATGGCGGGGGCGCCTAGGGGTCGAAATCCCCCATTGAAATGAATGGCTGGCTCCCAGTGGTCGAAATCCCCCATTGAAATGAATGGCGGGCTCCCAGGGGTCGAATTCCCCCATTGAAATGGATGGCGGGCGCCCAGGGGTTGAAATCCCCCATTGAAATAAATGTCGGGCTACCAGGGGTTTAAATCCCCCATTGAAATGAATGGCGGGCTCCCAGGTGTCGAATTCACTCATTGAAATTAATGGCGGGCGACCAGGAGTCAAAATCCCCCAATGAAATCAATGGCGGGCTACCAGTGGTCGAAATCCCCCATTGAAATGAATGGCGGTGGCGCCTAGGAGTCGAAATCCCCCATTGAAATGAATGGCTGGCTCCCAGTGGTCGAAATCCCCCATTGAAATGAATGGCGGGCTCCCAGGGGTCGAATTCCCCCATTGAAATTGATGGCGGGCGCCCAGGGGTCGAAATCCCCCATTGAAATAAATGGCGGGCTACCAGGGGTTTAAATCCCCCATTGAAATGAATGGCGGGCTACCAGGGGTTTAAATCCCCCATTGAAATGAATGGCGGGCTCCCAGGTGTCGAATTCACTTATTGAAATTAATGGCGGGCGACCAGGAGTCGAAATCCTCCATTGAAATGAATGGCGGGCTACCAGGGATCGAGATTCCCACATAGAAATGTATGGTGGGCTCCCAGTGGTCGAAATCACCCATTGAAATGAATGGCGGGCTACCAGGGGTCGAATTCCCCCATTTAAATGAATGGAGGCCTCCCAGGGGTCGAAATCCCTCATTGAAATGAATGGCGGGCTTTCAGGGGTGGAAATCCCCCATTGAAATGTTTGGCGGGCTACCAGGGGTCGAATTCCCATATTGAAATGAATAACGGGCTAGCAGGGGTCGAATTCCCCCATTTAAATAATGGTGGGCTCCCAGGGGTCGAAATCCCCCATAGGAATGAATGGCGTGTTACCAGGTGTTGAAATCCCCCATTGAAATAAATGGCTGGCGCCTAGGGGTTGAAATACACCATTGAAATGAATGGCTAGCTCCCAGTGTTCGAAATCTCCCATTGAAATGAATGGCGGGCTACCAGTGGTTGAATTCCCCCATTGAAATGAATGGCGGGCGACCAGGAGTCAAAATCCCCCATTGAAATGAATGGCGGGCGCCTAGGGGTCGAAATCCCCCATTGAAATCAATGGCTGGCACCCAGGGGTCGAATTCTCCCATTTAAATGAATGGCAGGCTACCAGGGGTCGAAATCCCCCATTGAAATGAATGGCGGGCTCCCAGAGGTCGAATTCCCCCATTGAAATGAATGGCGGGCGACCAGGAGTCAAAATCCCCCATTGAAATGAATGGCGGGCGCCTAGGGGTCGAAATCCCCCATTGAAATGAATGGCTGGATCCCAGTGGTCGAAATCCCCCATTGAAATGAATGGCGGGCGCCCAGGAATCAAAATCCCCCATTGAAATGAATGGTGGGCGACCAGGAGTAGAAATCCCCCATTGAAATGAATGGCGGGCGCCAATGGGTCGAAATCCCCTATTGAAAATAATGGCTGGCTCCCAGTGGTCGAAATCCCCAATTGAAAAGAATTACGGGCTCCCAGGGGTCGAATTCCCCCATTGAAATGAATGGCGGGCGACCAGGAGTCAAAATCCCCTATTTAAATGAATGGCGGGCGCCTAGGGGTCGAAATCCCCCATTGAAATCAATGGTTGGCTCCCAGTGGTCGAAATCCCCCATTGAAATGAATGGCGGGCGCCCAGGGGTCGAATTCCCCCATTGAAATGAATGGCGGGCGACCAGGAGTCAAAATCCCCCATTGAAATGAATGGCGGGCGCCTAGGGGTCGAAATCCCCTATTGAAATGAATGGCGGGCGCCTAGGGGTCGAAATCCCCCATTGAAATCAATGGCTGGCTCCCAGTGGTCGAAATCCCCCATTGAAATGTATGGCGGGCGCCCAGGAATCAAAATCCCCCAATAAAATGAATGGCGGGCTACCAGGGGTGGAAATCCCCCATTGAAATGAATGGCGGGCTCCTAGGGGTCGAAATCCCCCATTGAAATGAATGCCTGGCTCCCAGTGGTCGAAATCCCCCATTGAAATTAATGGCAGGCTCCCAGTTGTCGAAATCCCCCATTGAAATGAATGGCGGGCTCCCAAGGGTCGAATTCCCCCATTGAAATGAATGGCGGGCAAACAGGAGTCAAAATCCCCCATTGAAATGAATGGCGGGCGCCTAGGGGTCGAAATCCCCCATTGAAATGAATGGCTGGCT
Source organism: Vanacampus margaritifer (assembly GCF_051991255.1). Classification (NCBI taxonomy): domain Eukaryota; kingdom Metazoa; phylum Chordata; class Actinopteri; order Syngnathiformes; family Syngnathidae; genus Vanacampus; species Vanacampus margaritifer. The sequence goes on along the minus strand of NC_135441.1, from coordinate 1,419,330 downwards.
CCCAGTGGTCGAAATCCCCCATTGAAATGAATGGCGGGCACCCAGGAATCAAAATCCCCCATTGAAATGAATATCGGGCGACCAGGAGTCAAAATCCCCCATTAAAATGAATGGCGGGCGCCAATGGGTCGAAATCCCCCATTGAAATGAATGGCGGGCTACCAGGGGTCAAAATCCCCCATTGAAATGAATGGCGGGCGCCCAAGGGTCGAATTCCCCCATTGAAATGAATGGCGGGCGACCAGGAGTCAAAATCCCCCATTGAAATGAATGGCGGGCGCCTAGGGGTCGAAATCCCCTATTGAAATGAATGGCGGGCGCCTAGGGGTCGAAATCCCCCATTGAAATCAATGGCTGGCTCCCAGTGGTCGAAATCCCCCATTGAAATGTATGGCGGGCGCCCAGGAATCAAAATCCCCCAATAAAATGAATGGCGGGCTACCAGGGGTGGAAATCCCCCATTGAAATGAATGGCGGGCTCCTAGGGATCGAAATCCCCCATTGAAATGAATGCCTGGCTCCCGGTGGTCGAAATCCCCCATTGAAATTAATGGCGGGCTCCCAGTTGTCGAAATCCCCCATTGAAATGAATGGCGGGCTCCCAAGGGTCGAATTCCCCCATTGAAATGAATGGCGGGCAAACAGGAGTCAAAATCCCCCATTGAAATGAATGGCGGGCGCCTAGGGGTCGAAATCCCCCATTGAAATGAATGGCTGGCTCCCAGTGGTCGAAATCCCCCATTGAAATGAATGGCGGGCGCCCAGGAATCAAATTCCCCCATTGAAATGAATGGCGGGCGACCAGGAGTCAAAATCCCCCATTAAAATGAATGGCGGGCGCCAATGGGTCGAAATCCCCCATTGAAATGAATGGCTGGCTCCCAGTGGTCGAAATCCTTAATTGAAATGAATGACGGGCTCCCAGGGGTCGAATTCCCCAATTGAAATGAATGGCGGGCGACCAGGAGTCAAAATCCCCTATTGAAATGAATGGTGGGCGCCTAGGGGTTGAAATCCCCCATTGAAATCAATGGCTGGCTCCCAGTGGTCGAAATCCCCCATTGAATTGAATGGCGGGCTACCAGGGGTGGAAATCCCCCATTGAAATATTTGGCGAGCTACCAGGGGTCGAATTCCCCTATTGAAATGAATGGCGGGCACCCAGGTATTAAAAACTCCCAATGAAATGAATGGCGGGCTCCCAGTAGTCGAAATCCCCCATTGAAATGAATGGGGGTCTCCCAGGGGTCGAATTCCCCCATTGAAATGAATGGCGGGCGACCAGGAGTCAAAATCCCCCATTGAAATGAATGGCGGGCGCCTAGGGGTCGAAATCCCCCATTGAAATCAATGGCTGGCTCCCAGTGGTCGAAATCCCCCATTGAAATGAATAGCGGGCGCCCAGGAATCAAAATCCCCCATTGAAATGAATGGCGGGCGACCAGGAGTCAAAATCCCCCATTGAAATAAATGGCGAGCGCCAATGGGTGGAAGTCCCCCATTGAAATGAATGGCGGGCGCCTAGGGGTCGAAATCCCCCATTGAAATCAATGGCTGGCTCCCAGTGGTCGAAATCCCACATTGAAATGAATAGCGGGCGCCCAGGAATCAAAATCCCCCATTGAAATGAATGGCGGGCGACCAGGAGTCAAAATCCCCCATTGAAATGAATGGCGAGCGCCAATGGGTGGAAATCCCCCATTGAAATGAATGGCTTGCTTTTAGTGGTCGAAATCCCCCATTGAAATGAATGACGGGATCCCAGGGGTCGAATTCCCCCATTGAAATGAATGGCGAGCGACCAGGAGTCAAAATCCCCCATTGAAATGAATGGCGGGCGCCTAGGTGTCGAAATCCCCCATTGAAATCAATAGCTGGCTCCCAGTGGTCGAAATCCCCCATTGAAATCAATGGCGGGCTACCAGGGATCGAGATTCCCGAATAGAAATGAATGGTAGGCTCCCAGTGGTCGAAATCCCCCATTGAAATGAATGGCGGGCTCCCAGTGGTCAAAATCCCCCAATGAAATGAATGACGGGCTACCAGGGGTCGAAATCCCCCATTGAAATGAATGGCGGGCGCCCAGGGATCGAAATCCCCCATTGAAATGAATGACGGGCGCCGAGGAAACAAAATCCCCCAATGAAATGAACAGCGGGCTACCAGGGGTCGAAATCCCCCATTGAAATGAATGGCGGGGGCGCCTAGGGGTCGAAATCCCCCATTGAAATGAATGGCTGGCTCCCAGTGGTCGAAATCCCCAATTGAAATGAATGGCGGGCTCCCAGGGGTCGAATTCCCCCATTGAAATTGATGGCGGGCGCCCAGGGGTCGAAATCCCCCAATGAAATAAATGGCGGGCTACCAGGGGTTTAAATCCCCCATTGAAATGAATGGCGGGCTACCAGGGGGCGAATTCCACCATTGAAATTAAAAGCGGGCTACCAGGGGTCAAAATTCCCCAATGAAATGAAATGCGGGCTACCAGGGGTCGAAATCCCCCATTGAAATGAATGGCGGGCTACCAGGGATCGAAATTCCCCCATAGAAATGAATGGTGGGCTCCCAGTGGTCGAAATCCCCCATTGAAATGAATGGCGGGCTACCAGGGGTCGAAATCCCCCATTAAAAAGTATGGCGGGCTCCCAGGGGTCGAATTCCCCCATTGAAATGAAAAGCGGGCTACCAGCGGTCAAAATCCCCCAATGAAATGAATGGCGGGCGCCCAGGGATCGAAATCCCCCATTGAAATGAATGACGGGCGCCGAGGAAACAAAATCCCCCAATGAAATGAATTGCGGGCTACCAGGGGTCGAAATCCCCCATTGAAATGAATGGCGGGGGCGCCTAGGGGTTGAAATCCCCCATTGAAATGAATGGCTGGCTCCCAGTGGTCAAAATCCCCCATTGAAATGAATGGCGGGCTCCCAGGGGTCAAAATCCCCCATTGAAATAAATGGCGGGCTACCAGGGGTTTAAATCCCCCATTGAAATGAATGGCGGGCTACCAGGGGTCGAAATCCCCCATTGAAATGAATGGCGGGCTACCAGGGGTCGAAATCCCCCATTGAAAAGAATGGCGGGCTCCCAGGTGTCGAAATCCCCCATTGAAATGAATGGCGGGCTACCAGGGATCGAGATTCCCCCATAGAAATTAATGGTGGGCTCCCAGTGGTCGAAATCCCCCATAGGAATGAATGGCGGGTTACCAGGGGTTGAAATCCCCCATTGAAATGAATTGCGGGCGCCGAGGAAACAAAATCCCCCAATAAAATGAATGGCAGGCTACCAGGGGTCGAAATCCCCCATTGAAATGAATGGCGGGGGCGCCTAGGGGTTGAAATCCCTCATTGAAATGAATGGCTGGCTCCCAGTGGTCGAAATCCCCCATTGAAATGAATGGCGGGCTCCCAGGGGTCAAATTCCCCCATTGAAATTGATGGCGGGCGCCCAGGGGTCGAAATCCCCCATTGAAATAAATGGCGGGCTACCAGGGGTTTAAATCCCCCATTGAAATGAATGGCGGGCTACCAGGGGTCGAAATCCCCCATTGAAATGAATGGCGGGCTCCCAGGTGTCGAAATCCCCCATTGAAATGAATGGCGGGCTACCAGGGATCGAGATTCCCCCATAGAAATTAATGGTGGGCTCCCAGTGGTCGAAATCCCCCAATGAAATGAATGGCGGGCTACCAGGAGTCGAAATCCCCCATTGAAATGAATGGCGGGCGCCCAGGTATCGAAATCCCCCATTGAAATGAATGACGGGCGCCGAGGAAACAAAATCCCCCAATGAAATGAATGGCGGGCTACCAGGGGTCGAAATCCCCCATTGAAATGAATGGCGGGGGCGCCTAGGGGTTGAAATCCCCCATTGAAATGAATGGCTGGCTCCCAGTGGTCGAAATCCCCCATTGAAATGAATGACGGGCTCCCAGGGGTCGAATTCCCCCATTGAAATTGATGGCGGGCGCCCAGGGGTCGAAATCCCCCATTGAAATAAATGGCGGGCTACCAGGGGTTTAAATCCCCCATTGAAATGAATGGCGGGCTACCAAGGGTCGAAATCCCCCATTGAAATGAATGGCGGGCTCCCAGGGGTCGAAATCCCCCATTGAAATGAATGGCGGGCTACCAGGGATCGAGATTCCCCCATAGAAATTAATGGTGGGTTCCCAGTGGTCGAAATCCCCCATAGGAATGAATGGCGGGTTACCAGGGGTTGAAATCCCCCATTGAAATAAATGGCGGGCGCCTAGGGGTCGAAATCCCCCATTGAAATGAATGGCTGGCTCCCAGTGGTCGAAATCCCCCATTTGAAATGAATGGCGGGTGCCCAGGAATAAAAAAATCCCCCAATGAAATGAATGGCGGGCTACCAGGGGTCGAAATACTCCATTGAAATGAATGGCGGGCGCCCAGGGATCGAAATCCCCAATGGAAATAAATGACGGGGGCCGAGGAAAAAAAATCCCCCAATAAAATGAATGGCGGGCGCCCAGGGATCGAAATCCCCAATGGAAATAAATGACGGGGGCCGAGGAAAAAAAAATCCCCCAATGAAATGAATGGCGGGCTACCAGGGGTCGAAATATCCCATTGAAATGAATTGCGGGGGCGCCTAGAGGTCGAAATCCCACATTGAAATGAATGGCTGTCTCCCAGTGGTCGAAAATCCCCATTGAAATAAATTGCGGGCTACCAGGGGTTTAAATCCCCCATTGAAATGAATGGCGGGCTACCAGGGGTCGAAATCCCCCATTAAAAAGTATGGCGGGCTACCAGGGGTCGAATTCCCCCATTTATATGAATGTTGGGCTCCCAGGGGTCGAAATCCCCCATAAGAATGAATGGCAAGTTACCAGGGGTTGAAATCCCCCATTGAAATGAATGGCGGGCTACCAGGGATCGAGATTCCCCCATAGGAATGAATGGCGGGGGCGCATAGGGGTCGAAATCCCCCATTGAAATTAATGGCTGGCTCCCAGTGGTCGAAATCCCCCATTGAAATTAATGGCGGGCTCCCAGGGGTCAAAATCCCCCATTGAAATGAATCGCGGGCTACCAGGGATCGAGATTCACCCATAGAAATGAATAGTGGGCTCCCAGGGGTCAAAATCCCCCATTGAAATGAATCGCGGGCTACCAGGGGTCAAATTCCCCCATTTAAATGAATGGTGGGCTCCCAGGGGTCGAAATCCCCCATAGGAATGAATGGCGGGTTACCATGGGTCGAAATCCCCCATAGGAATGAATGGCGGGTTACCAGGGGTTGAAATCCCCCATTGAAATGAATTGCGGGGGTGCCTAGAGGTCGAAATCCCACATTGAAATGAATGGCTGTCTCCCAGTGGTCGAAATCCCCCATTGAAATAAATGGCGGGCTACCAGGGGTTTAAATCCCCCATTGAAATGAATGGCGGGCTACCAGGGGTCGAAATTCCCCATTAAAAAGTATGGCGGGCTACCAGGGGTCGAATTCCCCCATTTAAATGAATGTTGGGCTCCCAGGGGTCGAAATCCCCCATAGGAATGAATGGCAAGTTACCAGGGGTTGAAATCCCCCATTGAAATGAATGGCGGGCTACCAGGGATCGAGATTCCCCCATAGGAATGAATGGCGGGGGCGCATAGGGGTCGAAATCCCCCATTGAAATTAATGGCTGGCTCCCAGTGGTCGAAATCCCCCATTGAAATTAATGGCGGGCTCCCAGGGGTCGAAATCCCACATTGAAATGAATCGCGGGCTACCAGGGATCGAGATTCCCCCATAGAAATGAATAGTGGGCTCCCAGTGGTCGAAATCCCCCATTGAAATTAATGGCGGGCTACCAGGGGTCAAATTCCCCCATTTAAATGAATGGTGGGCTCCCAGGGGTCGAAATCCCCCATAGAAATGAATGGCGGGTTACCAGGGGTCGAAATCCCCCATTGAAATGAATGACGGGCGCCTAGGGGTCGAAATCCCCCATTGAAATGAATGGCTGGCTCCCAGTGGTCGAAATCCCCCATTGAAATGAATGGTGGGAGCCCAGGAATAAAAATCCCCCATTGAAATGAATGGCGGGCTCCCAGGGATCGAAATCCCCCATTGAAATGAATGACGGGCGCCGAGGAAAATAAATCCCCCAATGAAATGAATGGCGGGTTACCAGGGGTCGAAATCCCCCATTGAAATGAATGACGGGCGCCTAGGGGTCGAAATCCCCCATTGAAATGAATGGCTGGCTCCCAGTGGTCGAAATCCCCCATTGAAATGAATGGTGGGAGCCCAGGAATAAAAATCCCCCATTGAAATGAATGGCGGGCTCCCAGGGATCGAAATCTCCCATTGAAATGAATGGCAGGGGCGCCTAGGGGTCGAAATCCCACATTGAAATGAATGGCTGGCTCCCAGTGGTCGAAATCCCCCATTGAAATGAATGGCGGGCTCCCAGGGTTCGAATTCCCCCATTGAAATGGATGGCGGGCGCCCAGGGGTCGAAATCCCCCATTGAAATAAATGGCGGGCTACCAGGGGTTTAAATCCCCCATTGAAATGAATGGCGGGCTCCCAGGGGTTGAATTCCACCATTGAAATGAAAAGCGGGCTACCAGGGGTCAAAATCCCCCAATGAAATGAATGGCGGGCGCCCAGGGATCGAAATCCCCCATTGAAATGAATGACGGGCGCCGAGGAAACAAAATCCCCCATAGAAATTAATGGTGGGCTCCCAGTGGTCGAAATCCCCCATAAGAATGAATGGCGGGTTACCAGGGGTTGAAATCCCCCATTGAAATGAATTGCGGGGGCGCCTAGAGGTCGAAATCCCACATTGAAATGAATGGCTGTCTCCCAGTGGTCGAAATCCCCCATTGAAATAAATGGCGGGCTACCAGGGGTTTAAATCCCCCATTGAAATGAATGGCGGGCTACCAGGGGTCGAAATCCCCAATTGAAATAAATGGCGGGCTACCAGGGGTTTAAATCCCCCATTGAAATGAATGGCGGGCTACCAGGGGTCGAATTCCCCCATTTAAATGAATGTTGGGCTCCCAGGGGTCGAAATCCCCCATAGGAATGAATGGCAAGTTACCAGGGGTTGAAATCCCCCATTGAAATGAATGGCGGGCTACCAGGGATCGAGATTCCCCCATAGGAATGAATGGCGGGGGCGCATAGGGGTCGAAATCCCCCATTGAAATTAAAGGCTGGCTCCCAGTGGTCGAAATCCCCCATTGAAAATAATGGCGGGCTCCCAGGGGTCGAAATCCCCCATTGAAATGAATCGCGGGCTACCAGGGGTTTAAATCCCCCATTGAAATGAATGGCGGGCTACCAGGGGTCGAAATCCCCCATTGAAATGAATGGCGGGCTCCCAGGTGTCGAAATCCCCCATTGAAATGAATGGTGGGCTCCCAGGGGTCGAAATCCCCCATAGGAATGAATGGCGGGTTACCAGGGGTCGAGATTCCCCCATAGAAATGAATAGTGGGCTCCCAGTGGTCGAAATCCCCCATTGAAATTAATGGCGGGCTACCAGGGGTCAAATTCCCCCATTTAAATGAATGGTGGGCTCCCAGGGGTCGAAATCCCCCATAGGAATGAATGGCGGGTTACCAGGGGTCGAAAACCCCCATTGAAATGAATGACGGGCGCCTAGGGGTCGAAATCCCCCATTGAAATGAATGGCTGGCTCCCAGTGGTCGAAATCCCCCATTGAAATGAATGGCGGGCGCCCAGGAATAAAAATCCCCCATTGAAATGAATGGCGGGCTCCCAGGGATCGAAATCCCCCATTGAAATGAATGACGGGCGCCGAGGAAAATAAATCCCCCAATGAAATGAATGGCGTGCTACCAGGGGTCGAAATCTCCCATTGAAATGAATGGCAGGGGCGCCTAGGGGTCGAAATCCCACATTGAAATGAATGGCTGGCTCCCAGTGGTCGAAATCCCCCATTGAAATGAATGGCGGGCTCCCAGGGTTCGAATTCCCCCATTGAAATGGATGGCGGGCGCCCAGGGGTCGAAATCCCCCATTGAAATAAATGGCGGGCTACCAGGGGTTTAAATCCCCCATTGAAATGAATGTTGGGCTCCCAGGGGTCAAAATCCCCCATAGGAATGAATGGCAAGTTACCAGGGTTCGAAATCCCCCATTGAAATGAATGGCGGGCTACCAGGGGTCGAATTCCCCCATTTAAATGAATGTTGGGCTCCCAGGGGTCAAAATCCCCCATAGGAATGAATGGCAAGTTAGCAGGGTTCGAAATCCCCCATTGAAATGAATGGCGGGCTCCCAGGGGTTGAATTCCACCATTGAAATGAAAAGCGGGCTACCAGGGGTCAAAATCCCCCAATGAAATGAATGGCGGGCGCCCAGGGATCGAAGTCCCCCATTGAAATGAATGACGGGCGCCGAGGAAACAAAATCCCCCAATGAAATTAATGGCGGGCTACCAGGGGTCGAAATCCCCCATTGAAATGAATGGCGGGGGCGCCTAGGGGTTGAAGTCCCCCATTGAAATGAATGGCTGGCTCCCAGTGGTCGAAATCCCCCATTGAAATGAATGGCGGGCTCCCAGGGGTCAAAATCCCCCATTGAAATAAATGGCGGGCTACCAGGGGTTTAAATCCCCCATTGAAATGAATGGCGGGCTACCAGGGGTCGAAATCCCCCATTGAAATGAATGGCGGGCTCCCAGGTGTCGAAATCCCCCATTGAAATGAATGGCGGGCTACCAGGGATCGAGATTCCCCCATAGAAATTAATGGTGGGCTCCCAGTGGTCGAAATCCCACATAGGAATGAATGGCGGGTTACCAGGGGTTGAAATCCCCCATTGAAATGAATTGCGGGGGCGCCTAGAGGTCGAAATCCCACATTGAAATGAATGGCTGTCTCCCAGTGGTCGAAATCCCCCATTGAAATAAATGGCGGGCTACCAGGGGTTTAAATCCCCCATTGAAATGAATGGCGGGCTACCAGGGGTCGAAATCCCCCATTGAAATAAATGGCGGGCTACCAGGGGTTTAAATCCCCCATTGAAATGAATGGCGGGCTACCAGGGCTCGAATTCCCCCATTTAAATGAATGTTGGGCTCCCAGGGGTCGAAATCCCCCATAGGAATGAATGGCGGGCTCCCAGTGGTCGAAATCCCCCTTTGAAATTAATGGCGGGCTCCCAGGGGTCGAAATCCCCCATTGAAATGAATGGCGGGCTACCAGGGATCGAGATTCCCCCATAGGAATCAATGGCGGCGGCGCCTAGGGGTCGAAATCCCCCATTGAAATGATTGGCGGGCGCCTAGGGGTCGAAATCCCCCATTGAAATGAATGGCGGGCTACCAGGAATCGAGATTCCCCCGTAGAAAAGAATGTTGGGCTCCCAGTGGTCGAAATCCCCCATTGAAATGAATGGTGGGCTACCAGGGGTCGAAATCCCCCATAGGAATGAATGGCGGGTTACCAGGGGTTGAAATCCCCCATTGAAATAAATGGCGGGCGCCAAGGTGTCGAAATCCCTTATTGAAATGAATGGCTAGCTCCCAGTGGTCGAAATCTCCCTTTGAAATGAATGACGCGTTACCAGGGGTTGAACTCCCCCATTGAAATGAATGGCGGGCTACCAGGGGTCAAATTCCACCATTGAAATGAAAGGCGGGCGCCCAGGAATCAAAATTCCCCAATGAAATGAATGGCGGGCTACCAGGGGTCGAAATCCCCCATTGAAATGAATGGCGGGCGCCCAGGGGTCGAAATCCCGCAATGAAATGAATGGCGGGCTACCAGGAGTCGAAATCCCCCATTGAAATGAATGGCGGGCTACCAGGGATCGAGATTCCCCCATAGAAATGAATGATGGGCTACCAGGGATCGAGATTCCCCCATAGAAATGAATGATGGGCTCCCAGTGGTCGAAATCCCCCATTGATTAGAATGGCGGGCTACCAGGGGTCAAATTCCCCCATTTAAATGAATGGTGGGCTCCCAGGGGTCGAAATCCCCCATAGGAATGAATGGCAGGTTACCAGGGGTTGAAATCCCCCATTGAAATGAATGGCGGGCTACCAGGGATCGAGATTCCCCATTGATATGAATGACGGGCGACAATGAATCAAAATCCCCCAATGAAATGAATGGCGGGCTACCAGGGATCAAAATCTCCCATTGAAATGAATGGAGGGCTCCCAGGGGTCGAAATCCCTCATTGAAATGAATGGCGGGCTACCAGGGGTTGAAATCCCCCATTGAAATGTTTCGCGGGCTACCAGGTGTCGAATTCCCCAATTGAAATGAATGGCGTGCACCCAGGGGTCGAATTCCCCCATTTACATGAATGGTGGGCTCCCAGTGGTCGAAATCCCCCATTGAAATGAATGGCGGGTTACCAGGGGTTGAAATCCCCCATTGAAATTAATGGCGGGCGCCTAGGGGTCGAAATCCCCCATTGAAATGAATGGCTGGCTCCCAGTGTTCGAAATCTCCCATTGAAATGAATGGCGGGCTACCAGGGGTTGAATTCCCCCATTGAAATGAATGGCGGGCTTCCAGGGGTCGAATTCCGCCATTGAAATAAAAGGCGGGCGCCCAGGAATCAAAATTCCCCAATTGAAATTAATGACGGGCTCCAAGGGGTCGCAATCCCCCATTGAAATGAATGGCGGGCGCCCAGGAATCAAAATCCCCCAATGAAATGAATGGCGGGCTACCAGTGGTCGAAATCCCCCATTGATATGAATGGCGGGCTCCCAGGGGTCGAATTCCCCCATTGAAATGAATGGCGGGAAACCAGGAGTCAAAATCCCCCAATGAAATTAATGGCGGGCTACCAGGGGTCGAATACCCCCATTGAAATGAATGGCGGGCTACCAGGTGTCGAAATCCCCCATTGAAATGAATGGTGGGCGCCCAGGGGTCGAAAACCCGCAATGAAATGAATGGCGGGCTACCAGGGGTCGAAATCCCCCATTGAAATAAATGGCGGGCTACCAGGGGTCGAATTCCCCCATTTAAATGAATGGCGGGCTACCAGGTGTCGAAATCCCCCATTGAAATGTATGGCGGGCGCCTAGGGGTCGAAATCCCCCATTGAAATGAATGGCTGGCTCCCAGTGGTCGAAATCCCCCATTGAAATGAATGGCGGGCTACCAGGGATCGAGATTCCCCTGTAGAAAAGAATGGTGGGCTCCCAGTGGTCGAAATCCCCCATTGAAATGAATGGTGGCCTACCAGGGGTCGAATTGCCCAATTTAAATGAAAGGTGGGCTCCCAGGGGTCGAAATCCCCCATAGGAATGAATGGCGGGTTACCAGGGGTTGAAATCCCCCATTGAAATGAATGGCGGGCGCCAAGGTGTTGAAATCCCACATTGAAATGAATGGCTGGCTCCAAGTGGTCGAAATCTTCCTTTGAAATAAATGGCGGGATACCAGGGATCGAGATTCCCCCGTAGAAATGAATGGTGGGCTCCCAGTGGTCGAAATCCCCCATTGAAATGAATGGCGGGCTACCAGGGGTCGAATTACCCAATTTAAATGAATGGTGGGCTCCCAGGGGTCGAAATCCCCCATTGAAATGAATGGCGGGCTACCAGGGGTCGAATTCCCCCATTTAAATGAATGGTGGGCTCCCAGGAGTCGAAATCCCCCATAGGAATGAATGGCAATAACCAGGGGTCGAAATCCCCCATTGAAATGTATGGCGGGCGCCTAGGGGTCGAAATTCCCCATTGAAATGAATGGCTGGCTCCCAGTGGTCGAAATCCCCCATTGAAATGAATGGCGGGCTACCAGGGATCAAGATTCCCCCGTAGAAAAGAATGGTGGGCTCCCAGTGGTCGAAAACCCCATTGAAATGAATGGTGGGCTACCAGGGGTCGAATTGCCCAATTTAAATGAATGGCTGGCTCCCAGTGGTCGAAATCTCCCTTTGAAATTAATGATTGGCTACCAGGGGTTGAAATCCCCCATTGAAATGAATGGCGGGCTACCAGGGGTCGAATTCCCCCATTGAAATGAAAGGCGGGCGCCCAGGGGTCGAAATCCCGCAATGAAATGAATGGCGTGCTACCAGGGGTCGAAATCCCCCTCTGAAATGAATGGCGGGCTACCAGGGATCGAGATTCCCCAATAGAAATGAATGATGGGCTCCCAGTGGTCGAAATCCCCCATTGAAATGAATGGCGGGCTACCAGGGATCGAGATTCCCCCATAGAAATGATTGATGGGCTCACAGTGGTCGAAATCCCAAATTGAAATGAATGACGGGCTAACAGGGGTCGAATTCCCCCTTTTAAATGAATGGTGGGCTCCCAGGGGTCGAAATCCCCCATAGGAATGAATGGCAATAACCAGGGGTTGAAATCCCCCATTGAAATGAATGGCAGGCTACCAGGGATCGAGATTCCCCCATAGGAATGAATGGCGGAGGCGCCTAGGGGTCGAAATCCCCCATTGAAATGAATGGCGGGCGCATAGGGGTCGAAATCCCCCATTGAAATGAATGGCGGGCTACCAGGGATCGAGATTCCCCCGTAGAAAAGAATGGTGGGCTCCCAGTGGTCGAAATCCCCCATTGAAATGAATGGTGGGCTACCAGGGGTCGAAATCCCCCATAGGAATGAATGGCGGGTTACCAGGGGTTGAAATCCCCCATTGAAATGAATGGCGGGCGCCAAGGTGTCGAAATCCCTTATTGAAATGAATGGCTGGCTCCCAGTGGTCGAAATCTCCCTTTGTAATGAATGACGCGTTACCAGGGGTTGAATTCCCCCTTTGAAATGAATGGCGGGCTACCAGGGGTTGAATTCCCCCATTGAAATGAAAGGCGGGCGCCCAGGAATCAAAATTCCCCAATGAAATGAATGGCGGGCTACCAGGGGTCGAAATCCCCCATTGAAATGAATGGCGGGCGCCCAGGGGTCGAAATCCCGCAATGAAATGAATGGCGGGCTACCAGGAGTCGAAATCCCCCATTGAAATGAATGGCGGGCTACCAGGGATCGAGATTCCCCCATAGAAATGAATGATGGGCTACCAGGGATCGAGATTCCCCCCTAGAAATGAATGATGGGCTCCCAGTGGTCGAAATCCCCCATTGAAATGAATGGCTGGCTCCCAGTGGTCGAAATCCCCCATTGAAATGAATGGCGGGCTCCCAGGGGTCGAATTCCCCCGTTGAAATGAATTGCGGGCGACCAGGAGTCAAAATCCCCCCATGAAATGAATGGCTGGCTCCCAGGGGTCGAAATCCCCCATTGAAATGAATGGCGGGCTACCAGGGATCGAGATTCCCCCATAGAAATGAATGATGGGCTCCCAGTGGTCGAAATCCCCCATTGATATGAATGGCGGGCTACCAGGGGTCAAATTCCCCCATTTAAATGAATGGTGGGCTCCCAGGGGTCGAAATCCCCCATAGGAATGAATGGCAGGTTACCAGGGGTTGAAATCCCCCATTGAAATGAATGGCGGGCTACCAGGGATCGAGATTCCCCCATAGGAATGAATGGTGGGGGCGCCTAGGGGTCATAATCCCCCATTGAAATGAATGGCTGGCTCCCAGTGGTCGAAATCCCCCATTGAAATGAATGGCGGGCTACCAGGGATCGAGATTCCCCCGTAGAAATGAATGGTGGGCTCCCAGTGGTCGAAATCCCCTATTGAAATGAATGGCGGGCTACCAGGAGTCGAATTACCCAATTTAAATGAATGGTGGGCTCCCATGGGTCGAAATCCCCCATAGGAAACGCTGGCGGGTTACCAGGGGTTGAAATCCCCCATTGAAATGAATGGCGGGCGCCTATGGGTCGAAATCTCCCATTGAAATGAATGGCTGGCTCCCAGTGGTCGAAATCTCCCATTTAAATGAATGGCGGGCTACCAGGGGTTGAATTCTCCCATTGAAATGAATGGCGGGTGCCCAGGGGTCGAAATCCCGTAATGAAATGAATGGCGGGCTACCAGGGGTCGAAATCCCCCATTGAAATGAATGGCGGGCTACCAGGGATCGAGATTCCCCCATAGAAATGAATGATGGGCTCCCAGTGGTCAAAATCCCCCATTGAAATGAATGGCGGGCTACCAGGGGTCGAATTCCCCCATTTAAATGAATGGTGGGCTCCCAGGGGTCGAAATCCCCCATAGGAATAAATGGCAGGTTACCAGGGGTTGAAATCCCCCATTTAAATGAATGGCGGGCTACCAGGGATCGAGATTCCCCCATAGAAATGAATGGCGGGGGCGCCTAGGGGTCGAAATACCCCATTGAAATGAATGGCTGGCTCCAAGTGGTCGAAATCCCCCATTGAAATGAATGGCGGGCTACCAGGGGTCGAATTCCCCCATTGAAATGAATGGCGGATGCCCAGGAATCAAAATCCCCCAATGAAATGAATGGCGGGCTACCAGGGGTCGAAATCCCCCATTTAAATGAATGGCGGGCGCCCAGGGATCGAAATCCCCATTGAAATGAATGACGCCAGTTGGGGTTTAAATCCCCCATTGAAATGAATGGCAGGCTACCAGGGATCGAAATCCCCCATTAAAAAATATCGCGGGCTTCCAGGGGTCGAATTCCCCCATTGAAATGAAAGGCGGGCTACCAGTGGTTGAAATCCCCCATTGAAATGAATGACGGGCTCCTAGGGGTTGATATTTCCTATAGAAATGAATTGCGGGGGCCCAGGGGTCGAAATCCCCCATTGAAACGAATGGCCGGGCGCCCAGGGGTCGAAATCCCCCATTGAAATGAATAGCGGGCTACCAGGGGTCAAAATACCACATTGAAATGAATGGCCAGCTACCAGGGGTCGAAATCCACCATTGAAATGAATGGCGGGCTCCAAGGGGTCGAATTCCCTCATTGAAATGAATGGCGGGCGAGAAGGAGTCAAAATCCCCCAATGAAATGAATGGCGGGCAACCAGGGGCCGAATTCCCCCATTGAAATGAATGGCGGGCGCCTAGGGGTCGAAATCCCTCATTGAAATGAATGGCTGGCTCCCAGTGGTCGAAATCCCCCATTGAAATGAATGGCGGGCTCCCAGGGGTCGAATTCCCCCATTGAAATGAATGGCAGGAAACCAGGAGTCAAAATCCCCCATTGAAATGAATGGCAGGCGCCTAGGGGTCGAAATCCCCCATTAAAATGAATGGCTGACTCCCAGTGGTCGAAATCCCCCATTGAAATGAATGAATGGCTACCAGGGGTCGAATTACCCAATTTAAATGAATGGTTGGCTCCCAGGGGTCGAAATCCTCCATAGGAATGAATGCCGGGTTACCAGGGGTTGAAATCCCCCATTGAAATGAATGGCGGGCGCCTATGGGTCGAAATCCCCCATTGAAATGAATGGCTGGCTCCCAGTGTTCGAAATCTCCCATTGAAATGAATGGCGGGCTACCAGGGGTTGAATTCCCGCATTGAAATGAATGGCGGGCTTCCAGGGGTCGAATTCCGCCATTGAAATAAAAGGCGGGCGCCCAGGAATCAAAATTCCCCAATTGAAATGAATGGCAGGCGCCTAGGGGTCGAAATCCCCCATTGAAATGTATGGCTGACTCCCAGTGGTCGAAATCCCCCATTGAAATGAATGAATGGCTACCAGGGGTCGAATTACCCAATTTAAATGAATGGCTGGCTCCCAGTGGTCGAAATCTCCCATTTAAATGAATGGCGGGCTACCAGGGGTTGAATTCTCCCATTGAAATGAATGGCGGGTGCCCAGGGGTCGAAATCCCGCAATGAAATGAATGGCGGGCTACCAGGGGTCGAAATCCCCCATTGAAATGAATGGCGGGCTACCAGGGATCGAGATTCCCCCATAGAAATGAATGATGGGCTCCCAGTGGTCAAAATCCCCCATTGAAATGAATGGCGGGCTACCAGGGGTCGAATTCCCCCATTTAAATGAATGGTGGGCTCCCAGGGGTCGAAATCCCCCATAGGAATAAATGGCAGGTTACCAGGGGTTGAAATCCCCCATTTAAATGAATGGCGGGCTACCAGGGATCGAGATTCCCCCATAGAAATGAATGGCGGGGGCGCCTAGGGGTCGAAATCCCCCATTGAAATGAATGGCGGGCGCCCAGGAATCAAAATCCCCCAATGAAATGAATGGCGGGCTACCAGTGGTCGAAATCCCCCATTGATATGAATGGCGGGCTCCCAGGGGTCGAATTCCCCCATTGAAATGAATGGCGGGAAACCAGGAGTCAAAATCCCCCAATGAAATTAATGGCGGGCTACCAGTGGTCGAATACCCCCATTGAAATGAATGGCGGGCTACCAGGTGTCGAAATCCCCCATTGAAATGAATGATGGGCGCCCAGGGGTCGAAAACCCGCAATGAAATGAATGGCGGGCTACCAGGGGTCGAAATCCCCCATTGAAATGAATGGCGGGCTACCAGGGATCGAGATTCCCCCATAGAAACGATTGATGGGCTCCCAGTGGTCGAAATCCCCTATTGAAATGAATGGCGGGCTACCAGGGGTCGAATTCCCCCATTTAAATGAATGGTGGGCTCCCAGGGGTCGAAATCCCCCATAGGAATGAATGGCAATAACCAGGGGTTGAAATCCCCCATTGAAATGAATGGCGGGCTACCAGGGATCGAGATTCCCCCATAGGAATGAATGGCGGAGGCGCCTAGGGGTCGAAATCCCCCATTGAAATGTATGGCGGGCGCCTAGGGGTCGAAATCCCCCATTGAAATGAATGGCTGGCTCCCAGTGGTCGAAATCCCCCATTGAAATGAATGGCGGGCTACCAGGGATCGAGATTCCCCCGTAGAAAAGAATTGTGGGCTCCCAGTGGTCGAAATCCCCCATTGAAATGAATGGTGGGCTACCAGGGGTCGAATTGCCCAATTTAAATGAAAGGTGGGCTCCCAGGGGTCGAAGTCCCCCATAGGAATGAATGGCGGGTTACCAGGGGTTGAAATCCCCCATTGAAATGAATGGCGGGCGCCAAGGTGTCGAAATCCCACATTGAAATGAATGGCTGGCTCCCAGTGGTCGAAATCTTCCTTTGAAATGAATGGCGGGATACCAGGGATCGAGATTCCCCCGTAGAAATGAATGGTGGGCTCCCAGTGGTCGAAATCCCCCATTGAAATGAATGGCGGGCTACCAGGGGTCGAATTACCCAATTTAAATGAATGGTGGGCTCCCAGGGGTCGAAATCCTCCATAGGAATGAATGCCGGGTTACCAGGGGTTGAAATCCCCCATTGAAATAAATGGCGGGCGCCTAGGGGTCGAAATCCCCCATTGAAATGAATGGCTGGCTCCCAGTGTTCGAAATCTCCCATTGAAATGAATGGCGGGCTACCAGGGGTTGAATTCCCCCATTGAAATGAATGGCAGGCTTCCAGGGGTCGAATTCCGCCATTGAAATGAATGGCGGGCTCCCAGGAATCAAAATCCCCCAATGAAATGAATGGCGGGCTACCAGTGGTCGAAATCCCCCATTGAAATGAATGGCAGGCTCCCAGGTGTCGAATTCCCCCATTGAAATGAATGGCGGGAAACCAGGAGTCAAAATCCCCCAATGAAATGAATTGCGGGCTACCAGGGGTCGAATACCCCCATTGAAATTAATGGCGGGCTACCAGGTGTCGAAATCCCCCATTGAAATGAATGGCGGGCGCCCAGGGGTCGAAATCCCGCAATGAAATGAATGGCGGGCTACCAGGGGTCGAAATCCCCCATTGAAATGAATGGCGGGCTACCAGGGATCGAGATTCCCCCATAGAAATGATTGATGGGCTCCCAGTGGTCGAAATCCCCCATTGAAATGAATGGCGGGCTACCAGGTGTCGAATTCCCCCATTTAAATGAATGGTGGGCTCCCAGGGGTCGAAATCCCCCATAGGAATGAATGGCAATAACCAGGGGTTAAAATCCCCCATTGAAATGAATGGCGGGCTACCAGGGATCGAGATTCCCCCATAGGAATGAATGGCAGAGGCGCCTAGGGGTCGAAATCCCCCATTGAAATGTATGGCGGGCGCCTAGGGGTCAAAATTCCCCATTGAAATGAATGACTGGCTCCCAGTGGTCGAAATCCCCCATTGAAATGAATGGCGGGCTACCAGGGATCGAGATTCCCCCGTAGAAAAGAATGGTGGGCTCCCAGTGGTCGAAAACCCCATTGAAATGAATGGTGGGCTACCAGGGGTCGAATTGCCCAATTTAAATGAATGATGGCCTCCCAGGGGCCGAAATCCCCCAAAGCAATGAATGGCGGGTTACCAGGGGTTGAAATCCCCCATTGAAATGAATGGCGGGCGCCAAGGTGTCGAAATCCCACATTGAAATGAATGGCTGGCTCCCAGTGGTCGAAATCTCCCTTTGAAATTAATGATTGGCTACCAGGGGTCGAATTCCCCCATTGAAATGAAAGGCGGGCGCACAGGGGTCGAAATCCCGCAATGAAATGAATGGCATGCTACCAGGGATCGAAATCCCCCTCTGAAATGAATGGCGGGCTACCAGGGATCGAGATTCCCCAATAGAAATGAATGATGGGCTCCCAGTGGTCGAAATCCCCCATTGAAATGAATGGCGGGCTACCAGGGATCGAGATTCCCCCATAGAAATGATTGATGGGCTCACAGTGGTCGAAATCCCAAATTGAAATGAATGGCGGGCTAACAGGGGTCGAATTCCCCCTTTTAAATGAATGGTGGGCTCCCAGGGGTCGAAATCCCCCGTAGGAATGAATGGCAATAACCAGGGGTTGAAATCCCCCATTGAAATGAATGGCGGGCTACCAGGGATCGAGATTCCCCCATAGGAATGAATGGCGGAGGCGCCTAGGGGTCGAAATCCCCCATTGAAATTAATGGCGGGCGCCTAGGGGTCGAAATCCCCCATTGAAATGAATGGCGGGCTACCAGGGATCGAGATTCCCCCGTAGAAAAGAATGGTGGGCTCCCAGTGGTCGAAATCCCCCATTGAAATGAATGGTGGGCTACCAGGGGTCGAAATCCCCCATAGGAATGAATGGCGGGTTACCAGGGGTTGAAATCCCCCATTGAAATGAATGGCGGGCGCCAAGGTGTCGAAATCCCTTATTGAAATGAATGGCTGACTCCCAGTGGTCGAAATCTCCCTTTGTAATGAATGACGCATTACCAGGGGTTGAATTCCCCCATTGAAATGAATGGCGGGCTACCAGGGGTCGAATTCCCCCATTGAAATGAAAGGCGGGCGCCCAGGAATCAAAATTCCCCAATGAAATGAATGGCGGGCTACCAGGGGTCGAAATCCCCCATTGAAATGAATGGCGGGCGCCCAGGGGTCGAAATCCCGCAATGAAATGAATGGCGGGCTACCAGGAGTCGAAATCCCCCATTGAAATGAATGGCGGGCTACCAGGGATCGAGATTCCCCCATAGAAATGAATGATGGGCTACCAGGGATCGAGATTCCCCCATAGAAATGAATGATGGGCTCCCAGTGGTCGTAATCCCCCATTGATATGAATGGCGGGCTACCAGGGGTCAAATTCCCCCATTTAAATGAATGGTGGGCTCCCAGGGGTCGAAATCCCCCATAGGAATGAATGGCAGGTTACCAGGGGTTGAAATCCCCCATTGAAATGAATGGCGGGCTACCAGGGATCGAGATTCCCACATAGGAATGAATGGCGGGGGCGCCTAGGGGTCATAATCCCCCATTGAAATGAATGGCTGGCTCCCAGTGGTCGAAATCCCCCATTGAAATGAATGGCGGGCTCCCAGGGGTCGAATTCCCCCGTTGAAATGAATTGCGGGCGACCAGGAGTCATAATCCCCCCATGAAATGAATGGCTGGCTCCCAGGGGTCGAAATCCCCCATTGAAATGAATGGCGGGTTACCAGGGATCGAGATTCCCCCATAGAAATGAATGATGGGCTCCCAGTGGTCGAAATCCCCCATTGATATGAATGGCGGGCTACCAGGGGTCAAATTCCCCCATTTAAATGAATGGTGGGCTCCCAGGGGTCGAAATCCCCCATAGGAATGAATGGCAGGTTACCAGGGGTTGAAATCCCCCATTGAAATGAATGGCGGGCTACCAGGGATCGAGATTCCCCCATAGGAAACGCTGGCGGGTTATCAGGGGTTGAAATCCCCCATTGAAATGAATGGCGGGCGCCTATGGGTCGAAATCTCCCATTGAAATGAATGGCTGGCTCTCCAAACTTGTGTTTGCTAGGTGACCTAACAACAACTGATTTACCACATAAACAATTTCAATCTACACTTGTAGCCCTTACTATCGCTAAAAAAACAATTCTTGTTAACTGGAAAAATAAACAAACTCTGAATATCGACCAATGGTCTAACCTCCTCATAAATCACATTTTAATGGAAAAAATATCTGCCTCAAATAAAAACCAAATATCAAAATTTATAGAAACATGGTCTACGTATATAGAATTTTTTAACCTAATTCCGGTTACTTAATTCTGTCTGTTAGCGAGAGCCACTACATCGTGATAACTTACATTGATGTTTCTGCATTTGGCAATTTATTATTATATTATATTATTAGTATGGGATTTTTTTTAATGGGCTTTAGGTGAACTGATGAATACACACACGCTCGCACGCACGCACGCACACACACACACACACACACGCACATACACATACTCACCCACATACAAAAAAAAAGTATATATATATGTATATATATATAAATAAATATATATATATATATATATATGTGTGTATATGTATATATATATGTATATGTATTTAAAAAAAAAAAAAAAACATTTATTAAAATTTTTTTAATTGATTTGTTGTTTTTTAAAAAAAAAAAAAAAAAAAAAGGAGAGCAATGATGATGTCAAATCGAATGAACAATACTGAGCTCTTCTGGAAAAAAAATAAAATAAAAATAAATAAAGAAATGAATGGCTGGCTCCCAGTGGTCGAAATCTCCCATTTAAATGAATGGCGGGCTACCAGGGGTTGAATTCCCCCATTGAAATGAATGGCGGGCGCCCAGGAATCAAAATCCCCCAATGAAATGAATGGCGGGCTACCAGGGGTCGAAATCCCCCATTGAAATGAATGGCTGGCGCCCAGGGATCGAAATCCCCCATTGAAATGAATGACGGGCGACAAGGAATCAAAATCCCCCAATAAAATGAATGGCGGGCTACCAGGGGTCGAAATCTCCCATTGAAATGAATGTAGGGCTCCCAGGGGTCGAAATCCCTCATTGAAATGAATGGCGGGCTACCAGGGGTTGAAATCCCCCATTGAAATGTTTCGCGGGCTACCAGGTGTCGAATTCCCCAATTGAAATGAATGGCGTGCACCCAGGGGTCGAATTCCCCCATTTAAATGAATGGTGGGCTCCCAGGGGTCGAAATCCCCCGTAGGAATGAATGGCGGGTTACCAGGGGTTGAAATCCCCCATTGAAATGAATGGCGGGCTACCAGGGATCGAGATCCCCCCATAGGAATGAATGGCGGGGTCGCCTAGGGGTCAAAATCCCCCATTGAAATGAATGGCTGGCTCCCAGTGGTCGAAATCCCCCATTAAAATGAATGGCGGGCTCTCAGGTGTCGAATTCCCCCATTGCAATGAATGGCGCGCGACCAGGAGTCAAAATCCCCCATTGAAATTAATGGCGGGCGCCTAGGGGTCGAAATCCCCCATTTAAAAGAATGGCTGGCTCCCAGTGGTCGAAATCCCCCATTGAAATGAATGGCGGGCTACCAGGGGTCGAATTCCCCCATTAAAATGAATGGCGGGCGCCCAGGAATCAAAATCCCCCAATGAAATAAATGTTGGGCTATCAGGGGTATAAATCCCCTATTGAAATAAATGGCGGGCGCCCAGGGGTCGAAATCCCCCATTGAAATGAATGGCGGGCTACCAGGGATCGAGATTCCCCCGTAGAAAAGAATGGTGGGCTCCCAGTGGTCGAAATCCCCCATTGAAATGAATGGTGGGCTACCAGGGGTCGAATTGCCCAATTTAAATGAATGGTGGGCTCCCAGGGGTCGAAATCCCCAATAGGAATGAATGGCGGGTTACCAGGGGTTGAAATCCCCCATTGAAATGAATGGCGGGCGCCAAGGTGTCGAAATCTTACATTGAAATGAATGGCTGGCTCCCAGTGGTCGAAATCTCCCTTTGAAATGAATGACGGGCTACCAGGGGTTGAATTCCCCCATTGAAATGAAAGGCGGGCGCCCAGGAATCAAAATTCCCCAATGTAATGAATGGCGGGCGCCCAGGAATCAAAATTCCCCAATGAAATGAATGGCGGGCTACCAGGGGTCGAAATCCCCCATTGAAATGAATGGCGGGCGCCCAGGGGTCGAAATCCCACAATGAAATGAATGGCGGGCTACCAGGGGTCGAAATCCCCCATTGAAATGAATGGCGGGCTACCAGGGATTGAGATTCCCCTATAGAAATGAATGATGGGCTCCCAGTGGTCGGAATCCCCCATTGAAATGAATGGCGGGCTACCAGGGGTCGAATTCCCCAATTTAAATGAATGGTGGGCTCCCAAGGGTCGAAATCCCCCATAGGAATGAATTGCAGGTTACCAGGGGTTGAAATCCTCCATTGAAATGAATGGCGGGCTACCAGTGATCGAGATTCCCCCATAGGAATGAATGGCGGGGGCGCCTAGGGGTCGAAATCCCCCATTGAAATGAATGGCTGAATCCCAGTGGTAGAAATCCCCCATTGAAATGAATGGCGGGCTCCCAGGGGTCGAATTCCCCAATTGAAATGAATGGCGGGCTACCAGTGGTCGAATTCCCCAATTTAAATGAATGGTGGGCTCCCAGGGGTCGAAATCCCCCATAGGAATGAATGGCAGGTTACCAGGGGTTGAAATCCTCCATTGAAATGAATGGCGGGCTACCAGGGATCGAGATTCCCCCATAGGAATGAATGGCGGGGGCGCCTAGGGGTCGAAATCCCCCATTGAAATGAATGGCTGAATCCCAGTGGTAGAAATCCCCCATTGAAATGAATGGCGGGCTACCAGGGGTCGAATTCCCCCATTAAAATGAATGGCGGGCGCCCAGGAATCAAAATCCCCCAATGAAATAAATGTTGGGCTATCAGGGGTATAAATCCCCTATTGAAATAAATGGCGGGCGCCCAGGGGTCGAAATCCCCCATTGAAATGAATGGCGGGCTACCAGGGATCGAGATTCCCCCGTAGAAAAGAATGGTGGGCTCCCAGTGGTCGAAATCCCCCATTGAAATGAATGGTGGGCTACCAGGGGTCGAATTGCCCAATTTAAATGAATGGTGGGCTCCCAGGGGTCGAAATCCCCAATAGGAATGAATGGCGGGTTACCAGGGGTTGAAATCCCCCATTGAAATGAATGGCGGGCGCCAAGGTGTCGAAATCCCACATTGAAATGAATGGCTGGCTCCCAGTGGTCGAAATCTCCCTTTGAAATGAATGACGGGCTACCAGGGGTTGAATTCCCCCATTGAAATGAAAGGCGGGCGCCCAGGAATCAAAATTCCCCAATGTAATGAATGGCGGGCGCCCAGGAATCAAAATTCCCCAATGAAATGAATGGCGGGCTACCAGGGGTCGAAATCCCCCATTGAAATGAATGGCGGGCGCCCAGGGGTCGAAATCCCACAATGAAATGAATGGCGGGCTACCAGGGGTCGAAATCCCCCATTGAAATGAATGGCGGGCTACCAGGGATTGAGATTCCCCTATAGAAATGAATGATGGGCTCCCAGTGGTCGGAATCCCCCATTGAAATGAATGGCGGGCTACCAGGGGTCGAATTCCCCAATTTAAATGAATGGTGGGCTCCCAAGGGTCGAAATCCCCCATAGGAATGAATTGCAGGTTACCAGGGGTTGAAATCCTCCATTGAAATGAATGGCGGGCTACCAGTGATCGAGATTCCCCCATAGGAATGAATGGCGGGGGCGCCTAGGGGTCGAAATCCCCCATTGAAATGAATGGCTGAATCCCAGTGGTAGAAATCCCCCATTGAAATGAATGGCGGGCTCCCAGGGGTCGAATTCCCCAATTGAAATGAATGGCGGGCTACCAGTGGTCGAATTCCCCAATTTAAATGAATGGTGGGCTCCCAGGGGTCGAAATCCCCCATAGGAATGAATGGCAGGTTACCAGGGGTTGAAATCCTCCATTGAAATGAATGGCGGGCTACCAGGGATCGAGATTCCCCCATAGGAATGAATGGCGGGGGCGCCTAGGGGTCGAAATCCCCCATTGAAATGAATGGCTGAATCCCAGTGGTAGAAATCCCCCATTGAAATGAATGGCGGGCTCCCAGGGGTCAAATTCCCCCATTGAAATGAATGGCGGGCGACCAGGAGTCAAAATCCCCCCATGAAATGAAGGGCTGGCTCCCAGTGGTCGAAATCCCCCATTGAAATGAATGGCGGGCTACCAGGGATCGAGATTCAGCCGTAGAAATGAATGGTGGGCTCCCAGTGGTCGAAATCCCCCATTGAAATGAATGGCGGGCTACCAGGGGTCGAATTACCCAATTTAAATGAATGGTGGGCTCCCAGGGGTCGAAATCCCCCATAGGAATGAATGGCGGGTTACCAGGGGTTGAAATCCCCCATTGAAATGAATGGCGGGCGCCTATGGGTCGAAATCTCCCATTGAAATGAATGGCTGGCTCCCAGTGGTCGAAATCTCCCATTTAAATGAATGGCGGGCAACCAGGGGTTGAATTCCCCCATTGAAATGAATGGCGGGCGCCCAGGAATCAAAATCACCCAATGAAATGAATGGCGGGCTACCAGGGCTCGAAATCCCCCATTGAAATGAATGACGGGCAACGAGGAATCAAAATCCCCCAATGAAATGAATGGCGGGCTACCGGGGGTCGAAATCTCCCATTGAAATGAATGGAGGGCTCCCAGGGGTCGAAATCTTCAATTGAAATGAATGGCGGGCTACCAGGGGTTGAAATGCTTCATTGAAATGTTTCGCGGGCTACCAGGGGTCGAATTCCCCAATTGAAATGAATGGCTTGCACCCAGGGGTCGAATTCCCCCATTTAAATGAATGGTGGGCTCCCAGGGGTCGAAATCCCCCATAGGAAAAAATGGCGGGTTACCAAGGGTTGAAATCCCCCATTGAAATGAATGGCGGGCTACCAGGGATCGAGATCCCCCCATAGGAATGAATGGCGGGGCGCCTAGGGGTCAAAATCCCCCATTGAAATGAATGGCTGGCTCCCAGTGGTCGAAATCCCCAATTGAAATGAATGGCAGGCTACCAGGGATCAAAATCCCCCATTGAAAAGTATCGCGGTCTCCAAGGGGTCAAATTCCCCCATTGAAAAGAAAGTCGGGCTACCAGTGGTCGAAATCCCACATTGAAATGAATGACGGGCTCCTAGGGGTTGAAATTTCCCATAGAAATGAATGGCGGGGGCCCAGGGGTCGAAATCCCCCATTGAAACGAATGGCCGGGCGCCCAGGGGTCGAAATCCCCTATTGAAATGAATGGCGGGCTACCAGGGGTCGAAATACCACATTGAAATGAATGGCCGGCTACCAGGGGTCGAAATCCCCTATTGAAATGAATGGAAGGCTCCCAGGGGTCGAATTCCCTCATTGAAATGAATGGCGGGCGACAAGGAGTCAAAATCCCCCAATGAAATGAATGGCGGGCTACCAGGGGTCGAAATCCCCCATTGAAATGAATGGCGGGCGCCTAGGGGTCGAAATCCCCCATTGAAATGAATGGCTGGCTCCCAGTGGTCGAAATCCCCCATTGAAATGAATGGCAGGCTACCAGGGATCGAAATCCCCCATTAAAAAGTATCGCGGGCTCCCAGGGGTCGAATTCCCCCATTGAAATGAAAGGCGGGCTACCAGTGGTTGAAATCCCCCATTGAAATGAATGACGGGCTCCTAGGGGTCGAATTCCCCCATTGAAATGAATGGCGGGTGTCTAGGGGTTGAAATCCCCCATTGAAATGAATGGTGGGCTACCAGGGGTCGAATTCCCCCATTGAAATGAATGGCGGGCGCCCAGGAATCAAAATCCCCATATGAAATGAATGGCGGGCTACCAGGGGTCGAAATCCCCCATTGAAATGAATGGCGGGCGCCCAGGGGTCGAAATCCCGCAATGAAATGAATGGCGGGCTACCAGGGGTCAAAATCCCCCATTGAAATGAATGGCGGGCTACCAGGAATCGAGATTCCCCCATAGAAATGAATGATGTGCTCCCAGTGGTCGAAATCCCCCATTGAAATGAATGGCTGGCTCCCAGTGGTCGAAATCCCCCATTGAAATGAATGGCGGGCTACCAGGGGTCGAATTCCCCCATTGAAATGAATGGCGGGCGCCCAGGAATCAAAATCCCCCAATGAAATGAATGGCGGGCTACCAGGGGTCGAAATCCCCCATTTAAATGAATAGCGGGCGCCCAGGGATCGAAATCCCCATTGAAATGAATGACGCCAGACGGGGTTTAAATCCCCCATTGAAATGAATGGCCGGGCGCCCAGGGGTCGAAATCCCCCATTGAAATGAATGGCGGGCTACCAGGGGTCGAAATACCACATTGAAATGAATGGCCGGCTACCAGGGGTCGAAATCCCCCATTGAAATGAATGGCGGGCTCCCAGGGGTCGAATTCCCTCATTGAAATGAATGGTGGGCGACAAGGAGTCAAAATCCCCCATTGAAATGAATGGCTGGCTCCCAGTGGTCGAAATCCCCCATTTAAATGAATGGCGGGCTACCAGGGATCGAGATTCCCCCGTAGAAATGAATGGTGGGCTCCCAGTGGTCGAAATCCCCCATTGAAATGAATGGCGGGCTACCAGGGGTCGAATTACCCAATTTAAATGAATGGTGGGCACCCAGGGGTCGAAATCCTCCATAGGAATGAATGCCGGGTTACCAGGGGTTGAAATCCCTCATTGAAATGAATGGCGGTCGCCTAGGGGTCGAAATCCCCCATTGAAATGAATGGCTGGCTCCCAGTGTTCGAAATCTCGCATTGAAATGAATGGCGGGCTTCCAGGGGTCGAATTCCGCCATTGAAATGAATGGCGGGCGCCCAGGAATCAAAATCCCCCAATGAAATGAATGGAGGGCTACAAGTGGTCGAAATCCCCCATTGAAATGAATAGCGGGCTCCCAGGGGTCGAATTCCCCCATTGAAATGAATGGCGGGAAACCAGGAGTCAAAATCCCCCAATGAAATGAATGGCGGGCTACCAGGGGTCGAATACCCCCATTGAAATGAATGGCGGGCTACCAGGTGTCGAAATCCCCCATTGAAATGAATGGTGGGCACCCAGGGGTCGAAATCCCGCAATGAAATGAATGGCGGGCTACCAGGGGTCGAGATTCCCCCATAGAAATGATTGATGGGCTCCCAGTGGTCGAAATCCCCCATTGAAATGAATGGCGGGCTACCAGGGGTCGAATTCCCCCATTTAAATGAATGGTGGGCTCCCAGGGGTCGAAATCCCCCATAGGAATGAATGGCAATAACCAGGGGTTGAAATCCCCCATTGAAATGAATGGCGGGCTACCAGGGATCGAGATTCCCCCATAGGAATGAATGGCGGAGGCGCCTAGGGGTCGAAATCCCCCATTGAAATGTATGGCGGGCGCCTAGGGGTCGAAATCCCCCATTGAAATGAATGGCTGGCTCCCAGTGGTCGAAATCCCCCATTGAAATGAATGGCGGGCTACCAGGGATCGAGATTCCCCCGTAGAAAAGAATGGTGGGCTACCAGGGGTCGAATTGCCCAATTTAAATGAATGGTGGGCTCCCAGGGGTCGAAGTCCCCCATAGGAATGAATGGCGGGTTACCAGGGGTTGAAATCCCCCATTGAAATGAACGGCGGGCGCCAAGGTGTCGAAATCCCACATTGAAATGAATGGCTGGCTCCCAGTGGTCGAAATCTCCCTTTGAAATGAATGGCGGGCTACCAGGGATCGAGATTCCCCCGTAGAAATGAATGGTGGGCTCCCAGTGGTCGAAATCCCCCATTGAAATGAATGGCGGGCTACCAGGGGTCGAATACCCCCATTGAAATGAATGGCGGGCTACCAGGTGTCGAAATCCCCCATTGAAATGAATGGTGGGCGCTCAGGGGTCGAAATCCCGCAATGAAATGAATGGCGGGCTACCAGGGGTCGAAATCCCCCATTGAAATGAATGGCGGGCTACCAGGGATCGAGATTCCCCCATAGAAATGATTGATGGGCTCCCAGTGGTCGAAATCCCCCATTGAAATGAATGGCGGGCTACCAGGGGTCGAATTCCCCCATTTAAATGAATGGTGGGCTCCCAGGGGTCGAAATCCCCCATAGGAATGAATGGCAATAACCAGGGGTTGAAATCCCCCATTGAAATGAATGGCAGGCTACCAGGGATCGAGATTCCCCCATAGGAATGAATGGCGGGTTACCAGGGGTTGAAATCCCCCATTGAAATGAATGGCGGGCGCCAAGGTGTCGAAATCCCACATTGAAATGAATGGCTGGCTCCCAGTGGTCGAAATCTCCCTTTGAAATGAATGGCGGGCTACCAGGGATCGAGATTCCCCCGTAGAAATGAATGGTGGGCTCCCAGTGGTCGAAATTCCCCATTGAAATGAATGGCGGGCTACCAGGGGTCGAATTACCCAATTTAAATGAATGGTGGGCTCCCAGGGGTCGAAATCCTCCATAGGAATGAATGCCGGGTTACCAGGAGTTGAAATCCCCCATTGAAATGAATGGCGGGCGCCTAGGGGTCGAAATCCCCCATTGAAATGAATGGCTGGCTCCCAGTGTTCGAAATCTCCCATTGAAATGAATGGCGGGCTACCAGGGGTTGAATTCCCCCATTGAAATGAATGGCGGGCTTCCAGGGGTCGAATTCCGCCATTGAAATGAAAGGCGGGCGCCCAGGAATCAAAATTCCCCAATTGAAATTAATGACGGTCTCCAAGGGGTCGAATACCCCCATTGAAATGAATGGCAGGCTACCAGGTGTCGAAATCCCCCATTGAAATGAATGGCGGGCTCCCAGGGGTCGAATTCCCCCATTGAAATGAATGGCGGGAAACCAGGAGTCAAAATCCCCCAATGAAATGAATGGCGGGCTACCAGGGGTCGAATACCCCCATTGAAATGAATGGCGGGCTACCAGGTGTCGAATTCCCTCATTGAAATGAATGGCGGGCGACAAGGAGTCAAAATCCCCCAATGAAATGAATGGCGGGCTACCAGGGGTCGAAATCCCCCATTGAAATGAATGGCGGGCGCCTAGGGGGCGAAATCCCCCATTGAAATGAATGGCTGGCTCCCAGTGGTCGAAATCCCCCATTGAAATGAATGGCGGGCTACCAGGGGTCGAAATCCCCCATTTAAATGAATGGCGGGCGCCCAGGGATCGAAATCCCCATTGAAATGAATGACGCCAGACGGGGTTTAAATCCCCCATTGAAATGAATGGCAGGCTACCAGGGATCGAAATCCCCCATTAAAAAGTATCGCGGGCTCCCAGGGGTCGAATTCCCCCATTGAAATGAAAGGCGGGCTACCAGTGGTTGAAATCCCCCATTGAAATGAATGACGGGCTCCTAGGGGTCGAATTCCCCCATTGAAATGAATGGCGGGCGACCAGGAGTCAAAATCCAGGAGGCTCTGACGCATGCGCGAGATGCTGTGACTATCGCGAGACCTACAGCGAGACCGGGAAACCTCAACATGGCGGCGCCCTGCTGCTAAGATAGAATTAGCTCTATTATACTAAACTAATCCAAATTTAACCATCATATATCTTGCCTTTCTTTTTTTTCCCCCTCTCTTTTTCATCCGACAGATTTGGAATACCACTCAACGTGGAGGACCTCGAACGCTTCATCGACGCATATTTTTACAGCTGCGCGATGGAGAATCCTTCCGTCGAGAAACTGTCGAGAAAACCTTCGAAAAAGAGGAAAAATGATTCAGCGACGGACACGGAGAACCTAGCCACTACTGAGGTTTCGGTCAGTATGCTGGAGTCCATAAATAAAAAATTAGAGGTCCTCTCCCTAATCAGCGAGGACGTCAAAGAATTGAAAGTAAGTATGGAATTCTTCAGCCAACAAGTAAGTGAGCTCCAACGAGACAATGCCGAGTTACACTCTACACTCGTGACCGTTTCAGCCGAGTTAGAAACCGTTAAAAAGGAAAATAAAACGCTAAAAGAAACTGTTCTGGATATTCAATCCCGTAGCATGCGGGAGAATTTAATATTCTCAGGAATATCCGAGAATACCTCTGACAATCCAGAGGTTGAGATAAAA
Source organism: Vanacampus margaritifer (assembly GCF_051991255.1). Lineage (NCBI taxonomy): Eukaryota > Metazoa > Chordata > Actinopteri > Syngnathiformes > Syngnathidae > Vanacampus > Vanacampus margaritifer. Next base: position 1,389,042 of record NC_135441.1, on the reverse strand, counting down.
AAATTTATGACGACGTCTTTAAAAATTCCTCAGGAGTCGGTAAATAACATCTCTTTTCACCGGGTACATCGGCTTGGAGCCCCTAGGGGCAACAGACCCCGTCCTATTATCGCCAAGTTTGAGCATTTTAAACAGAAAGAATTTGTTAAAAGTAAAGGACGGGAGCTTAAAGGGACCTCATTTGGAATGAACGACCAATTCCCGAGAGAGATTAATGAGCGGCGAAAGGTACTGTTTCCTATAATGAAACAAAATAGGCAGGAGGGTAAACGGACTGCGATGGTCGTCGATAAACTATACATCGATGGCCAACTATTCCGGCACCCCAACTCCACTCCCTGGCTGTTCTAAATGGCATTGGTGGAACTAAACTTTGTTTGATCATTAGATGTATACATATACTGTATATGTGGTTATAAAACCTTAAATATGAATACTCATTATGTTTAGGCGATATTATAAATATATTATTAAATACATAACTATATCTAAAGTATATTTAAACAAAAATCTCGCTTAGGTTACCAGTTATTGGTGTATTTTTATGTTTAATTCCCCGTTAACTTCCTTTACTTTTACCTCCCTACCTGTTTTTTCACTGTTATATTTACTTACTCGTTACCTCATATTTTACACAAATTACATAAACCACCTAACCACTTTGATTCTATCCTATAACATACTAATACTGACAAATGGCCTATGCAGATATATACACAGAACTGAGTCTATATTGTTTATATGCATAAATTAGTTCTGGTTTCCTGGAATGTTTGTGGCGCTCGCTCAGAAGCAAAAAGAATAAAAACTTTAGATCATCTCTTAAAATTAAAAGCAGATATTTGCCTCCTACAAGAAACCCACCTACAAAAATCTGAAGAAAAATTACTTATTGATAAGAGTTTTAGCCAAGCGTACTCTGCCCCTTATAATAGTAGACAAAGAGGAGTCTGTATACTCATACATAAGAATTTACTCTTTACTTTAAATAATACAATAACAGACCCAGAGGGCCGATACATTATTATTCAGGTGACTATATTTAATAAAATATATACACTTGGTAATTAATATGCCCCTAATAATGATGATCCGGCCTTTTTCCATGAATTTTTCTCTCAGCTGTTTGATTTAGCAGCGAACTCTACTATTATTATTGGAGGAGACTTTAACACAGTCTTAAATCCATTAATTGACCGTTCTAATAATACAACATGTAGACGATTACAATCTACTAAAGTAATAGGGGAATATATGGATGACTTTGGCCTCGTCGACAGCTGGAGACTTAAAAACCCAAATAAGAAGGAATTTACCTTCTTTTCCGCTGTGCACCGGTCTTTTTCAAGAATTGATTATTTTCTTACAAATAACTCTATTGCTGATAAAACTGTTACAAAAATACATCATATTATTATTAGCGACCATGCACCAGTCTCCCTTTCCCTACAAGTTGATTATACCTTTAAACCACCACCGACATGGCGGTTTAACATCTCACTGCTAAACGACGCAGAGTTTGACAAAATTATAAGAAAAGAATGGGCAGACTTTTTGGAAATAAATGACTCTCCAGACCTATCGCCATCACTTCTCTGGGAAACTGGGAAAGCAGTAATTAGAGGTAAAATTATATCATATTCATCTTATAAAAAGAAACAGGATCAAAAATCAGAAAAAGACTTGGAAGATAAAATTAAACAACTGACGGATGAGTATGCAATAAACCCAAATAACCAAATATGGACTGACTTACAAAATACAAAAATACAGTTAGACGATATGCTAACTAAAAAGACAGAATTTATAATACAACAATTGAGATATAACAACTTTGAATATAATAACAAATCAGGTAAATTTCTTGCAAACCAACTTCAACGCAATCGGGAAAAGTCTCTTATAACGGCGATTAAAGGGACAACTGGTGAATGCACACAATCACCAGAAGAAATTAATCACATTTTTTATAACTATTATCGTAACCTATACTTAGAAACTAACAAGCCTAACCCTGAGCATATTGAGGCTTTCCTCAGTAGCATAAACATACCTGAGTTAACTACTGAATATAAAGACATGTTAGATGCGCCACTTACTATAAACGAGTTGTACAGTGCTCTAGATAGTATGCCTAATGGCAAAGCACCTGGCCCGGATGGTTATCCGGCTATATTTTTTAAGCACTTCTGGTTAATGCTTGCTCCACTATTCTTAAGAGTAGTAACATAAATTAAAACTAAGGGTTACATACGCCCACACATGAATACAGCAGCAATTAAACTTTTATTAAAGCCAGAAAAAGACCCCACCCTTCCATCAAGTTACCGTCCGATTTCACTAATTAATACTGATATTAAAATTATCACTAAGGCTTTCACATCTAGACTACAAACAGTAATCTCGACAATTATTCATAGCGACCAAACAGGCTTTATTAAAGATCGTCACTCTACTAATAATATTAGGAGACTCTTAACCTTATTAGCATGTCACAGCGGCATGATAAAAAGGCAGTTATTATATCATTGGATGCAGAAAAAGCTTTCGACAAAGTTAACTGGTCCTTCCTCTTTGCTGTTTTAAATAAATTTGGCTTTGGGAAATCATTTATCCACTGGGTATCAGTATTATATGATTCTCCCAAAGCTACAGTTACTACTAATGGGATTATATCTCAGAGCTTTACTTTACAGAGAGGCACAAGACAGGGATGCCCACTATCCCCTTTATTATTTGCAATATTTATTGAGCCACTTGCATTAGCCATACGCCAGGAAAGAAGGATTCAAGGAATTCACTCTGGGGTAACAGAACATAAAATTAATCTATATGCCGATGACATCTTACTTTATTTAGAAAAGCCAGCTACTTCGCTAGGGGAAGTATTTAATTTAATAACTAAATTCTCACAGTTATCAGATTATTCTATTAACTGGACAAAATCAACACTTCTACCTATTACAGAAAATTCATGGAACCCTGCAAGCCAGGACCCACACTACTCATTTCCTATAGGTAATTTAAAATACTTAGGCATAAAAATCTCATCTAAATTAACTGATTTAATTCATTTAAACTTTTCTCCACTTCTGGATAACATTTATAGTGACTTGGAGCGCTGGAATAATCTTCCTATTTCTCTAATAGGACGAATAGCCACCATTAAAATAAAAGTTTTACCTAAAATAAACTTTTTTTTCCCAATGATTCCATTTAAACCTACGGCTAAATGGTTCCAGTTGTTGGACTCAGCCGTAACAAAATTTTACTGGAATAAAAAAAAAGCAAAGATTAGTCTATCTACTCTTCAGAAAAGCAAATCCAAAGGTGGTCTAGAGGCACCAAATTTTATGTACTACTATATAGCTAACCAGCTACAATATATCGTTCTATGGGCACAACCCAACAGAGACACTAACTGTTGGTTGGAACTAGAACAGAAGGATTGTAATAACCTCAGACTTCGAGATTTACTCTTTATTACAACATCAATTAAGCGCCATAATTGTTTTAAAAACCCAATGATTTCCGCCACCGTGACTGCCTGGTGGAAGGCACTAGAATTGACAAAAGCCCAAGTGGAGCCCTGTGGACTTTCTCCCCTATGGCATAACCCCGACTTTCAACTTAACAACCAACTGTTTCATTTAGCTGTGTGGGAGCAGAAAGGAATTACACATCTCCACCATCTCTTCTCAGATAATATGTTTATATCATATACATCCTTGCTCCAAAAATACAATATAGAAAACGGAAATTTTTTACATTATCTACAAGTTAAAAATATGATAAAGAAAAAAATTCCAACACTTCGGGGTACGCTCCAACCGCCTGTTTTAGCTAAAGATATTAACAAGATTTCTCCGACAACAACAAAAAAACTTTCAAAAATATATAAGTTACTTTCATATACTGATAAAATGTCTTTACCCATCTCGAAATGGGAGACAGACTTGTCTATAGCACCGGAACCTAACTTTTGGATTCAAGTTTGTGAAAACGCATTTAAAATGACAAAACACACAAATTTACAACTTATCCAATATAAAATTATTCACAGAACATACATTACTCAATATATGATGAAGAAAATGGGACTCTCAGACTCCGACATTTGTCTCCAATGCTTACAAAACACTACAGACACTTATGTTCATGCTTTATGGTTATGTACTCCGGTTATGTATTTCTGGACTAAAGTCTTAGAAAAACTTTCCGCTATTTTGGACTGTAGGATACCTTTATCTCCAAACTTGTGTTTGCTAGGTGACCTAACAACAACTGACTTACCACATAAACAATTTCAATCTACACTTGTAGCCCTTACTATCGCTAAAAAAACAATTCTTGTTAACTGGAAAAATAAACAAACTCTGAATATCGACCAATGGTCTAACCTCCTCATAAATCACATTTTAATGGAAAAAATATCTGCCTCAAATAAAAAGCAAATATCAAAATTTATAGAAACATGGTCTACGTATATAGAATTTTTTAACCTAATTCCGGTTACTTAATTCTGTCTGTTAGCGAGAGCCACTACATCGTGATAACTTACATTGATGTTTCTGCATCTGGCAATTTATTATTATATTATATTATTAGTATGGGATTTTTTTTTTAATGGGCTTTAGGTGAACTGATGAATACACACACGCTCGCACGCACGCACACACACACACACACACACACACACGCACATACACATACTCACCCACATACAAAAAAAAGGGTATATATATATATATATATATATGTGTGTATATGTGTATATATATATGTATATGTATTAAAAAAAAAAAAACAACAAAAAAAAAAAAAAACATTTATTACATTTTTTTAATTGATTTGTTGGATTTTTTAAAAAAAAAAAAAAAAGGAGAGCAATGATGATGTCAAATCGAATGAACAATACTGAGCTCTCCTGTAAAAAAAAAAAAAAAAAAAAAAAGGAGTCAAAATCCCCCATTGAAATGAATGGCGGGTGCCTAGGGGTCGAAATCCCCCATTGAAATGAATGGTGGGCTACCAGAGGTCGAATTCCCCCATTGAAATGAATGGCGGGCGCCCAGGAATCAAAATCCCCGTATGAAATGAATGGCGGGCTACCAGGGGTCGAAATCCCCCATTGAAATGAATGGCGGGCGCCCAGGGGTCGAAATCCCGCAATGAAATAAATGGCGGGCTACCAGGGGTCAAAATCCCCCATTGAAATGAATGGCGGGCTACCAGGAATCGAGATTCCCCCATAGAAATGAATGATGTGCTCCCAGTGGTCGAAATCCCCCATTGAAATTAATGGCTGGCTCCCAGTGGTCTAAATCCCCCATTTAAATGAATGGCGGGCTACCAGGGGTCGAATTCCCCCATTGAAATGAATGGCGGGCGCCCAGGAATAAAAATCCCCCAATGAAATGAATGGCGGGCTACCAGGGGTCGAAATCCCCCATTTAAATGATTGGCGGGCGCCCAGGGATCGAAATCCCCATTGAAATGAATGACGCCAGACGGGGTTTAAATCCCCCATTGAAATGAATGGCAGGCTACCAGTGGTTGAAATCCCCCATTCAAATGAATGACGGTCTCCTAGGGGTTGAAATTTCCCATAGAAATGAATTGCGGGGGCCCAGGGGTCGAAATCCCCCATTGAAACGAATGGCCGGGCGCCCAGGGGTCGAAATCCCCCATTGAAATGAATGGCGGGCTACCAGGGGTCGAAATCCCCCATTGAAATGAATGACGGGCTCCTAGGGGTTGAAATTTCCCATAGAAATGAATTGCGGGGGCCCAGGGGTCGAAATCCCCCATTGAAACGAATGGCCGGGCGCCTAGGGGTCGAAATCCCCCATTGAAATGAATGGCAGGCTACCAGGGGTCGAAATATCAGATTGAAATGAATGGCCGGCTACCAGGGGTCGAAATCCCCCATTGAAATGAATGGCGGGCTCCCAGGGGTCGAATTCCCTCATTGAAATGAATGGCGGGCGACAAGGAGTCAAAATCCCCCAATGAAATGAATGGCGGGCTACCAGGGGTTTAAATCCCCCATTGAAATGAATGGCGGGTGCCCAGGGGTCGAAATCCCCCATTGAAATGAATGGCGGGCTACCAGGGGTCGAAATCCCCCATTGAAATGAATGACGGGCTCCTAGGGGTCGAAATCCCCTATTGAAATGAATGGCTGGCTCCCAGTGGTCGAAATCCCCCATTGAAATGAATGACGGGCTCCAAGGGGTCGAAATCCCCTATTGAAATGAATCGCTGGCTCCCAGTGGTCGAAATCCCCCATTGAAATGAATGACGGGCTCCAAGGGGTCGAAATCCCCCATTGAAATGAATAGAGGGCTCCCAGGGGTCGAATTCCCCTATTGAAATTAAATGGCGGGCTCCTAGGGGTCAAAATCCCCCATTGAAATGAATGGCCAGGCTACCAGTTGTCGAAATTGAATGGCGGGCTCCCAGGGGTCGAATTCCCCCATTGAAATGAATGGCGGGCTACCAGGGGTCGAAATCCCCCATTGAAATGTATGGCGGGCTACAAGGGGTCGAAATCCCCCATTGAAATGACTAGCTGGCTACCAGGGGTCGAATGGCGGGATCCCAGGGTTTGAATTCCCCCATTGAAATGAATGGCGGGCGCCCAGGGGTCGAAATCCCCCAATGAAATGAATGGCGGGCGCCCAGGGGTCGAATTCCCCCATTGAAATGAATGGCGGGAAACCAGGAGTCAAAATCCCCCATTGAAATGAATGGCAGGCGCCTAGGGGTCGAAATCCCCCATTGAAATGAATGGCTGACTCCCAGTGGTCGAAATCCCCCATTGAAATGAATGGCGGGCTACCAGGGATCGAGATTCCCCCGTAGAAATGAATGGTGGGCTCCCAGTGGTCGAAATCCCCCATTGAAATGAATGGCGGGCTACCAGGGGTCGAATTACCCAATTTAAATGAATGGTGGGCTCCCAGGTGTCGAAATCCTCCATAGGAATGAATGACGGGCTCCTAGGGGTCGAAATCCCCCAATGAAATGAATGGCGGGCTACTAGGGGTCGAAATCCCCCATTGAAATGTATGGCGGGCTACCAGGTGTCGAAATCCCCTATTGAAATGAATGGCGGGTGCCCAGGGGTTTAAAATCCCCCAATGAAATGAATGGCGGGCTACCAGGGGTCGAAATCCCCCATAGGAATGAATGGCGGGTTACCAGGGATCGAGATTCCCCAATAGGAATGAATGAATGGCGGGCGACCAGGAGTCAAAATCACCCATTGAAATGAATGGCGGGCGCCTAGGGGTCTAAATCACCCATTGAAATGAATGGCTGGCTCCCAGTGGCCGAAATCCCCCATTGAAATAAATGGCGGGCTACCAGGGGTTTAAATCCCCCATTGAAATGAATGGCGGGTGCCCAGGGGTCGAAATCCCCCATTGAAATGAATGGCGGGCTACCAGGGGTCGAAATCCCCCATTGAAATGAATGACGGGCTCCTAGGGGTCGAAATCCCCTATTGAAATGAATGGCTGGCTCCCAGTGGTCGAAATCCCCCATTGAAATGAATGACGGGCTCCAAGGGGTCGAAATCCCCTATTGAAATGAATCGCTGGCTCCCAGTGGTCGAAATCCCCCATTGAAATGAATGACGGGCTCCAAGGGGTCGAAATCCCCCATTGAAATGAATAGAGGGCTCCCAGGGGTCGAATTCCCCGATTGAAATTAAATGGCGGGCTCCTAGGGGTCAAAATCCCCCATTGAAATGAATGGCCAGGCTACCAGTTGTCGAAATTGAATGGCGGGCTCCCAGGGGTCGAATTCCCCCATTGAAATGAATGGCGGGCTACCAGGGGTCGAAATCCCCCATTGAAATGTATGGCGGGCTACAAGGGGTCGAAATCCCCCATTGAAATGACTAGCTGGCTACCAGGGGTCGAATGGCGGGATCCCAGGGTTTGAATTCCCCCATTGAAATGAATGGCGGGCGCCCAGGGGTCGAAATCCCCCAATGAAATGAATGGCGGGCGCCCAGGGGTCGAAATCCCCCATTGAAATGAATGGCGGGCGCCCAGGGGTCATAATCCCCCAATGAAATGAATGGCGGGCTACTAGGGGTCGAAATCCCCCATTGAAATGTATGGCGGTCTAACAGGGGTCGAAATCCCCTATTGAAATGAATGGCGGGTGCCCAGGGGTCAAAATCCCCCAATGAAATGAATGGCGGGCTACCAGGTTTCGAAATCCCCCATTGAAATGAATGGCGGGCTACCAGGGGTCGAAATCCCCCATTGAAATGAATGGAGGGCTCCCAGGGGTCGAAATCCCCCATTGAAATTAATGACGGGCTCCAAGAGGTAGAAATCCCCCATTGAAATGAATGGCTGGCTCACAGTGGTCAAAATCCCCCAATGAAATGAATGGCGGGCTACCAGGTTTCGAAATCCCCCATTGAAATGAATGGCGGCCGCCCAGGGGTCAAAATCCCCCAAAGAAACGAATGGCGGGCTATCAGGGGTCGAAATCCCCCATTGAAATGAATGGCGGGATACCAGGGGAAGAAATCCCCCATTGAAATGAATGGCCGGCTACCAGGGGTGGAAATCCCCCATTGAAATGAATGGCGGGCGCCTAGGGGTCGAAATCCCCCATTGAAATGAATGGCTGGCTCCCAGTGGTCGAAATCCCCCATTGAAATGAATGACGGGATACCAGGGGTCGAAATCCCCCATTGAAATGAATGGCCGGCTACCAGGGGTCGAAATCCCCCATTGAAATTAATGGCGGGTGCCCAGGGGTCAAAATCCCCCAATGAAATGAATGGCGGGCTACCAGGGGTCGAAATCCCCCATTGAAATGAATGGCGGGCGCCCAGGGGTCGAAATCCCCCATTGAAATGAATGACGGGCTCCAAGGGGTCGAAATCCCCCATTGAAATGAATGACGGGCCCACAGGGGTCAAAATCCCCCAATGAAATGAATGGCAGGCTACCAGGGGTCGAATTCCTCCATTGAAATGAATGGCGGGCGCCCAGGGGTCGAAGTTCCCCAATGAAATGAATGGTGGGCGCCCAGGGGTCGAAATCCCCCATTGAAATGAATGGCGGGCGCCCAGGAGTCATAGTTCCCCAATGAAATGAATGGCGGTCTACCAGGGGTCGAAATCCCCCATTGAAATGTATGGCGGGCTACCAGGGGTCGAATTCCCCTATTGAAATGAATGGCGGGTGCCCAGGGGTCAAAATCTCCCAATGAAATGAATGGCGGGCTACCAGGGGTCGAAATCCCCCAGGGGTCGAATTCCTCCATTGAAATGAATTGCGGGCGCCCAGGGGTCGAAGTCCCCCAATGAAATGAATGGTGGGCGCCCAGGGGTCGAAATCCCCCATTGAAATGAATGGCGGGCGCCCAGGAGTCATAGTTCCCCAATGAAATGAATGGCGGGCTACCAGGGGTCGAAATCCCCCATTGAAATGTATGGCGGGCTACCAGGGGTCGAATTCCCCTATTGAAATGAATGGCGGGTGCCCAGGGGTTAAAATCTCCCAATGAAATGAATGGTGGGCTACCAGGGGTCGAAATCCCCCATTGAAATGAATGGCGGGCGCCCAGGGGTCGAAATCCCCCATTGAAATGAATGACGGGCTCCAAGGTGTCGAAATCCCCCATTAAAATGAATGACGGGCCCAAAGGGATCAAAATCCCCCAATTAAATGAATGGCAGGCTACCAGGGGTCGATTTCCCCCATTGAAATGAATGGTGGGCGCCCAAGGGTCGAAATCCCCCAATGAAATGAATGGCGGGCGCCCAGGGGTCGAAATCCCCCATTGAAATGAATGGCGGGAGCCCAGGAGTCATAATCCCCCAATAAAATCAATGGCGGGCTACCAGTGGTCGAAATCCCTCATTGAAATGAATGACGGCCTCCTAGGTGTCGAAATCCCCCTTTGAAATGAATGGCTGGCTCCCAGTGGTCGAAATCCCCCATTGAAATAATTGACGGGCTCCAAGGGGTCGAATTCCCCCATTGAAATCAATGGCTGGCTCCCAGTGGTCGAAATCCCCCATTGAAATGAATGGCGGGCTACCAGGGATCGAGATTCCCCCATATAAATGAATGGTGGGCTCCCAGTGGTCGAAATCCCCCATTGAAATGAATGGCGGGCAACCAGGGGTCGAATTCCCCCATTTAAATGAATGGTGGGCTCCCAGGGGTCGAAATCCCCCATAGGAATGAATGGCGGGTTACCAGGGGTTGAAATACCCCATTGAAATGAATGGCGGGCTACCAGGGATCGAGATTCCCCAATAGGAATGAATGAATGGCGGGCGAACAGGAGTCAAAATCACCCATTGAAATGAATGGCGGGCGCCTAGGGGTCGAATTCCCCCATTGAAATGAATGGCGGGAAAACAGGAGTCAAAATCCCCCAATGAAATGAATTGCGGGCTACCAGGGGTCGAATACCCCCATTGAAATGAATGGCGGGCTACCAGGTGTCGAAATCCCCCATTGAAATGAATGGTGGGCGCCCAGGGGTCGAAATCCCGCAATGAAATGAATGGCGGGCTACCAGGGGTCGAGATTCCCCCAAAGAAATGATTGATGGGCTCCCAGTGGTCGAAATCCCCCATTGAAATGAATGGCGGGCTACCAGGGGTCGAATTCCCCCATTTAAATGAATTGTGGGCTCCCAGGGGTCAAAATCCCCCATAGGAATGAATGGCAATAACCAGGGGTTGAAATCCCCCATTGAAATGAATGGCGGGCTACCAGGGATCAAGATTCCCCCATAGGAATGAATGGCGGAGGCGCCTAGGGGTCGAAATCCCCCATTGAAATGTATGGCGGGCGCCTAGGGGTCGAAATCCCCCATTGAAATGAATGGCTGGCTCCCAGTGGTCGAAATCCCCCATTGAAATGAATGGCGGGCTACCAGGGATCGAGATTCCCCCGTAGAAAAGAATGGTGGGCTCCCAGTGGTCGAAATCCCCCATTGAAATGAATGGTGGGCTACCAGGGGTCGAATTGCCCAATTTAAATGAATGGTGGGCTCCCAGGGGTCGAAATCCCCCATAGGAATGAATGGCGGGTTACCAGGGGTTGAAATCCCCCATTGAAATGAATGGCGGGCGCCAAGGTGTCGAAATCCCACATTGAAATAAATGGCTGGCTCCCAGTGGTCGAAATCTCCCTTTGAAATGAATGGCGGGCTACCAGGGATCGAGATTCCCCCGTAGAAATTAATGGTGGGCTCCCAGTGGTCGAAATCCCCCATTGAAATGAATGGCGGGCTACCAGGGGTCGAATTACCCAATTTAAATGAATGGCGGGCTTCCAGGGGTCAAATTCCGCCATTGAAATGAAAGGCGGGCGCCCAGGAATCAAAATTCCCCAATTGAAATTAATGACGGACTCCAAGGGGTCGAAATCCCCCATTGAAATGAATGGTGGGCGCCCAGGAATCAAAATCCCCCAATGAAATGAATGGCAGGCTACCAGTGGTCGAAATCCCCTATTGAAATGAATGGCGGGCTCCCAGGGGTCGAATTCCCCCATTGAAATGAATGGCGGGAAACCAGGAGTCAAAATCCCCCAATGAAATGAATGGCGGGCTACCAGGGGTCGAATACCCCCATTGAAATGAATGGCGGGCTACCAGGGGTCGAAATCCCCCATTGAAATGAATGGCGGGCGCCCAGGGGTCGAAATCCCGCAATGAAATGAATGGCGGGCTACCAGGGGTCGAAATCCCCCATTGAAATGAATGGCGGTCTACCAGGGATCGAGATTCCCCCATAGAAATGAATGATGGGCTCCCAGTGGTCGAAATCCCCCATTGAAATGAATGGCGGGCTACCAGGGGTCGAATTCCCCCATTTAAATGAATGGTGGGCTCCCAGGGGTCGAAATCCCCCATAGGAATGAATGGCAGGTTACCAGGGGTTGAAATCCCCCATATGAATGAATGGCGGGATACCAGGGGTTGAAATCCCCCATTGAAATGAATGGCGGGCTACCAGGGATCAAGATTCCCCCATAGGAATGTATGGCAGGGGCGCCTAGGGGTCGACATCCACCATTGAAATGAATGGCTGGCTGCCAGTGGTCGAAATCCCCCATTTAAATGAATTGCGGGCTCCCAGGGGTCGAATTCCCCAATTGAAATGAATGGCGGGCGACCAGGAGTCAAAATCCCCCATTGAAATGAATGGCGGGTGCCTAGGGGTCGAAATCCCCCATTGAAATGAATGGTTGGCTACCAGGGGTCGAATTCCCCCTTTGAAATGAATGGCGGGCGCCCAGGAATCAAAATCCCCGTATGAAATGAATGGCGGGCTACCAGGGGTCGAAATCCCCCATTGAAATGAATGGCGGGCGCCCAGTGGTCGAAATCCCCCATTGAAATGAATGGCGGGCTCCCAGGGGTCGAATTCCCCATTGAAATGAATGGCGGGCTCCCAGTGGTCGAAATCCCCCGTTGAAATGAATGGCGGGCTACCAGGGATCGAGATTCCCCCGTAGAAATGAATGGTGGGCTCCCAGTGGTCGAAATCCCCCATTGAAATGAATGGCGGGCTACCAGGGGTCGAATTACCCAATTTAAATGAATGGCGGGCGCCCAGGGGTCAAAATCCCTCAATGAAATGAATGGCGGGCTACCAGGGGTCGAAATCCCCCATTGAAATGAATGGTGGGCTCCCAGGGATCGAAATCCCCCATATGAATGAATGGCGGGATACCAGGTGTTGAAATCCCCCATTGAAATGAATGGCAGGCTACCAGGGATCGAGATTCCCCCATAGGAATGTATGGCGGGGGCGCCTAGGGGTCGAAATCCCACATTGAAATGAATGGCTGGCTGCCAGTGGTCGAAATCCCCCATTTAAATGAATGGCGAGCTCCCAGGGGTCGAATTCCCCCATTGAAATGAATGGCGGGCGACCAGGAGTCAAAATCCCCCATTGAAATGAATGGCGGGTGCCTAGGGGTCGAAATCCCCCATTGAAATGAATGTTGGGCTACCAGGGGTCGAATTCCCCCATTGAAATGAATGGCTGGCTCCCAGTGGTCGAAATCTCCCATTTAAATGAATGGCGGGCTACCAGGGGTTGAATTCCCCCATTGAAATGAATGGCGGGCGCCCAGGAATCAAAATCCCCGTATGAAATGAATGGCGGCCTACCAGGGGTCGAAATCCCCCATTGAAATGAATGGCGGGCGCCCAGGGGTCGAAATCCCGCAATGAAATGAATGGCTGGCTCCCAGTGGTCGAAATCTCCCATTTAAATGAATGGCGGGCTACCAGGGGTTGAATTCCCCCATTGAAATGAATGGCGGGCGCCCAGGAATCAAAATCCCCGTATGAAATGAATGGCGGCCTACCAGGGGTCGAAATCCCCCATTGAAATGAATGGCGGGCGCCCAGGGGTCGAAATCCCGCAATGAAATGAATGGCGGGCTACCAGGGGTCAAAATCCCCCATTGAAATGAATGGCTGGCTACCAGGAATCGAGATTCCCCCATAGAAATAAATGATGTGCTCCCAGTGGTCGAAATCCCCCATTGAAATGAATGGCGGGCTCCCAGGGGTCGAATTCCCCCATTGAAATGAATGGCGGGCGACTAGGAGTCAAAATCCCCCATTGAAATGAATGGCGGGTGCCTAGGGGTCGAAATCCCCCATTGAAATGAATGGTGGGCTACAAGGGGTCGAATTCCCCCATTGAAATGAATGGCGGGCGCCCAGGGATCAAAATCCCCGTATGAAATGAATGGCAGGCTACCAGGGGTCGAAATCCCCCATTGAAATGAATGGCGGGCGCCCAGGGGTCGAAATCTCGCAATGAAATGAATGGCTGCCTCCCAGTGGTCGAAATCCCCCATTGAAATGAATGGCGGGCTCCCAGGGGTCGAATTCCCCCGTTGAAATGAATGGCGGGCGACCAGGAGTCAAAATCCCCCCAGGAAATGAATGGCTGTCTCCCAGTGGTCGAAATCCCCCATTGAAATGAATGGCGGGCTACCAGGGATCGAGATTCCCCCGTAGAAATGAATGGTGGGCTCCCAGTGGTCGAAATCCCCCATTGAAATGAATGGCGGGCTACCAGGGGTCGAATTACCCAATTTAAATGAATGGTGGGCTCCCAGGGGTCGAAATCCCCCATGGGAATTAAAGGAATATAAGAGTTTGTGTGCGTGGGGGTGAAATACAGGATGTGTGTGATGGACGTGGGCGTGTTAGGAATGGAATGTTGCCAACAAAGGATGCTAATTGCAGGGGGAGATGCAGAACCGTGATAAGATCAGAGTAGGTTGTAAATCACATTTGTTTTACACCGTGGCGGAAAAGTACAAAACAGGAGAAGCCACCCAGTGACGCTGCGGATGAAGATCGGCCAATGGAAAGCAAGCTAAAGTTAAACTGCAGAAAACACATAGCCAATAGAAAAATGCCAGGATGCCTTTGTTTCTGTGTCATTTAAATATTGTGTAGTATAACTATTCACTGGGGCAACTCGGATGAGACTACGTTGGCTGCTTGAGACAGAGACGTATAGAATTGTATGGGTAGGGACCCGGGACCCCAGCTGTGATGTAGTAGATTTGAGTGTTAGGAATAAATCCACTCGTGTGTGAAAATGCCGGCTTGCTGATACCTTTCTATTGCAGAACGAGCATGCTATTGTTGGATGGGTGATAGTTTGGTAAGGTCACAAATTGGAGTCAGATTATTAACTTAAATTTATATTAATATAGCAATAAATTTTAAAAGAATGAATGGCGGGTTACCAGGGGTTGAAATCCCCCATTAAAATGAATGGCGGTCGCCTATGGGTCGAAATCTCCCATTGAAATGAATGGCTGGCTCCCAGTGGTCGAAATCTCCCATTTAAATGAATGGCGGGCTACCAGGGGTTGAATTCCCCCATTGAAATGAATGGCGGGCGCCCAGGAATCAAAATCCCCCAATGAAATGAATGGCGGGCTACCAGGGGTCGAAATCCCCCATTGAAATGAATGGCGGGCGCCCAGGGATCGAAATCCCCCATTGAAATGAATGACGGGCGACGAGGAATCAAAATCCCCCAATGAAATGAATGGCGGGCTACCAGGGGTCGAAATCTCCCATTGAAATGAATGGAGGAATCCCAGGGGTCGAAATCCCTCATTTAAATGAATGGCAGGCTACCAGGGGTTGAAATCCCCCATTGAAATGTTTCGCGGGCTACCAGGGGTCGAATTCCCCAATTGAAATGAATGATGTGCACCCAGGGGTCGAATTCCCCCATTTAAATGAATGGTGGGCTCCCAGGGGTCGAAATCCCCCATAGGAATGAATGGCGGGTTACCAGGGATCGAGATCCCCCCATAGGAATGAATGGCGGGGCGCCTAGGGGTCAAAATCCCCCATTGAAATGAATGGCTGGCTCCCAGTGGTCGAAATCCCCCATTGAAATGAATGGCGGGCTCCCGGGGGTCGAATTCCCCCATTGAAATGAATGGCGGGCGACCTGGAGTCAAAATCCCCCATTGAAATTAATGGCGGGCGCCTAGGGGTCGACATCCCCCATTTAAATGAATGGCTGGCTCCCAGTGGTCGAAATCCCCAATTGAAATGAATGGCGGGCTACCAGGGTTCGAATTCCGCCAATAAAAGGAATGGCGGGCGCCCAGGAATCAAAAACCCCAATGAAATGAATGGCAGGCTACCAGGGGTAGAAATCCCCCATTGAAATGAATGGCGGGGGCCCAGGGATCGAGATTCCCCCATAGAAATGAATGATGGGCTCCCAGTGGTCGAAATCCCCCATTGAAATGAATGGCAGGCTACCAGGGATCGAGATTCCCCCATAAAAATGATTGATGGGCTCCCAGTGGTCGAAATCCCCCATTGAAATGAATGGCGGGCTACCAGGGGTCGAATTCCCCCATTTAAATGAATGGTGGGCTCCCAGGGGTCGAAATCCCCCATAGGAATGATTGGCAATAACCAGGGGTTAAAATCCCCCATTGAAATAAATGGCGGGCTACCAGGGATCGAGATTCCCCCATAGGAATGAATGGCGGAGGCGCCTAGGGGTCGAAATCCCCCATTGAAATGAATGGCGGGCGCCTAGGGGTCGAAATCCCCCATTGAAATGAATGGCTGGCTCCCAGTGGTCGAAATCCCCCATTGAAATGAATAACGGGCTACCAGGGATCGAGATTCCCCCGTAGAAAAGAATGGTGGGCTCCCAGTGGTCGAAATCCCCCATTGAAATGAATGGTGGGCTACCAGGGGTTGAATTGCCCAATTTAAATGAATGGTGGGCTCCCAGGGGTAGAAATCCCCCATAGGAATGAATTACGGGCTCCTAGGGGTAGAAATCCCCCATTGAAATGAATGGCTGGCTCCGAGTGGTCGAAATCCCCCATTGAAATGAATGGAGGGCTCCCAGGGGTCGAAATCGCTCATTGAAATGAATGGCGGGCTACCAGGGGTGGAAATCCCCCAATGAAATGAAATGCGGGCGCATAGGGGTCGAAATCCCCCATTGAAATGAATAGCTGGCTCCCAGTGGTCGAAATCCCCCATTGAAATGAAATACGGGCTCCTCGGGGTAGAAATCCCCCATTGAAATGAATGGCTGACTCCGAGTGGTCGAAATCCCCCATTGAAATGAATGGAGGGCTCCCAGGGGTTGAAATCCCTCATTGAAATGAATGGCGGGCTACCAGGGGTGGAAATCCCCCATTGAAATGTTTTGCGGGCTACCAGGGGTCGAATTCCCCTATTGAAATGAATGGCGGGCGCCCAGGGGTCAAAATCCCCCAATGAAATGAATGGCGGGCTACCAGGGGTCGAAATCCCCCATTGAAATGAATGGTGGGCTCCCAGGGGTCGAAATCCCCCATAGGAATGAATGGCGGGTTACCAGGGGTTGAAATCCCCCATTGAAATGAATGGCTGGCGCCTAGGTGTCGAAATCCCACATTGAAATGAATGGCTTGCTCCCAGTGGTCGAAATCTCCCTTTGAAATGAATGACGGGCTACCAGGGGTTGAATTCCCCCATTGAAATGAATGGCGGGCTACCAGGGATCGAGATTCCCCCATGGAAATGAATGATGGGCTCCCAGTGGTCGAAATCCCCCATTGAAATGAATGGCGGGCTACCAAGGGTCGAATTCCCCCATTTAAATGAATGGTGGGCTCCCAGGGGTCGAAATCCCCCTTAGGAATGAATGGCAGGTTACCAGGGGTTAAAATCCCCCATTGAAATGAATGGCGGGCTACCAGGGATCGAGATTCCCCCATAGGAATGAATGGCGGGGGCGCCTAGGGGTCGAAATCCCCCATTAAAATGAATGGCTGGCTCCCAGTGGTCGAAATCCCCCATTGAAATGAATGGCGGGCTCCCAGGGGTCGAATTCCCCCGTTGAAATGAATGGCGGGCGACCAGGTGTCAAAATCCCCCCAGGAAATGAATGGCTGGTTCCCAGTGGTCGAAATCCCCCATTGAAATGAATGGCAGGCTACCAGGGATCCAGATTCCCCTGTAGAAATGAATTGTGGGCTCCCAGTGGTCGAAATCCCCCATTGGAATGAATGGCGGGCTACCAGGGGTCGAATTACCCAATTTAAATGAATGGCGGGTTACCAGGGGTTGAAATCCCCCATTGAAATAAATGGCGGTCGCCTATGGGTCGAAATCTCCCATTGAAATGAATGGCTGGCTCCCAGTGGTCGAAATCTCCCATTAAAATGAATGGCGGGCTACCAGGGGTTGAATTCCCCCATTGAAATGAATGGCGGGCGCCCAGGAATCAAAATCCCCCAATGAAATGAATGGCGGGCTACCAGGGGTCGAAATCCCCCATTGAAGTGAATTGCGGGCGCCCAGGGATCGAAATCCCCCATTGAAATGAATGACGGGCGACGAGGAATCAAAATCCCCCAATGAAATGAATGGCGGGCTACCAGGGGTCAAATCTCCCATTGAAATGAATGGAGGGCTCACAGGGGTTGAAATCCCTCATTGAAATGAATGGCGGGCTACCAGGGGTTGAAATCCCCCATTGAAATGTTTCGCGGGCTACCAGGAATCAAAATCCCCCAATGAAATGAATGGCGGGATACCAGGGGTCGAAATCCCCCATTGAAATTAATTGCGGGCGCCCAGGGATCGAAATCCCCCATTGAAATGAATGACGGGCGACGAGGAATCAAAATCCCCAATTGAAATGAATGGCGTGCACCCAGGGGTCGAATTCCCCCATTTAAATGAATGGTGGGCTCCCAGGGGTCGAAATCCCCCATAGGAATGAATGGCGGGTTACCAGGGGTTGAAATCCCCCATTGAAATGAATGGCGGGCTACCAGGGATCGAGATCCCCCCATAGGAATGAATGGCGGGGCGCCTAGGGGTCAAAATCCCCCATTGAAATGAATTGCTGGCTCCCAGTGGTCGAAATCCCCCATTGAAATGAATGGCGGGCGACCAGGAGTCAAAATCCCCCATTGAAATTAATGGCGGGCGCCTAGGTGTCGAAATCCCCCATTTAAATGAATGGCTGGCTCCCAGTGGTCGAATTCCCCAATTGAAATGAATGGCAGGCTACCAGGGGTCGAATTCCCCCATTAAAATGAATAGCGGGCGCCCAGGAATCAAAATCCCCCAATGAAATGAATGGCGGTTTACCAGGGGTAGAAATCCCCCATTGAAATGAATGGCGGGCGCCCAGGGGTCGAAATCCCGCAATGAAATGAATGGCGGGCTACCAGGGGTCGAAATCCCCCATTGTAATGAATGGCGGGCTACCAGGAATCAAGATTCCCCCATTGAAATGAATGGCGGGCGCCCAGGGGTCAAAATCCCCCAATGAAATGAAATGCGGGCGCATAGGAGTCGAAATCCCCCATTGAAATGAATAGCTGGCTCCCAGTGGTCGAAATCCCCCATTGAAATGAATGGAGGGCTCCCAGGGGTCGAAATCCCTCATTGAAATGAATGGCGGGCTACCAGGGGTGGAAATCCCCCATTGAAATGTTTTGCGGGCTACCAGAGGTCGAATTCCCCTATTGAAATGAATGGCGGGCGCCCAGGGGTCAAAATCCCCCAATTAAATGAATGGCGGGCTACCAGGGGTCGAAATCCCCCATTGAAATGAATGGCGGGCACCCAGGGGTCGAAATCCCGCAATGAATTGAATGGCGGGCTACCAGGGGTCGAAATCCCCCATTGAAATGAATGGCGGGTTACCAGGGATCGAGATTCCCCCATAGAAATGAATGATGGGCTCCCAGTGGTCAAAATCCCCCATTGAAATGAATGGCGGGCTACCAGGGGTCGAATTACCCCATTTAAATGAATGGTGGGCTCCCAGGGTTTGAAATCCCCCATAGGAATGAATGGCAGGTTACCAGGGGTTGAAATCCCCCATTGAAATGAATGGCGGGCTACCAGGGATCGAGATTCCCCCATAGGAATGAATGGCAGGGGCGCCTAGGGGTCGAAATCCCCCATTGAAATGAATGGCTGGCTCCCAGTGGTCGAAATCCCCCATTGAAATGAATGGCGGAATCCCAGCGGTCGAATTCCCCCGTTGAAATAATTGGCGGGCGACCAGGAGTCAAAATCCCCCCAGGAAATGAATGGCTGGCTCCCAGTGGTCGAAATCCCCCATTGAAATGAATGGCGGGCTACCAGGGATCCAGATTCCCCTGTAGAAATGAATGGTGGGCTCCCAGTGGTCGAAATCCCCCATTGAAATGAATGGCGGCTACCAGGGGTCGAATTACCCAATTTAAATGAATGGTGGGCTCCCAGGGGTCGAAATCCCCCATGGGAATGAATGGCGGGTTACCAGGGGTTGAAATCCCCCATTGAAATGAATGGCGGTCGCATATGGGTCGAAATCTCCCATTGAAATGAATGGCTGGCTCCCAGTGGTCGAAATCTCCCATTTAAATGAATGGCGGGCTACCAGGGGTTGAATTCCCCCATTGAAATGAATGGCGGGCGCCCAGGAATCAAAATCCCCCAATGAAATGAATGGCGGGCTACCAGGGGTCGAAATCCCCCATTGAAATGAAATGCGGGAGCCCAGGGATCGAAATCCCCCATTGAAATGAATGACGGGCGACGAGGAATCAAAATCCCCCAATGAAATGAATGGCGGGCTATCAGGGGTCGAAATCTCCTATTGAAATGAATGGAGGGCTCCCAGGGGTTGAAATCCCTCATTGAAATGAATGGCGGGCTACCAGGGGTTGAAATCCCCCATTGAAATGTTTCGCGGGCTACCAGGGGTCGAATTCCCCAATTGAAATGAATGGCGTGCACCCAGGGGTCGAATTCCCCCATTTAAATGAATTGTGGGCTCCCAGGGGTCGAAATCCCCCATAGGAATGAATGGCGGGTTACCAGGGGTTGAAATCCCCCATTGAAATGAATGGCGGGCGACCAGGAGTCAAAATCCCCCATTGAAATTAATGGCGGGCGCCTAGGGGTCGAAATCCCCCATTTAAATGAATGGCTGGCTCCCAGTGGTCGAAATCCCTAATTGAAATGAATGGCAGGCTACCAGGGGTCGAATTCCCCCATTAAAATGAATGGCGTGCGCCCAGGAATAAAAATCCCCCAATGAAATGAATGGCGTGTTACCAGGGGTAGAAATCCCCCATTGAAATGAATGGCGGGCGCCCAGGGGTCGAAATCCCGCAATGAAATGAATGGCGGGCTACCAGGGGTCGAAATCCCCCATTGAAATGAATGGCGGGCTACCAGGAATCAAGATTCCCCCATTGAAATGAATGGCAGGCGCCCAGGGGTCAAAATCCACCAATGAAATGAAATGCGGGCGCATAGGAGTCGAAATCCCCCATTGAAATGAATAGCTGGCTCCCAGTGGTCGAAATCCCCCATTGAAATGAATGACGGGCTCCTATGGGTAGAAATCCCCCATTGAAATGAATGGCTGGCTCCGAGTGGTCAAAATCCCCCATTGAAATGAATGGAGGAATCCCAGGGGTCGAAATCCCTCATTGAAATGAATGGCGGGCTACCAGGGATGGAAATCCCCCATTGAAATGTTTTGCGGGCTACCAGGGGTCGAATTCCCCTATTGAAATGAATGGCGGGCGCCCAGGGGTCAAAATCCCCCAATGAAATGAATGGCGGGCTACCAGGGGTCGAAATCCCCCATTGAAATGAATAGTGGGCTTCAAAGGGGTCGTAATCCCCAATATGAATGAATGGCGGGATACCAGTGGTTGAATTCCCCCATTGAAATGAATGGCGGGCTACCAGGGATCGAGATTCCCCCATAGGAATGTATGGCGGGGGCGCCTAGGGGTCGACATCCACCATTAAAATCAATGGCTGGCTGCCAGTGGTCGAAATCCCCCATTTAAATGAATTGCGGGCTCCCAGGGGTCGAATTCCCCCATTGAAATGAATGGCGGGCGACCAGGAGTCAAAATCCCCCATTGAAATGAATGGCGGGTGCCTAGGGGTCGAAATCCCCCATTGAAATGAATGGTGGGCTACCAGGGGTCGAATTCCCCCATTAAAATGAATGGCGGGCGCCCAGGAATCAAAATCCCCGTATGAAATGAATGGCGGGCTACCAGGGGTCGAAATCCCCCATTGAAATGAATGGCGGGCGCCCAGTGGTCGAAATCCCCCATTGAAATGAATGGCGGGCTCCCAGGGGTCGAATTCCCCCGTTGAAATGAATGGCGGGCGACCAGGAGTCAAAATCCCCCCAGGAAATGAATTGCTGGCTCCCAGTGGTCGAAATCCCCCGTTGAAATGAATGGCGGGCTACCAGGGATCGAGATTCCCCCGTAGAAATGAATGGTGGGCTCCCAGTGGTCGAAATCCCCCATTGAAATGAATGGCGGGCTACCAGGGGTCGAATTACCCAATTTAAATGAATGGCGGGCTACCAGGGATGGAAATCCCCCATTGAAATGTTTTGCGGGCTACCAGGGGTCGAATTCCCCTATTGAAATGAATGGCGGGTGACCAGGAGTCAAAATCCCCCAGAAAATGAATGGCTGGCTCCCAGTGGTAGAAATCCCCCAATGAAATGAATGGCGGGCTACCAGGGATCCAGATTCCCCCGTAGAAATGAATGGTGGGCTCCCAGTGGTCGAAATCCCCCATTGAAATGAATGGCGGGCAACCAGGGGTCGAATTCCCCCATTTAAATGAATGGTGGGCTCCCAGGGGTCGAAATCCCCCATAGGAATGAATGGCAGGTTACCAGGGGTTGAAATCCCCCATTGAAATGAATGGCGGGCTACCAGGGATCGAGATTCCCCCATAGGAATGAATGGCGGGGACGCCTGGGGGGTCGAAATCCCCCATTGAAATGAATGGCTGGCTCCCAGTGGTCGAAATCCCCCATTGAAATGAATGGCGGGCTCCCAGGGGTCGAATTCCCCCGTTGAAATGAATGGCGGGCGACCAGGAGTCAAAATCCCCCCAGGAAATGAATGGCTGGCTCCCAGTGGTCGAAATCCCCCATTGAAATGAATGGCGGGCTACCAGGGATCCACATTCCCCCGTAGAAATGAATGGTGGGCTCCCAGTGGTCGAAATCCCCCATTGAAATGAATGGCGGGCTACCATGGGTCGAATTACCCAATTTAAATGAATGGTGGGCTCCCAGGGGTCGAAATCCCCCATGGGAATGAATGGCGGGTTACCAGGGGTTGAAATCCCCCATTGAAATGAATGGCGGTCGCCTATGGGTCGAAATCTCCCATTAAAATGAATGGCTGGCTCCCAGTGGTCGAAATCTCCCATTTAAATGAATGGCGGGCTACCAGGGGTTGAATTCCCCCATTAAAATGAATGGCGGGCGCCCAGGAATCAAAATCCCCCAATGAAATGAACGGCGGGCTACCAGGGGTCGAAATCCCCCATTGAAATGAATTGCGGGCGTCCAGGGATCAAAATCCCCCATTGAAATGAATGACGGGCGACGAGGAATCAAAATCCCCCAATGAAATGAATGGCGGGCTAAAAGGGGTCGAAATCTCCCATTGAAATGAATGGAGGGCTCCCAGGGGTTGAAATCCCTCATTGAAATGAATGAAGGGCTACCAGGGGTTGAAATCCCCCATTGAAATGTTTTGCGGGCTACCAGAGGTCGAATTCCCCAATTTAAATGAATGGCGTGCACCCAGGGGTCGAATTCCCCCATTTAAATGAATAGTGGTCTCCCAGGGGTCGAAATCCCCCATAGGAATGAATGGCGGGTTACCAGGGGTTGAAATCCCCCATTGAAATGAATGGCGGGCTACCAGGGATCGAGATCCCCCCATAGGAATGAATGGCGGGGCGCCTAGGGGTCAAAATCCCCCATTGAAATGAATGGCTGGCTCCCAGTGGTCGAAATCCCCTATTGAAATGAATGGCGGGCTCCCAGGGGTCGAATTCCCCCATTGAAATGAATGGCGGGCGACCAGGAGTCAAAATCCCCCATTGAAATTAATGGCGGGCGCCTAGGGGTCGAAATCCCCCATTTAAATGAATGGCTGGCTCCCAGTGGTCGAAATCCCCAATTGAAATGAATGGCGGGCTACCAGGGGTTGAATTCCCCCATTAAAATGAATGGCGGGCGCCCAGGAATCAAAATCGCCCAATGAAATGAATGGCGGGCTACCAGGGGTCGAAATCCCCCATTGAAATGAATTGCGGGCGCCCAGGGATCAAAATCCCCCATTGAAATGAATGACGGGCGACGAGGAATCAAAATCCCCCAATGAAATGAATGGCGGGCTACCAGGGGTCGAAATCTCCCATTGAAATGAATGGAGGCCTCCCAGGGGTTGAAATCCCTCATTGAAATGAATGAAGGGCTACCAGGGGTTGAAATCCCCCATTGAAATGTTTTGCGGGCTACCAGAGGTCGAATTCCCCAATTGAAATGAATGGCGTGCACCCAGGGGTCGAATTCCCCCATTTAAATGAATAGTGGTCTCCCAGGGGGCGAAATCCCCCATAGGAATGAATGGCGGGTTACCAGGGGTTGAAATCCCCCATTGAAATGAATGGCGGGCTACCAGGGATCGAGATCCCCCCATAGGAATGAATGGCGGGGCGCCTAGGGGTCAAAATCCCCCATTGAAATGAATGGCTGGCTCCCAGTGGTCGAAATCCCCTATTGAAATGAATGGCTGGCTCCCAGTGGTCGAAATCCCCAATTGAAATGAATGGCAGGCTACCAGGGGTCGAAATCCCCCATTGAAATGAATGGCGGGCTACCAGGAATCAAGATTCCCCCATTGAAATGAATGGCGGGCGCCCAGGGGTCAAAATCCCCCAATGAAATGAAATGCGGGCGCATAGGAGTCGAAATCCCCCATTGAAATGAATAGCTGGCTCCCAGTGGTCTAAATCCCCCATTGAAATGAATGACGGGCTCCTAGAGGTAGAAGTCCCCCATTGAAATGAATGGCTGGCTCCGAGTGGTCGAAATCCCCCATTGAAATGAATGGAGGGCTCCCAGGGGTCGAAATCCCTCATTGAAATGAATGGCGGGCTACCAGGGGTGGAAATCCCCCATTGAAATGTTTTTCGGGCTACCAGGGATCGAATTCCCCTATTGAAATGAATGGCGGGCGCCCAGGGGTCAAAATCCCCCAATGAAATGAATGGCGGGCTACCAGGGGTCGAAATCCCCCATTGAAATGAATAGTGGGCTTCAAAGGGGTCGAAATCCCCCATATGAATGAATGGCGGGATACCAGGGGTTGAATTCCCCCATTCAAATGAATGGCGGGCTACCAGGGATCGAGATTCCCCCATAGGAATGTATGGCGGGGGTGCCTAGGGGTCGACATCCACCATTGAAATGAATGGCTGGCTGCCAGTGGTCGAAATCCCCCATTTAAATGAATGGCGGGCTCCCAGGGGTCGAATTCCCCCATTGAAATGAATGGCGGGCGACCAGGAGTCAAAATCCCCCATTGAAATGAATGGCGGGTGCTTAGGGGTCGAAATCGCCCATTGAAATGAATGGTGGGCTACCAGGGGTCGAATTCCCCCATTGAAATGAATGGCGGGCGCCCAGGAATCAAAATCCCCGTATGAAATGAATGGTGGGCTACCAGGGGTCGAAATCCCCCATTGAAATGAATGGCTGGCTCCCAGTGGTCGAAATCCCCCATTGAAATGAATGGCGGGCTACCAGGGATCAAGATTCCCCCGTAGAAATGAATGGTGGGCTCCCAGTGGTCAAAATCCCCCATTGAAATGAATGGCGGGCTACCAGGGGTCGAATTACCCAATTTAAATGAATGGCGGGCTACCAGGGGTGGAAATCCCCCATTGAAATGTTTTGCGGGCTACCAGGGGTCGAATTCCCCTATTGAAATGAATGGCGGGCGCCCAGGGGTCAAAATCCCCCAATGAAATGAATGACGGGCTACCAGGGGTCGAAATCCCCCATTGAAATGAATGGTGGGATCCCAGGGGTCGAAATCCCCCATATGAATGAATGGCGGGCTACCAGGGATCGAGATTCCCCAATAGAAATGTATGGCGGGGGCGCCTAGGGGTCGAAATCCCCCATTGAAATGAATGGCTGGCTGCCAGTGGTCGAAATCCCCCATTTAAACGAATGGCGAGCTCCCAGGGGTCGAATTCCCCCATTGAAATGAATGGCGGGCGACCAGGTGTCAAAATTCCCCATTGAAATGAATGGCGGGTGCCTAGGGGTCGAAATCCCCTATTAAAATGAATGGTGGGCTACCAGGGGTCGAATTCCCCCATTGAAATGAATGGCGGGCGCCCAGGAATCAAAATCCCCGTTTGAAATAAATGGCGGGCTACCAGGGGTCGAAATCCCCCATTGAAATGAATGGCGGGCGCCCAGGGGTCGAAATCCCGCAATGAAATGAATGGCTGCCTCCCAGTGGTTGAAATCCCCCATTGAAATGAATGGCGGGCTCCCAGGGGTCGAATTCCCCCGTTGAAATGAATGGCGGGCGACCAGGAGTCAAAATCCCCCCCAGGAAATGAATGGCTGGCTCCCAGTGGTCGAAATCCCCCATTGAAATGAATGGCGGGCTACCAGGGATCGAGATTCCCCCATTGAAATGAATGGTGGGCTACCAGGGGTCGAATTCCCCCATTGAAATGAATGGCTGGCGCCCAGGAATCAAAATCCCGGTATGAAATGAATGGCGGGCTACCAGGGGTCGAAATCCCCCATTGAAATGAATGGCGGGCGCCCAGGGGTCGAAATCCCGCAATGAAATGAATGGCGGGCTACCAGGGGTCAAAATCCCCCATTGAAATGAATGGCGGGCTACCAGGAATCGAGATTCCCCCATAGAAATGAATGATGTGCTCCCAGTGGTCGAATTCCCCCATTTAAATGAATGGTGGACTCCCAGGGGTCGAAATCCCCCATAGGAATGAATGGCGGGTTACCAGGGGTTGAAATCCCCCATTGAAATGAATGGCGGGCTACCAGGGATCGAGATCCCCCCATAGGAATGAATGGCGTGGCGCCTAGGGGTCAAAATCCCCCATTGAAATGAATGGCTGGCTCCCAGTGGTCGAAATCCCCTATTGAAATGAATGGCGGGCTCCCAGGGGTCGAATTCCCCCATTGAAATGAATGGCGGGCGACCAGGAGTCAAAATCCCCCATTGAAATTAATGGCGGGCGCCTAGGGGTCGAAATCCCCCATTTAAATGAATGGCTGGCTCCCAGTGGTCGAAATCCCCAATTGAAATGAATGGCGGGCTACCAGGGGTTGAATTCCCCCATTAAAATGAATGGCGGGCGCCCAGGAATCAAAATCCCCCAATGAAATGAATGGCGGGCTACCAGGGGTCGAAATTCCCCATTGAAATGAATTGCGGGCGCCCAGGGATCAAAATCCCCCATTGAAATGAATGACGGGCGACGAGGAATCAAAATCCCCCAATGAAATGACTGGCGGGCTACCAGGGGTCGAAATCTCCCATTGAAATGAATGGAGGCCTCCCAGGGGTTGAAATCCCTCATTGAAATGAATGAAGGGCTACCAGGGGTTGAAATCCCCCATTGAAATGTTTTGCGGGCTACCAGAGGTCGAATTCCCCAATTGAAATGAATGGCGTGCACCCAGGGGTCGAATTCCCCCATTTAAATGAATAGTGGTCTCCCAGGGGTCGAAATCCCCCATAGGAATGAATGGCGGGTTACCAGGGGTTGAAATCCCCCATTGAAATGAATGGCGGGCTACCAGGGATCGAGATCCCCCCATAGGAATGAATGGCGGGGCGCCTAGGGGTCAAAATCCCCCATTGAAATGAATGGCTGGCTCCCAGTGGTCGAAATCCCCTATTGAAATGAATGGCTGGCTCCCAGTGGTCGAAATCCCCAATTGAAATGAATGGCAGGCTACCAGGGGTCGAAATCCCCCATTGAAATGAATGGCGGGCTACCAGGAATCAAGATTCCCCCATTGAAATGAATGGCGGGCGCCCAGGGGTCAAAATCCCCCAATGAAATGAAATGCGGGCGCATAGGAGTCGAAATCCCCCATTGAAATGAATAGCTGGCTCCCAGTGGTCTAAATCCCCCATTGAAATGAATGACGGGCTCCTAGAGGTAGAAGTCCCCCATTGAAATGAATGGCTGGCTCCGAGTGGTCGAAATCCCCCATTGAAATGAATGGAGGGCTCCCAGGGGTCGAAATCCCTCATTGAAATGAATGGCGGGCTACCAGGGGTGGAAATCCCCCATTGAAATGTTTTTCGGGCTACCAGGGATCGAATTCCCCTATTGAAATGAATGGCGGGCGCCCAGGGGTCAAAATCCCCCAATGAAATGAATGGCGGGCTACCAGGGGTCGAAATCCCCCATTGAAATGAATAGTGGGCTTCAAAGGGGTCGAAATCCCCCATATGAATGAATGGCGGGATACCAGGGGTTGAATTCCCCCATTCAAATGAATGGCGGGCTACCAGGGATCGAGATTCCCCCATAGGAATGTATGGCGGGGGTGCCTAGGGGTCGACATCCACCATTGAAATGAATGGCTGGCTGCCAGTGGTCGAAATCCCCCATTTAAATGAATGGCGGGCTCCCAGGGGTCGAATTCCCCCATTGAAATGAATGGCGGGCGACCAGGAGTCAAAATCCCCCATTGAAATGAATGGCGGGTGCTTAGGGGTCGAAATCGCCCATTGAAATGAATGGTGGGCTACCAGGGGTCGAATTCCCCCA
Source organism: Vanacampus margaritifer (assembly GCF_051991255.1). Taxonomy (NCBI): domain Eukaryota; kingdom Metazoa; phylum Chordata; class Actinopteri; order Syngnathiformes; family Syngnathidae; genus Vanacampus; species Vanacampus margaritifer. The sequence continues at coordinate 1,360,824 of NC_135441.1, read as the reverse complement.
TTGAAATGAATGGCGGGCGCCCAGGAATCAAAATCCCCGTATGATGAATGGTGGGCTACCAGGGGTCGAAATCCCCCATTGAAATGAATGGCGGGCTACCAGGGGTCGAATTACCCAATTTAAATGAATGGCGGGCTACCAGGGGTGGAAATCCCCCATTGAAATGTTTTGCGGGCTACCAGGGGTCGAATTCCCCTATTGAAATGAATGGCGGGCGCCCAGGGGTCAAAATCCCCCAATGAAATGAATGACGGGCTACCAGGGGTCGAAATCCCCCATTGAAATGAATGGTGGGATCCCAGGGGTCGAAATCCCCCATATGAATGAATGGCGGGATACCAGGTGTTGAAATCCCCCATTGAAATGAATGGCAGGCTACCAGGGATCGAGATTCCCCAATAGAAATGTATGGCGGGGGCGCCTAGGGGTCGAAATCCCCCATTGAAATGAATGGCTGGCTGCCAGTGGTCGAAATCCCCCATTTAAACGAATGGCGAGCTCCCAGGGGTCGAATTCCCCCATTGAAATGAATGGCGGGCGACCAGGGGTCGAATTCCCCCATTGAAATGAATGGCGGGCGCCCAGGAATCAAAATCCCCGTTTGAAATAAATGGCGGGCTACCAGGGGTCGAAATCCCCCATTGAAATGAATGGCGGGCGCCCAGGGGTCGAAATCCCCCATTGAAATGAATGGCGGGCTCCCAGGGGTCGAATTCCCCCGTTGAAATGAATGGCGGGCGACCAGGAGTCAAAATCCCCCCCAGGAAATGAATGGCTGGCTCCCAGTGGTCGAAATCCCCCATTGAAATGAATGGCGGGCTACCAGGGATCGAGATTCCCCCATTGAAATGAATGGTGGGCTACCAGGGGTCGAATTCCCCCATTGAAATGAATGGCTGGCGCCCAGGAATCAAAATCCCCGTATGAAATGAATGGCGGGCTACCAGGGGTCGAAATCCCCCATTGAAATGAATGGCGGGCGCCCAGGGGTCGAAATCCCGCAATGAAATGAATGGCGGGCTACCAGGGGTCAAAATCCCCCATTGAAATGAATGGCGGGCTACCAGGAATCGAGATTCCCCCATAGAAATGAATGATGTGCTCCCAGTGGTCGAATTCCCCCATTTAAATGAATGGTGGACTCCCAGGGGTCGAAATCCCCCATAGGAATGAATGGCGGGTTACCAGGGGTTGAAATCCCCCATTGAAATGAATGGCGGGCTACCAGGGATCGAGATCCCCCCATAGGAATGAATGGCGGGGCGCCTAGGGGTCAAAATCCCCCATTGAAATGAATGGCTGGCTCCCAGTGGTCGAAATCCGCCATTGAAATGAATGGCGGGCTCCCAGGGGTCGAATTCCCCCATTGAAATGAATGGCGGGCGACCAGGAGTCAAAATCCCCCATTGAATTTAATGGCGGGCGCCTAGGGGTCGAAATCCCCCATTTAAATGAATGGCTGGCTCCCAGTGGTCGAAATCCCCCATTGAAATGAATGCCGGGCTCCCAGGGGTCGAATTCCCCCATTGAAATGAATGGCGGGCGACCAGGAGTCAAAATCCCCCATTGAAATTAATGGCGGGCACCTAGGGGTCGAAATCCCCCATTTAAATGAATGGCTGGCTCCCAGTGGTCGAAATCCCCAATTGAAATGAATGGCGGGCTACCAGGGTTCGAATTCCCCCATTAAAATGAATGGCGGGCGCCCAGGAATCAAAATCCCCCAATGAAATGAATGGCAGGCTACCAGGGGTAGAAATCCCCCATTGAAATGAATGGCGGGCGCCCAGGGGTCGAAATCCCGCAATGAAATGAATGGCGGGCTACCAGGGGTCGAAATCCCCCATTGAAATGAATGGCGGGCTACCAGGAATCAAGATTCCCCCATTGAAATGAATGGCGGGCGCCAAGGGGTCAAAATCCCCCAATGAAATGAAATGCGGGCGCATAGGAGTCGAAATTTCCCATTGAAATGAATAGCTGGCTCCCAGTGGTCGAAATCCCCCATTGAAATGAATGACGGGCTCCTAGGGGTAGAAATCCCCCATTGAAATGAATGGCTGGCTCCGAGTGGTCGAAATCCCCCATTGAAATGAATGGAGGGCTCCCAGGGGTCGAAATCCCTCATTGAAATGAATGGCGGGCTACCAGGGTTGGAAATCCCTCATTGAAATGTTTTGCGGGCTACCAGGGGTCGAATTCCCCTATTGAAATGAATGGCGGGCTAGCAGGGTTCGAATTCCCCAATTGAAATGAATGGCGTGCACCCAGGGGTCTAATTCCCACATTTAAATGAATGGTGGGCTCCCAGGGGTCGAAATCCCCCATAGGAATCAATGGCGGGTAACCAGGGGTTGAAATCCCCCATTGAAATGAATGGCGGGCTACCAGGGATCGAGATCCCCCCATAGGTATGAATGGCGGGGCGCCTAGAGGTCAAAATCCCCCATTGAAATGAATGGCTGGCTCCCAGTGGTCGAAATCCCCCATTGAAATGAATGGTAGGCTCCCAGGGGTCGAAATCCCCCATTGAAATGAATGGCGGGCGACCAGGTGTCAAAATCCCCCATTGAAATTAATGGCGGGCGCCTAGGGGTCGAAATCCCCCATTTAAATGAATGGCTGGCTCCCAGTGTTCGAAATCCCCAATTGAAATGAATGGCGGGCTACCAGGGTTCGAATTCCCCCATTAAAATGAATGGCGGGCGCCCAGGAATCAAAATCCCCCAATGAAATGAATGGCAGGCTACCAGGGGTGGAAATCACCCATTGAAATGTTTTGCGGGCTACCAGGGGTCGAATTCCTCTATTGAAATGAATGGTGGGCGCCCAGGGGTCAAAATCCCCCAATGAAATGAATGGCGGGCTACCAGGGGTCGAAATCCCCAATTGAAATGAATGGTGGGCTCCCAGGGGTCGAAATCCCCCATATGAATGAATGGCGGGATACCAGGGGTCGAAATCCCCCATATGAATGAATGGCGGGATACCAGGTGTTGAAATCCCCCATTGAAATGAATGGCAGGCTACCAGGGATCGAGATTCCCCTATAGGAATGTATGGCGGGGGCGCCTAGGGGTCGAAATCCCCCATTGATATGAATGGCTGGCTGCCAGTGGTCGAAATCCCCCATTTAAATGAATATCGAGCTCCCAAGGGTCGAAATCCCCCAATGAAATTAATGGCAGGCTACCAGGGGTGGAAATCACCCATTGAAATGTTTTGCGGGCTACCAGGGGTCGAATTCCTCTATTGAAATGAATGGTGGGCGCCCAGGGGTCAAAATCCCCCAATGAAATGAATGGCGGGCTACCAGGGGTCGAAATCCCCCATTGAAATGAATGGTGGGCTCCCATGGGTCGAAATCCTCCATATGAATGAATGGCGGGATACCAGGTGTTGAAATCCCCCATTGAAATGAATGGCAGCCTACCAGGGATCGAGATTCCCCCATAGGAATGTATGGCGGGGGCGCCTAGGGGTCCAAATCCCCCATTGAAATTAATGGCGGTCGCCTAGGGGTCGAAATCCCCCATTTAAATGAATGGCTGGCTCCCAGTGGTCGAAATCCCCCATTGAAATGAATGGCGGGCTACCAGGGGTCGAATTCCCCCATTGAAATGAATGGCGGGCGCCCAGGAATCAAAATCCCCCAATGAAATGAATGGCGGGCTACCAGGGGTCGAAATCCCCCATTGAAATTAATGGCGAGCTACCAGGGGTCGAAGTCCCCCATTGAAATGAATGGCGGGCGCCCAGGGGTCGAAATCCCGCAATGAAATGTATGGCGGGCTACCAGGGGTCGAAATCCCCCATTGAAATGAATGGCGGGCTACCAGGGATCGAGATTCCCCCATAGAAATGAATGATGGGTTCCCAGTAGTCAAAATCCCCCATTGAAATGAATGGCGGGCTACCAGCGGTCGAATTACCCCATTTAAATGAATGGTGGGCTCCCAGGGGTCGGAATCCCCCATAGGAATGAATAGCAGGTTGCCAGGGGTTGAAATCCCCCATTGAAATGAATGGCGGGCTACCAGGGATCGAGATTCCCCCATAGGAATGAATGGCGGGGGCGCCTTGGGGTCGAAATCCCCCATTGAAATGAATGGCTGGCTCCCATTGGTCGAAATCCCCGTTTGAAATTAATAACGGGCTCCCAGGGGTCGAATTCCCCCATTTAAATGAATGGCGGGCGACCAGGAGTCAAAATCCCACATTGAAATTAATGGCGGGCTACAAGGGGTCGAATTACCCAATTTAAATGAATGGTGGGCTCCCATGGGTCGAAATCCCCCATAGGAATGAATGGCGGTTTACCAGGGGTTTAAATCCCCCATTGAAATGAATGGCTGGCGCCTAGGGGTCGAAATCCCCCATTGAAATGAATGGCTGGCTCCCAGTTGTCGAAATCTCCCATTGAAATGAATGGCGGGCTACCAGGGGTTGAATTCTCCCATTGAAATGAATGGCGGGCGCCCAGGAATCAAAATCCCCAATGAAATGAATGGCGGGCTACCAGGGGTCGAAATCCCCCATTGAAATGAATGGCGGGCGCCCAGGGATAGAAATCCCCCATTGAAATGAATGACGGGCGCCGAGGAATCAAAATCCCCCAATGAAATGAATGGCGGGCTACCAGGGGTTGAAATCTCCCATTGAAATGAATGGGGGGCTCCCAGGGGTTGAAATCCCTCATTGAAATGAATGGCGGGCTACCAGGGGTTGAAATCCCCCATTGAAATGTTTGGCGGGCTACCAGCGGTCGAATTCCCCTATTGAAATGAATGGCGGGCACCCAGGGGTCGAATTACCCCATTTAAATGAATGGTGGGCTCTCAGGGGTCGAAATCTCCCATTGAAATTAATGGGGGGCTCCCAGGGGTCGAAATACCTCATTGAAATGAATGGCGGGCTACCAGGGGTGGAAATCTCCCATTGAAATATTTGGCGGGCTACCAGGGGTCGAATTCCCATATTGAAATGAATGGCGGGCAACCAGGGGTTTGAAATCCCCTATTGAAATGAATGGGGGGCTAACAGGGATCGAGATCCCCCCATAGGAATGAATGGCGGGGGCGCCTAGGGGTCGAAATCCCCCATTAAAATGAATGGCTTGCTCCCAGTGGTCAAAATCCCCCATTGAAATGATTGGCGGGCTCCCAGGGGTCGAAATCCCCCATTGAAATGAATGGCTTGCTCCCAGTGGTCGAAATCCCCCATTGAAATGAATGGTGGGCTACCAGGGGTCGAAATCTCCCATTGAAATGAATGGCGGGGGCGCCTAGGGGTCGAAATCCCCCATTTAAATAAATGGCGGGCTCCCAGTGGTCGAATTCCCCTATTGAAATGAATGGCGGGCTCCCAGGGGTCGAATTCCCCCATTGAAATGAATGGCGGGTGCCCAGGAATCAAAATCCCCCAATGAAATGAATGGCGTGCTACCAGGGGTCAAAATCCCCCATTGAAATGAATGGCGGGCGCCCAGGGGTCGAAATCCCGCAATAAAATTAATGGCGGGCTACCAGGGGTCGAAATCCCCCATTGAAATGAATGGCGGGCTACCAGGGATCGAGATTCCCCCATAGAAATGAATGATGGGCTCCTAGTGGTCGCAATCCCCCATTGAAAAGAATGGCGGGCTACCAGGGGTCAAATTCCCCCATTTTAATTAATGGTGGGCTCCCAGGGGTCGAAATCCCCCATAGGAATGAATGGCAGGTTTTCAGGGGTTGAAATCCCCCGTTGAAATGAATGGCGGGCTACCAGGGATCGAGATTCCCTCATAGGAATGAATGGCGGGGGCGCCTAGGGGTCGAAATCCCCCATTGAAATGAATGGCTGGCTCCCAGTGGTCGAAATCCCCAATTGAAATGAATGGCGGGCTACCAGGGATCGAGATTCCCCCATAGAAATGAATGGTGGGCTCCCAGTGGTCGAAATCCACCTTTGAAATGAATGGCGGGCTACCAGGGGTCGAATTACCCAATTTAAATGAATGGTGGGCTCCCAGGGGTCGAAATCCTCCATAGGAATGAATGGCGTGTTACCAGGTGTTGAAATCCCCCATTAAAATGAATGGCTGGCGCCTAGGGGTCGAAATCCCCCATTGAAATAAATGGCTGGCTCCCAGTGGTCGAAATCTCCCATTGAAATGAATGGCGGGCTACCAGTTGTCGAAATCTCCCATTAAAATGAATGGCGGGCGCCCAGGAATCAAAATCCCCCAATGAAATGAATGGCGGGCTACCAGGGGTCGAAATCCCCCATTGAAATGAATGGCGGGCGCCCAGGGATCGAAATCCCCCATTGAAATGAATGACGGGCGCCGAGGAATCAAAATCCCCCAATGAAATGAATTGCGGGCTACCAGGGGTCGAAATCTCCCATTGAAATGAATGGGGGGCTCCCAGGGGTTGAAATCCCCCATTGAAATGTTTGGCGGGCTACCAGGGGTCGAATTCCACTATTGAAATGAATAGCGGGCACCCAGGGGTCGAAATCCCTCATTGAAATGAATGGCGGGCTACCAGGGATCGAAATCTCCCATTAAAATGAATGGGGGGCTCCCAGGGGTCGAAATCCCTCATTGAAATGAATGGCGGGCTACCAGGGGTGGAAATCCCCCATTGAAATGTTTGGCGGGCTACCAGGGGTCGAATTTCCATATTGAAATGAATGGCGGGCTAGCATTGGTCGAATACCCCCATTTAAATAATGGTGGGCTCCCAGGGGTCGAAATCCCCCATTGAAATGAATGGCGTGTTTACCAGGTGTTGAAATCCCCCATTGAAATAAATGGCTGGCGCCTAGGGGTCGAAATCCCCCATTGAAATGAATGGCTAGCTCCCAGTGGTCGAAATCTCCCATTGAAATGAATGCAGGGCTACCAGGGGTGGAAATCCCATATTGAAATGAATGGCGGGCTAGCAGGGGTCGAATTCCCCCATTTAAATGAATGGTGGGCTCCCAGGGGTCGAAATCCCCCATAGGAATGAATGGCGGGTTACCAGGGGTTGAAATCCCCTATTGAAATGAATGGCGGGCTACCAGGGATCGAGATCCCCCCCTTAGGAATGAATGGCGGGGGCGCCTAGGGGTCGAAATCCCCCATTGAAATGAAAGGCTGGCTCCCAGTGGTCGAAATCCCCCATTGAAATGATTGGCGGGCTCCCAGGGGTCGAATTCCCCCATTGAAATGAATGGCGGGCGACCAGAAGTCAAAATCCCCCATTGAAATTAATGGCGGTCGCCTAGGGGTCGAAATCCCCCATTTAAGTGAATGGCTGGCTCCCAGGGGTCGAATTCCCCCATTTAAATGAATGGTGGGCTCCTAGGGGTCGAAATCCCCCATAGGAATGAATGGCAGGTTTTCAGTAGTTGAAATCCCCCATTGAAATGAATGGCGGGCTACCAGGGATCGAGATTCCCCCATATGAATGAATGGCAGGGGCGCCTAGGGGTCGAAATCCCCCATTAAAATGAATGGCTGGCTCCCAGTGGTCGAAATCCCGCATTGAAATGAATGGCGGGCTCCCAGGGGTCGAATTCCCCCATTGAAATGAATGGCGGGCGACGAGGAGTCAAAATCCCCCATTGAAATGAATGGCGGGCGCCTAGGGGTCGAAATCCCCCATTGAAATGAATGGCTGGCTCCCAGTGGTCGAAATCCCCCATTGAAATGAATGGCGGGCTACCAGGGATCGAGATTCCCCCATAGAAATGAATGGTGGGCTCCCAGTGGTCGAAATCCCCCATTGAAATGAATGACGGGCTACCAGGGGTTGAATTACCCAATTTAAATGAATGGTGGGCTCCCAGGGTTCGAAATCCCCCATAGGAATGAATGGCGTGTTACCCAGGGGTTGAAATCCCCCATTGAAATAAATGGCTGGCGCCTAGGGGTCGAAATCCCCCATTGAAATGAATGGCTGGCTCCCAGTGGTCGAAATCTCCCATTGAAATGAATGGCGGGCTACCAGGGGTCGAATTACCCAATTTAAATGAATGGTGGGCTCCCAGGGGTCGAAATCCCCCATAGGAATGAATGGCGGGTTACCAGGGGTCGAATTCCCCCAATTGAAATGAATGGCGGGCAACCAGGGGTCGAACTCCCCCATTGAAATGAATGGCGGGCTACCAGGGATCGAGATCCCCCATAGGAATGAATGGCAGGCTACCAGGGGTAGAAATCACCCATTGAAATGAATGGCGGGCGCCCAGGGGTCGAAATCCCGCAATGAAATGAATGGCGGGCTACCAGGTGTCGAAATCCCCCATTGAAATGAATGGCGGGCTCCAGGGGTTAAAATCCCCCATTGAAATGAATGGCGGGCTACCAGGGATCGAGATCCCCCATAGGAATGAATGGCAGGCTACCAGGGGTAGAAATCACCCATTGAAATGAATGGTGGGCGCCCAGGGGTCGAAATCCCGCAATGAAATGAATGGCGGGCGCCCAGGGATCGAAATCCCCCATTGAAATGAATGACGGGCGCCGAGGAATCAAAATCCCCCAATGAAATGAATTGCGGGCTACCAGGGGTCGAAATCTCCCATTGAAATGAATGGGGGGCTCCCAGGGGTTGAAATCCCCCATTGAAATGTTTGGCGGGCTACCAGGGGTCGAATTCCACTATTGAAATGAATAGCGGGCACCCAGGGGTCGAAATCCCTCATTGAAATGAATGGCGGGCTACCAGGGATCGAAATCTCCCATTAAAATGAATGGGGGGCTCCCAGGGGTCGAAATCCCTCATTGAAATGAATGGCGGGCTACCAGGGGTGGAAATCCCCCATTGAAATGTTTGGCGGGCTACCAGGGGTCGAATTTCCATATTGAAATGAATGGCGGGCTAGCATTGGTCGAATACCCCCATTTAAATAATGGTGGGCTCCCAGGGGTCGAAATCCCCCATTGAAATGAATGGCGTGTTACCAGGTGTTGAAATCCCCCATTGAAATAAATGGCTGGCGCCTAGGGGTCGAAATCCCCCATTGAAATGAATGGCTAGCTCCCAGTGGTCGAAATCTCCCATTGAAATGAATGGCGGGCTACCAGGGGTGGAAATCCCATATTGAAATGAATGGCGGGCTAGCAGGGGTCGAATTCCCCCATTTAAATGAATGGTGGGCTCCCAGGGGTCGAAATCCCCCATAGGAATGAATGGCGGGTTACCAGGGGTTGAAATCCCCTATTGAAATGAATGGCGGGCTACCAGGGATCGAGATCCCCCCTTAGGAATGAATGGCGGGGGCGCCTAGGGGTCGAAATCCCCCATTGAAATGAAAGGCTGGCTCCCAGTGGTCGAAATCCCCCATTGAAATGAATGGCGGGCTCCCAGGGGTCGAATTCCCCCATTGAAATGAATGGCGGGCGACCAGAAGTCAAAATCCCCCATTGAAATTAATGGCGGTCGCCTAGGGGTCGAAATCCCCCATTTAAGTGAATGGCTGGCTCCCAGGGGTCGAATTCCCCCATTTAAATGAATGGTGGGCTCCTAGGGGTCGAAATCCCCCATAGGAATGAATGGCAGGTTTTCAGTAGTTGAAATCCCCCATTGAAATGAATGGCGGGCTACCAGGGATCGAGATTCCCCCATATGAATGAATGGCAGGGGCGCCTAGGGGTCGAAATCCCCCATTAAAATGAATGGCTGGCTCCCAGTGGTCGAAATCCCGCATTGAAATGAATGGCGGGCTCCCAGGGGTCGAATTCCCCCATTGAAATGAATGGCGGGCGACGAGGAGTCAAAATCCCCCATTGAAATGAATGGCGGGCGCCTAGGGGTCGAAATCCCCCATTTAAATGAATGGCTGGCTCCCAGTGGTCGAAATCCCCAATTGAAATGAATGGCGGGCTACCAGGGGTTGAATTCCCCCATTAAAATGAATGGCGGGCGCCCAGGAATCAAAATCGCCCAATGAAATGAATGGCGGGCTACCAGGGGTCGAAATCCCCCATTGAAATGAATTGCGGGCGCCCAGGGATCAAAATCCCCCATTGAAATGAATGACGGGCGACGAGGAATCAAAATCCCCCAATGAAATGAATGGCGGGCTACCAGGGGTCGAAATCTCCCATTGAAATGAATGGAGGCCTCCCAGGGGTTGAAATCCCTCATTGAAATGAATGAAGGGCTACCAGGGGTTGAAATCCCCCATTGAAATGTTTTGCGGGCTACCAGAGGTCGAATTCCCCAATTGAAATGAATGGCGTGCACCCAGGGGTCGAATTCCCCCATTTAAATGAATAGTGGTCTCCCAGGGGGCGAAATCCCCCATAGGAATGAATGGCGGGTTACCAGGGGTTGAAATCCCCCATTGAAATGAATGGCGGGCTACCAGGGATCGAGATCCCCCCATAGGAATGAATGGCGGGGCGCCTAGGGGTCAAAATCCCCCATTGAAATGAATGGCTGGCTCCCAGTGGTCGAAATCCCCTATTGAAATGAATGGCTGGCTCCCAGTGGTCGAAATCCCCAATTGAAATGAATGGCAGGCTACCAGGGGTCGAAATCCCCCATTGAAATGAATGGCGGGCTACCAGGAATCAAGATTCCCCCATTGAAATGAATGGCGGGCGCCCAGGGGTCAAAATCCCCCAATGAAATGAAATGCGGGCGCATAGGAGTCGAAATCCCCCATTGAAATGAATAGCTGGCTCCCAGTGGTCTAAATCCCCCATTGAAATGAATGACGGGCTCCTAGAGGTAGAAGTCCCCCATTGAAATGAATGGCTGGCTCCGAGTGGTCGAAATCCCCCATTGAAATGAATGGAGGGCTCCCAGGGGTCGAAATCCCTCATTGAAATGAATGGCGGGCTACCAGGGGTGGAAATCCCCCATTGAAATGTTTTTCGGGCTACCAGGGATCGAATTCCCCTATTGAAATGAATGGCGGGCGCCCAGGGGTCAAAATCCCCCAATGAAATGAATGGCGGGCTACCAGGGGTCGAAATCCCCCATTGAAATGAATAGTGGGCTTCAAAGGGGTCGAAATCCCCCATATGAATGAATGGCGGGATACCAGGGGTTGAATTCCCCCATTCAAATGAATGGCGGGCTACCAGGGATCGAGATTCCCCCATAGGAATGTATGGCGGGGGTGCCTAGGGGTCGACATCCACCATTGAAATGAATGGCTGGCTGCCAGTGGTCGAAATCCCCCATTTAAATGAATGGCGGGCTCCCAGGGGTCGAATTCCCCCATTGAAATGAATGGCGGGCGACCAGGAGTCAAAATCCCCCATTGAAATGAATGGCGGGTGCTTAGGGGTCGAAATCGCCCATTGAAATGAATGGTGGGCTACCAGGGGTCGAATTCCCCCATTGAAATGAATGGCGGGCGCCCAGGAATCAAAATCCCCGTATGAAATGAATGGTGGGCTACCAGGGGTCGAAATCCCCCATTGAAATGAATGGCTGGCTCCCAGTGGTCGAAATCCCCCATTGAAATGAATGGCGGGCTACCAGGGATCAAGATTCCCCCGTAGAAATGAATGGTGGGCTCCCAGTGGTCAAAATCCCCCATTGAAATGAATGGCGGGCTACCAGGGGTCGAATTACCCAATTTAAATGAATGGCGGGCTACCAGGGGTGGAAATCCCCCATTGAAATGTTTTGCGGGCTACCAGGGGTCGAATTCCCCTATTGAAATGAATGGCGGGCGCCCAGGGGTCAAAATCCCCCAATGAAATGAATGACGGGCTACCAGGGGTCGAAATCCCCCATTGAAATGAATGGTGGGATCCCAGGGGTCGAAATCCCCCATATGAATGAATGGCGGGCTACCAGGGATCGAGATTCCCCAATAGAAATGTATGGCGGGGGCGCCTAGGGGTCGAAATCCCCCATTGAAATGAATGGCTGGCTGCCAGTGGTCGAAATCCCCCATTTAAACGAATGGCGAGCTCCCAGGGGTCGAATTCCCCCATTGAAATGAATGGCGGGCGACCAGGTGTCAAAATTCCCCATTGAAATGAATGGCGGGTGCCTAGGGGTCGAAATCCCCTATTAAAATGAATGGTGGGCTACCAGGGGTCGAATTCCCCCATTGAAATGAATGGCGGGCGCCCAGGAATCAAAATCCCCGTTTGAAATAAATGGCGGGCTACCAGGGGTCGAAATCCCCCATTGAAATGAATGGCGGGCGCCCAGGGGTCGAAATCCCGCAATGAAATGAATGGCTGCCTCCCAGTGGTTGAAATCCCCCATTGAAATGAATGGCGGGCTCCCAGGGGTCGAATTCCCCCGTTGAAATGAATGGCGGGCGACCAGGAGTCAAAATCCCCCCCAGGAAATGAATGGCTGGCTCCCAGTGGTCGAAATCCCCCATTGAAATGAATGGCGGGCTACCAGGGATCGAGATTCCCCCATTGAAATGAATGGTGGGCTACCAGGGGTCGAATTCCCCCATTGAAATGAATGGCTGGCGCCCAGGAATCAAAATCCCGGTATGAAATGAATGGCGGGCTACCAGGGGTCGAAATCCCCCATTGAAATGAATGGCGGGCGCCCAGGGGTCGAAATCCCGCAATGAAATGAATGGCGGGCTACCAGGGGTCAAAATCCCCCATTGAAATGAATGGCGGGCTACCAGGAATCGAGATTCCCCCATAGAAATGAATGATGTGCTCCCAGTGGTCGAATTCCCCCATTTAAATGAATGGTGGACTCCCAGGGGTCGAAATCCCCCATAGGAATGAATGGCGGGTTACCAGGGGTTGAAATCCCCCATTGAAATGAATGGCGGGCTACCAGGGATCGAGATCCCCCCATAGGAATGAATGGCGTGGCGCCTAGGGGTCAAAATCCCCCATTGAAATGAATGGCTGGCTCCCAGTGGTCGAAATCCCCTATTGAAATGAATGGCGGGCTCCCAGGGGTCGAATTCCCCCATTGAAATGAATGGCGGGCGACCAGGAGTCAAAATCCCCCATTGAAATTAATGGCGGGCGCCTAGGGGTCGAAATCCCCCATTTAAATGAATGGCTGGCTCCCAGTGGTCGAAATCCCCAATTGAAATGAATGGCGGGCTACCAGGGGTTGAATTCCCCCATTAAAATGAATGGCGGGCGCCCAGGAATCAAAATCCCCCAATGAAATGAATGGCGGGCTACCAGGGGTCGAAATTCCCCATTGAAATGAATTGCGGGCGCCCAGGGATCAAAATCCCCCATTGAAATGAATGACGGGCGACGAGGAATCAAAATCCCCCAATGAAATGACTGGCGGGCTACCAGGGGTCGAAATCTCCCATTGAAATGAATGGAGGCCTCCCAGGGGTTGAAATCCCTCATTGAAATGAATGAAGGGCTACCAGGGGTTGAAATCCCCCATTGAAATGTTTTGCGGGCTACCAGAGGTCGAATTCCCCAATTGAAATGAATGGCGTGCACCCAGGGGTCGAATTCCCCCATTTAAATGAATAGTGGTCTCCCAGGGGTCGAAATCCCCCATAGGAATGAATGGCGGGTTACCAGGGGTTGAAATCCCCCATTGAAATGAATGGCGGGCTACCAGGGATCGAGATCCCCCCATAGGAATGAATGGCGGGGCGCCTAGGGGTCAAAATCCCCCATTGAAATGAATGGCTGGCTCCCAGTGGTCGAAATCCCCTATTGAAATGAATGGCTGGCTCCCAGTGGTCGAAATCCCCAATTGAAATGAATGGCAGGCTACCAGGGGTCGAAATCCCCCATTGAAATGAATGGCGGGCTACCAGGAATCAAGATTCCCCCATTGAAATGAATGGCGGGCGCCCAGGGGTCAAAATCCCCCAATGAAATGAAATGCGGGCGCATAGGAGTCGAAATCCCCCATTGAAATGAATAGCTGGCTCCCAGTGGTCTAAATCCCCCATTGAAATGAATGACGGGCTCCTAGAGGTAGAAGTCCCCCATTGAAATGAATGGCTGGCTCCGAGTGGTCGAAATCCCCCATTGAAATGAATGGAGGGCTCCCAGGGGTCGAAATCCCTCATTGAAATGAATGGCGGGCTACCAGGGGTGGAAATCCCCCATTGAAATGTTTTTCGGGCTACCAGGGATCGAATTCCCCTATTGAAATGAATGGCGGGCGCCCAGGGGTCAAAATCCCCCAATGAAATGAATGGCGGGCTACCAGGGGTCGAAATCCCCCATTGAAATGAATAGTGGGCTTCAAAGGGGTCGAAATCCCCCATATGAATGAATGGCGGGATACCAGGGGTTGAATTCCCCCATTCAAATGAATGGCGGGCTACCAGGGATCGAGATTCCCCCATAGGAATGTATGGCGGGGGTGCCTAGGGGTCGACATCCACCATTGAAATGAATGGCTGGCTGCCAGTGGTCGAAATCCCCCATTTAAATGAATGGCGGGCTCCCAGGGGTCGAATTCCCCCATTGAAATGAATGGCGGGCGACCAGGAGTCAAAATCCCCCATTGAAATGAATGGCGGGTGCTTAGGGGTCGAAATCGCCCATTGAAATGAATGGTGGGCTACCAGGGGTCGAATTCCCCCATTGAAATGAATGGCGGGCGCCCAGGAATCAAAATCCCCGTATGATGAATGGTGGGCTACCAGGGGTCGAAATCCCCCATTGAAATGAATGGCGGGCTACCAGGGGTCGAATTACCCAATTTAAATGAATGGCGGGCTACCAGGGGTGGAAATCCCCCATTGAAATGTTTTGCGGGCTACCAGGGGTCGAATTCCCCTATTGAAATGAATGGCGGGCGCCCAGGGGTCAAAATCCCCCAATGAAATGAATGACGGGCTACCAGGGGTCGAAATCCCCCATTGAAATGAATGGTGGGATCCCAGGGGTCGAAATCCCCCATATGAATGAATGGCGGGATACCAGGTGTTGAAATCCCCCATTGAAATGAATGGCAGGCTACCAGGGATCGAGATTCCCCAATAGAAATGTATGGCGGGGGCGCCTAGGGGTCGAAATCCCCCATTGAAATGAATGGCTGGCTGCCAGTGGTCGAAATCCCCCATTTAAACGAATGGCGAGCTCCCAGGGGTCGAATTCCCCCATTGAAATGAATGGCGGGCGACCAGGGGTCGAATTCCCCCATTGAAATGAATGGCGGGCGCCCAGGAATCAAAATCCCCGTTTGAAATAAATGGCGGGCTACCAGGGGTCGAAATCCCCCATTGAAATGAATGGCGGGCGCCCAGGGGTCGAAATCCCCCATTGAAATGAATGGCGGGCTCCCAGGGGTCGAATTCCCCCGTTGAAATGAATGGCGGGCGACCAGGAGTCAAAATCCCCCCCAGGAAATGAATGGCTGGCTCCCAGTGGTCGAAATCCCCCATTGAAATGAATGGCGGGCTACCAGGGATCGAGATTCCCCCATTGAAATGAATGGTGGGCTACCAGGGGTCGAATTCCCCCATTGAAATGAATGGCTGGCGCCCAGGAATCAAAATCCCCGTATGAAATGAATGGCGGGCTACCAGGGGTCGAAATCCCCCATTGAAATGAATGGCGGGCGCCCAGGGGTCGAAATCCCGCAATGAAATGAATGGCGGGCTACCAGGGGTCAAAATCCCCCATTGAAATGAATGGCGGGCTACCAGGAATCGAGATTCCCCCATAGAAATGAATGATGTGCTCCCAGTGGTCGAATTCCCCCATTTAAATGAATGGTGGACTCCCAGGGGTCGAAATCCCCCATAGGAATGAATGGCGGGTTACCAGGGGTTGAAATCCCCCATTGAAATGAATGGCGGGCTACCAGGGATCGAGATCCCCCCATAGGAATGAATGGCGGGGCGCCTAGGGGTCAAAATCCCCCATTGAAATGAATGGCTGGCTCCCAGTGGTCGAAATCCGCCATTGAAATGAATGGCGGGCTCCCAGGGGTCGAATTCCCCCATTGAAATGAATGGCGGGCGACCAGGAGTCAAAATCCCCCATTGAATTTAATGGCGGGCGCCTAGGGGTCGAAATCCCCCATTTAAATGAATGGCTGGCTCCCAGTGGTCGAAATCCCCCATTGAAATGAATGCCGGGCTCCCAGGGGTCGAATTCCCCCATTGAAATGAATGGCGGGCGACCAGGAGTCAAAATCCCCCATTGAAATTAATGGCGGGCACCTAGGGGTCGAAATCCCCCATTTAAATGAATGGCTGGCTCCCAGTGGTCGAAATCCCCAATTGAAATGAATGGCGGGCTACCAGGGTTCGAATTCCCCCATTAAAATGAATGGCGGGCGCCCAGGAATCAAAATCCCCCAATGAAATGAATGGCAGGCTACCAGGGGTAGAAATCCCCCATTGAAATGAATGGCGGGCGCCCAGGGGTCGAAATCCCGCAATGAAATGAATGGCGGGCTACCAGGGGTCGAAATCCCCCATTGAAATGAATGGCGGGCTACCAGGAATCAAGATTCCCCCATTGAAATGAATGGCGGGCGCCAAGGGGTCAAAATCCCCCAATGAAATGAAATGCGGGCGCATAGGAGTCGAAATTTCCCATTGAAATGAATAGCTGGCTCCCAGTGGTCAAAATCCCCCATTGAAATGAATGACGGGCTCCTAGGGGTAGAAATCCCCCATTGAAATGAATGGCTGGCTCCGAGTGGTCGAAATCCCCCATTGAAATGAATGGAGGGCTCCCAGGGGTCGAAATCCCTCATTGAAATGAATGGCGGGCTACCAGGGTTGGAAATCCCTCATTGAAATGTTTTGCGGGCTACCAGGGGTCGAATTCCCCTATTGAAATGAATGGCGGGCTACCAGGGTTCGAATTCCCCAATTGAAATGAATGGCGTGCACCCAGGGGTCTAATTCCCCCATTTAAATGAATGGTGGGCTCCCAGGGGTCGAAATCCCCCATAGGAATCAATGGCGGGTAACCAGGGGTTGAAATCCCCCATTGAAATGAATGGCGGGCTACCAGGGATCGAGATCCCCCCATAGGTATGAATGGCGGGGCGCCTAGAGGTCAAAATCCCCCATTGAAATGAATGGCTGGCTCCCAGTGGTCGAAATCCCCCATTGAAATGAATGGTAGGCTCCCAGGGGTCGAAATCCCCCATTGAAATGAATGGCGGGCGACCAGGTGTCAAAATCCCCCATTGAAATTAATGGCGGGCGCCTAGGGGTCGAAATCCCCCATTTAAATGAATGGCTGGCTCCCAGTGTTCGAAATCCCCAATTGAAATGAATGGCGGGCTACCAGGGTTCGAATTCCCCCATTAAAATGAATGGCGGGCGCCCAGGAATCAAAATCCCCCAATGAAATGAATGGCAGGCTACCAGGGGTGGAAATCACCCATTGAAATGTTTTGCGGGCTACCAGGGGTCGAATTCCTCTATTGAAATGAATGGTGGGCGCCCAGGGGTCAAAATCCCCCAATGAAATGAATGGCGGGCTACCAGGGGTCGAAATCCCCAATTGAAATGAATGGTGGGCTCCCAGGGGTCGAAATCCCCCATATGAATGAATGGCGGGATACCAGGGGTCGAAATCCCCCATATGAATGAATGGCGGGATACCAGGTGTTGAAATCCCCCATTGAAATGAATGGCAGGCTACCAGGGATCGAGATTCCCCTATAGGAATGTATGGCGGGGGCGCCTAGGGGTCGAAATCCCCCATTGATATGAATGGCTGGCTGCCAGTGGTCGAAATCCCCCATTTAAATGAATATCGAGCTCCCAAGGGTCGAAATCCCCCAATGAAATTAATGGCAGGCTACCAGGGGTGGAAATCACCCATTGAAATGTTTTGCGGGCTACCAGGGGTCGAATTCCTCTATTGAAATTAATGGTGGGCGCCCAGGGGTCAAAATCCCCCAATGAAATGAATGGCGGGCTACCAGGGGTCGAAATCCCCCATTGAAATGAATGGTGGGCTCCCATGGGTCGAAATCCTCCATATGAATGAATGGCGGGATACCAGGTGTTGAAATCCCCCATTGAAATGAATGGCAGCCTACCAGGGATCGAGATTCCCCCATAGGAATGTATGGCGGGGGCGCCTAGGGGTCCAAATCCCCCATTGAAATTAATGGCGGTCGCCTAGGGGTCGAAATCCCCCATTTAAATGAATGGCTGGCTCCCAGTGGTCGAAATCCCCCATTGAAATGAATGGCGGGCTACCAGGGGTCGAATTCCCCCATTGAAATGAATGGCGGGCGCCCAGGAATCAAAATCCCCCAATGAAATGAATGGCGGGCTACCAGGGGTCGAAATCCCCCATTGAAATTAATGGCGAGCTACCAGGGGTCGAAGTCCCCCATTGAAATGAATGGCGGGCGCCCAGGGGTCGAAATCCCGCAATGAAATGTATGGCGGGCTACCAGGGGTCGAAATCCCCCATTGAAATGAATGGCGGGCTACCAGGGATCGAGATTCCCCCATAGAAATGAATGATGGGTTCCCAGTAGTCAAAATCCCCCATTGAAATGAATGGCGGGCTACCAGCGGTCGAATTACCCCATTTAAATGAATGGTGGGCTCCCAGGGGTCGGAATCCCCCATAGGAATGAATAGCAGGTTGCCAGGGGTTGAAATCCCCCATTGAAATGAATGGCGGGCTACCAGGGATCGAGATTCCCCCATAGGAATGAATGGCGGGGGCGCCTTGGGGTCGAAATCCCCCATTGAAATGAATGGCTGGCTCCCATTGGTCGAAATCCCCGTTTGAAATTAATAACGGGCTCCCAGGGGTCGAATTCCCCCATTTAAATGAATGGCGGGCGACCAGGAGTCAAAATCCCACATTGAAATTAATGGCGGGCTACAAGGGGTCGAATTACCCAATTTAAATGAATGGTGGGCTCCCATGGGTCGAAATCCCCCATAGGAATGAATGGCGGTTTACCAGGGGTTTAAATCCCCCATTGAAATGAATGGCTGGCGCCTAGGGGTCGAAATCCCCCATTGAAATGAATGGCTGGCTCCCAGTTGTCGAAATCTCCCATTGAAATGAATGGCGGGCTACCAGGGGTTGAATTCTCCCATTGAAATGAATGGCGGGCGCCCAGGAATCAAAATCCCCAATGAAATGAATGGCGGGCTACCAGGGGTCGAAATCCCCCATTGAAATGAATGGCGGGCGCCCAGGGATAGAAATCCCCCATTGAAATGAATGACGGGCGCCGAGGAATCAAAATCCCCCAATGAAATGAATGGCGGGCTACCAGGGGTTGAAATCTCCCATTGAAATGAATGGGGGGCTCCCAGGGGTTGAAATCCCTCATTGAAATGAATGGCGGGCTACCAGGGGTTGAAATCCCCCATTGAAATGTTTGGCGGGCTACCAGCGGTCGAATTCCCCTATTGAAATGAATGGCGGGCACCCAGGGGTCGAATTACCCCATTTAAATGAATGGTGGGCTCTCAGGGGTCGAAATCTCCCATTGAAATTAATGGGGGGCTCCCAGGGGTCGAAATACCTCATTGAAATGAATGGCGGGCTACCAGGGGTGGAAATCTCCCATTGAAATATTTGGCGGGCTACCAGGGGTCGAATTCCCATATTGAAATGAATGGCGGGCAACCAGGGGTTTGAAATCCCCTATTGAAATGAATGGGGGGCTAACAGGGATCGAGATCCCCCCATAGGAATGAATGGCGGGGGCGCCTAGGGGTCGAAATCCCCCATTAAAATGAATGGCTTGCTCCCAGTGGTCAAAATCCCCCATTGAAATGATTGGCGGGCTCCCAGGGGTCGAAATCCCCCATTGAAATGAATGGCGGGGGCGCCTAGGGGTCGAAATCCCCCATTTAAATAAATGGCGGGCTCCCAGTGGTCGAATTCCCCCATTGAAATGAATGGCGGGCTCCCAGGGGTCGAATTCCCCCATTGAAATGAATGGCGGGTGCCCAGGAATCAAAATCCCCCAATGAAATGAATGGCGTGCTACCAGGGGTCAAAATCCCCCATTGAAATGAATGGCGGGCGCCCAGGGGTCGAAATCCCGCAATAAAATTAATGGCGGGCTACCAGGGGTCGAAATCCCCCATTGAAATGAATGGCGGGCTACCAGGGATCGAGATTCCCCCATAGAAATGAATGATGGGCTCCTAGTGGTCGCAATCCCCCATTGAAAAGAATGGCGGGCTACCAGGGGTCAAATTCCCCCATTTTAATTAATGGTGGGCTCCCAGGGGTCGAAATCCCCCATAGGAATGAATGGCAGGTTTTCAGGGGTTGAAATCCCCCGTTGAAATGAATGGCGGGCTACCAGGGATCGAGATTCCCTCATAGGAATGAATGGCGGGGGCGCCTAGGGGTCGAAATCCCCCATTGAAATGAATGGCTGGCTCCCAGTGGTCGAAATCCCCAATTGAAATGAATGGCGGGCTACCAGGGATCGAGATTCCCCCATAGAAATGAATGGTGGGCTCCCAGTGGTCGAAATCCACCTTTGAAATGAATGGCGGGCTACCAGGGGTCGAATTACCCAATTTAAATGAATGGTGGGCTCCCAGGGGTCGAAATCCTCCATAGGAATGAATGGCGTGTTACCAGGTGTTGAAATCCCCCATTAAAATGAATGGCTGGCGCCTAGGGGTCGAAATCCCCCATTGAAATAAATGGCTGGCTCCCAGTGGTCGAAATCTCCCATTGAAATGAATGGCGGGCTACCAGTTGTCGAAATCTCCCATTAAAATGAATGGCGGGCGCCCAGGAATCAAAATCCCCCAATGAAATGAATGGCGGGCTACCAGGGGTCGAAATCCCCCATTGAAATGAATGGCGGGCGCCCAGGGATCGAAATCCCCCATTGAAATGAATGACGGGCGCCGAGGAATCAAAATCCCCCAATGAAATGAATTGCGGGCTACCAGGGGTCGAAATCTCCCATTGAAATGAATGGGGGGCTCCCAGGGGTTGAAATCCCCCATTGAAATGTTTGGCGGGCTACCAGGGGTCGAATTCCACTATTGAAATGAATAGCGGGCACACAGGGGTCGAAATCCCTCATTGAAATGAATGGCGGGCTACCAGGGATCGAAATCTCCCATTAAAATGAATGGGGGGCTCCCAGGGGTCGAAATCCCTCATTGAAATGAATGGCGGGCTACCAGGGGTGGAAATCCCCCATTGAAATGTTTGGCGGGCTACCAGGGGTCGAATTTCCATATTGAAATGAATGGCGGGCTAGCATTGGTCGAATACCCCCATTTAAATAATGGTGGGCTCCCAGGGGTCGAAATCCCCCATTGAAATGAATGGCGTGTTACCAGGTGTTGAAATCCCCCATTGAAATAAATGGCTGGCGCCTAGGGGTCGAAATCCCCCATTGAAATGAATGGCTAGCTCCCAGTGGTCGAAATCTCCCATTGAAATGAATGCAGGGCTACCAGGGGTGGAAATCCCATATTGAAATGAATGGCGGGCTAGCAGGGGTCGAATTCCCCCATTTAAATGAATGGTGGGCTCCCAGGGGTCGAAATCCCCCATAGGAATGAATGGCGGGTTACCAGGGGTTGAAATCCCCTATTGAAATGAATGGCGGGCTACCAGGGATCGAGATCCCCCCTTAGGAATGAATGGCGGGGGCGCCTAGGGGTCGAAATCCCCCATTGAAATGAAAGGCTGGCTCCCAGTGGTCGAAATCCCCCATTGAAATGATTGGCGGGCTCCCAGGGGTCGAATTCCCCCATTGAAATGAATGGCGGGCGACCAGAAGTCAAAATCCCCCATTGAAATTAATGGCGGTCGCCTAGGGGTCGAAATCCCCCATTTAAGTGAATGGCTGGCTCCCAGGGGTCGAATTCCCCCATTTAAATGAATGGTGGGCTCCTAGGGGTCGAAATCCCCCATAGGAATGAATGGCAGGTTTTCAGTAGTTGAAATCCCCCATTGAAATGAATGGCGGGCTACCAGGGATCGAGATTCCCCCATATGAATGAATGGCAGGGGCGCCTAGGGGTCGAAATCCCCCATTAAAATGAATGGCTGGCTCCCAGTGGTCGAAATCCCGCATTGAAATGAATGGCGGGCTCCCAGGGGTCGAATTCCCCCATTGAAATGAATGGCGGGCGACGAGGAGTCAAAATCCCCCATTGAAATGAATGGCGGGCGCCTAGGGGTCGAAATCCCCCATTGAAATGAATGGCTGGCTCCCAGTGGTCGAAATCCCCCATTGAAATGAATGGCGGGCTACCAGGGATCGAGATTCCCCCATAGAAATGAATGGTGGGCTCCCAGTGGTCGAAATCCCCCATTGAAATGAATGACGGGCTACCAGGGGTTGAATTACCCAATTTAAATGAATGGTGGGCTCCCAGGGTTCGAAATCCCCCATAGGAATGAATGGCGTGTTACCAGGGGTTGAAATCCCCCATTGAAATAAATGGCTGGCGCCTAGGGGTCGAAATCCCCCATTGAAATGAATGGCTGGCTCCCAGTGGTCGAAATCTCCCATTGAAATGAATGGCGGGCTACCAGGGGTCGAATTACCCAATTTAAATGAATGGTGGGCTCCCAGGGGTCGAAATCCCCCATAGGAATGAATGGCGGGTTACCAGGGGTCGAATTCCCCAATTGAAATGAATGGCGGGCAACCAGGGGTCGAATTCCCCCATTGAAATGAATGGCGGGCTACCAGGGATCGAGATCCCCCATAGGAATGAATGGCAGGCTACCAGGGGTAGAAATCACCCATTGAAATGAATGGCGGGCGCCCAGGGGTCGAAATCCCGCAATGAAATGAATGGCGGGCTACCAGGTGTCGAAATCCCCCATTGAAATGAATGGCGGGCTCCAGGGGTTAAAATCCCCCATTGAAATGAATGGCGGGCTACCAGGGATCGAGATCCCCCATAGGAATGAATGGCAGGCTACCAGGGGTAGAAATCACCCATTGAAATGAATGGTGGGCGCCCAGGGGTCGAAATCCCGCAATGAAATGAATGGCGGGCGCCCAGGGATCGAAATCCCCCATTGAAATGAATGACGGGCGCCGAGGAATCAAAATCCCCCAATGAAATGAATTGCGGGCTACCAGGGGTCGAAATCTCCCATTGAAATGAATGGGGGGCTCCCAGGGGTTGAAATCCCCCATTGAAATGTTTGGCGGGCTACCAGGGGTCGAATTCCACTATTGAAATGAATAGCGGGCACCCAGGGGTCGAAATCCCTCATTGAAATGAATGGCGGGCTACCAGGGATCGAAATCTCCCATTAAAATGAATGGGGGGCTCCCAGGGGTCGAAATCCCTCATTGAAATGAATGGCGGGCTACCAGGGGTGGAAATCCCCCATTGAAATGTTTGGCGGGCTACCAGGGGTCGAATTTCCATATTGAAATGAATGGCGGGCTAGCATTGGTCGAATACCCCCATTTAAATAATGGTGGGCTCCCAGGGGTCGAAATCCCCCATTGAAATGAATGGCGTGTTACCAGGTGTTGAAATCCCCCATTGAAATAAATGGCTGGCGCCTAGGGGTCGAAATCCCCCATTGAAATGAATGGCTAGCTCCCAGTGGTCGAAATCTCCCATTGAAATGAATGGCGGGCTACCAGGGGTGGAAATCCCATATTGAAATGAATGGCGGGCTAGCAGGGGTCGAATTCCCCCATTTAAATGAATGGTGGGCTCCCAGGGGTCGAAATCCCCCATAGGAATGAATGGCGGGTTACCAGGGGTTGAAATCCCCTATTGAAATGAATGGCGGGCTACCAGGGATCGAGATCCCCCCTTAGGAATGAATGGCGGGGGCGCCTAGGGGTCGAAATCCCCCATTGAAATGAAAGGCTGGCTCCCAGTGGTCGAAATCCCCCATTGAAATGAATGGCGGGCTCCCAGGGGTCGAATTCCCCCATTGAAATGAATGGCGGGCGACCAGAAGTCAAAATCCCCCATTGAAATTAATGGCGGTCGCCTAGGGGTCGAAATCCCCCATTTAAGTGAATGGCTGGCTCCCAGGGGTCGAATTCCCCCATTTAAATGAATGGTGGGCTCCTAGGGGTCGAAATCCCCCATAGGAATGAATGGCAGGTTTTCAGTAGTTGAAATCCCCCATTGAAATGAATGGCGGGCTACCAGGGATCGAGATTCCCCCATATGAATGAATGGCAGGGGCGCCTAGGGGTCGAAATCCCCCATTAAAATGAATGGCTGGCTCCCAGTGGTCGAAATCCCGCATTGAAATGAATGGCGGGCTCCCAGGGGTCGAATTCCCCCATTGAAATGAATGGCGGGCGACGAGGAGTCAAAATCCCCCATTGAAATGAATGGCGGGCGCCTAGGGGTCGAAATCCCCCATTGAAATGAATGGCTGGCTCCCAGTGGTCGAAATCCCCCATTGAAATGAATGGCGGGCTACCAGGGATCGAGATTCCCCCATAGAAATGAATGGTGGGCTCCCAGTGGTCGAAATCCCCCATTGAAATGAATGACGGGCTACCAGGGGTTGAATTACCCAATTTAAATGAATGGTGGGCTCCCAGGGTTCGAAATCCCCCATAGGAATGAATGGCGTGTTACCAGGGGTTGAAATCCCCCATTGAAATAAATGGCTGGCGCCTAGGGGTCGAAATCCCCCATTGAAATGAATGGCTGGCTCCCAGTGGTCGAAATCTCCCATTGAAATGAATGGCGGGCTACCAGGGGTCGAATTACCCAATTTAAATGAATGGTGGGCTCCCAGGGGTCGAAATCCCCCATAGGAATGAATGGCGGGTTACCAGGGGTCGAATTCCCCAATTGAAATGAATGGCGGGCAACCAGGGGTCGAATTCCCCCATTTAAATGAATGGTGGTCTCCCAGGGGTCGAAATCCCTCATTGAAATGAATGGCGGGCTACCAGGGGTCGAAATCTCCCATTGAAATGAATGGGGGGCTCCCAGGGGTCGAAATCCCTCATTGAAATGAATGGCGGGTTACCAGAGGTGGAAATCCCCCATTGAAATGTTTGGCGGGCTACCAGGTGTCGAATTCCCATTTTGAAATGAATGGCGGGCACCCAGGGGTCGAATTCCCCCAATTAAATTAATGGTGGGCTCCCAGGGTTCGAAATCCCCCATAGGAATGAATGGCGGGGGCGCCTAGGGGTCGAAATCCCCCATTGAAATGAATAGATGGCTCCCAGTGGTCGATTCCCCATTGAAATGAATGGCGGGCTCCCAGGGTTCGAATTCCCCCATTGAAATGAATGGCGGGCGACCAGGAGTCAAAATCCCCCAATGAAATGAATGGCGGGCTACCAGGGGTAGAAATCACCCATTGAAATGAATGGCGGGCGCCCAGGGGTCGAAATCCCGCAATGAAATGAATGGCGGGCTAAGAGGTGTCGAAATCCCCCATTGAAATGAATGGCGGGCTACCAGGGGTCGAAATCTCCCATTGAAATGAATGGCGGGGGCGCCTAGGGGTCATAATTCCCCATTGAAATGAATGGCTGGCTCCCAGGGGTCGAATTCCCCCATTTAAATGAATGGTGGGCTCCTAGGGGTCGAAATCCCCCATAGGAATGAATGGCAGGTTTTCAGTGGTAAAAATCCCCCATTGAAATGAATGGCGGGCTACCAGGGATCGAGATTCCCCCATAGGAATGAATGGCAGGGGCGCCTAGGGGTCGAAATCCCCCATTAAAATGAATGGCGGGCGACGAGGAGTCAAAATCCCCCATTGAAATGAATGGCGGGCGCCTAGGGGTCGAAATCCCCCATTGAAATGAATGGCTGGCTCCCAGTGGTCGAAATCCCCCATTGAAATGAATGGCGGGATACCAGGGTTCGAGATTCCCCCATAGAAATGAATGGTGGGCTCCCAGTGGTCGAAATCCCCCATTGAAATGAATGACGGGCTACCAGGGGTTGAATTACCCAATTTAAATGAATGGTGGGCTCCCAGGGTTCGAAATCCCCCATAGGAATGAATGGCGTGTTTCCAGGGGTTGAAATCCCCCATTGAAATAAATGGCTGGCGCCTAGGGGTCGAAATCCCCCATTGAAATGAATGGCTGGCTCCCAGTGGTTTAAATCTCCCATTGAAATGAATGGCGGGCTACCGGGGTTTGAATTCCCCAATTGAAATGAATGGCGGGCGCCCAGGAATCAAAATCCCCCAATGAAATGAATGGCGGGCTACCAGGGGTCGAAATCCCCCATTGAAATGAATGGCGGGCGCCCAGGGATCGAAATCCCCCATTGAAATGAATGACGGTCACAGAGGAATCAAAATCCCCCAATGAAATGAATGGCGGGCTAGCAGGGGTCGAATTCCCCCATTTAAATGAATGGTGGGCTCCCAGGGGTCGAAATCCCCCATAGGAATGAATGGCGGGTTACCAGGGGTTGAAATCCTCCATTGAAATGAATGGCGGGCTACCAGGGATCGAGATCCCCCCTTAGGAATGAATGGCGGGGGCGCCTAGGGGTCGAAATCCCCCATTGAAATGAATGGCTGGCACCCAGTGGTCGAAATCCCCCATTGAAATGAATGGCGGGCTCCCAGGGGTCGAATTCCCCCATTGAAATGAAAGGCGGGCGACGAGGAGTCAAAATCCCCCATTGAAATGAATGGCAGGTGCCTAGGGGTCGAAATCCCCCATTGAAATGAATGGCGGGGGCGCCTAGGGGTCGAAATTCCCCATTGAAATGAATGGCTGGCTCCCAGTGGTCGAAATCCCCCATTGAAATGAATGGCGGGCTACCAGGGGTCGAATTCCCCCATTGAAATGAATGGCGGGCTCCCAGTTGTCGAAATCCCCCATTGAAATGAATGACGGGCTACCAGGGGTCGAATTAACCAATTTAAATGATTGGTGGGCTCCCAGGGGTCGAAATTTCCCATAGGAATGAATGGCGTGTTACCAGGGGTTGAAATCCCCCATTGAAATAAATGGCTGGCGCCTAGGGGTCGAAATCCCCCATTGAAATGAATGGCTGGCACCCAGTGGTCAAAATCTCCCATTGAAATGAATGGCGGGCTACCAGGGGTTGAATTCCCCCATTGAAATGAATGGCGGGCGCCCAGCAATCAAAATCCCCCAATGAAATGAATGGCGGGCTACCAGGGGTCGAAATCCCCCATTGAAATAAATGGCGGGCTACCAGGGGTCAAAATCCCCCATTGAAATGAATGGCGGGCGCCCAGGGATCGAAATCCCCCATTGAAATGAATGATGGGCGCCGAGGAATCAAAATCCCCCAATGAAATGAATGGCGGGCTACCAGGGGTCGAAATCTCCCATTGAAATGAATGGGGGGCTCCCAGGGGTCGAAATCCCTCATTGAAATGAATGGCGGGCTACCAGGGGTTGAAATCCCCCATTGAAATGTTTGGCGGGCTACCAGCGGGCAAATTCCCCTATTGAAATGAATGGTGGGCTCCCAGGGGTCGAAATCCCTCATTGAAATGAATGGCGGGCTACCAGGGATCGAAATCTCCCATTGAAATGAATGGGGGGCTCCCAGGGGTCGAAATCCCTCATTGAAATAAATGGCGGGCTACCAGGGGTGGAAATCCCCCATTGAAATGTTTGGCGGGCTACCAGGGGTCGTATTCCCATATTGAAATGAAGGGCGGGCTAGCAGGGGTCAAATTCCCCCATTTAAATAATGGTGGGCTCCCGGGGGTCGAAATCCCCCATAGGAATGAATGGCGGGTTACCAGGGGTCGAATTACCCAATTTAAATGAATGGTGGGCTCCCAGGGGTCGAAATCCCCCATAGGAATGAATGAAGTGTTACCAGGTGTTGAAATCCCCCATTGAAATAAATGGCTGGCGCCTAGGGGTCGAAATCCCCCATTGAAATGAATGGCTGGCACCCAGTGGTCAAAATCTCCCATTGAAATGAATGGCGGGCTACCAGGGGTGGAAATCCCATATTGAAATGAATGGCGGGCTAGCAGGGGTCGAATTCCCCCATTTAAATGAATGGTGGGCTCCCAGGGGTTGAAATCCCACATAGGAATGAATGGCGGCTTACCAGGGGTTGAAATCCCCCATTGAAATGAATGGCGGGCTACCAGGGATCGAGATCCCCCCTTAGGAATGAATGGAGGGGGCGCCTAGGGGTCGAAATCCCCCATTGAAATGAATGGCAGGCTCCCAGTGGTCGAAATCCCCCATTGAAATGAATGGCGGGCTCCCAGGGGTCGAATTCCCCCATTGAAATGAATGGCGGGCGACCAGGAGTCAAAATCCCCCATTGAAATTAATGGCGGTCGTCAAGGGGTCGAAATCCCCCATTTAAATGAATGGCTGGCTCCCAGGGGTCGAATTCCCCCATTTAAATGAATGGGGGGCTCCCAGGGGTCGAAATCCCCCATAGGAATGAATGGCAGGTTTTCAGGGGTTGAAATCCCCCATTGAAATGAATGGCGGGCTACCAGGGATCGAGATTCCCCCATAGGAATGAATGGCGGGGGCACCTAGGGGTCGAAATCCCCCATTAAAATGAATGGCTGGCTCCCAGTGGTCGAAATCCCGCATTGAAATGAATGGCTGGCTCCCAGTGGTCGAAATCCCCCATAGGAATGAATGGCAGGTTACCAGGGGTTAAAATCCCCCATTGAAATGAATGGCGGGCTACCAGGGATCGAGATCCCCCATAGGAATGAATGGCAGGCTACCAGGGGTAGAAATCACCCATTGAAATGAATGGCGGGCGCCCAGGGGTCGAAATCCCGCAATGAAATGAATGGCGGGCTACCAGGTGTCGAAATCCCCCATTGAAATGAATGGCGGGCTCCAGGGGTTAAAATCCCCCATTGAAATGAATGGCGGGCTACCAGGGATCGAGATCCCCCATAGGAATGAATGGCAGGCTACCAGGGGTAGAAATCACCCATTGAAATGAATGGCGGGCGCCCAGGGGTCGAAATCCCGCAATGAAATGAATGGCGGGCTACCAGGTGTCGAAATCCCCCATTGAAATGAATGGCGGGCTCCAGGGGTCGAAATCTCCCATTGAAATGAATGGCGGGGGCGCCTAGGGGTCGAAATTCCCCATTGAAATGAATGGCTGGCTCCCAGTGGTCGAAATCCCCCATTGAAATGAATGGCGGGCTCCCAGTGGTCGAAATCCCCCATTGAAATGAATGACGGGCTACCAGGGGTCGAATTACCCAATTTAAATGAATGGTGGGCTCCCAGGGGTCGAAATCCCCCATAGGAATGAATGGCGTGTTACCAGGGGTTGAAATCCCCCATTGAAATAAATGGCTGGCGCCTAGGGGTCGAAATCCCCCATTGAAATGTATGGCTGGCACCCAGTGGTCAAAATCTCCCATTAAAATGAATGGCGGGCTACCAGGGGTTGAATTCCCCCATTGAAATGAATGGCGGGCGCCCAGGAATCAAAATCCCCCAATGAAATGAATGGCGGGCTACCAGGGGTCGAAATCCCCCATTGAAATGAATGGCGGGCGCCCAGGGATCGAAATCCCCCATTGAAATGAATGACGGGCGCCGAGGTATCAAAATCCCCCAATGAAATGAATGGCGGGCTACCAGGGGTCGAAATCTCCCATTGAAATGAATGGGGGGCTCCCAGGGGTCGAAATCCCTCATTGAAATGAATGGCGGGCTACCAGGGGTTGAAATCCCCCATTGAAATGTTTGGCGGGCTACCAGGGGGCGAATTCCCCTATTGAAATGAATGGCGGGCACCCAGGGGTTGAATTCCCCCATTTAAATGAATGGTGGGCTCCCAGGGGTCGAAATCCCTCATTGAAATGAATGGCGGGCTACCAGGGATCGAAATCTCCCATTGAAATGAATGGGGGCTCCCAGGGGTCGAAATCCCTCATTGAAATGAATGGCGGGCTACCAGGGGTGGAAATCCCCCATTGAAGTGTTTGGCAGGCTATCAGGGGTCGAATTCCCATATTGAAATGAATGGCGGGCTAGCAGGGGTCGAATACCCCCATTTAAATAATGGTGGGCTCCCAGGGGTCGAAATCCCCCATAGGAATGAATGGCGGGTTACCAGGGGTCGAATTACCCAATTTAAATGAATGGTGGGCTCCCAGGGGTCGAAATCCCCCATAGGAATGATTAGCGTGTTACCAGGTGTTGAAATCCCCCATTGAAATAAATGGCTGGCGCCTAGGGGTCGAAATCCCCCATTGAAATGAATGGCTAGCTCCCAGTGGTCGAAATCTCCCATTGAAATGAATGGCGGGCTAGCAGGGGTCGAATTCCCCCATTTAAATGAATGGTGGGCTCCCAGGGGTCGAAATCCCCCATAGGAATGAATGGCGGGTTACCAGGGGTTGAAATCCCCCATTGAAATGAATGGCGGGCTACCAGGGATCGAGATCGCCCCTCAGGAATGAATGGCGGGGGCACCTAGGTGTCGAAATCCCCCATTGAAATGAATGGCTGGCTCCCAGTGGTCGAAATCCCCCATTGAAATGAATGGCGGGCTCCCAGGGGTCCAATTCCCCCATTGAAATGAATGGCGGGCGACCAGGAGTCAAAATCCCCCATTGAAATTAATGGCGGTCGCCTAGGGGTCGAAATCCCCCATTTAAATGAATGGCTGGCTCCCAGGGGTCGAATTCCCCCATTTAAATGAATGGTGGGCTCCTAGGGGTCGAAATCCCCAATAGGAATGAATGGCAGGTTTTCAGTGGTTGAAATCCCCCATTGAAATGAATGGCAGGCTACCAGGGATCGAGATTCCCCCATAGGAATGAATGGCAGGGGCACCTAGGGGTCGAAATCCCCCATTAAAATGAATGGCTGGCTCCCAGTGGTCGAAATCCCGCATTGAAATGAATGGCGGGCTCCCAGGGGTCGAATTCCCCCATTGAAATGAATGGCGGGCGACAAGGAGTCAAAATCCCCCATTGAAATGAATGGCGGGCGCCTAGGGGTTGAAATCCCCCATTGAAATGAATGGCTGGCTCCAAGTGGTCGAAATCCCCCATTGAAATGAATGGCGGGCTACCAGGGATCGAGATTCCCCCATAGAAATGAATGGTGGGCTCCCAGTGGTCGAAATCCCCCATTGAAATGAATGACGGGCTACCAGGGGTTGAATTACCCAATTTAAATGAATGGTGGAATCCCAGGGTTCGAAATCCTTCATAGGAATGAATGGCGTGTTACCAGGGGTTGAAATCCCACATTGAAATAAATGGCTGGCGCCTAGGGGTCGAAATCCCCCATTGAAATGAATGGCTGGCTCCCAGTGGTCGAAATCTCCCATTGAAATGAATGGCGGGCTACCAGGGTTTGAATTCCCCCATTGAAATGAATGGCGGGCGCCCAGGAATCAAAATCCCCCAATGAAATGAATGGCGGGCTACCAGGGGTCGAAATCCCCCATTGAAATGAATGGCGGGCGCCCAGGGATCGAAATCCCCCATTGAAATGAATGACGGGCGCAGAGGAATCAAAATCCCCCAATGAAATGAATGGCGGGCTAGCAGGGGTCGAATTCCCCCATTTAAATGAATGGTGGGCTCCCAGGGGTCGAAATCCCCCATAGGAATGAATGGCGGGTTACCAGGGGTTGAAATCCCCCATTGAAATGAATGGCGGGCTACCAGGGATCGAGATCCCCCCTTAGGAATGAATGGCGGGGGCGCCTAGGGGTCGAAATCCCCCATTGAAATGAATGGCTGGCTCCCAGTGGTCGAAATCCCCCATTGAAATGAATGGCGGGCTCCCAGGGGTTGAATTCCCCCATTGAAATGAATGGCGGGCGACGAGGAGTCAAAATCCCCCATTGAAATGAATGGCGGGCGCCTAGGGGTCGAAATCCCCCATTGAAATGAATGGCGGGGGCGCCTAGGGGTCGAAATTCCCCATTGAAATGAATGGCTGGCTCCCAGTGGTCGAAATCCCCCATTGAAATGAATGGCGGGCTACCAGGGGTCGAATTCCCCCATTGAAATGAATGGCGGGCTCCCAGTGGTCGAAATCCCCCATTGAAATGAATGACGGGCTACCAGGGGTCGAATTAACCAATTTAAATGATTGGTGGGCTCCCAGGGGTCGAAATTTCCCATAGGAATGAATGGCGTGTTACCAGGGGTTGAAATCCCCCATTGAAATAAATGGCTGGCGCCTAGGGGTTGAAATCCCCCATTGAAATGAATGGCTGGCACCCAGTGGTCAAAATCTCCCCTTGAAATGAATGGCGGGCTACCAGGGGTTGAATTCCCCCATTGAAATGAATGGCGGGCGCCCAGCAATCAAAATCCCCCAATGAAATGAATGGCGGGCTACCAGGGGTCGAAATCCCCCATTGAAATGAATGGCGGGCGCCCAGGGATCGAAATCCCCCATTGAAATGAATGCCGGGCGCAGAGGAATCAAAATCCCCCAATGAAATGAATGGCGGGCTAGCAGGGGTCAAATTCCCCCATTTAAATGAATGGTGGGCTCCCAGGGGTCGAAATCCCCCATAGGAATGAATGGCAGGTTACCAGGGGTTAAAATCCCCCATTGAAATGAATGGCGGGCTACCAGGGATCGAGATCCCCCATAGGAATGAATGGCAGGCTACCAGGGGTAGAAATCACCCATTGAAATGAATGGCGGGGGCCCAGGGGTCGAAATCCCGCAATGAAATGAATGGCGGGCTACCAGGTGTCGAAATCCCCCATTGAAATGAATGGCGGGCTCCAGGGGTCGAAATTCCCCATTGAAATGAATGGCTGGCTCCCAGTGGTCGAAATCCCCCATTGAAATGAATGGCGGGCTCCCAGTGGTCGAAATCCCCCATTGAAATGAATGACGGGCTACCAGGGGTCGAATTACCCAATTTAAATGAATGGTGGGCTCCCAGGGGTCGAAATCCCCCATAGGAATGAATGGCGTGTTACCAGGGGTTGAAATCCCCCATTGAAATAAATGGCTGGCGCCTAGGGGTCGAAATCCCCCATTGAAATGAATGGCTGGCACCCAGTGGTCAAAATCTCCCATTAAAATGAATGGCGGGCTACCAGGGGTTGAATTCCCCCATTGAAATGAATGGCGGGCGCCCAGGAATCAAAATCCCCCAATGAAATGAATGGCGGGCTACCAGGGGTCGAAATCCCCCATTGAAATGAATGGCGGGCGCCCAGGGATCGAAATCCCCCATTGAAATGAATGACGGGCGCCGAGGAATCAAAATCCCCCAATGAAATGAATGGTGGGCTACCAGGGGTCGAAATCTCCCATTGAAATGAATGGGGGGCTCCCAGGGGTTGAAATCCCTCATTGAAATGAATGGCGGGCTACCAGGGGTTGAAATCCCCCATTGAAATGTTTGGCGGGCTACCAGGGGGCGAATTCCCCTATTGAAATGAATGGCGGGCACCCAGGGGTTGAATTCCCCCATTTAAATGAATGGTGGGCTCTCAGGGGTCGAAATCCCTCATTGAAATGAATGGCGGGCTACCAGGGATCGAAATCTCCCATTGAAATGAATGGGGGGCTCCCAGGGGTCGAAATCCCTCATTGAAATGAATGGCGGGCTACCAGGGGTGGAAATCCCCCATTGAAGTGTTTGGCGGGCTATCAGGGGTCGAATTCCCATATTGAAATGAATGGCGGGCTAGCAGGGGTCGAATACCCCCATTTAAATAATGGTGGGCTCCCAGGGGTCGAAATCCCCCATAGGAATGAATGGCGGGTTACCAGGGGTCGAATTACCCAATTTAAATGAATGGTGGGCTCCCAGGGGTCGAAATCCCCCATAGGAATGATTAGCGTGTTACCAGGTGTTAAAATCCCCCATTGAAATAAATGGCTGGCGCCTAGGGGTCGAAATCCCCCATTGAAATGAATGGCTAGCTCCCAGTGGTCGAAATCTCCCATTGAAATGAATGGCGGGCTACCAGGGGTGAAAATCCCATATTGAAATGAATGCCGGGCTAGCAGGGGTCGAATTCCGCCATTTAAATGAATGGTGGGCTCCCAGGGGTCGAAATCCCCCATAGGAATGAATGGCGGGTTACCAGGGGTTGAAATCCCCCATTGAAATGAATGGCGGGCTACCAGGGATCGAGATCGCCCCTCAGGAATGAATGGCGGGGGCGCCTAGGTGTCGAAATCCCCCATTGAAATGAATGGCTGGCTCCCAGTGGTCGAAATCCCCCATTGAAATGAATGACAGGCTACCAGGGGTCGAATTACCCAATTTAAATGAATGGTGGGCTCCCAGGGTTCGAAATCCCCCATAGGAATGAATGGCGTGTTACCAGGGGTTGAAATCCCCCATTGAAATAAATGGCTGGCGCCTAGGGGTCGAAATCCCCCATTGAAATGAATGGCTGTCTCCCAGTGGTCGAAATCTCCCATTGAAATGAATGGCGGGCTACCAGGGGTTGAATTCCCCCATTGAAATGAATGGAGGGCTTCCAGGGGTCGAAATCCCCCATTTAAATGAATGACGGGCTCCAAGGGGTCGAAATCCCCCATTGAAATGAATGGCGGGCCCACTTGTGTCAAAATCACCCAATGAAATGAATGGCGGGCTACCAGGGGTGGAAATCCCCCATTGAAGTGTTTGGCGGGCTATCAGCGGTCGAATTCCCATATTGAAATGAATGGCGGGCTAGCAGGGGTCGAATACCCCCATTTAAATATTGGTGGGCTCCCAGGGGTCGAAATCCCCCATAGGAATGAATGGCGGGTTACCAGGGGTCGAATTACCCAATTTAAATGAATGGTGGGCTCCCAGGGGTCGAAATCCCCCATAGGAATGATTAGCGTGTTACCAGGTATTGAAATCCCCCATTGAAATAAATGGCTGGCGCCTAGGGGTCGAAATCCCCCATTGAAATGAATGGCTAGCTCCCAGTGGTCGAAATCTCCCATTGAAATGAATGGCGGGCTACCAGGGGTGAAAATCCCATATTGAAATGAATGGCGGGCTAGCAGGGGTCGAATTCCGCCATTTAAATGAATGGTGGGCTCCCAGGGGTCGAAATCCCCCATAGGAATGAATGGCGGGTTACCAGGGGTTGAAATCCCCCATTGAAATGAATGGCGGGCTACCAGGGATCGAGATCGCCCCTCAGGAATGAATGGCGGGGGCGCCTAGGTGTCGAAATCCCCCATTGAAATGAATGGCTGGCTCCCAGTGGTCGAAATCCCCCATTGAAATGAATGACAGGCTACCAGGGGTCGAATTACCCAATTTAAATGAATGGTGGGCTCCCAGGGGTCGAAATCCCCCATAGGAATGAATGGCGGGTTACCAGGGGTTGAAATCCCCCATTGAAATGAATGGCGGGCTACCAGGGATCGAGATCGCCCCTCAGGAATGAATGGCGGGGGCGCCTAGGTGTCGAAATCCCCCATTGAAATGAATGGCTGGCTCCCAGTGGTCGAAATCCCCCATTGAAATGAATGGCGGGCTACCAGGGATCGAGATCCCCCATAGGAATGAATGGCAGGCTACCAGGGGTAGAAATCACCCATTGAAATGAATGGCGGGGGCCCAGGGGTCGAAATCCCGCAATGAAATGAATGGCGGGCTACCAGGTGTCGAAATCCCCCATTGAAATGAATGGCGGGCTCCAGGGGTCGAAATTCCCCATTGAAATGAATGGCTGGCTCCCAGTGGTCGAAATCCCCCATTGAAATGAATGGCGGGCTCCCAGTGGTCGAAATCCCCCATTGAAATGAATGACGGGCTACCAGGGGTCGAATTACCCAATTTAAATGAATGGTGGGCTCCCAGGGGTCGAAATCCCCCATAGGAATGAATGGCGTGTTACCAGGGGTTGAAATCCCCCATTGAAATAAATGGCTGGCGCCTAGGGGTCGAAATCCCCCATTGAAATGAATGGCTGGCACCCAGTGGTCAAAATCTCCCATTAAAATGAATGGCGGGCTACCAGGGGTTGAATTCCCCCATTGAAATGAATGGCGGGCGCCCAGGAATCAAAATCCCCCAATGAAATGAATGGCGGGCTACCAGGGGTCGAAATCCCCCATTGAAATGAATGGCGGGCGCCCAGGGATCGAAATCCCCCATTGAAATGAATGACGGGCGCCGAGGAATCAAAATCCCCCAATGAAATGAATGGTGGGCTACCAGGGGTCGAAATCTCCCATTGAAATGAATGGGGGGCTCCCAGGGGTTGAAATCCCTCATTGAAATGAATGGCGGGCTACCAGGGGTTGAAATCCCCCATTGAAATGTTTGGCGGGCTACCAGGGGGCGAATTCCCCTATTGAAATGAATGGCGGGCACCCAGGGGTTGAATTCCCCCATTTAAATGAATGGTGGGCTCTCAGGGGTCGAAATCCCTCATTGAAATGAATGGCGGGCTACCAGGGATCGAAATCTCCCATTGAAATGAATGGGGGGCTCCCAGGGGTCGAAATCCCTCATTGAAATGAATGGCGGGCTACCAGGGGTGGAAATCCCCCATTGAAGTGTTTGGCGGGCTATCAGGGGTCGAATTCCCATATTGAAATGAATGGCGGGCTAGCAGGGGTCGAATACCCCCATTTAAATAATGGTGGGCTCCCAGGGGTCGAAATCCCCCATAGGAATGAATGGCGGGTTACCAGGGGTCGAATTACCCAATTTAAATGAATGGTGGGCTCCCAGGGGTCGAAATCCCCCATAGGAATGATTAGCGTGTTACCAGGTGTTAAAATCCCACATTGAAATAAATGGCTGGCGCCTAGGGGTCGAAATCCCCCATTGAAATGAATGGCTAGCTCCCAGTGGTCGAAATCTCCCATTGAAATGAATGGCGGGCTACCAGGGGTGAAAATCCCATATTGAAATGAATGCCGGGCTAGCAGGGGTCGAATTCCGCCATTTAAATGAATGGTGGGCTCCCAGGGGTCGAAATCCCCCATAGGAATGAAGGGCGGGTTACCAGGGGTTGAAATCCCCCATTGAAATGAATGGCGGGCTACCAGGGATCGAGATCGCCCCTCAGGAATGAATGGCGGGGGCGCCTAGGTGTCGAAATCCCCCATTGAAATGAATGGCTGGCTCCCAGTGGTCGAAATCCCCCATTGAAATGAATGACAGGCTACCAGGGGTCGAATTACCCAATTTAAATGAATGGTGGGCTCCCAGGGTTCGAAATCCCCCATAGGAATGAATGGCGTGTTACCAGGGGTTGAAATCCCCCATTGAAATAAATGGCTGGCGCCTAGGGGTCGAAATCCCCCATTGAAATGAATGGCTGTCTCCCAGTGGTCGAAATCTCCCATTGAAATGAATGGCGGGCTACCAGGGGTTGAATTCCCCCATTGAAATGAATGGAGGGCTTCCAGGGGTCGAAATCCCCCATTTAAATGAATGACGGGCTCCAAGGGGTCGAAATCCCCCATTGAAATGAATGGCGGGCCCACTTGTGTCAAAATCACCCAATGAAATGAATGGCGGGCTACCAGGGGTGGAAATCCCCCATTGAAGTGTTTGGCGGGCTATCAGCGGTCGAATTCCCATATTGAAATGAATGGCGGGCTAGCAGGGGTCGAATACCCCCATTTAAATAATGGTGGGCTCCCAGGGGTCGAAATCCCCCATAGGAATGAATGGCGGGTTACCAGGGGTCGAATTACCCAATTTAAATGAATGGTGGGCTCCCAGGGGTCGAAATCCCCCATAGGAATGATTAGCGTGTTACCAGGTATTGAAATCCCCCATTGAAATAAATGGCTGGCGCCTAGGGGTCGAAATCCCCCATTGAAATGAATGGCTAGCTCCCAGTGGTCGAAATCTCCCATTGAAATGAATGGCGGGCTACCAGGGGTGAAAATCCCATATTGAAATGAATGGCGGGCTAGCAGGGGTCGAATTCCGCCATTTAAATGAATGGTGGGCTCCCAGGGGTCGAAATCCCCCATAGGAATGAATGGCGGGTTACCAGGGGTTGAAATCCCCCATTGAAATGAATGGCGGGCTACCAGGGATCGAGATCGCCCCTCAGGAATGAATGGCGGGGGCGTCTAGGTGTCGAAATCCCCCATTGAAATGAATGGCTGGCTCCCAGTGGTCGAAATCCCCCATTGAAATGAATGGCGGGCTCCCAGGGGTCGAATTCCCCCATTGAAATGAATGGCGGGCGACCAGGAGTCAAAATCCCCCATTGAAATTAATGGCGGTCGCCTAGGAGTCGAAATCCCCCATTTAAATGAATGGCTGGCTCCCAGGGGTCGAATTCCCCCATTTAAATGAATGGTGGGCTCCTAGGGGTCGAAATCCCCAATAGGAATGAATGGCAGGTTTTCAGTGGTTGAAATCCCCCATTGAAATGAATGGCAGGCTACCAGGGATCGAGATTCCCCCATAGGAATGAATGGCAGGGGCGCCTAGGGGTCGAAATCCCCCATTAAAATGAATGGCTGGCTCCCAGTGGTCGAAATCCCGCATTGAAATGAATGGCGGGCTCCCAGGGGTCGAATTCCCCCATTGAAATGAATGGCGGGCGACAAGGAGTCAAAATCCCCCATTGAAATGAATGGCGGGCGCCTAGGGGTCGAAATCCCCCATTGAAATGAATGGCTGGCTCCCAGTGGTCGAAATCCCCCATTGAAATGAATGGCGGGCTACCAGGGATCGAGATTCCCCCATAGAAATGAATGGTGGGCTCCCAGTGGTCGAAATCCCCCATTGAAATGAATGACGGGCTACCAGAGGTTGAATTACCCAATTTAAATGAATGGTGGGCTCCCAGGGTTCGAAATCCCCTATAGGAATGAATGGCGTGTTACCAGGGGTTGAAATCCCACATTGAAATAAATGGCTGGCGCCTAGGGGTCGAAATCCCCCATTGAAATGAATGGCTGGCTCCCAGTGGTCGAAATCTCCCATTGAAATGAATGGCGGGCTACCAGGGTTTGAATTCCCCCATTGAAATGAATGGCGGGCGCCCAGGAATCAAAATCCCCCAATGAAATGAATGGCGGGCTACCAGGGGTCGAAATCCCCCATTGAAATGAATGGCGGGCGCCCAGGGATCGAAATCCCCCATTGAAATGAATGACGGGCGCAGAGGAATCAAAATCCCCCAATGAAATGAATGGCGGGCTAGCAGGGGTCGAATTCCCCCATTTAAATGAATGGTGGGCTCCCAGGGGTCGAAATCCCCCATAGGAATGAATGGCGGGTTACCAGGGGTTGAAATCCCCCATTGAAATGAATGGCGGGCTACCAGGGATCGAGATCCCCCCTTAGGAATGAATGGCGGGGGCGCCTAGGGGTCGAAATCCCCCATTGAAATGA
Source organism: Vanacampus margaritifer (assembly GCF_051991255.1). Lineage (NCBI taxonomy): Eukaryota > Metazoa > Chordata > Actinopteri > Syngnathiformes > Syngnathidae > Vanacampus > Vanacampus margaritifer. The sequence goes on along the minus strand of NC_135441.1, from coordinate 1,321,707 downwards.
ATGGCTGGCTCCCAGTGGTCGAAATCCCCCATTGAAATGAATGGCGGGCTCCCAGGGGTCGAATTCCCCCATTGAAATGAATGGCGGGCGACGAGGTGTCAAAATCCCCCATTGAAATGAATGGGGGGCGCCTAGGGGTCGAAATCCCCCATTGAAATGAATGGCGGGGGCGCCTAGGGGTCGAAATTCCCCATTGAAATGAATGGCTGGCTCCCAGTGGTCGAAATCCCCCATTGAAATGAATGGCGGGCTACCAGGGGTCGAATTCCCCCATTGAAATGAATGGCGGGCTCCCAGTGGTCGAAATCCCCCATTGAAATGAATGACGGGCTACCAGGTGTCGAATTAACCAATTTAAATGATTGGTGGGCTCCCAGGGGTCGAAATTTCCCATAGGAATGAATGGCGTGTTACCAGGGTTGAAATCCCCCATTGAAATAAATGGCTGGCGCCTAGGGGTCGAAATCCCCCATTGAAATGAATGGCTGGCACCCAGTGGTCAAAATCTCCCCTTGAAATGAATGGCGGGCTACCAGGGGTTGAATTCCCCCATTGAAATGAATGGCGGGCGCCCAGCAATCAAAATCCCCCAATGAAATGAATGGCGGGCTACCAGGGGTCGAAATCCCCCATTGAAATGTATGGCGGGCGCCCAGGGATCGAAATCCCCCATTGAAATGAATGACGGGCGCCGAGGAATCAAAATCCCCCAATGAAATGAATGGCGGGCTCCCAGGGGTCGAAATCCCTCATTGAAATGAATGGCGGGCTACCAGGGGTTGAAATCCCCCATTGAAATGTTTGGTGGTCTACCAGGGGGCAAATTCCCCTATTGAAATGAATGGCGGGCACCCAGGGGTTGAATTCCCCCATTTAAATGAATGGTGGGCTCCCAGGGGTCGAAATCCCTCATTGAAATGAATGGCGGGCTACCAGGGATCGAAATCTCCCATTGAAATGAATGGGGGGCTCCCAGGGGTCGAAATCCCTCATTGAAATGAATGGCGGGCTACCAGGGGTGGAAATCCCCCATTGAAATGTTTGGCGGGCTACCAGGGGTCGTATTCCCATATTGAAATGAAGGGCGGGCTAGCAGGGGTCAAATTCCCCCATTTAAATAATGGTGGGCTCCCGGGGGTCGAAATCCCCCATAGGAATGAATGGCGGGTTACCAGGGGTCGAATTACCCAATTTAAATGAATGGTGGGCTCCCAGGGGTCGAAATCCTCCATAGGAATGAATGAAGTGTTACCAGGTGTTGAAATCCCCCATTGAAATAAATGGCTGGCGCCTAGGGGTCGAAATCCCCCATTGAAATGAATGGCTAGCTCCCAGTGGTCGAAATCTCCCATTGAAATGAATGGCGGGCTACCAGGGGTGAAAATCCCATATTGAAATGAATGGCGGGCTAGCAGGGGTCGAATTCCGCCATTTAAATGAATGGTGGGCTCCCAGGGGTCGAAATCCCCCATAGGAATGAATGGCGGGTTACCAGGGGTTGAAATCCCCCATTGAAATGAATGGCGGGCTACCAGGGATCGAGATCGCCCCTCAGGAATGAATGGCGGGGGCGCCTAGGTGTCGAAATCCCCCATTGAAATGAATGGCTGGCTCCCAGTGGTCGAAATCCCCCATTGAAATGAATGGCGGGCTCCCAGGGGTCGAATTCCCCCATTGAAATGAATGGCGGGCGACCAGGAGTCAAAATCCCCCATTGAAATTAATGGCGGTCGCCTAGGAGTCGAAATCCCCCATTTAAATGAATGGCTGGCTCCCAGGGGTCGAATTCCCCCATTTAAATGAATGGTGGGCTCCTAGGGGTCGAAATCCCCAATAGGAATGAATGGCAGGTTTTCAGTGGTTGAAATCCCCCATTGAAATGAATGGCAGGCTACCAGGGATCGAGATTCCCCCATAGGAATGAATGGCAGGGGCGCCTAGGGGTCGAAATCCCCCATTAAAATGAATGGCTGGCTCCCAGTGGTCGAAATCCCGCATTGAAATGAATGGCGGGCTCCCAGGGGTCGAATTCCCCCATTGAAATGAATGGCGGGCGACAAGGAGTCAAAATCCCCCATTGAAATGAATGGCGGGCGCCTAGGGGTCGAAATCCCCCATTGAAATGAATGGCTGGCTCCCAGTGGTCGAAATCCCCCATTGAAATGAATGGCGGGCTACCAGGGATCGAGATTCCCCCATAGAAATGAATGGTGGGCTCCCAGTGGTCGAAATCCCCCATTGAAATAAATGACGGGCTACCAGAGGTTGAATTACCCAATTTAAATGAATGGTGGGCTCCCAGGGTTCGAAATCCCCTATAGGAATGAATGGCGTGTTACCAGGGGTTGAAATCCCACATTGAAATAAATGGCTGGCGCCTAGGGGTCGAAATCCCCCATTGAAATGAATGGCTGGCTCCCAGTGGTCGAAATCTCCCATTGAAATGAATGGCGGGCTACCAGGGTTTGAATTCCCCCATTGAAATGAATGGCGGGCGCCCAGGAATCAAAATCCCCCAATGAAATGAATGGCGGGCTACCAGGGGTCGAAATCCCCCATTGAAATGAATGGCGGGCGCCCAGGGATCGAAATCCCCCATTGAAATGAATGACGGGCGCAGAGGAATCAAAATCCCCCAATGAAATGAATGGCGGGCTAGCAGGGGTCGAATTCCCCCATTTAAATGAATGGTGGGCTCCCAGGGGTCGAAATCCCCCATAGGAATGAATGGCGGGTTACCAGGGGTTGAAATCCCCCATTGAAATGAATGGCGGGCTACCAGGGATCGAGATCCCCCCTTAGGAATGAATGGCAGGGGCGCCTAGGGGTCGAAATCCCCCATTGAAATGAATGGCTGGCTCCCAGTGGTCGAAATCCCCCATTGAAATGAATGGCGGGCTCCCAGGGGTCGAATTCCCCCATTGAAATGAATGGCGGGCGACGAGGTGTCAAAATCCCCCATTGAAATGAATGGCGGGCGCCTAGGGGTCGAAATCCCCCATTGAAATGAATGGCGGGGGCGCCTAGGGGTCGAAATTCCCCATTGAAATGAATGGCTGGCTCCCAGTGGTCGAAATCCCCCATTGAAATGAATGGCGGGCTACCAGGGGTCGAATTCCCCCATTGAAATGAATGGCGGGCTCCCAGTGGTCGAAATCCCCCATTGAAATGAATGACGGGCTACCAGGTGTCGAATTAACCAATTTAAATGATTGGTGGGCTCCCAGGGGTCGAAATTTCCCATAGGAATGAATGGCGTGTTACCAGGGTTGAAATCCCCCATTGAAATAAATGGCTGGCGCCTAGGGGTCGAAATCCCCCATTGAAATGAATGGCTGGCACCCAGTGGTCAAAATCTCCCCTTGAAATGAATGGCGGGCTACCAGGGGTTGAATTCCCCCATTGAAATGAATGGCGGGCGCCCAGCAATCAAAATCCCCCAATGAAATGAATGGCGGGCTACCAGGGGTCGAAATCCCCCATTGAAATGTATGGCGGGCGCCCAGGGATCGAAATCCCCCATTGAAATGAATGACGGGCGCCGAGGAATCAAAATCCCCCAATGAAATTAATGGCGGGCTACCAGGGGTCGAAATCTCCCATTGAAATGAATGGGGGGCTCCCAGGGGTCGAAATCCCTCATTGAAATGAATGGCGGGCTACCAGGGGTTGAAATCCCCCATTGAAATGTTTGGCGGTCTACCAGGGGGCAAATTCCCCTATTGAAATGAATGGCGGGCACCCAGGGGTTGAATTCCCCCATTTAAATGAATGGTGGGCTCCCAGGGGTCGAAATCCCTCATTGAAATGAATGGCGGGCTACCAGGGATCGAAATCTCCCATTGAAATGAATGGGGGGCTCCCAGGGGTCGAAATCCCTCATTGAAATGAATGGCGGGCTACCAGGGGTGGAAATCCCCCATTGAAATGTTTGGCGGGCTACCAGGGGTCGTATTCCCATATTGAAATGAAGGGCGGGCTAGCAGGGGTCAAATTCCCCCATTTAAATAATGGTGGGCTCCCGGGGGTCGAAATCCCCCATAGGAATGAATGGCGGGTTACCAGGGGTCGAATTACCCAATTTAAATGAATGGTGGGCTCCCAGGGGTCGAAATCCTCCATAGGAATGAATGAAGTGTTACCAGGTGTTGAAATCCCCCATTGAAATAAATGGCTGGCGCCTAGGGGTCGAAATCCCCCATTGAAATGAATGGCTAGCTCCCAGTGGTCGAAATCTCCTATTGAAATGAATGGCGGGCTAGCAGGGGTCGAATTCCCCCATTTAAATGAATGGTCGGCTCCCAGGGGTTGAAATCCCCCATAGGAATGAATGGCGGGTTACCAGGGGTTGAAATCCCCCATTGAAATGAATGGCGGGCTACCAGGGATCGAGATCCCCCCTTAGGAATGAATGGAGGGGGCACCTAGGGGTCTGTAAGAATTATTTTGGAGGATTATTATACATTTGCCGTGTTGAAGTGAATTGCCTCTTGGGAAAACACATTGCAGTGAGAACATAAATACATTGAAGTGTAAGTCAACGTAATCATGTGGTAGTTTTTGTTTAGGATTGTTATGTGTTGCAAAGGAGTGTTATTGTATTGGGTGAAGTTGCAAGTGGACGACTCAGCTGCCGAGTGAGGACAACTGATAAGAAGACGAGACGCACGTCAACGCCAGGGCCCCTGGACTTGCATGCCGCACTTAGAGAGTGTGAAGTGAGATAGGAGTTGTTTTTCTCTTTCTGTCATGTAATCAGATGCCCCGATTAATACATATAAGGGGACTATTTGAGTGATTGTGGGGATGGCAGCCCTAAAAAATGATTGGCATAGCGTCAGAGGAGATTGGGAACCAAAAGATTGCCACGTTGTTTTGGCTCATGATAGCCGAGAACTTGCACACCAGGTCCGCAGATTAATGGACCGAACAAGAGAAAAATTTAAAGTAAGAGCAAATTATACAGCCATCGGGAGAGTAACCCAAAAAGAGGGGGAATCATTCGATGATTATAGAGTGCGAATGACTGCGTGCTTTAAAGCTAATAGCGGCATTCCTGAAAATCACGATGAAGGAAGTCTTTTTGAGGAGCAGTTAAAAAATGCTCTCCATGCCAACACGCATCACACTATTCATCAGTGGGTTGAAAAACATTGGGTGGATAAAGCAACGGGAACGTTAGAACAATACATTAGTCAAGCACTGCATGCTGAAAGAGTACTGCAGGCTAAAAAGAAAAAGACAGACACATTTATTATTGAGAACGAGGAGAATGAATTCTACTTTCAAAACCGAGGAAAAGGTTTTTACCAAAACAGGGGCCGAGGAAGGGGTAGACCTCAATTTAAAATAGGACACGCCGGCAAGGGGCGCGGCTACGCCACAGGCCCAAAAGAAGTCACCTGTTGGTGTTGTGGGGAGACAGGGCATTTTTCGAGGCACTGTCCCCACAATAGGAATGATGCATGACTAGAAAAATCAGCTTCCCGACAGGATGACAAACAAAAAGCCGTCGAAGAAAATGTGACATTAAATTTACAAGAGATCTTGGTATTCGATATTTCAAAACCAGAAGTGCAACTCATTGTAAATGGAAAGCCAATAACCTTTCTTTGCGACACAGGGGCATGTAAAACTGCTTGTAATGAGTCTATTCCAGGCGCCGTCATGTCAACAAATAAGATATGGATTAGGACAGCTCAGGGGAATCTCTCTGCAGTTTCTGAAACTAACCCTGTGTGGATAAGAGACCCCCTGGGGGAATCGTGCAAATTGCCAATATTGGTGGTACCAGATTGTCCCGTTAATTTGCTGGGGAGAGATGGGCTGTGTAGATTGGGATTAGCGTTAATATCAACACCCGAGGGACACATGGTGGTAAAAAGACGAAGTGAAATAATTGAATCAGATTTGTATGTGATGCAAGGATTTGGGGAACCGCTTTTTTACTACTCATTGGATATGACAAATAAACCGCCACTGTGTACAGGAAAAGTATTGCTCGAACAAGCCAACTATTTTGTAACAGAAGAACAAAATAAAATGAATGAGAACTACCTTCATGTAACTATGTGGTACAAAAAGACCCCAGGTCCGGATCCCGAATATGAATTTAAATTGGAAAAATATACTCCCGAGACAATCGTGATTGACTATTTGTATACTGATAATTTGGGAACCGCAGTGGCAGGCGTCAGACTTCCACTTAAACCGGAAGATCTACATAAGGAAATGACGCCTCCACACGTGTCATTATTCAAACCTTTTGACTTAAAATGGAATCAATTGGGAGGATTCGTAAAATTGGGCCAAATAGTGAATGATTGGGAACCTGACGGGGAAAAGTCAGGCACCGAATATAGTGAGAGGGCAAAAATGACGAGAAAGGCATTGTTCTGGAAAGTACAGGTCAATGCTGGACGTCACCTCCAACAAAAATGACACGATATTGATTCCTTCCTCTTAACAGAGGAAGAGGAAGAATTTTTAAAAAGGGTTCCAAATTGTTTATGGTCAGAAGGGCCTTCCGATGTAGGACTCATTAAAGGAGCACAACCTGTGCAAATTAGACCAAAAACAGAATATCGTCCATGCATAAGGCAGTATCCGTTAAAACCAGACGCATTAGAAGGGATACAACCAGTTATTGAGTCGTTAATAAAAGCAGGGGTAATAGTTCAATGCCCGGATTCTCCCTGCAACACACCAATTTTTCCAGTAAAAAAGTCTCCACCTTCTGTCGGTTGGAGAATGGTCCAGGATCTTCAAGCAGTAAATGCCGCTGTAATACAACGAGCACCCTGCGTTCCTGACCCACATACACTGCTAAATTCATTAAGACCGGATGCAACAGTTTTTACAGTAGTAGATGTTAGCAATGCATTTTTCTCTGTTCCTGTCGACCAGGATAGCCAATATTGGTTCGCATTTACGTTCAAAGGCAAAAAACTGACGTTTACGAGATTGCCACAGGGCTTTTGCGAGAGTCCCACTATTTACTCACAAGTAATGATGGCGAGCATGTCTACATTTGAACCACCATGTGGGAGCCAAATTCTACTCTATGTAGACGATATCTTATTGGCATCACCCGATTTGGGAGCTTGCAAAACAGATACTATTGCTCTGTTATGTCATTTGGCCAAGGAAGGTCATAAAGTAAGCAAGAACAAGCTACAGTTGTGTAAAAACCAAGTGAAATACTTAGGACATAATCTGAGTAAAGGTGGTCGAACAATCTTACAAGATAGAAAAATGACCGTCTTGCAGGCTCCGAAACCATTAACGAAAAAGCAGATGATGTCATTTTTGGGGCTCACGAATTATTGTAGGACATGGATTCCAAATTATGCAGAAATTGTTGCTCCTCTTTCAAAAGTGATGTATGAAGAGGACTTAAAAATGTCTTCACCTTTGCACTGGTCACAAGAAGCTGAACAGGCTTTTTGTGAGATAAAGCAAGCCTTGGTGTCAAGTGCGGCCTTGGCTTTACCAGATTATTCTAAACCTTTTGTTCAAATGGTAGACTGTAAAAATGAATATATGACGTCTTTGCTGGCACAGAAATATGGCGAAAAGCTAAGACCTGTGGCATATTACTCTTCAAAGCTGGATAGTGTGGCATGTGCACTTCCTCATTGTGTGAGAGCCGTTGTGGCAGCTTCAATGGCAGTGGAAAGCAGCTCATTAGTAGTGCTTTTCCACCCATTGACTCTAAAAGTTCCACATGCAGTTTCTGCGTTGCTGTTGCAAACCAACATGATATTTTTGTCCCCGGCCCGACATCTATCTTGTATGGCCATTCTACTATCGCAGCCACATCTTACATTGGAAAGGTGTACAGTTCTGAACCCGGCCACATTAATGCCACTTCCTGAGGATGGTGACCGTCATGATTGTCAGGAACTGGCTGAACAAACGACTAAATGCAGACCAGATTTAAAAGACCAACCCTTACCCAACGGAGCCGTTCTCTTTGTGGACGGCTCATCCAAGAAAAATGAGTTTGGTAAAACGCAATCGGGATATGCAGTAGTTTCGCTGGACACGGTGCTAAAATCGGAGCCACTTCCTTCGCACTATTCAGCCCAGGCTGCTGAGCTGGTGGCCCTGACAGAAGCATGTAAACTAATGACTGGAAAAATAGTCACAATTTACACCGATAGTCAGTACGCATTCTCGACGTGTCATGTGTTTGCGCAATATTGGAGAAATAGAGGAATGATAACATCAACGGGGAAACCAGTGACACATGCGGATCTCCTGTTAAATCTATTAAACGCTGTGCAGTTGCCAACTGGGATTGCGATATGCAAATGTGCAGCACACACTACAGGCACGGACGAAATTACTTTGGGAAATGCATTTGCGGATAAAACAGCAAAAGAGGCGGCTGTAAAACCCCTCTTGGGAGTGGCTGAATGCACGCCACCAGACGATGTTCTGTGTAAAAAGATTCTTATTGACATGCAACAACAGAGTCCGGTGCGAGAACAGGAACAATGGGAAAAGCAGGGGGCGACTTTAATTGATGGTGTTTATGTCAGCTCAGAAAAGAAACCCATTCTTCCAAAAAATCTTTATAAGTGGGCCGCTATATTGACACATGTAGTGACCCATGTGTCAACAGGGGGGATGGTGGGACAGATACACAAAATATATACGACATATGGCTTTAATTTATACTCAAAAAATTTTTGTAGAGCTTGTATGATCTGTGCTCGACATAATCCCCAGGGAAATGTGCGCCCAAAACGGGGACAGTTTCCGCAGGCAACATACCCTTTTCAACGGATCCATATGGATTTCATTGAATTGAGCAAAAGTGAAGGAAAACAATATTGCCTTGTTATCATAGATGCATATTCAAAATGGGTAGAAATCTTCCCATCCAAAAAACCAGACGCATTAACAGTGGCAAAGGCACTATGTAAAGACATAATACCAAGATATGGCATACCAGAAACCATTTACAGTGACAATGGAACACATTTTGTAAATCAAATCATAAATAAAATAGGGCAGATGTTTCACATAGCCCTAAAACGCCATTGTTCATACCATCCCCAAAGTGCAGGCTTAGTAGAAAGGATGAATGGAACTGTAAAAAACAGACTAAAAAAATGTATGGAAGAAACTAAAAGACCCTGGACCCAGTGCGTGGATCTTGTAAAATTATACATTAACATTACAAGTACCTCAGGTCTAACACCTTATGAGGTCCTTTTTGGCAGACCATATAAGTTACCAGTTTTTTCCACATACTGGGAAGTGGACAACGAAGCCAGTTTGGCCGATTATATGCGAAAAACATTAGAGAAAAGAGATGAATTGAAATTACCAGAAGGCGATTGTGCTTCTCTCCAACAGGAAGAACTGGTAGCTCCAGGAGACTGGGTACTGATCCGAAGCCTCAAAAAGAAGCACTGGAATTCTCCAAAGTGGGAAGGCCCTCATCAAGTGCTGCTGACCACGCCGACGGCCATAAAGATTGAAGCAAGGAGCACTTGGATACATCTTACGCATTGTAAAAAGGTCATCTCAACCGACAAACCCAACAGGGAGGGTGAGCGGAAGTCTGATTCAAAGGTGGGAGCAGATATATAGAATCTGAAAATACCTGCGGTCAGTGAAGTTTTCCAAGACGCCTAACCTAATTAGGGGTTCTCGGTCGACATGGCTATTGCGTGGATAAGATTTGCGGTACTATGTTGTGTGGTCTTTGTGACCGTGAAGGCTATCCATTCACCAAATTACGCACCGACAAACAATAATAGAGGAGGGTCAACGAAGGAAATAAGATTACCTGATAGTAAGAACTTCACGTCATGTACAAGAAGTGATAGCTCTGCAAATCCGGTAACAATGCTTTGCCTACCAGCAAACAATGTCACGACTGCCATTATACCATGGTCCCAAATTACGTTAAGTGAGGCAACCGTTTTAAAAGTGGGACGCCATGTGTACAGCGCGCAGAGTTATGGACGACAATACACATGGTATTTAACCGCGAGAACCAGGGGATGGGACGGATTGGTGGCAGAAACAGGGGATGACTGGTCTGATTGGACTACGAATAGGTGTGCAAAAATACTACGACCACAAATATCTTTAAAGCATGTGGCAGTGGGTCTCCAGCTAACCGTCAAAGCCACAAATTGGGGATGCGATAATAATCCATGTGAGGAACTAGATCTGAGTCCACATGCTCAGGGGGTAGACCCTTATCACACCATAGTCGTTTGCGTATCCTCTACTTTAACAGACCCCGTGGAAGCTGTCCACACGCCTTCACAAAAAAGCAAAACCCTAGAGACCGAGCCATCCCGAATATTGATAAAGTTAAAAGAAAAGCTTTCTGTCGATGATAAATTTTTAGCCATAACAGGCGTCACTCAACTAGGAAATAATTGGCTACTGTTAATGGAAACGGCTGCAAAGGCAGCAAATTACAGCTGCGTTTCATGTATGGGACCAAGACCATTGTTAAGAGTAATCCCAACAAGTATTCCACCAGCATGTTTGATGGAAGTAATGACAAAAGTGTCGCCTAATGCAGCCTGTGCTAGTTGGAATGATGTATATCCTGTAACCAAGGCAACAAAAGATAAACCAATTTTTTCTGTTGAAGTTGCAATGGCTAACTTTTCATGCACAAATCTTACAGGAACAAAAAATAAAGTGGGAAGCCTCGCTCCAACATGGTGTAAAACGACTGTGCTCCAAACAGGACCATTGCTGCCACGAAGTGACGTGTGGTGGTGGTGCGGAGGCACCAAATTGTTTGATTCTTTGAATGATGCAACTGGTGTGTGTGCATTGGTGTCTCTGCTGTTACCGGTGCTTATTTTTCCATCCACACTGGGGGATATTCAGAGAGCAGTTTCAGCTCATGATCCCCTCCACCATCTCTCAAGAAAGCGACGTGCTTCCTGGTGGGACGGTGGACCAACCTATTTGGATGCAATTGGAGTTCCTCGCGGCGTTCCGGATGAGTATAAGTTGGCAAATCAAATTGCAGCGGGGTGGGAATCTATTTTCATATGGATAACACCTAATAAAAATGTAGACCGAATCAACTACATCCATTACAATGTACAAAAATTGGGGAATTATACTGAAGAAGGATTTGTAGCTGTCAGAGAACAATTGGCTAAAACATCACTCATGGCGTTCCAGAACCGCATTGCGGTAGACATGCTACTGGCAGAGAAAGGTGGCGTTTGCGCTATGTTTGGGGACCAGTGTTGTACATTTATACCAAACAACACATCTCCGGATGGGTCCCTCACGAGAGCCATTGAAGGCCTGCGCACCCTGAATCGAAAGATGAAAGAACACTCAGGTGTGTCCACCTCAGCATGGGATGAGTGGTGGGAAAAAACGTTTGGTAAATATAAAAGTTTGGTATTTTCTGTCATGATTTCTATGACTCTGTTCACCTCAATTCTTGTGGTGTGTGGATGTTGTTGTATTCCCTGCATTCGCGCATTACTCGTCCGACTTATCTCAACCGTCATCGCTCCCACAAATTCTAAATTACAAGAGATGTACCCTTTGCTTATTTCTGTAAATAATGGTGATGGAGGGGACACTAATGACCAAACAAATGATGAGATAATTTCTCCTGCCGTCCTATTTTACACACCTTAAAACTTAATATATATATACATATAAGGGGACATGATGGAATGTTTAAAGTTTGTCATCCAGTAAATGATTCAACTGAATAAAGCCTTTATGGAAGTTCTTTTGATGACAAAATTTTTGGAGGCAAATGTAGAATAAACAGGAGGGAAATGTAAGAATTATTTTGGAGGATTATTATACATTTGCCGTGTTGAAGTGAATTGCCTCTTGGGAAAACACATTGCAGTGAGAACATAAATACATTGAAGTGTAAGTCAACGTAATCATGTGGTAGTTTTTGTTAAGGATTGTTATGTGTTGCAAAGGAGTGTTATTGTATTGGGTGAAGTTGCAAGTGGACGACTCAGCTGCCGAGTGAGGACAACTGATAAGAAGACGAGACGCACGTCAACGCCAGGGCCCCTGGACTTGCATGCCGCACTTAGAGAGTGTGAAGTGAGATAGGAGTTGTTTTTCTCTTTCTGTCATGTAATCAGATGCCCCGATTAATACATATAAGGGGACTATTTGAGTGATGAACCAAGAGAGACTCTGTACCGATCAAACTAAGGCTGCAGTTTTCTCTTCCTCATGAGCAATAAATTTGGAACCAGATGCTTCCTCTCTCTTTATTTGATAAATGTCTACATCTGAACCTGACAGGGTCGAAATCCCCCATTGAAATGAATGGCAGGCTCCCAGTGGTCGAAATACCCCATTGAAATGAATGGCGGGCTCCCAGGGGTCGAATTCCCCCATTGAAATGAATGGCGGGCGACCAGGAGTCAAAATCCCCCATTGAAATTAATGGCGGTCGCCAAGGGGTCGAAATCCCCCATTTAAATGAATAGTGGGCTCCCAGGGGTCGAATTCCCCCATTTAAATGAATGGGGGGCTCCCAGGGGTCGAAATCCCCCATAGGAATGAATGGCAGGTTTTCAGGGGTTGAAATCCCCCATTGAAATGAATGGCGGGCTACCAGGGATCGAGATTCCCCCATAGGAATGAATGGCGGGGGCACCTAGGGGTCGAAATCCCCCATTAAAATGAATGGCTGCCTCCCAGTGGTCGAAATCCCGCATTGAAATGAATGGCTGGCTCCCAGTGGTCGAGATTCCCCCATAGAAATGAATGGTGGGCTCCCAGTGGTCGAAATCCCCCATTGAAATGAATGACAGGCTACCAGGGGTCGAATTACCCAATTTAAATGAATGGTGGGCTCCCAGGGTTCGAAATCCCCCATTGAAATGAATGACGGGCTACCAGGGGTTGAAATCCCCCATTGAAATAAATGTCTGGCGCCTAGGGGTCGAAGTCCCCCATTGAAATGAATGGCTGGCTCCCAGTGGTCGAAATCTCCCATTGAAATGAATGGCGGGCTACCAGGGGTTGAATTCCCCCATTGAAATGAATGGCGGCCGCCCAGGAATCAAAATCCCCCAATGAAATGAATGGCGGGCTACCAGGGGTCGAAATCCCCCATTGAAATGAATGGCGGGCGCCCAGGGATCGAAATCCCCCATTGAAATGAATGACGGGCGCAGAGGAATCAAAATCCCCCAATGAAATGAATGGCGGGCTAGCAGGGGTCGAATTTCCCCATTTAAATGAATGGTGGGCTCCCAGGGGTCGAAATCCCCCATAGGAATGAATGGCGGGTTACCAGGGGTTGAAATCCCCCATTGAAATGAATGGCGGGCTACCAGGGATCGAGATCCCCCTTAGGAATGAATGGCGGGGGCGCCTAGGGGTCGAAATCCCCCATTGAAATGAATGGCTGGCTCCCAGTGGTCGAAATCCCCCATTGAAATGAATGGCGGGCTCCCAGGGGTCGAATTCCCCCATTGAAATGAATGGCGGGCGACCAGGAGTCAAAATCCCCCATTGAAATTAATGGCGGTCGCCTAGGGGTCGAAATCCCCCATTGAAATGAATGGCGGGCTCCCAGGGGTCGAATTCCCCCATTGAAATGAATGGCGGGCGACCAGGAGTCAAAATCCCCCATTGAAATTAATGGCGGTCGCCTAGGGGTCGAAATCCCCCATTTAAATGAATGGCGGGCTCCCAGGGGTAGAATTCCCCCATTTAAATGAATGGTGGGCTCCCAGGGGTCGAAATCCCCCATAGGAATGAATGGCAGGTTTTCAGGGGTTGAAATCCCCCATTGAAATAAATGGCGGGCTACCAGGGGTCGAATTACCCAATTTAAATGAATGGTGGGCTCCCAGGGGTCGAAATCCTCCATAGGAATGAATGGCGTGTTACCAGGTGTTGAAATCCCCCATTGAAATGAATGGCTGGCGCCTAGGGGTTGAAATCCCCCATTGAAATGAATGGCTGGCTCCCAATGGTCGAAATCTCCCATTGAAATGAATTGCGGGCTACCAGGGGTCGAAATCCCCCATTGAAATGAATGGCGGGCGCCCAGGAATCAAAATCCCCCAATGAAATGAATGGCGGGCGCCCAGGAATCGAAATCCCCCATTGAAATGAATGACGTGCGCCGAGGAATCAAAATCCCCCAATGAAATGAATGGCGGGCTACCAGGGGTGGAAATCTCCCATTGAAATGAATGGGGGGCTCCCAGGGGTCGAAATCCCTCATTGAAATGAATGGCGGGCTACCAGGGGTTGAAATCCCCCATTGAAATGTTTGGCGGGCTACCAGGGGTCGAATTCCCATATTGAAATGAATGGCGGGCTAGCAGGGGTCGAATTCCCCCATTTAAATGAATGGTGGGCTCCCAGGGGTTGAAATCCCCCATTGAAATGAATGGCGGGCTACCAGGGATCGAGATCCCCCCTTAGGAATGAATTGCGGGTTACCAGGGGTTGAAATCCCCCATTGAAATGAATGGCGGGCTACCAGGGATCGAGATCCCCCATAGGAATGAATGGCAGGTTTTCAAGGGTTGAAATCCCCCATTAAAATGAATGGCTTGCTCCCAGTGGTCGAAATCCCGCATTGAAATCAATGGCGGGCTCCCAGGGGTCGAATTCCCCCATTGAAATGAATGGCGGGCGACGAGGAGTCAAAATCCCCCATTGAAATGAATGGCGGGCGCCTAGGGGTCGAAATCCCCCATTGAAATGAATGGCTGGCTCCCAGTGGTCGAAATCCACCATTGAAATGAATGGCGGGCTACCAGGGATCGAGATTCCCCCATTGAAATGAATGGCTGGCGCCTAGGGGTCGAAATCCCCCATTGAAATGAATGGCTGGCTCCCAGTGGTCGAAATCTCCCATTGAAATGAATGGCGGGCTACCAGTGGTCGAAATCCCCAATTGAAATGAATGACGGGCTCCAAGGGGTCGAAATCCCCCATTGAAATGAATGGAGGGCTCCCAGGGGTAGAAATCCCTCATTGAAATGAATGGCGGGCTACCAGGGGTCGAAATCCCCAATTGAAATGAATGGCGGGCTCCCAGTGGTCGAATTCCCCCATTTAAATGAATGGTGGGCTACCAGGGGTAGAAATCCCCCATTGAAATGAATGGCGGAATAGGGGTCGAAATCCCCCATTGAAATGAATGGCGGGCGCCCAGGGGTCGAAATCCCCCATTGAAATGAATGACGGGCTCCAAGGGGTCGAAATCCCCCATTGAAGTGAATGGCGGGCACACTTGTGTCAAAATCACCCAATGAAATGAATGGCGGGCTCCCAGTGGTCGAATTCCCCTATTTAAATGAATGGTGGGCTACCAGGGGTAGAAATCCCCCATTGAAATGAATGGCGGAATAGGGGTCGAAATCCCCCATTGAAATGAATGGCTGGCTCCCAGTGGTCGAAATCCCCCATTTAAATAAATGGCGGGCTCCCAGGGGTCAAATTCCCCCATTGAAATGAATTGCGGGCGACCAGGAGTCAAAATCCCCCATTGAAATGAATGGCGGGCGCCTAGGGGTCGAAATCCCCCATTGAAATGAATGGCTGGCTCCCAGTGGTCGAAATCCCCCATTGAAATAAATGGCGGGCTAACAGGGGTCGAATTCCCCCATTGAATTGAATGGCGGGCGCCCAGAAATCAAAATCCCCCAATGAAATGAATGGCGTGCTACCAGGGGTCGAAATCCCCCATTGAAATGAATGGCGGGCGCCCAGGGGTCGAAATCCCCCAATAAAATTAATGGTGGTCTACCAGGAGTCAAAATCCCACATTGAAATTTATGGCGGGTGCCTAGGGGTCGAAATCCCCCATTGAAATGAATGGCGGGCGCCTTGGGGTCGAAATCCCCCATTGAAATGAATGGCTGGCTCCCAGTGGTCGAAATCCCCCATTGAAATGAATAGCGGTCTACCAGGGATCGAGATTCCCCCGTAGAAATTAATGGTGGGCTCCCAGTGGTCGAAATCCCCCATTGAAATGAATGGCGGTCTACCAGGGATCGAGATTCCCCCGTAGAAATTAATGGTGGGCTCCTAGTGGTCGAAATCCCTCATTGAAATGAATGGCGGGCTACCAGGGGTTTAAATCCCCCATTGAAATGAATGGCGGAGGCGCCTAGGGGTCGAAATCCCCCATTGAAATGAATGGCTGGCTCCCAGTGGTCGAAATACCCCATTGAAATGAATGGCGGGCTCCCAGGGGTCGAATTACCCAATTTAAATGAATGACGGGCTCCAAGGGGTCAAAAATCCCCGAATGAAATGAATGGCGGGCTACCAGGGGTCGAAATACCCCATTGAAATGAATGGCGGGCTCCCAGGGGTCGAATTCCCCCATTGAAATGGATGGCGGGCGCCCAGGGGTCGAAATCCCCCATTGAAATAAATGGCGGGCTACCAGGGGTTTAAATCCCCCATTGAAATGAATGGCGAGCGACCAGGAGTCAAAATCCCCCAATGAAATGAATTGTGGGCTACCAGGGGTCGAAATCCCCCATTGAAATGAAGTGCGGGCTCCCAGTGGTCGAAATCCCCCATTAAAATTAATGACGGGCACCGAGGGGTCGAAATCCCCCATTGAAATGAATGGCTGCCTCCCAGTGGTCGAAATCCCCCATTGAAATGAATGGAGGGCTTCCAGGGGTCGAAATCCCTTATTTAAATGAATGACGGGCTCCAAGGGGTCGAAATCCCCCAATGAAATGAATGGTGGGCGACGAGGAGTCAAAATCCCCCTTTGAAATGAATGGCGGGCGCCTAGGGGTCGAGATTCCCCGGTAGAAATGAATGGTGGGCTCCCAGTGGTCGAAATCCCCCATTGAAATGAATGGCTGGCTCCCAGTGGTTGAAATCCCCCATTGAAATGAATGGCGGGCTCCCAGGGGTCGAATTCCCCCATTGAAATGAATGGCGGGCGACCAGGAGTCAAAATCCCACATTGAAATGAATGGCGGGCGCCTAGGGGTCGAAATCCCCCATTGAAATGAATGGCTGGCTCCCAGTGGTCGAAATCCCCCATTGAAATGAATGGCGGGCTAACAGGGATCGAGATTCCCCCGTAGAAATGAATGGTGGGCTCCCAGTGGTCGAAATCCCCCATTGAAATGAATGGCGGGCTACCAGGGGTCGAATTACCCAATTTAAATGAATGGTGGGCTCCCAGGGGTAGAAATCCCTCATAGGAATGAATGGCGGGTTTCCAGGGGTCGAATTCCCCTATTGAAATTAATGGCGGGCACCCAGGGGTCGAATTCCCCCATTTAAATGAATATTGGGCTCCCAGGGGTCGAAATCCCTCATTGAAATGAATGGCGGTCTACCAGGGTTCGAAATCTCACATTGAAATGAATGGGGCGCTCCCAGGAGTCGAAATCCCTCATTGAAATGAATGGCGGGCTACCAGGGGTGGAAATCCCCCATATTAATGTTTGGCGGGCTGCCAGGTGTCGAATTCCCATGTTGAAATGAATGGTGGGCTCCCAGGGGTCGGAATCCCCCATAGGAATGAATGGCGGGTTACCAGGGGTTGAAATCCCCCATTGAAATGAATGGCGGGCTACCAGGGATCGAGATCCCCCCATAGGAATGAATGGCGGGGGCGCCTAGGGGTCAAAATCCCTCATTGAAATGTATGGCGGGCTACCAGGCGTCGAATTCCCCTATTGAAATGAATGGCGGGCGCCAAGGGGTCAAAATCCCCCATTGAAATGGATGGCGGGCGCCCAGGGGTCGAAATCCCCCATTGAAATAAATGGCGGGCTACCAGGGGTTTAAATCCCCCATTGAAATGAATGGCGGGCGAAAAGGAGTCAAAATCCCCCAATGAAATGAATTGTGGGCTACCAGGGGTCGAAATCCCCCATTGAAATGAATGGCTGGCTCCCAGTGGTCGAAATCCCCCATTAAAATGAATGACGGGCACCGAGGGGTCGAAATCCCCCATTGAAATGAATAGCTGCCTCCCAGTGGTCGAAATCCCCCATTGAAATGAATGGAGGGCTTCCAGGGGTCGAAATCCCCCATTTAAAAGAATGGCGGGCTACCAGGGGTCGAATTCCCTCATTTAAATGAATGGTGGGCTCCCAGGGGTCGAAATCCCCCATAGGAATGAATGGCAGGTTTTCAGGGGTTGAAATCCCCCATTGAAATGAATGGCGGGCTACCAGGGATCGAGATTCCCCCATAGGAATGAATGGCGGGGGCGCCTAGGGGTCGAAATCCCCCATTAAAATGAATGGCTGGCTTCCAGGGGTCGAAATCCCCCATTTAAATGAATGACGGGCTCCAAGGGGTCGAAATCCCCCATTGAAATGAATTGCGGGCGACCAGGAGTCAAAATCCCACATTGAAATGAATGGCGGGCGCCTAGGGGTCGAAATCCCCCATTGAAATGAATGGCTGGCTCCCAGTGGTCGAAATCCCCCATTGAAATGAATGGCGGGCTAACAGGGATCGAGATTCCCCCGTAGAAATGAATGGTGGGCTCCCAGTGGTCGAAATCCCCCATTGAAATGAATGGCGGGCTACCAGGGGTCGAATTACCCAATTTAAATGAATGGTGGGCTCCCAGGGGTAGAAATCCCTCACAGGAATGAATGGCGGGTTACCAGGGGTCGAATTCCCCTATTGAAATTAATGGCGGGCACCCAGGGGTCGAAATCCCCCATTTAAATGAATGGTGGGCTCCCAGGGGTCGAAATCCCTCATTGAAATGAATGGCGGTCTACCAGGGGTCGAAATCTCCCATTGAAATGAATGGGGCGCTCCCAGGGGTCGAAATCCCTCATTGAAATGAATGGCGGGCTACCAGGGGTGGAAATCCCCCATATTAATGTTTGGCGCGCTGCCAGGTGTCGAATTCCCATGTTGAAATGAATTGTGGGCTCCCAGGTGTCGGAATCCCCCATAGGAATGAATGGCGGGTTACCAGGGGTCGAGTTTCCCCCATAGAAATGAATGATGGGCTCCCAGTGCTCGAAATCCCTCATTGAAAAGAATGGCGGGCTACCAGGTGTCGAATTCCCCCATTAAAATGAATGGTGGGCTCCCAGGGGTCGAAATCCCCCATAGGAATGAATGGCAGGTTTTCAGGGGTTGATATCCCCCATTGAAATGAATGGCGGGCTACCAGGGATCGAGATTCCCCCATAGGAATGAATGGCAGGGGCGCCTAGGGGTCGAAATCCCCCATTAAAATGAATGGCTGGCTCCCAGTGGTCGAAATCCCTTATTGAAATGAATGGCGGGCTCCCAGGGGTCGAATTCCCCCATTGAAATGAATGGCGGGCGACGAGGAGTCAAAATCCCCCATTGAAATGAATGGCGGGCGCCTAGGGGTCGAAATCCCCCATTGAAATGAATGGCTGGCTCCCAGTGGTCGAAATCCCCCATTGAAATGAATGGCGGGCTACCAGGGATCGAGATTCCCCCATAGAAATGAATGGAGGGCTCCCAGTGGTCGAAATCCACCATTGAAATGAATGGCGGGCTACCAGGGGTCGAATTACCCAATTTAAATGAATGGTGGGCTCCCAGGGGTCGAAATCCTCCATAGGAATGAATGGCGTGTTACCAGGTGTTGAAATCCCCCATTGAAATGAATGGCTGGCGCCTAGGGGTCGAAATCCCCCATTGAAATGAATGGCTGGCTCCCAGTGGTCGAAATCTCCCATTGAAATGAATTGCGGGCTACCAGTGGTCGAAATCCCCAATTGAAATCAATGACGGGCTCCAAGGGGTCGAAATCCCCCATTGAAATGAATGGAGGGCTCCCAGGGGTAGAAATCCCTCATTGAAATGAATGGCGGGCTACCAGGGGTCGAAATCCCCCATTGAAATGTATGGCGGGCTACCAGGGGTCGAATTCCCCTATTGAAATGAATGGCGGGCGCCCAGGGGTCAAAATCCCCCAATGAAATGAATGGCAAGCTACCAGGGGTCGAAAACCCCCTATTGAAATGAATGGCGGGCGCCCAGGGGTCGAAATCCCCCATTGAAATGAATGACGGGCTCCAAGGGGTGGAAATCCCCCATTGAAGTGAATGGCGGGCCCACTTGTGTCAAAATCACCCAATGAAATGAATGGCGGGCTCCCAGTGGTCGAATTCCCCCATTTAAATGAATGGTGGGCTACCAGGGGTCGAAATCCCCCATTGAAATGAATGGCTGGCTCCCAGTGGTCGAAATCCCCCATTTAAATAAATGGCGGGCTCCCAGGGGTCAAATTCCCCCATTGAAATGAATTGCGGGCGACCAGGAGTCAAAATCCCCCATTGAAATGAATGGCGGGCGCCTAGGGGTCGAAATCCCCCATTGAAATGAATGGCTGGCTCCCAGTGGTCGAAATCCCCCATTGAAATGAATGGCGGGCTACCAGGGGTCGAATTCCCCCATTGAAATGAATGGCGGGCGCCCAGAAATCAAAATCCCCCAATGAAATGAATGGCGTGCTACCAGGGGTCGAAATCCCCCATTGAAATGTATGGCGGGCGCCCAGGGGTCGAAATCCCCCAATAAAATTAATGGCGGTCTACCAGGAGTCAAAATCCCCCATTGAAATTAATGGCGGGCGCCTAGGGGTCGAAATCCCCCATTGAAATGAATGGCGGGCGCCTTGGGGTCGAAATCCCCCATTGAAATGAATGGCTGGCTCCCAGTGGTCGAAATCCCCTATTGAAATGAATGGCGGTCTACCAGGGATCGAGATTCCCCCGTAGAAATTAATGGTGGGCTCCCAGTGGTCGAAATCCCCCATTGAAATGAATGGCGGTCTACCAGGTATCGAGATTCCCCCGTAGAAATTAATGGTGGGCTCCCAGTGGTCGAAATCCCCCATTGAAATGAATGGCGGGCTACCAGGGGTTTGAATCCCCCATTGAAATGAATGGCGGGGGCGCCTAGGGGTCGAAATCCCCCATTGAAATGAATGGCTGGCTCCCAGTGGTCGAAATACCCCATTGAAATGAATGGCGGGCTACCAGGGATCGAGATTCCCCCATAGAAATGAATGGTGGGCTCCCAGTGGTCGAAATCCCCCATTTAAATGAATGACGGGCTACCAGGGGTCAAATTACGCAATTTAAATTAATGGTGGGCTCCCAGGGTTTGAAATCCCCCATAGGAATGAATGGCGTGTTACCAGAGGTTGAAATCCCCCATTGAAATAAATGGCTGGTGCCTAGGGGTCGAAATCCCCCATTGAAATGAATGGCTGGCTCCCAGTGGTCGAAATCTCCCATTGAAATGAATGGCGGGCTACCAGGGGTGGAAATCCCCCATTGAAATGTTTGGCGGGCTACCAGGGGTCGAATTCCCATATTGAAATGAATGGCGGGCTAGCAGGGGTCGAATTCCCCCATTTAAATGAATGGTGGGTTCCCAGGGGTCGAAATCCCCCATAGGAATGAATGGCGGGTTACCAGGGTTCGAATTACCCAATTTAAATGAATGGTGGGCTCCCAGGGGTCGAAATCCCCCATAGGAATGAATGGCGTGTTACCAGGGGTTGAAATCCCCCATTGAAATGAATGGCTGCCTCCCAGTGGTCGAAATCTCCAATTGAAATGAATGGCGGGCTACCAGGGGTTAAATTCCCCCATTGAAATGAATGGCGGGCGCCAAGGAATCAAAATCCCCCAATGAAATGAATGGCGGGCTACCAGGGGTCGAAATCTCCCAATAAAATGAATGGGGGGCTCCCAGGGGTCGAAATCCCTCATTGAAATGAATGGCGGGCTACCAGGGGTTGAAATCCCCCATTGAAATGTTTGGCGGGCTACCAGGGGTCGAATTCCCCTATTGAAATGAATGGCGGGCACCCAGGGGTTGAATTCCCCAATTTAAATGAATGGTGGGCTCCCAAGGGTCGAAATCCCTCATTGAAACGAATGGCGGGCTACCAGGGATCGAAATCTCCCATTGAAATGAATGGGGGGCTCCCAGGGGTCGAAATCCCTCATTGACATGAATATCGGGCTACCAGGGGTGGAAATCCCATATTGAAATGAATGGCGGGCTAGCAGGGGTCGAATTCCCCCATTTAAATGAATGGCGGGCTACCAGGGATCAAGATCCCTCCTTAGGAATGAATGGCGGGGGAGCCTAGGGGTCGAAATCCCCCATTGAAATGAATGGCTGGCTCCCAGTGGTCGAAATCCCCCATTGAAATGAATGGCGGGCTCCCAGGGGTCGAATTCCCCCATTGAAATGAATGGCGGGCGACCAGGAGTCAAAATCCCCCATTGAAATTAATGGCGGTCGCCTAGGGGTCGAAATCCCCCATTTAAATGAATGGCTGGCTCCCAGGGGTCAAATTCCCCCATTTAAATGAATGGTGGTCTCCCAGGGGTCGAAATCCCTCATTGAAATGAATGGCGGGCTACCAGGGGTCGAAATCTCCCATTGAAATGAATGGGGGGCTCCCAGGGGTCGAAATCCCTCATTGAAATGAATGGCGGGCTACCAGGCGTGGAAATCCCCCATTGAAATGTTTGGCGGGCTACCAGGGGTCGAATTCCCCCATTGAAATGAATGGCGGGCGCCCAGAAATCAAAATCCCCCAATGAAATGAATGGCGTGCTACCAGGGGTCGAAATCCCCCATTGAAATGTATGGCGGGCGCCCAGGGGTCGAAATCCCCCAATAAAATTAATGGCGGTCTACCAGGAGTCAAAATCCCCCATTGAAATTAATGGCGGCGCCTAGGGGTCGAAACCCCCCATTGAAATGAATGGCGGGCGCCTTGGGGTCGAAATCCCCCATTGAAATGAATGGCTGGCTCCCAGTGGTCGAAATCCCCTATTGAAATGAATGGCGGTCTACCAGGGATCGAGATTCCCCCGTAGAAATTAATGGTGGGCTCCCAGTGGTCGAAATCCCCCATTGAAATGAATGGCGGTCTACCAGGGATCGAGATTCCCCCGTAGAAATTAATGGTGGGCTCCCAGTGGTCGAAATCCCCCATTGAAATGAATGGCGGGCTACCAGGGGTTTGAATCCTCCATTGAAATGAATGGCGGGCTACCAGGGATCGAGATTCCCCCATAGAAATGAATGGTGGGCTCCCAGTGGTCGAAATCCCCCATTTAAATGAATGACGGGCTACCAGGGGTCAAATTACGCAATTTAAATTAATGGTGGGCTCCCAGGGTTCGAAATCCCCCATAGGAATGAATGGCGTGTTACCAGAGGTTGAAATCCCCCATTGAAATAAATGGCTGGTGCCTAGGGGTCGAAATCCCCCATTGAAATGAATGGCTGGCTCCCAGTGGTCGAAATCTCCCATTGAAATGAATGGCGGGCTACCAGGGGTGGAAATCCCCCATTGAAATGTTTGGCGGGCTACCAGGGGTCGAATTCCCATATTGAAATGAATGGCGGGCTAGCAGGGGTCGAATTCCCCCATTTAAATGAATGGTGGGTTCCCAGGGGTCGAAATCCCCCATAGGAATGAATGGCGGGTTACCAGGGGTCGAATTACCCAATTTAAATGAATGGTGGGCTCCCAGGGGTCGAAATCCCCCATAGGAATGAATGGCGTGTTACCAGGGGTTGAAATCCCCCATTGAAATGAATGGCTGCCTCCCAGTGGTCGAAATCTCCAATTGAAATGAATGGCGGGCTTCCAGGGGTTAAATTCCCCCATTGAAATGAATGGTGGGCGCCAAGGAATCAAAATCCCCCAATGAAATGAATGGCGGGCTACCAGGGGTCGAAATCTCCCAATAAAATGAATGGGGGGCTCCCAGGGGTCGAAATCCCTCATTGAAATGAATGGCGGGCTACCAGGGGTTGAAATCCCCCATTGAAATGTTTGGCGGGCTACCAGGGGTCGAATTCCCCTATTGAAATGAATGGCGGGCACCCAGGGGTTGAATTCCCCAATTTAAATGAATGGTGGGCTCCCAAGGGTCGAAATCCCTCATTGAAACGAATGGCGGGCTACCAGGGATCGAAATCTCCCATTGAAATGAATGGGGGGCTCCCAGGGGTCGAAATCCCTCATTGACATGAATATCGGGCTACCAGGGGTGGAAATCCCATATTGAAATGAATGGCGGGCTAGCAGGGGTCGAATTCCCCCATTTAAATGAATGGCGGGCTACCAGGGATCAAGATCCCTCCTTAGGAATGAATGGCGGGGGAGCCTAGGGGTCGAAATCCCCCATTGAAATGAATGGCTGGCTCCCAGTGGTCGAAATCCCCCATTGAAATGAATGGCGGGCTCCCAGGGGTCGAATTCCCCCATTGAAATGAATGGCGGGCGACCAGGAGTCAAAATCCCCCATTGAAATTAATGGCGGTCGCCTAGGGGTCGAAATCCCCCATTTAAATGAATGGCTGGCTCCCAGGGGTCAAATTCCCCCATTTAAATGAATGGTGGTCTCCCAGGGGTCGAAATCCCTCATTGAAATTAATGGCGGGCTACCAGGGGTCGAAATCTCCCATTGAAATGAATGGGGGGCTCCCAGGGGTCGAAATCCCTCATTGAAATGAATGGCGGGCTACCAGGCATGGAAATCCCCCATTGAAATGTTTGGCGGGCTACCAGGGGTCGAATTCCCATATTGAAATGAATGGCGGGCACCCAGGGGTCGAATTCCCCCAATTAAATGAATGGTGGGCTCCCAGGGGTCAAAATCCCGCATAGGGATGAATGGCGGGGGCGCCTAGGGGTCGAAATCCCCCATTGAAATGAATGGCTGGCTCCCAGTGGTCGATTCCCCATTGAGATGAATGGCGGGCTCCCAGGGGTCGAATTCCCCCATTGAAATGAATGGCGGGCGACCAGGAGTCAAAATCCCCCAATGAAATGAATGGCGGGCTACCAGGAGTAGAAATCACCCATTGAAATGAATGGCGGGCGCCCAGGGGTCGATATCCCGCAATGAAATGAATGGCGGGCTACCAGGGGTCGAAATCCCTCATTGAAATGAATGGCGGGCTACCAGGGGTCGAAATCTCCCATTGAAATTTATGGCGGTGGCGCCGAGGGGTCGAATTTCCCCATTGAAATGAATGGCTGGCTCCTAGTGGTCGAAATACCCCATTGAAATGAATGGCGGGCTCCCAGGGGTTGAATTCCCCCATTGAAATGGATGGCGGGCGCCCAGGGGTTTAAATCCCCCATTGAAATAAATGGCGGGCTACCAGGGGTTTAAATCCCCCATTGAAATGAATGTCGTGGTCGCCTAGGGGTCGAAATCCCCCATTGAAATGAATGGCTGGCTCCCAGTGGTTGATATCCCCCATTGAAATGAATGGTGGGCTCCCAGTGGTCGAAATCCCCCATTGAAATGAATGGTGGGCTACCAGGGGTCGAATTACCCAATTTAAATGAATGGTGGGCTCCCAGGGGTCGAAATCCCCCATAGGAAAGAATGGCGTGTTACCAGGGGTTGAAATCCCCCATTGAAATGAATGGCTTGCGCCTAGGGGTCGAAATCCCCCATTGAAATGAATGGCTGGCTCCCAGTGGTCCAAATCCCCCATTGAAATGAATGGCGGCGACCAGGAGTCAAAATCCCCCAATGAAATGAATTGTGGGCTACCAGGGGTCGAAATCCCCCATTGAAATAAATGGCGGGCGCCTAGGGGTCGAAATCCCCCATTGAAATGAATGGCTGGCTCCCAGTGGTCGAAATCCCCAATTGAAATGAATGACGGGCTCCAAGGGGTCAAAATCCCCCAATGAAATGAATGGCAAGCTACCAGGGGTCGAAATACCCCATTGAAATGAATGGCGGCCGCCCAGGGGTCGAAATCCCCCATTGAAATGAATGACTTGCTCCAATGGGTCGAAATCCCCCATTGAAATGAATGGCGGGCCCACTTGTGTCAAAATCAACCAATGAAATGAATGGCGGGCTCCCAGTGGTCAAATTCCCCCATTTAAATGAATGGTGGGCTACCAGGGGTCGAAATCTCCAATTGAAATGAATGGCTAGGGGTCGAAATCCCCCATTGAAATAAATGGCTGGCTCACAGTGGTCGAAATCCCCCATTTAAATAAATGGCGGGCTCCCAGGGGTCAAATTCCCCCATTGAAATGAATTGCGGGCGACCAGGATTCAAAATCCCCCATTGAAATGAATGGCGGGCGCCTAGGGGTCGAAATCCCCCATTGAAATGAATGGCTGGCTCCCAGTGGTCGAATTCCCCCATTGAAATGAATGGCGGGCTCCCAGAAGTCGAATTCCCCAATTGAAATGAATGGCGGGCGCACATTAATCAAAATCCCCCAATGAAATGAATGGCTTGCTACCAGGGGTCAAAATCCCCCATTGAAATGAATGGCGGGCGCCCAGGGGTCGAAATCCCGCAATAAAATGAATGGCGGGCTACCAGGGGTCGAAATCCACCATTGAAAAAAATGGCGGGCTACCAGGGATCGAGTTTCCCCCATAGAAATGAATGATGGGCTCCCAGTGGTCGAAATCCCCCATTGAAAAGAATGGCGGGCTACCAGGGGTCGAATTCCCCCATTTAAATGAATGGTGGGCTCCCAGGGGTCGAAATCCCCCATAGGAATGAATGGCAGGTTTTCAGGGGTTGAAATCCCCCATTGAAATGAATGGCGGGCTACCAGGGAACGAGATTCCCCCATAGGAATGAATGGCGGGGGCGCCTAGGGGTCGAAATCCCCCATTAAAATGAATGGCTGGCTTTCAGTGGTCGAAATCCCTTATTGAAATGAATGGCGGGCGCCCAGGGGTCGAAATCCCCCATTGAAATAAATGGCGGGCTACCAGGGGTTTAAATGCCCCATTGAAATGAATGGCGTGGGCGCCTAGGGGTCGAAATCCCCCATTGAAATGAATGGCTGACTCCCAGTGGTTGATATCCCCCATTGAAATGAATGGTGGGCTCCCAGTGGTCGAAATCCCCCATTGAAATGAATGGTGGGCTACCAGGGGTCGAATTACCCAATTTAAATGAATGGTGGGCTCCCAGGCGTCGAAATCCCCCATAGGAATAAATGGCGTGTTACCAGGGGTTGAAATCCCCCATTGAAATGAATGGCTGGCGCCTAGGGGTCGAAATCCCCCATTGAAATGAATGGCTGGCTCCCAGTGGTCGAAATCCCCCATTGAAATGAATGGCGGGCGACCAGGAGTCAAAATCCCCCAATGAAATGAATTGTGGGCTACCAGGGGACGAAATCCCCGATTGAAATGAATGGCGGGAGCCTAAGGGTCGAAATCCCTTATTGAAATGAATGGCTGGCTCCCAGTGGTCGAAATCCCCAATTGAAATGAATGACGGGCTCCAAGGGGTCGAAATCCCCCATTGAAATGAATGGAGGGCTCCCAGGGGTCGAAATCCCTCATTGAAATGTATGGCGGGCTACCAGGGGTCGAATTCCCCTATTGAAATGAATGGCGGGCGCCCAGGGGTCAAAATCCCCCAATGAAATGAATGGCAAGCTACCAGGGGTCAAAATCCCCCATTGAAATGAATGGCGGGCGCCCAGGGATCGAAATCCCCCATTGAAATGAATGACGGGCTCCAAGGGGTCGAAATCCCCCATTGAAATGAATGGCGGGCCCACTTGTGTCAAAATCACCCAATGAAATGAATGGCGGGCTCCCAGTGGTCGAATTCCCCCATTTAAATGAATGGTGGGCTACCAGGGGTCGAATTCCCCTATTGAAATGAATGGCGGGCGCCCAGGGGTCAAAATCCCCCAATGAAATGAATGGCAAGCTACCAGGGGTCAAAATCCCCCATTGAAATGAATGGCGGGCGCCCAGGGATCGAAATCACCCATTGAAATGAATGACAGGCTCCAAGGGGTCGAAATCCCCCATTGAAATGAATGGCTGGCTCCCAGTGGTCGAAATCCCCCATTGAAATGAATGGCGGGCTCCCAGTGGTTGAATTCCCCCATTTAAATGAATGGTGGGCTACCAGGGGTCTAAATCTCCAATTGAAATGAATGGCTAGAGGTCGAAATCCCCCATTGAAATAAATGGCTGGCTCCCAGGGGTCAAATTCCCCCATTGAAATGAATTGCGGGCGACCAGGAGTCAAAATCCCCCATTGAAATGAATGGCGGGCGCCTAGGGGTCGAAATCCCCCATTGAAATGAATGGCTGGCTCCCAGTGGTCGAATTCCCCCATTGAAATGAATGGCGGGCTCCCAGAAGCCGAATTCCCCAATTGAAATGAATGGCGGGCGCCCATGAATCAAAATCCCCCATTGAAATGAATGGCGGGCGCCCAGGGGTCTAAATCCCGCAATAAAATGAATGGCGGGCTACCAGGGGTCGAAATCCACCATTGAAATGAATGGCGGGCTACCAGGGATCGAGTTTCCCCCATAGAAATGAATGATGGGCTCCCAGTGGTCGAAATCCCCCATTGAAAAGAATGGCGGGCTACCAGGGGTCAAATTACCCCATTTAAATGAATGGTGGGCTCCCAGGGGTCGAAATCCCCCATAGGAATGAATGGCGGGCTACCAGGGATCGAGATTCCCCCATAGGAATGAATGGCGGGGGCGCCTAGGGGTTGAAATCCCCCATTAAAATGAATTGCTGGCTTTCAGTGGTCGAAATCCCTTATTGAAATGAATGGCGTGCGCCCAGGGGTCGAAATCCCCCATTGAAATAAATGGCGGGCTACCAGGGGTTTAAATCCCCCATTGAAATGAATGGCGTGGGCGCCTAGGGGTCGAAATCCCCCATTGAAATGAATGGCTGGGTCCCAGTGGTTGATATCCCCCATTGAAATGAATGGTGGGCTCCCAGTGGTCGAAATCCCCCTTTGAAATGAATGGTGGGCTACCAGGGGTCGAATTACCCAATTTAAATGAATGGTGGGCTCCCAGGGGTCGAAATCCCCCATAGGAATGAATGGCAGGTTTTCAGGGGTTGAAATCCCACATTGAAATGAATGGCGGGCTACCAGGGATCGAGATTCCCCCATAGGAATGAATGGCAGGGGCGCCTAGGGGTCGAAATCCCCCATTAAAATGAATGGCTGGCTCCCAGTGGTCGAAATCCCTTATTCAAATGAATGGCGGGCTCCCAGGGGTCGAATTCCCCCATTGAAATGAATGGCGGGCGACGAGGAGTCAAAATCCCCCTTTGAAATGAATGGCGGGTGCCTAGGGGTCGAAATCCCCCATTGAAATGAATGGCTGGCTCCCAGTGGTCGAAATCCCCCATTGAAATGAATGGCGGGCTACCAGGGATCGAGATTTTCCATAGAAATGAATGGTGGGCTCCCAGTGGTCGAAATCCACCATTGAAATGAATGGTGGGCTCCCAGGGGTCGAAATCCTCCATAGGAATAAATGGCGTGTTACCAGGTGTTGAAATCCCCCATTGAAATGAATGGCTGGCGCCTAGGGGTCGAAATCCCCCATTGAAATGAATGGCTGGCTCCCAGTGGTCGAAATCTCCCATTGAAATGAATGGCGGGCTACCAGTGGTCGAAATCCCCAATTGAAATGAATGACGGGCTCCAAGGGGTCGAAATCCCCCATTGAAATGAATGGAGGGCTCCCAGGGGTAGAAATCCCTCATTGAAATGAATGGCGGGCTACCAGGGGTTGAAATCCCCATTGAAATGTATGGCGGGCTCCCAGGGATCGAATTCCCCTATTGAAATGAATGGCGGGCGCCCAGGGGTCAAAATCCCCCAATGAAATGAATGGCAAGCTACCAGGGGTCGAAATCCCCCATTGAAATGAATGACGGGCTCCAAGGGGTCGAAATCCCCCCAAAAAATGAATGGTGGGCTCCCAGGGGTCGAAATCCTCCATAGGAATAAATGGCGTGTTACCAGGTGTTGAAATCCCCCATTGAAATGAATGGCTGGCGCCTAGGGGTCGAAATCCCCCATTGAAATGAATGGCTGGCTCCCAGTGGTCGAAATCTCCCATTGAAATGAATGGCGGGCTACCAGTGGTCGAAATCCCCAATTGAAATGAATGACGGGCTCCAAGGGGTCGAAATCCCCCATTGAAATGAATGGAGGGCTCCCAGGGGTAGAAATCCCTCATTGAAATGAATGGCGGGCTACCAGGGGTTGAAATCCCCCATTGAAATGTATGGCGGGCTCCCAGGGATCGAATTCCCCTATTGAAATGAATGGCGGGCGCCCAGGGGTCAAAATCCCCCAATGAAATGAATGGCAAGCTACCAGGGGTCGAAATCCCCCATTGAAATGAATGACGGGCTCCAAGGGGTCGAAATCCCCCCAAAAAATGAATGGCGGGCTACCAGGGGTCGAAATCCACCATTGAAATGAACGGCGGGCTACCAGGGATCGAGTTTCCCCCATAGAAATGAATGATGGGCTCCCAGTGGTCGAAATCCCCCATTGAAAAGAATGGCGGGCTACCAGGGGTCGAATTCCCCCATTAAAATGAATGGTGGGCTCCCAGGGGTTGAAATCCCCCATAGGAATGAATGGCAGGTTTTCAGGGGTTGAAATCCCCCATTGAAATGAATGGCGGGCTACCAGGGATCGAGATTCCCCCATAGGAATGAATGGCAGGGGCGCCTAGGGGTCGAAATCCCCCATTAAAATGAATGGCAGGCTCCCAGTGGTCGAAATCCCTTATTGAAATGAATGGCGTGCTCCCAGGGGTCGAATTCCCCCATTGAAATGAATGTTGGGCGACGAGGAGTCAAAATCCCCCTTTGAAATGAATGGCGGGCGCCTAGGGGTCGAAATCCCCCATTGAAATGAATGGCTGGCTCCCAGTGGTCGAAATCCCCCATTGAAATGAATGGCGGGCTACCAGGGATCGAGATTCCCCATAGAAATGAATGGTGGGCTCCCAGTGGTCGAAATCCACCATTGAAATAAATGGCGGGCTACCAGGGGTCGAATTACCCAATTTAAATGAATGGTGGGCTCCCAGGGGTCGAAATCCTCCATAGGAATGAATGGCGTGTTACCAGGTGTTGAAATCCCCCATTGAAATGAATGGCTGGCGCCTAGGGGTCGAAATCCCCCATTGAAATGAATGGCTGGCTCCCAGTGGTCGAAATCTCCCATTGAAATGAATGGCAGGCTACCAGTGGTCGAAATCCCCAATTGAAATGAATGACGGGCTCCAAGGGGTCGAAATCCCCCATTGAAATGAATGGAGGGCTCCCAGGGGTAGAAATCCCTCATTGAAATGAATGGCGGGCTACCAGGGGTCGAAATCCCCCATTGAAATTTATGGCGGGCTCCCAGGGGTCGAATTCCCCTATTGAAATGAATGGCGGGCGCCCAGGGGTCAAAATCCCCCAATGAAATGAATGGCAAGCTACCAGGGGTCGAAATCCCCCATTGAAATGAATGGCGGGCGCCCAGGGGTCGAAATCCCCCATTGAAATGAATGACGGGCTCCAAGGGGTCGAAATCCCCCATTGAAGTGAATGGCGGGCCCACTTGTGTCAAAATCACCCAATGAAATGAATGGCGGGCTCCCAGTGGTCGAATTCCCCCATTTAAATGAATGGTGGGCTACCAGGGGTAGAAATCTCCCATTGAAATGAATGGCCGGGGCTTCTAGGGGTCGAAATCCCCCATTGAATTGAATGGCTGGCTCCCAGTGGTCGAAATCCCCCATTTAAATAAATGGCGGGCTCCCAGGGGTCAAATTCCCCCATTGAAATGAATTGCGGGCGACCAGGAGTCAAAATCCCCCATTGAAATGAATGGCTGGATCCCAGTGGTCGAAATCCCCCATTGAAATGAATGGCGGGCTACCAGGGATCGAGATTCCCCATAGAAATGAATGGTGGGCTCCCAGTGGTCGAAATCAACCATTGAAATGAATGGCGGGCTACCAGGGGTCGAATTACCCAATTTAAATGAATGGTGGGCTCCCAGGGGTCGAAATCCTCCATAGGAATGAATGGCGTGTTACCAGGTGTTGAAATCCCCCATTGAAATGAATGGCTGGCGCCTAGGGTTTGAAATCCCCCATTGAAATGAATGGCTGGCTCCCAGTGGTCGAAATTTCCCATTGAAATGGATGGCGGGCTACCAGTGGTCGAAATCCCCAATTGAAATGAATGACGGGCTCCAAGGGGTCGAAATCCCCCATTGAAATGAATGGAGGGCTCCCAGGGGTAGAAATCCCTCATTGAAATGAATGGCGGGCTACCAGGGGTCGAAATCCCCCATTGAAATTTATGGCGGGCTCCCAGGGGTCGAATTCCCCTATTGAAATGAATGGCGGGCGCCCAGGGGTCAAAATCCCCCAATGAAATGAATGGCAAGCTACCAGGGGTCGAAATCCCCCATTGAAATGAATGGCGGGCGCCCAGGGGTCGAAATCCCCCATTGAAATGAATGACGGGCTCCAAGGGGTCGAAATCCCCCATTGAAGTGAATGGCGGGCCCACTTGTGTCAAAATCACCCAATGAAATGAATGGCGGGCTCTCAGTGGTCGAATTCCCCCATTTAAATGAATGGTGGGCTACCAGGGGTAGAAATCTCCCATTGAAATGAATGGCGGGGGCTTCAAGGGGTCGAAATCCCCCATTGAATTGAATGGCTGGCTCCCAGTGGTCGAAATCCCCCATTTAAATAAATGGCGGGCTCCCAGGGGTCAAATTCCCCCATTGAAATGAATGGCGGGCGCCCAGAAATCAAAATCCCCCAATGAAATGAATGGCGTGCTACCAGGGGTCGAAATCCCCCATTGAAATGAATGGCGGGCGCCCAGCGGTCGAAATCCCCCGATAAAATTAATGGTGGTTTACCAGGAGTCAAAATCCCACATTGAAATTAATGGCGGGCGCCTAGGGGTTGAAATCCCCCATTGAAATGAATGGCGGGCGCCTTGGGGTCGAATTCCCCCATTGAAATGAATGGCTGGCTCCCAGTGGTCGAAATCCCCCATTGAAATGAATGGCGGTCTACCAGGGATCGAGATTCCCCCGTAGAAATTAATGGTGGGCTCCCAGTGGTCGAAATCCCCCATTGAAATGAATGGCGGTCTACCAGGGATCGAGATTCCCCCGTAGAAATTAATGGTGGGCTCCCAGTGGTCGAAATCCCCCATTGAAATGAATGGCGGGCTACCAGGGGTTTAAATCCCCCATTGAAATGAATGGCGGGGGCGCCTAGGGGTCGAAATCCCCCATTGAAATGAATGGCTGGCTCCCAGTGGTCGAAATACCCCATTGAAATGAATGGCGGGCTCCCAGGGGTCGAATTACCCAATTTAAATAATTGACGGGCTCCAAGGGGTCAAAAATCCCCGAATGAAATGAATGGCGGGCTACCAGGGGTCGAAATCTCCCATTGAAATGAATGGCGGGGGCGCCTAGGGGTTGAAATCCCCCATTGAAATGAATGGCGGGCGCCTAGGGGTCGAAATCCCCCATTGAAATGAATGGCTGGCTCCCAGTGGTCAAAATCCCCCATTGAAATGAATGGCGGGCTAACAGGGATCGAGATTCCCCCATTGAAATGAATGGCGGGCTACCAGGGGTCGAATTACCCAATTTAAATGAATGGTGGGCTCCCAGGGGTAGAAATCCCTCATAGGAATGAATGGCGGGTTACCAGGGGTCGAATTCCCCTATTGAAATTAATGGCGGGCACCCAGGGGTCGAATTCCCCCATTTAAATGAATATTGGGCTCTCAGGGGTCGAAATCCCTCATTGAAATGAATGGCGGTCTACCAGGGGTCGAAATCTCACATTGAAATGAATGGGGCGCTCCCAGGGGTCGAAATCCCTCATTGAAATGAATGGCGGGCTACCAGGGGTGGAAATCCCCCATATTAATGTTTGGCGGGCTGCCAGGTGTCGAATTCCAATGTTGAAATGAATGGTGGGCTCCCAGGGGTCGGAATCCCCCATAGGAATGAATGGCGGGTTACCAGGGGTTGAAATCCCCCATTGAAATGAATGGCGGGCTACCAGGGATCGAGATCCCCCCATAGGAATGAATGGCGGGGGCGCCTAGGGGTCAAAATCCCTCATTGAAATGTATGGCGGGCTACCAGGGGTCGAATTCCCCTATTGAAATGAATGGCGGGCGCCCAGGGGTCAAAATCCCCCATTGAAATGGATGGCGGGCGCCCAGGGGTCGAAATCCCCCATTGAAATAAATGGCGGGCTACCAGGGGTTTAAATCCCCCATTGAAATGAATGGCGGGCGACCAGGAGTCAAAATCCCCCCAATGAAATGAATTGTGGGCTACCAGGTGTCGAAATCCCCCATTGAAATGAATGGCTGGCTCCCAGTGGTCGAAATCCCCCATTAAAATGAATGACGGGCACCGAGGGGTCGAAATCCCCCATTGAAATGAATGGCTGCCTCCCAGTGGTCAAAATCCCCCATTGAAATGAATGGAGGGCTTCCAGGGGTCGAAATCCCCCATTTAAATAAATGACGGGCTCCAAGGGGTCGAAATCCCCCAATGAAATGAATGGCAGGCGACGAGGAGTCAAAATCCCCCTTTGAAATGAATGGCGGGAGCCTAGGGGTCGAGATTCCCCCGTAGAAATGAATGGTGGGCTCCCAGTGGTCGAAATCCCCCATTGAAATGAATGGCGGGCTACCAGGGGTCGAATTCCCTCATTTAAATGAATGGTGGGCTCCCAGGGGTCGAAATCCCCCATAGGAATGAATGGCAGGTTTTCAGGGGTTGAAATCCCCCATTGAAATGAATGGCGGGCTACCAGGGATCGAGATTCCCCCATAGGAATGAATGGCGGGGGCGCCTAGGGGTCGAAATCCCCCATTAAAATGAATGGCTGGCTTCCAGGGGTCGAAATCCCCCATTTAAATGAATGACGGGCTCCAAGGGGTCGAAATCCCCCATTGAAATGAATTGCGGGCGACCAGGAGTCAAAATCCCACATTGAAATGAATGGCGGGCGCCTAGGGGTCGAAATCCCCCATTGAAATGAATGGCTGGCTCCCAGTGGTCGAAATCCCCCATTGAAATGAATGGCGGGCTAACAGGAATCGAGATTCCCCCGTAGAAATGAATGGTGGGCTCCCAGTGGTCGAAATCCCCCATTGAAATGAATGGCGGGCTACCAGGGGTCGAATTACCCAATTTAAATGAATGGTGGGCTCCCAGGGGTAGAAATCCCTCACAGGAATGAATGGCGGGTTACCAGGGGTCGAATTCCCCTATTGAAATTAATGGCGGGCACCCAGGGGTCGAAATCCCCCATTTAAATGAATGGTGGGCTCCCAGGTGTCGAAATCCCTCATTGAAATGAATGGCGGGCTACCAGGTGTCGAATTCCCCCATTAAAATGAATGGTGGGCTCCCAGGGGTCGAAATCCCCCATAGGAATGAATGGCAGGTTTTCAGGGGTTGAAATCCCCCATTGAAATGAATGGCGGGCTACCAGGGATCGAGATTCCCCCATAGGAATGAATGGCAGGGGCGCCTAGGGGTCGAAATCCCCCATTGAAATGAATGGCGGGCGACGAGGAGTCAAAATCCCCCATTGAAATGAATGGCGGGCTCCCAGGGGTCGAATTCCCCCATTGAAATGAATGGCGGGCGACGAGGAGTCAAAATCCCCCATTGAAATGAATGGCGGGCGCCTAGGGGTCGAAATCCCCCATTGAAATGAATGGCTGGCTCCCAGTGGTCGAAATCCCCCATTGAAATGAATGGCGGGCTACCAGGGATCGAGATTCCCCCATAGAAATGAATGGTGGGCTCCCAGTGGTCGAAATCCACCATTGAATTGAATGGCGGGCTACCAGGGGTCGAATTACCCAATTTAAATGAATGGTGGGCTCCCAGGGGTCGAAATCCTCCATAGGAATTAATGGCGTGTTACCAGGTGTTGAAATCCCCCATTGAAATGAATGGAGGGCTCCCAGGGGTAGAAATCCCTCATTGAAATGAATGGCGGGCTACCAGGGGTCGAAATCCCCCATTGAAATGTATGGCGGGCTACCAGGGGTCGAATTCCCCTATTGAAATGAATGGCGGGCGCCCAGGGGTCAAAATCCCCCAATGAAATGAATGGCAAGCTACCAGGGGTCGAAATCCCCCATTGAAATGAATGGCGGGCGCCCAGGGGTCGAAATCCCCCATTGAAATGAATGACGGGCTTCAAGGGGTCGAAATCCCCCATTGAAGTGAATGGCGGGCCCACTTGTGTCAAAATCACCCAATGAAATGAATGGCGGGCTCCCAGTGGTCGAATTCCCCCATTTAAATGAATGGTGGGCTACCAGGGGTCGAAATCCCCCATTGAAATGAATGGCTGGCTCCCAGTGGTCGAAATCCCCCATTTAAATAAATGGCGGGCTCCCAGGGGTCAAATTCCCCCATTGAAATGAATTGCGGGCGACCAGGAGTCAAAATCCCCCATTGAAATGAATGGCGGGCGCCTAGGGGTCGAAATCCCCCATTGAAATGAATGGCTGGCTCCCAGTGGTCGAAATCCCCCATTGAAATGAATGGCGGGCTACCAGGGGTCGAATTCCCCCATTGAAATGAATGGCAGGCACCCAGAAATCAAAATCCCCCAATGAAATGAATGGCGTGCTACCAGGGTTCGAAATCCCCCATTGAAATGAATGGCGGGCGGCCAGGGGTCGAAATCCCCCAATAAAATTAATGGCGGTCTACCAGGAGTCAAAATCCCCCATTGAAATTAATGGCGGGCGCCTAGGGGTCGAAATCCCCCATTGAAATGAATGGCGGGCGCCTTGGGGTCGAAATCCCCCATTGAAATGAATGGCTGGCTCCCAGTGGTCGAAATCCCCCATTGAAATGAATGGCGGTCTACCAGGGATCGAGATTCCCCCGTAGAAATTAATGGTGGGCTCCCAGTGGTCGAAATCCCCCATTGAAATGAATGGCGGTCTACCAGGGATCGAGATTCCCCCGTAGAAATTAATGGTGGGCTCCCAGTGGTCGAAATCCCCCATTGAAATGAATGGCGGGCTACCAGGGGTTTAAATCCCCCATTGAAATGAATGGCGGGGGCGCCTAGGGGTCGAAATCCCCCATTGAAATGAATGGCTGGCTCCCAGTGGTCGAAATACCCCATTGAAATGAATGGCGGGCTACCAGGGATCGAGATTCCCCCATAGAAATGAATGGTGGGCTCCCAGTGGTCGGAATCCCCCATTGAAATGAATGACGGGCTACCAGGGTTCAAATTACGCAATTTAAATTAATGGTGGGCTCCCAGGGTTCGAAATCCCCCATAGGAATGAATGGCGTGTTACCAGAGGTTGAAATCCCCCATTGAAATAAATGGCTGGCGCCTAGGGGTCGAAATCCCCCATTGAAATGAATGGCTGGCTCCCAGTGGTCGAAATCTCCCATTGAAATGAATGGCGGGCTACCAGGGGTGGAAATCCCCCATTGAAATGTTTGGCGGGCTACCAGGGGTCGAATTCCCATATTGAAATGAATGGCGGGCTAGCAGGGGTCGAATTCCCCCATTTAAATGAATGGTGGGTTCCCAGGGGTCGAAATCCCCCATAGGAATGAATGGCGGGTTACCAGGGGTCGAATTACCCAATTTAAATGAATGG
This sequence comes from Vanacampus margaritifer, assembly GCF_051991255.1. Classification (NCBI taxonomy): domain Eukaryota; kingdom Metazoa; phylum Chordata; class Actinopteri; order Syngnathiformes; family Syngnathidae; genus Vanacampus; species Vanacampus margaritifer. The sequence continues at coordinate 1,284,196 of NC_135441.1, read as the reverse complement.
TGGGCTCCCAGGGGTCGAAATCCCCCATAGGAATGAATGGCGTGTTACCAGGGGTTGAAATCCCCCATTGAAATGAATGGCTGGCTCCCAGTGGTCGAAATCTCCCATTGAAATGAATGGCGGGCTACCAGGGGTTGAATTCCCCCATTGAAATGAATGGCGGGCGCCCAGGAATCAAAATCCCCCAATGAAATGAATGGCGGGCTACCAGGGGTCGAAATCTCCCAATAAAATGAATGGGGGGCTCCCAGGGGTCGAAATCCCTCATTGAAATGAATGGCGGGCTACAAGGGGTTGAAATCCCCCATTGAAATGTTTGGCGGGCTACCAGGGGTCGAATTCCCCTATTGAAATGAATGGCGGGCACCCAGGGGTTGAATTCCCCAATTTAAATGAATGGTGGGCTCCCAAGGGTCGAAATCCCTCATTGAAACGAATGGCGGGCTACCAGGGATCGAAATCTCCCATTGAAATGAATGGGGGGCTCCCAGGGGTCGAAATCCCTCATTGACATGAATGGCAGGCTACCAGGGGTGGAAATCCCATATTGAAATGAATGGCGGGCTAGCAGGGGTCGAATTCCCCCATTTAAATGAATGGCGGGCTACCAGGGATCAAGATCCCTCCTTAGGAATGAATGGCGGGGGAGCCTAGGGGTCGAAATCCCCCATTGAAATGAATGGCTGGCTCCCAGTGGTCGAAATCCCCCATTGAAATGAATGGCGGGCTCCCAGGGGTCGAATTCCCCCATTGAAATGAATGGCGGGCGACCAGGAGTCAAAATCCCCCATTGAAATTAATGGCGGTCGCCTTGGGGTCGAAATCCCCCATTTAAATGAATGGCTGGCTCCCAGGGGTCGAATTCCCCCATTTAAATGAATGGTGGTCTCCCAGGGGTCGAAATCCCTCATTGAAATGAATGGCGGGCTACCAGGGGTCGAAATCTCCCATTGAAATGAATGGGGGGCTCCCAGGGGTCGAAATCCCTCATTGAAATGAATGGCGGGCTACCAGGCGTGGAAATCCCCCATTGAAATGTTTGGCGGGCTACCAGGGGTCGAATTCCCATATTGAAATGAATGGCGGGCACCCAGGGGTCGAATTCCCCCAATTAAATGAATGGTGGGCTCCCAGGGGTCAAAATCCCCCATAGGAATGAATGGCGGGGGCGCCTAGGGGTCGAAATCCCCCATTGAAATGAATGGCTGGCTCCCAGTGGTCGATTCCCCATTGAGATGAATGGCGGGCTCCCAGGGGTCGAATTCCCCCATTGAAATGAATGGCGGGCAACCAGGAGTCAAAATCCCCCAATGAAATGAATGGCGGGCTACCAGGAGTAGAAATCACCCATTGAAATGAATGGCGGGCGCCCAGGGGTCGATATCCCGCAATGAAATGAATGGCGGGCTACCAGGGGTCGAAATCTCCCATTGAAATTAATGGCGGGGGCGCCTAGGGGTCGAAATTCCCCATTGAAATGAATGGCTGGCTCCCAGTGGTCGAAATCTCCCATTGAAATGAATGGCGGGCTACCAGTTGTCGAAATCCCCAATTGAAATCAATGACGGGCTCCAAGGGGTTGAAATCGCCCATTGAAATGAATGGAGGGCTCCCAGGGGTAGAAATCCCTCATTGAAATGAATGGCGGGCTACCAGGGGTCGAAATCCCCCATTGAAATGTATGGCGGGCTACCAGGGGTCGAATTCCCCTATTGAAATGAATGGCTGGCGCCCAGGGGTCAAAATCCCCCAATGAAATGAATGGCGGGCTCCAAGGGGTCGAAATCCCCCATTGAAGTGAATGGCGGGCCCACTTGTGTCAAAATCACCCAATGAAATGAATGGCGGGCTCCCAGTGGTCAAATTCCCCCATTTAAATGAATGGTGGGCTACCAAGGGTCGAAATCCCCCATTGAAATGAATGGCTGGCTCCCAGTGGTCGAAATCCCCCATTTAAATAAATGGCGGGCTCCCAGGGGTCAAATTCCCCCATTGAAATGAATTGCGGGCGACCAGGAGTCAAAATCCCCCTTTGAAATGAATGGCGGGCGCCTAGGGGTCGAAATCCCCCATTGAAATGAATGGCTGGCTCCCAGTGGTCGAAATCCCCCATTGAAATGAATGGTGGGCTACCAGGGGTCGAATTCCCCCATTGAAATGAATGGCGGGCGCCCAGAAATCAAAATCCCCCAATGAATTGAATGGCGTGCTACCAGGGGTCTTAATCCCCCATTGAAATGAACGGCGGGCGCCCAGGGGTCGAAATCCCCCAATAAAATTAATGGCGGTCTACCAGGAGTCAAAATCCCCCATTGAAATTAATGGCGGGCGCCTAGGGGTCGAAATCCCCCATTGAAATGAATGGCGGGCGCCTTGGGGTCGAAATCCCCCATTGAAATGAATGGCTGGCTCCCAGTGGTCGAAATCCCCCATTGAAATGAATGGCGGTCTACCAGGGATCGAGATTCCCCCGTAGAAATTAATGGTGGGCTCCCAGTGGTCGAAATACCCCATTGAAATGAATGGCGGTCTACCAGGGATCGAGATTCCCCCGTAGAAATTAATGGTGGGCTCCCAGTGGTCGAAATCCCCCATTGAAATGAATGGCGGGCTACCAGGGGTTTGAATCCCCCATTGAAATGAATGGCGGGGGCGCCTAGGGGTCGAAATCCCCCATTGAAATGAATGGCTGGCTCCCAGTGGTCGAAATCCCCCATTTAAATGAATGACGGGCTACCAGGGGTCAAATTACGCAATTTAAATTAATGGTGGGCTCCCAGGGTTCGAAATCCCCCATAGGAATGAATGGCGTGTTACCAGAGGTTGAAATCCCCCATTGAAATAAATGGCTGGTGCCTAGGGGTCGAAATCCCCCATTGAAATGAATGGCTGGCTCCCAGTGGTCGAAATCTCCCATTGAAATGAATGGCGGGCTACCAGGGGTGGAAATCCCCCATTGAAATGTTTGGCGGGCTACCAGGGGTCGAATTCCCATATTGAAATGAATGGCGGGCTAGCAGGGGTCGAATTCCCCCATTTAAATGAATGGTGGGTTCCCAGGGGTCGAAATCCCCCATAGGAATGAATGGCGGGTTACCAGGGGTCGAATTACCCAATTTAAATGAATGGTGGGCTCCCAGGGGTCGAAATCCCCCATAGGAATGAATGGCGTGTTACCAGGGGTTGAAATCCCCCATTGAAATGAATGGCTGGCTCCCAGTGGTCGAAATCTCCAATTGAAATGAATGGCGGGCTACCAGGGGTTAAATTCCCCCATTGAAATGAATGGCGGGCGCCAAGGAATCAAAATCCCCCAATGAAATGAATGGCGGGCTACCAGGGGTCGAAATCTCCCAATAAAATGAATGGGGGGCTCCCAGGGTTCGAACTCCCTCATTGAAATGAATGGCGGGCTAGCAGGGGTTGAAATCCCCCATTGAAATGTTTGGCGGGCTACCAGGGGTCGAATTCCCCTATTGAAATGAATGGCGGGCACCCAGGGGTTGAAATCCCCCATTGAAATGTTTGGCGGGCTAGCAGGGGTTGAAATCCCCCATTGAAATGTTTGGCGGGCTACCAGGGGTCGAATTCCCCCATTGAAATGAATGGCGGGCGCCCAGAAATCAAAATCCCCCAATAAATTGAATGGCGTGCTACCAGGGGTCGAAATCCCCCATTGAAATGAATGGCGGGCGCCCAGGGGTCGAAATCCCCCAATAAAATTAATGGTGGTCTACCAGGAGTCAAAATCCCCCATTGAAATTAATGGCGGGCGCCTAGGGGTCGAAATCCCCCATTGAAATGAATGGCGGGCGCCTTGGGGTCGAAATCCCCCATTGAAATGAATGGCTGGCTCCCAGTGGTCGAAATCCCCCATTGAAATGAATGGCGGTCTACCAGGGATCGAGATTCCCCCGTAGAAATTAATGGTGGGCTCCCAGTGGTCGAAATCCCCCATTGAAATGAATGGCGGTCTACCAGGGATCGAGATTCCCCCGTAGAAATTAATGGTGGGCTCCCAGTGGTCGAAATCCCCCATTGAAATGAATGGCGGGCTACCAGGGGTTTGAATCCCCCATTGAAATGAATGGCGGGGGCGCCTAGGGGTCGAAATCCCCCATTGAAATGAATGGCTGGCTCCCAGTGGTCGAAATACCCCATTGAAATGAATGGCGGGCTACCAGGGATCGAGATTCCCCCATAGAAATGAATGGTGGGCTCCCAGTGGTCGAAATCCCCCATTTAAATGAATGACGGGCTACCAGGGGTCAAATTACGCAATTTAAATTAATGGTGGGCTCCCAGGGTTCGAAATCCCCCATAGGAATGAATGGCGTGTTACCAGAGGTTGAATTCCCCCATTGAAATAAATGGCTGGTGCCTAGGGGTCGAAATCCCCCATTGAAATGAATGGCTGGCTCCCAGTGGTCGAAATCTCCCATTGAAATGAATGGCGGGCTACCAGGGGTTTAAATCCCCCATTGAAATGAATGGCGGGCTACCAGGGATCGAGATCCCCCCATAGGAATGAATGGCGGGTTACCAGGGGTTGAAATCCCCCATTGAAATTAATGGCGGGCTACCAGGAATCGAGATCCCCCCATAGGAATGAATGGCGGGGGCGCCTAGGGGTCAAAATCCCTCATTGAAATGTATGGCGGGCTACCAGGGGTCGAATTCCCCTATTGAAATGAATGGCGGGCGCCCAGGGGTCAAAATCCCCCAAAGAAATGAATGGCAAGCTACCAGGGGTCGAAATCCCCCATTGAAATGAATGGCGGGCGCCCAGGGGTCGAAATCCCCCATTGAAATGAATGACGGGCTCCAAGGGGTCGAAATCCCCCATTGAAATGAATGGCGGGCCCACTTGTGTCAAAATCACCCAATGAAATGAATGGCGGGCTCCCAGTGGTTTAATTCCCCATTTAAATGAATGGTGGGCTACCAGGGGTCGAAATCTCCCATTGAAATGAATGTCTAGGGGTCGAAATCCCCCATTGAAATAAATGGCTGGCTCCCAGTGGTCGAAATCCCCCATTTAAATAAATGGCGGGCTCCCAGGGGTCGAATTCCCCCATTGAAATGAATTGCAGGCGACCAGGTGTCAAAATCCCCCATTGAAATGAATGGCGGGCGCCTAGGGGTCGAAATCCCCCATTGAAATGAATGGCTGGCTCCCAGTGGTCGAATTCCCCCATTGAAATGAATGGCGGGCTCCCAGGGGTCGAATTCCCCCATTGAAATGAATGGCGGGCGCCCAGGAATCAAAATCCCCCAATGAAATGAATGGCTTGCTACCAGGGGTCAAAATCCCCCATTGAAATGTTTGGCGGGCTACCAGGGGTCGAATTCCCCCATTGAAATGAATGGCGGGCGCCCAGAAATCAAAATCCCCCAATGAATTGAATGGCGTGCTACCAGGGGTCGAAATCCCCCATTGAAATGAATGGCGGGCGCCCAGGGGTCGAAATCCCCCAATAAAATTAATGGCGGTCTACCAGGAGTCAAAATCCCCCATTGAAATTAATGGCGGGCGCCTAGGGGTCGAAATCCCCCATTGAAATGAATGGCGGGCGCCTTGGGGTCGAAATCCCCCATTGAAATGAATGGCTGGCTCCCAGTGGTCGAAATCCCCCATTGAAATGAATGGCGGTCTACCAGGGATCGAGATTCCCCCGTAGAAATTAATGGTGGGCTCCCAGTGGTCGAAATCCCCCATTGAAATGAATGGCGGTCTACCAGGGATCGAGATTCCCCCGTAGAAATTAATGGTGGGCTCCCAGTGGTCGAAATCCCCCATTGAAATGAATGGCGGGCTACCAGGGGTTTGAATCCCCCATTGAAATGAATGGCGGGGGCGCCTAGGGGTCGAAATCCCCCATTGAAATGAATGGCTGGCTCCCAGTGGTCGAAATACCCCATTGAAATGAATGGCGGGCTACCAGGGATCGAGATTCCCCCATAGAAATGAATGGTGGGCTCCCAGTGGTCGAAATCCCCCATTTAAATGAATGACGGGCTACCAGGGGTCAAATTACGCAATTTAAATTAATGGTGGGCTCCCAGGGTTCGAAATCCCCCATAGGAATGAATGGCGTGTTACCAGAGGTTGAAATCCCCCATTGAAATAAATGGCTGGTGCCTAGGGGTCGAAATCCCCCATTGAAATGAATGGCTGGCTCCCAGTGGTCGAAATCTCCCATTGAAATGAATGGCGGGCTACCAGGGGTTTAAATCCCCCATTGAAATGAATGGCGGGCTACCAGGGATCGAGATCCCCCCATAGGAATGAATGGCGGGTTACCAGGGGTTGAAATCCCCCATTGAAATTAATGGCGGGCTACCAGGAATCGAGATCCCCCCATAGGAATGAATGGCGGGGGCGCCTAGGGGTCAAAATCCCTCATTGAAATGTATGGCGGGCTACCAGGGGTCGAATTCCCCTATTGAAATGAATGGCGGGCGCCCAGGGGTCAAAATCCCCCAAAGAAATGAATGGCAAGCTACCAGGGGTCGAAATCCCCCATTGAAATGAATGGCGGGCGCCCAGGGGTCGAAATCCCCCATTGAAATGAATGACGGGCTCCAAGGGGTCGAAATCCCCCATTGAAATGAATGGCGGGCCCACTTGTGTCAAAATCACCCAATGAAATGAATGGCGGGCTCCCAGTGGTTTAATTCCCCATTTAAATGAATGGTGGGCTACCAGGGGTCGAAATCTCCCATTGAAATGAATGTCTAGGGGTCGAAATCCCCCATTGAAATAAATGGCTGGCTCCCAGTGGTCGAAATCCCCCATTTAAATAAATGGCGGGCTCCCAGGGGTCGAATTCCCCCATTGAAATGAATTGCAGGCGACCAGGTGTCAAAATCCCCCATTGAAATGAATGGCGGGCGCCTAGGGGTCGAAATCCCCCATTGAAATGAATGGCTGGCTCCCAGTGGTCGAATTCCCCCATTGAAATGAATGGCGGGCTCCCAGGGGTCGAATTCCCCCATTGAAATGAATGGCGGGCGCCCAGGAATCAAAATCCCCCAATGAAATGAATGGCTTGCTACCAGGGGTCAAAATCCCCCATTGAAATGAATGGCGGGCGCCCAGGGGTCGAAATCCCGCAGTAAAATGAATGGCGGGCTACCAGGGGTCGAAATCCCCCATTGAAATGAATGGCGGGCTACCAGGGATCGAGTTTCCCCCATAGAAATGAATGATGGGCTCACAGTGGTCGAAATCCCCCATTGAAAAGAATGGCGGGCTACCAGGGGTCGAATTCTTCCATTTAAATGAATGGTGGGCTCCCAGGGGTCGAAATCCCCCATAGGAATGAATGGCAGGTTTTCAGGGGTTGAAATCCCCCATTGAAATGAATGGCGGGCTACCAGGGATCGAGATTCCCCCATAGGAATGAATGGCGGGGGCGCCTAGGGGTCGAAATCCCCCATTAAAATGAATGGCTGGCTCCCAGTGGTCGAAATCCCTTATTGAAATGAATGGCGGGCTCCCAGGGGTCGAATTCCCCCATTGAAATGAATGGCGGGCTCCCAGTGGTCGAAATCCCCCATTGAAATGAATGGCGGGCTACCAGGGATCGAGATTCCCCCATAGAAATGAATGGTGGGCTCCCAGTGGTCGAAATCCACCATTGAAATGAATGGCGGGCTACTGTGAAGTTGCTTAAAACAGTAGTCTTAACATTATGTGTATTTTAAAGAATATCCTGTATATATTTTTATGTTTTTATATTATCAACTGTCGTTTAGAGGCGCCGCTCAACTTTCTCTAATGTTTTGTATTTTTCCATGACGTATGAAACGAAACTGAAACTTAACTGTAATAAAAGCGACGAGGTGGCCGGGGGAGGAGAGAGAGTCGGAAGGAGCCGAGCGTGAGTTAAGGTCTTGCGTCTCCTCTCCTCTCCCAGCCGCGGTTGCAATAAAACAAAGCAACAGCTTCTGCCTCCTTTTTCCTTGGTGCACGGTCAGTAACTAAGGGGATCTGTAATATCAGACCCAACATTTAATTGGTGCCGAAACCTGGGACCTGCATCTGGACGGACGACCGCCGCCGAACCGAGGACACCGAGAATCTGTCGACAGCGTCTCCCCTTGCGTGACGGGTCTCGTCGCTCCGGCCACGGCCGTTCGCCCGGACACCGGGTCCTGCGAACCAGACCGGCACCGAGGACTAACAGGTATTATGCTGTTTAATTATCACGATTTACACAGAAGTTTGAAAAAGGAACACTAAATATACTGAAGAAGTAAGAGAAAAATAGAAAAGTGGGGAGTGAAAGAAAAGCGCTTGGGCGTTGGCCCGTGAAGAAGAAGAAAATAAACCCATGGTATATATGATCCGGGCATCAAAGGGATCACGGTTTTATTAGATGAGATCCAAAATACTTTTATTGACTAGTTTTTAACTTGTTAAAAAAAAGTGTAGTTTTCGGGTGCCCGGGTAGAGGAAATTAAACGTTGCCGTAAATACGTAATAATTTACACCTCCCCACTCATTGTTTACCAAAATATCTGTGTTCAATATAACTAAGATTTATCAGGTCAGAACAGAACTGACTGCGATTAAAAATAATCGCCTAAAACACAAATCATGGTTTTAAATTAGAAAGTGGTGCACCACAGAAAAGACTAAGTGTGTGTGTTTGTGTGTGAGTTTTTGTGTGTGTGTGTGTGCGTGTGTGTGTGTGGGTGTGTACTTTATGTGTGTTTATGAGATAAGGTTAGAAGGGAGTAACTGCTGCCCGCTCGGGAGTAGAAGCAATGGGCCAGTCATTGAGAAAAGAAATAGAACAACACCAGGATGTTAAATTTATTGCAAGCTTTGACGCTAATGCGTGCAAGTATCTGGAATCCTGGGTGACCAAGTATGATTTTAACCCGTCTTTGAGAGATGTCAGGAATAAAGAGGAAGTTAAGAAAAGTTTAGTGGAGAAAAGAGCAAAGAAGATTAAAAAGGGAAAGAATGTAGAAAAATTGGAAGCACAACTACGTGCTGTTGAAGTGTGGATAAAACAGTGTAAAATGAGGGCAGAAAGCATTTTGGAAAGTGAAGAAAGAAAAAAGGAAAAGACAGAAAGAAAAATGTACCAGATGAAGATAAGACCAACGGAAGAAACCGGCGCCAGACGAAGAGACAACGGAAATGCACCGGCTGAAGTGCGACAGCAAAATGATCCAGAAGAGGAAGTAAACGTCAACCAACAGCGGGAACCGCCTACCCCGTCTACCTCCTCCCCAAATTCCACCTCCACGAGTTTTGGGGACGGAGCCTCCCCTCCTATTGGAAGCCGTACAAGATCAAACAAACCAACAGCAGACGTCCTGGCTGCAACAACAAAATTATACCCAGACATTCAGCAGGTGGCAGCATATCCCATGGTAGCTGTAGCCAACCCAGCTTATGGAATGCCAAATCCTGGTCAACCTGCTCATCCACAGACCTTGCTGCTCTATCGCCCATGGACCGAAGAAGAAAAAGTAGCCGCATGCGCATCAGTTCCTCCCATTGAAGACAACGTTGAAAAATGGGCAGCTGCAATTAGAGAACTACATGGATCCTATCACCTCAATGGCAATGAATTACTAAGCGTCCTACGTCTGACCGCAGGACATCGAGTTGGAAGATTCCAAGGAGCCTTTGCTCCAGCCAACCAACGAGGCCAAGTCTACCAACCAGGCCAAGAACTAGACAACGCCCTAAATACTCTTTTAGAAAGAGCCATCGCAGTGTTCAAGAAACCACCTGATTTAACTAAAGTCCGCCAATGCCGCCAAGAACCTGAAGAAAGCGCACAAAAATATGTGGACCGCCTCCAAGACGTACTGAAACTACATGGTGGCATCGAAGAAAGCACTGAGGCACAAAGCACATACCAAACATTACTGCGGGCAACATTCCTGGATGGACTAGTGGACGGTACAGTCAATTTTATCAAGAAACATTACCACACCTGGAGAACTGCCCCGGTGAATGATCTCGTAGCTTGGGCCTCACACGCTGAAGACCTAAAAAGACAAAAAGCGCAATCATCAGTCTTCAATGCCATGCACACATTTTTTCAACATGCCTCTCCTCCACCTTCTGGACCAATTTACTACCAAAACCAACCCAATCGGGGTAGAGGACGTGGACGCGGAAGAGGAAGAGGCCGACCAGCCACCAGACAGGATGTGTGCTACAATTGTGGCAAGTACGGCCACTTTGCCCGAGATTGCCGCTCCAAACAAAAAATTGAGACCCCAAAATCTGACCACTGGGATCCAACCGAATGACGCGAGCAGGAAAGGTCAAGTGATGAAAACCCTGATGAGACCAGAACGATCGTCGAGGTGCTTGACCTGACAGTCCTGTTTAGCCAGATGTCCTCTATTGACCCAGCAGTAAGAAAACTAGGCTTAGGGCCATTTACTACAACATTGAAATTCATTGTGGATTCAGGAGCACAATCCTCCGTGATCACTACCAACAGGTGTCAAATTGTCAAAAAGCACAATAATGGTCATAGGAGTGGGAGGTAGACCAGCCATCCATTACTTTACCGAACAACTGACCATTATTGATGAAGACGGAACAGAATACCCAGATCAAACTTTCGTTTACGTGCCTCGTTGTCCTGAAAACCTCATCGGACGAGATTTGATAAAAGCCATGAGCCTTGTATTAATGGTCGAAGGCTCTAGCATGGTCGTGACAAAAAGAGGACAAGAAACACCAATGCAGATGTTAGTACTAGAAGGAAAAGACAAACCACGCCCATTCTACAGTCTGGATCCGATCCAAAAAGGTCCAACATCAGTAACAAACAATCTGCAACAGATGCCAGAACAAATCCTACCAAATTCAAATTGGGTGCCCCAAACCACGTACCCACTTCACTCCACCATCCGCTTCGCCCCGAACAAAGAGGACAGAGACTTCTTTGATCAATGGTCCCGATTGACAACCATGCGGGCCCAAATAAAGGACCTAATTTGGGACGAACAGGCAGGATGGATGGCAGCCACAGTAATCTTTCCAGATTACATATATGCATTAACCACATATGAAGGCGTTGGCATTCCCTTCCACATTTCACTGGCAAAACCAACAGGCTGGAGATGGAAAGACATAGGATCAAAAATAAGAGATGTAACATGGTCCGAACAACGACTTCCGTGGACTCCATGTCAAGATGGAAGATTTAAACGCATCATGTCAACAGGAAACGTGGTCTGGAGGAAAAAACTAAACTGGGTGACAACATTTGTCCCCAGCACCCACCTAATTACATGACATCCGGAGGAAACCACGATCCTGGCACTAAAAGACGCCATGGATCAAATACCACCTCAGCTGTGGTCAGCGTCAAAAACCGATGTGGGCCTAATGACCACAGCCACAGAAGTAACAATTGAACCAAGAACAAACTATCGCCCACGAATCAATCAATACCCACTCAAACCTGATGCCAAAGAAGGAATCACACCAGTAATCATGAACATGGTAAAAGCTGGAGTGCTCATAGAAGCCCCCAAGGTAACTTGTAACACTCCAATCTTTCCAGTAAAGAAAGCAGACACCACGACCTGGCGAATGGTCCACGACTTAAGAGCCGTAAATCAGGCAGTAAAACAGAGAGCCCCCTGCGTCCCCGACCCCCACACTCTACTCAATGCGCTGAAGCCACAACAGAAATGGTTCACAGTAATTGATCTAAGCAACGCCTTCTTTTCCATCCCATTGCACGAGTCTGCCCGTCATTGGTTTGGTTTCACCTTTAATCAAAAGAAGTACACCTATACGAGACTACCCCAAGGCTATGCAGAGAGTCCCACCATTTTCTCTCAAGAAATCAACAACTGTCTGAGCCTCCATGAACACAGTGAAACCACTCAAATCTTGATTTACGTAGATGACATTCTCATCGCCAGTCCAACCAAAGAAGAAAATCAAGAAGAAGCAGTGAAACTGTGTCAACACCTGGCAAAGACAGGAAACAAAGCCTCACTGACCAAACTACAGTGGACTCAGACCGAAGTAGTTTTCTTAGGTCACATCATATCGGCAGAAGGAAGAAAACTAACCTCTGATCGGAAACAAGCTATCCTTGATGCCCCCAAACCAAAGACCAAAAGACAGATGATGGCCTTCCTAGGCCTAGTGAACTTTTGCCGTCTATGGGTTCTGGACTTCGCCGAAATAACGCAACCACTGGTGGATTTAATTTACCAAGAAGACATCGCCCTGGCCGATCCCATCACATGGACGAAAATAGCTAATGACAAGTTCAATCAGATAAAACAGACCATCACAAGCACAGGCCCTTTGGGCCTACCCGACTACAAGAAACTGTTTACCCAAACAGTGGACTGCAAAGACGGATTCATGACATCCGTCCTACTCCAACAACATGGTACACAAATGCGACCAGTGGCCTACTACTCAAAGAAACTTGATGCTGTCGCCAGAGCCCTGCCCCAGGGTGTCCAAGCAGTGTGTGCCGCAGCAATGGCTGTCCAAGCATCCGCCGAATTGGTGTTGTTCCATCCCACCACTCTACTAGTAACACACTCAGTAGATGTTCTTTTGACTCAAACAAAGATGTAATTTCTCTCACCAGCAAGACATCTTGGCCTAACAGCTGTACTGTTGTCCCAACCCCATCTTACCATCAAGAGATGCAGCACTCTCAATCCTGCAAGTCTCCTCCCAGTGGAGACAGATGGGACACCACACAGTTGCACAGAAGCCACCGAGGAAATCTGCAAACCAAGAAGAGATTTGTTAGACACACCCTTACAAGAAGGAGAAGCAGTGTTTGTAGATGGTTCCTCAAGCAAAGATGAACTAGGCAACACCAACACAGGCTATGCAGTGGTCACACAACAAAAGACACTGAAGAGCGGACGATTAATAGGAAATCTGTCAGCACAAGCAGCAGAACTCATCGCGCTAACAGAAGCATGTAAATTATTCAAAGACAAAGCAGTAACAATTTGGACCGACAGCCAATATGCCCACTCGACATTGCACATCTTTGCCGCCATGTGGGCTCGACGAGGAATGAAAACATCAACAGGAAAACCTGTTCAACACGCCAAATTACTCACTGACCTTTTGGCCGCTGTACTGCTACCCTCCAAAATAGCAGTATGCAAATGCAAAGCTCACACCTCAGCAAAAGACGCCGTTTCTGTAGGAAATGCAAAAGCAGATTTGGCAGCCAAGCAAGCAGGCCAAGACAAAACAAAGATCGTCATGCTCGCCAACCACAAAGAAACACAACAACACAACAACATTCCAAAACAAGTACTAATTGACATGCAAAACAACGCTCCAGACAAAGAAAAAACACTATGGAAAATGATGAACATTGAACTCACCCCAGAAGGCCTCTACCACAAAGAAGACCGACCAGTCATCCCCCGCAGTCTGTTCCACGCAGTAGCCACATTGAGTCATGGGAAGTCCCATGTCTCAACAGGAGGGATGATATCTATGGTAGAACAGACAATGACAATACCACAGGGCTTACAAACCTATTTTAAAACTTTTTGTAGGTCATGTATGGTGTGTTGTCGTCACAATGCTCAGGGAAACTTAAGACCACAGAGAGGGAAATGCCCAGTGGGCTCCTACCCATTTAAAGTTTAACACATGGACTTTATTAAACTACACAGAAGTGGTCAGCACAAGTACTGTTTAGTGTTAGTAGACTCACTAACTAAATGGGTTGAACTTGTTCCTTCAAAACATCCAAACGCCCTCACAGTAGCTAAAGCTATTTGTAAACACATAATACCAGAACATGGCATTCCACGAGTCTTGTGGAGTGATAACGGTAGCCATTTTGTAAATACCATCGTTGACAATATGGCCATCCATTTAAAATCAGCCATGGTCAGACAAAACAGGAGAGGCAGATCCACTGACTAAATGGTTATGTGACTTGTTTAAAGAACGGACTGTGTCAAGAGCAAATGATCTGCCCTCTACTTCTCTTCCTCCTGCACAGGAAACGGTGACCCCGGGTGACCTGGTGTTGGTGAAGGTGATAAAAAGGAAAACATGGTCGAGCCCACGCTGGGACGGCCCATTCGTTGTTCTTTTGACCACACCCACCGCTCTCAAAATCGCTGAGAGAGAGACGTGGATCCACCAGAGTCACTGCAAAAAGGTCACCGAACTCAGATAAGGGATTACCCCCTGATTCTTGTCAAAAAGAAGAAGAACAAAGGAGAAGATGACCCTTTTTCAGACATTGTTTGGACTTTGATCATTATAATGTTTATCTTATTATGTGTTATTTGTTCCTGCTGTATTGTCCCAATGTCTAAGAGATTAGTCGCCCGTATGTTCGTGGCCCAGATGTATCAATATAACTTACTACGCGTAGAGGATCATGTTGACACTGTGGAGACCGACACAAAAGTGTGACCCTCATCTTATTGTGTTTTCCTAATCTCAAATTCAGTTCCATTCTCAGACCAAGAGGTTCTCGTCACCGTGCGGTGGGGGAGTTATGGAATTTTTCCCTTTAAGTTAAGGGTTTTCGCCATTTCCTGAGAATTGTTCAAATGTTGTGAATCTATTAATGAAGTAATACTGAGAAAACTTAATTGTTTTAGTATTTACTGATGTCCTTTTAAATCCACAGCAGGAGGGAATGTGAAGTTGCTTAAAACAGTAGTCTTAACATTATGTGTATTTTAAAGAATATCCTGTATATATTTTTATGTTTTTATATTATCAACTGTCGTTTAGAGGCGCCGCTCAACTTTCTCTAATGTTTTGTATTTTTCCATGACGTATGAAACGAAACTGAAACTTAACTGTAATAAAAGCGACGAGGTTGCCGGGGGAGGAGAGAGAGTCGGAAGGAGCCGAGCGTGAGTTAAGGTCTTGCGTCTCCTCTCCTCTCCCAGCCGCGGTTGCAATACAACAAAGCAACAGCTTCTGCCTCCTTTTTCCTTGGTGCACGGTCAGTAACTAAGGGGATCTGTAATATCAGACCCAACAATCTCGATCCCTGGTAGCCTGCCATTCATTTCAATGGGGGATTTCGACCACTGGGAGCCAGCATTCATTTCAATGGGGGATTTCGACACCTAGGCTCCCGCCATTCATTTCAATGGGTATTTCAACCCCTGGTAACCCGCCATTCATTACTATGGGGATTTCGACCCCTGGGAGCCCACCATTCATTTAAATGGGGGAATTCGACCCCTGGTAGCCCGCCATTCATTTCAATGGGGGAATTCGACCACTTGGAGCCCACTATTCATTTCTGTGGGGGAATCTCGATCCCTGGTAGCACTCCATTCATTTCAATGGGGGATTTCGACCACTGGGATCCAGACATTCATATCAATGGGGGATTTCAACCCCTAGGCGACCGCCATTCATTTCAATGGGGGAATTCGACCCCTGGGAGCCCGCCATTCATTTCAATGGGGGATTTCGACCACTGGGAGGAAGCCATTAATTTCAATGGGGGATTTCGACCCCTAGGCGCCCCCGCCATTCATTCCTATGGGGGAATCTCGATCCCTGGTAGCCCGCCATTCATTTCAATGGGGGATTTCAACCCCTGGTAACTTGCCATTCATTCTTATGGGGGATTTCGACCCCTGGGAGCCCAACATTCATTTAAATGGGGGAATTTGACCCCTGGTAGACCGCCATTCATTTCAATGGGGGATTTCGACCACTGGGAGCAAGCCATTCATTTCAATGGGGGATTTTGACCCCTAGGCGCCCGCCATTCATTTCAATAGGGGATGTCAACCCCTGGTAACCTGCCATTTATTACTATGGGGATTTCGACCCCTGGGAGCCCACCATTAATTTAAATGGGGGAATTCGACCCCTGGTAGCCCGCCATTCATTTCAATGGGGGATTTCGACCACTGGGAGCCCACCATTCATTTCTATGGGGGAATCTCGATCCCTGGTAGCCCGCCATTAATTTCAATGGGGGATTTCGACCACTGGGAGCCAGCCATTCATTTCAATGAGGGATTTCAACCACTAGGCGCCCGCCATTCATTTCAATGGGGGATTTTGACTCCTGGTCGCCCGCCATTCATTTCAATGGGGGAATTCGACCCCTGGTAGACCGCCATTCATTTCAATGGGGGTTTTCGACCCCTGGTAGCCCGCCATTCATTTCATTGGGGGATTTTGACCCCTGGTAGCCCGCTTTTCATTTCAATGGTGGAATTCGACCCCTTGGAGCCCGCCATACTTTTTAATGGGGGATTTCGACCCCTGGTAGCCCGCCATTCATTTCAATCGGGGATTTAAACCCCTGGTAGCCCGCCATTTATTTCAATGGGGGATTTCGACACCTGGGCGCCCGCCATCAATTTCAATGGGGGAATTCGACCCCTGGGAGCCCGCCATTCATTTCAATGGGGGATTTCGACCACTGGGAGCCAGCCATTCATTTCAATGGGGGATTTCGACCCCTGGTAGCCCGCCATTCATTTCATTGGGGGATTTTGTTTCCTAGGCGCCCGTCATTCATTTCAATGGGGGATTTCGATCCCTGGGCGCCCGCCATGCATTTCAATGGGGGATTTCGACCCCTTGTAGCCCGCCATTCATTTCTTTGGGGGATTTTGATTCCTAGGCGCCCGCCATTCATTTCAATGGGGGATTTTGACCCCTAGTAGCCCGCCATTCATTTCATTTGGGGAAATGACCCCTTTGAGCCCGCCATTCATTTCAATGGGGGATTTCGACCCCTTGGAGCCCGCCATTCATTTCAATGGGGGATTTCGACCACTGGGAGCCAGCCATTCATTTCAATGGGGGATTCGACCCCTAGGCGCCGCCGCCATTCATTCCTATGGGGTAATCTCGATCCTTGGGCGCCCGCAATTAATTTCAATGGGGGATTTCGACCCCTGGTAGCCCGCCATTCATTTCATTGGGGGATTTTGATTCCTGGGAGCCCACCATTCATTTATATGGGGGAATCTCGATCCCTGGTAGCCCGCCATTCATTTCAATGGGGGATTTTGACCCCTGGTAGCCCGCCATTCATTTCATTGCAGGATTTCGACCCCTTGGCGCCCGCCATTCATTTCAATGGGGGATTTAGACCCCTGGTCGCCCGCCTTTCATTTCATTGGGGGATTTTGATTCCTGGGCGCCCGCCATTCATTTCAATGGGGGATTTTGATTCCTGGGCGCCAGCCATTCATTTAAATGGGGGATTTCGACCCCTGGTAGACCGCCATTCATTTCATTGGGGAATTTTGATTCCTGGGCGCCCGCCATTCATTTCTATGGGGGATTTCGACCACTGGGAGCCAGCCATTCATTTCAATGGGGAATTTCGACACCTAGGCTCCCGCCATTCATTTCAATGGGGGATTTCAACCCCTGGTAACCCGCCATTCATTACTATGGGGATTTCGACCCCTGGGAGCCCACCATTCATTTAAATGGGGGAATTCGACCCCTGGTAGCCCGCCATTCATTTCAATGGGGGAATTCGACCACTGGGAGCCCACTATTCATTTCTATGGGGGAATCTCGAACCCTGGTAGCCCGCCATTCATTTCAATGGGGGATTTCGGCCACTGGGAGCCAGCCATTCATTTCAATGGGGGATTTCAACCCCTAGGCACCCGCCATTCATTACAATGGGGGAATTCGACCCCTGGGAGCCCGCCATTCATTTCAATGGGGGATTTCGACCACTGGGAGCCAGCCATTAATTTCAATGGGGGATTTCGACCACTAGGCGCCCCTGCCATTCATTCCTATGGGGGAATCTCGATCCCTGGTAGCCCGCCATTCATTTCAATGGGGGATTTCAACCCCTGGTAACTTGCCATTCATTCCTATGGGGGATTTCGACCCCTTGGTGCCCAACATTCATTTAAATGGGGGAATTCGACCCCTGGTAGACCGCCATTCATTTCAATGGGGATTTCGACCACTGGGAGCCCACCATTAATTTCTAAGGGGGAATCTCGATCCCTGGTAGCCCGCCATTCATTTCAATGGGGGATTTCGACCCCTGGTAGCCCGCTTTTCATTTCAATGGTGGAATTCGACCCCTGGGAGCCCACCATACTTTTTAATGGGCGATTTCGACCCCTGGTAGCCCGCCATTCATTTCAATGGGGGATTTAAACCCCTGGTAGCCCGCCATTTATTTCAATGGGGGATTTCAACCCCTGGGCGCCCGCCATCAATTTCAATGCGGGAATTCGACCCCTGGTTGCCCGCCATTCATTTCAATGGGGGATTTCGACCACTGGGAGCCAGCCATTCGTTTCAATGGGGGATTTCGACCCCTAGGCGCCCCCGCCATTCATTTCAATAGGGGATTTCGACCCCTGGTAGCCCGCCATTCATTTAATAGGGGGATTTTGTTTCCTCGGCGCCCGTCATTCATTTCAATGGGGGATTTCGATCCCTGGGCGCCCGCCATTCATTTCAATGGGGGATTTCGACCCCTGGTAGCCCGCCATTCATTTCATTCGGGGATTTTGATTCCTGGGAGCCAACCATTCATTTAAATGGGGGAATTCAACCCCTGGTAGCCCGCCATTCATTTCAATGGGGGAATTCGACCACTTGGAGCCCACTATTCATTTCTATGCGGGAATCTCGATCCCTGGTAGCACGCCATTCATTTCAATGGGGGATTTCGACCACTGGGAGCCAGACATTCATATCAATGGGGGATTTCAACCCCTAGGCGACCGCCATTCATTTCAATGGGGGAATTCGACCCCTGGGAGCCCGCCATTCATTTCAATGGGGGATTTCGACCACTGGGAGCCAGCCATTAATTTCAATGGGGGATTTCGACCCCTAGGCGCCCCCGCCATTCATTTCTATGGGGGAATCTCGATCCCTGGTAGCCCGCCATTCATTTCAATGGGGGATTTCGACCCCTGGTAGCCCGCCATTAATTTCATTGGGGGATTTTGACCCCTGGTAGCCCGCTTTTCATTTCAATGGTGGAATTCGACCCCTGGGAGCCCGCCATACTTTTTAATGGGGGATTTCGACCCCTGGTAGCCCGCCATTCATTTCAATCGGGGATTTAAACCCCTGGTAGCCCGCCATTCATTTCAATGGGGGATTTCGACCACTGGGAGCCAGCCATTCATTTCAATGGGGGATTTCGACCCCTAGGCGCCCCCGCCATTCATTTCAATGGGGGATTTCGACCCCTGGTAGCCCGCCATTCATTTTATTGGGGGATTTTGTTTCCTCGGGGCCCGTCATTCATTTCAATGGGGGATTTCGATCCCTGGGTGCACGCCATTCATTTCAATGGGGGATTTCGACCCCTGCTAGCCCGCCATTCATTTCTTTGGGGGATTTTGATTCCTAGGCGCCCGCCATTCATTCCTATGGGGGAATCTCGATCCCTGGTAGCCCGCTATTCATTTCAATGGGGGATTTCGACCACTGGGAGCCCACCATTCATTTCTATGGGGAAATCTCGATCCCTGGTAGCCCGCTATTCATTTCAAAGGGGGATTTCGACCACTGGGAGCCCACCATTCATTTCTATGGGGAAATCTCGATCCCTGGTAGCCCGCTATTCATTTCAATGGGGGATTTCGACCACTGGGAGCCAGCCATTAATTTCAATGGGGGATTTCGACCCCTCGGCGCCCGCCATTCATTTCAATGGGGGATTTTGACCCCTAGTAGCCCGCCATTCATTTCATTTGGGGATATGACCCCTTTGAGCCCGCCATTCATTTCAATGGGGGATTTCGACCCCTTGGAGCCCGCCATTCATTTCAATGGGGGATTTCGACCACTGGGAGCTAGCCATTCATTTCAATGGGGGATTTCGACCCCTAGGCGCCCGCCATTCATTTCAATCGGGGATTTTGACCCCTAGTAGCCCGCCATTCATTTCATTTGGGGATATGACCCCTTTGAGCCCGCCATTCATTTCAATGGGGGATTTCGACCCCTTGGAGCCCGCCATTCATTTCAATGGGGGATTTCGACCACTGGGAGCCAGCCATTCATTTCAATGGGGGATTTCGACCCCTAGGCGCCCCCGCCATTCATTCCTATGGGGGAATCTCGATCCCTGGGCGCCCGCAATTCATTTCAATGGGGGATTTCGACCCCTGGTAGCCCGCCATTCATTTCATTGGGGGATTTTGATTCCTGGGCGCCCGCAATTCATTTCTATGGGGGAATCTCGATCCCTGGTAGCCTGCCATTCATTTCAATGGTGGATTTCGACCACTGGGAGCAAGCCATTCATTTCAATGGGGGATTTCGACCCCTGGGAGCAAGCCATTCATTTCATTTGGTGATATGACCCCTTTGAGCCCACCATTCATTTCTATGGGGGAATCTCGATCCCTGGTAGCCCGCCATTCATTTCAATGGGGGATTTCGACCCCTGGTAGCCCACCATTCATTTCATTGGGGGATTTTGACCCCTGGTAGCACGCTTTTCATTTCAATGGTGGAATTCGACCCCTGGGAGCCCGCCATACTTTTTAATGGGGGATTTCGACCCCTGGTAGCCCGCCATTCATTTCAATGGGGGATTTCAACCCCTGGTAACCCGCCATTCATTCCTGTGGGGGATTTCGACCCCTGGGAGCCCACCATTTATTTAAATGGTGGAATTCGACCCCTGGTAGCCCGCCATTCATTTCAATGGGGGATTTCGACCACTGGGAGCCCACCAATCATTTCTATGGGGGAATCTCGATCCCTGGTAGCCCGCTATTCATTTCAATGGGGGATTTCGATCCCTGGGCGCCCGCCATTCATTTCAATGGGGGATTTCGACCCCTGGTAGCCCGCCATTCATTTCATTGGGGGATTTTGATTCCTAGGTGCCCGCCATTCATTTCAATGGGGGATTTCAACCCCTGGTAACCCGCCATTCATTCCTGTGGGGGATTTCGACCCCTGGGAGCCCACCATTTATTTAAATGGTGGAATTCGACCCCTGGTAGCCCGCCATTCATTTCAATGGGGGATTTCGACCACTGGGAGCCCACCAATCATTTCTATGGGGGAATCTCGATCCCTGGTAGCCCACCATTCAATTCAATGGGGGATTTCGACCACTGGGAGCCAGCCATTAATTCCTATGGGGGATTTCGACCCCTGGGAAACCACCATTCATTTAAATGGGGGAATTCGACACCTGGTAGCCCGCCATTCATTTCAATGGGGGATTTCGACCCCTGGGAACCCGCCATGCATTTCAATGGGGGATTTCGACCACTTGGAGCCAGCCATTAATTTCAATGGGGGATTTCGACCAATGGGAGCCAGCCATTAATTTCAATGGGGGATTTCGACCCCTGTAAATTTGCCATTCATTCCTATGGGGGATTTCGACCCCTGGGAGCCCAACATTCATTTAAATGGGGATATTCGACCCCTGGTAGACCGCCATTCATTTCAATGGGGGATTTCGACCACTGGGAGCCCACCATTCATTTCTATGGGGGAATCTCGATCCCTGGTAGCCCGCCATTCATTTCAATGGGGGATTTCGACCCCTGGTAGCCCGCCATTCATTTCATTGGGGGATTTTGACCCCTGGTAGCCCGCTTTTTATTTCAATGGTGGAATTGGACCCCTGGGAGCCCGCCATACTTTTTAATGGGGGATTTCGACCCCTGGTAGCCCGCCATTCATTTCAATGGGAGATTTAAACGCCTGATAGCCCGCCATTTATTTCAATAGGGGATTTCGACCACTGGGAGCCAGCCATTCATTTCAATGTGGGACTTCGACCCCTAGGCGCCCCCGCCATTCATTTCAATGGGAGATTTCGACCCCTGGTAGCCCGCCATTCATTTCATTGGGGGATTTTTTTTCCTCGGCGCCCGTCATTCATTTCAATGGGAAATTTCCATCCCTGGGCGCCCACCATTCATTTCAATGGGGTATTTCGACCCCTGGTAGCCTGCCATTCATTTCATTGGGGTATTTTTTTTCCTTGGCGCCCGCCATTCATTTCAATGGGGGATTTCGACCACTGGGAGACAGCCATTCATTTCAATGGGGGATTTCGACCCCTAGGCGCCTGCCATTCATTTCAATGGGGGATTTCAACCCCTGGTAACCCGCCATTCATTCCTATGGGGGATTTCGACCCTGGGAACCCACCATTCATTTAAATGGGGGAATTCGACCCCTGGTAGCCCGCCATTCATTTCAATGGGGGATTTCGACCACTGGGAGCCAACCATTCATTTCTATGGGGGAATCTCGATCCCTGGTAGCCTGCCATTCATTTCAATGGGGGATTTCGACCCCTGGGAGCCCGCCATTCATTTCAATGGGGGATTTTGACCACTGGGAGCCAGCCATTAATTTCAATGAGGGATTTCGACACCTAGGCGCCCCCGACATTCATTCCTATGGGGGAATCTCGATCCCTGGTAGCCCGCCATTCATTTCAATGGGGGATTTCAACCCCTGGTAACTTGCCATTCATTCCTATGGGGGATTTCGACCCCTGGGAGCCCACCATTCATTTAAATGGGGAAATAGACCCCTGGTAGCCCGCCATTCATTTCAATGGGGGATTTCGACCACTGGGAGCCCACCATTCATTTCTATAGGGGAATCTTGATCCCTGGTAGCCCGCCATTCATTTCAATGGGGGATTTCGACCACTGGGAGCCAGCCATTGATTTCAATGGGGGATTTCGACCCCTGGGAGCCCGTCATTCTTTTCAATGGGGGATTTCGACCACTGGGAGCCAGCCATTCATTTCAATGGGGGATTTCGACCCATTGGCGCCCGCCATTCATTTCAATGGGGGATTTTGACTCCTGGTAGCCTGCCATTCATTTCATTGGGGAATTTTATTCCTGGGCGCCCGCCATTCATTTCAATGGGGGATTTCGACCCCTAGGCGCCCGCCATTCATTTCAATGGGGGATTTCAACCCCTGGTAACCCGCCATTCATTCCTATGGGGGATTTCGATTCCTGGGAGCCCACCATTCATTTAAATGGGGGAATTCGACCCCTGGTAGCCCGCCATTCATTTCAATGGGGGATTTCGACCACTGGGAGCCAACCATTCATTTCTATGGGGGAATCTCGATCCCTGGTAGCCCGCCATTCATTTCAATGGGGGATTTCGACCCCTGGGAGCCCGCCATTCATTTCAATGGGGGATTTCGACCACTGGGAGCCCACCATTCATTTCTATGGGGGAATCTCGATCCCTGGTAGCCCGCCATTCATTTCATTCGGCTATTTTGATTCCTGGGAGCCAACCATTCATTTAAATGGGGGAATTCGACCCCTGGTAGCCCGCCATTCATTTCAATGGGGGAATTCGACCACTTGGAGCCCACTATTCATTTCTATGCGGGAATCTCGATCCCTGGTAGCACGCCATTCATTTCAATGGGGGATTTCGACCACTGGGAGCCAGACATTCATATCAATGGGGGATTTCAACCCCTAGGCGACCGCCATTCATTTCAATGGGGGAATTCGACCCCTGGGAGCCCGCCATTCATTTCAATGGGGGATTTCGACCACTGGGAGCCAGCCATTAATTTCAATGGGGGATTTCGACCCGTAGGCGCCCCCGCCATTCATTTCTATGGGGGAATCTCGATCCCTGGTAGCCCGCCATTCATTTCAATGGGGGATTTCGACCCCTGGTAGACCGCCATTAATTTCATTGGGGGATTTTGACCCCTGGTAGCCCGCTTTTCATTTCAATGGTGGAATTCGACCCCTGGGAGCCTGCCATACTTTTTAATTGGGGATTTCGACCCCTGGTAGCCCGCCATTCATTTCAATCGGGGATTTAAACCCCTGGTAGCCCGCCATTTATTTCAATGGGGGATTTCGACGCCTGGGCGCCCGCCATCAATTTCAATGGGGGAATTCGACCCCTGGGAGCCCGCCATTCATTTCAATGGGGGATTTCGACCACTGGGAGCCAGCCATTCATTTCAATGGGGGATTTCGACCCCTGGTAGCCCGCCATTCATTTCATTGGGGGATTTTGATTCCTAGGTGCCCGCCATTCATTTCAATGGGGGATTTCAACCCCTGGTAACCCGCCATTCATTCCTGTGGGGGATTTCGACCCCTGGGAGCCCACCATTTATTTAAATGGTGGAATTCGACCCCTGGTAGCCCGCCATTCATTTCAATGGGGGATTTCGACCACTGGGAGCCCACCAATCATTTCTATGGGGGAATCTCGATCCCTGGTAGCCCGCTATTCATTTCAATGGGGGATTTCGATCCCTGGGCGCCCGCCATTCATTTCAATGGGGGATTTCAAACCCTGGTAGCCCGCCATTCATTTCATTGGGGGATTTTGATTCCTAGGTGCCCGCCATTCATTTCAATGGGGGATTTCAACCCCTGGTAACCCGCCATTCATTCCTGTGGGGGATTTCGACCCCTGGGAGCCCACCATTTTTTTAAATGGTGGAATTCGACCCCTGGTAGCCCGCCATTCATTTCAATGGGGGATTTCGACCACTGGGAGCCCACCAATCATTTCTATGGGGGAATCTCGATCCCTGGTAGCCCACCATTCAATTCAATGGGGGATTTCGACCACTGGGAGCCAGCCATTAATTTCAATGGGGGATTTCGACCCCTAGTAGCCCGCCATTCATTTCATTTGGGGATATGACCCCTTTGAGCCCGCCATTCATTTCAATTGGGGATTTCGACCCCTTGGAGCCCGCCATTCATTTCAATGGGGAATTTCTACCACTGGGAGCCAGCCATTCATTTCAATGGGGGATTTCGACCCCTAGGCGCCCCCGCAATTCATTCCTATGGGGGAATCTCGATCCCTGAGCGCCCGCAATTCATTTCAATGGGGGATTTCGACCCCTGGTAGCCCGCCATTCATTTCTATGGGGGAATCTCGATCCCTGGTAGCCCGCCATTCATTTCAATGGGGGATTTCGACCACTGGGAGCAAGCCATTCATTTCAATGGGGGATTTTGACCCCTAGGCGACCGCCATTCATTTCAATAGGGGATGTCAACCCCTGGTAACCTGCCATTCATTACTATGGGGATTTCGACGCCTGGGAGCCCACCATTCATTTAAATGGGGGAATTCGACCCCTGGTAGCCCGCCATTCATTTCAATGGGGGATTTTGACCACTGGGAGCCCACCATTCATTTCTATGGCGGAATCTCGATCCCTGGTAGCCCGCCATTCATTTCAATGGGGGATTTCGACCACTGGGAGCCAGCCATTCATTTCAATGGGGATTTCAACCCCTAGGCGCCCGCCATTCATTTCAATGGGGGATTTTGACTCCTGGTCGCACGCCATTCATTTCAATGGGGGAATTCGACCCCTGGTAGACCGCCAATCATTTCAATGGGGGATTTCGACCCCTGGTAGCCCGCCATTCATTTCATTGGGGGATTTTGACCCCTGGTAGCCCGCTTTTCATTTCAATGGTGGAATTCGACCCCTGGGAGCCCACCATACTTTTTAATGGGGGATTTCGACCCCTGGTAGCCCGCCATTCATTTCAATGGGGGATTTAAACCCCTGGTAGCCCGCCATTTATTTCAATGGGGGATTTCGACCCATGGGCGCCCGCCATCAATTTCAATGGGGGAATTCGACCCCTGGTAACCCGCCATTCATTCCTATGGGGGATTTCGACCCCTGGGAGCCCACCATTCATTTAAATGGTGGAATTCGACCCCTGGTAGCCCGCCATTCATTTCAATGGGGGATTTCGACCACTGGGAGCCCACCATTCATTTCTATGGGGGAATCTCGATCCCTGGTAGCCCACCATTCAATTCAATGGGGGATTTCGACCACTGGGAGCCAGCCATTAATTTCAATGGGGGATTTCGACCCCTAGGCGCCCGCCATTCATTTCAATTGGGGATTTCGACCACTTGGAGCCCGCCATTCATTTCAATGGGGAATTTCGTCCACTGGGAGCCAGCCATTCATTTCAATGGGGGATTTCGACCCCTAGGCGCCCCCGCCATTCATTCCTATGGGGGAATCTCGATCCCTGGGCGCCCGCAATTCATTTCAATGGGGGATTTCGACCCCTGGTATTCCGCCATTCATTTCATTGGGGGATTTTGAATCCTGGGCGCCCGCAATTCATTTCTATGGGGGAATCTCGATCCCTGGTAGCCTGCCATTCATTTCAATGGGGGATTTCGACCACTGGGAGCAAGCCATTCATTTCACTGGGGGATTTTGACCCCTAGGCGTCCGCCATTCATTTCAATAGGGGATGTCAACCCCTGGTAACCTGCCATTCATTACTATGGGGATTTCGACCCCTGGGAGCCCACCATTCATTTAAATGGGGGAATTCGACCCCTGGTAGCCCGCCATTCATTTCAATGGGGAACTTCGACCACTGGGAGCCCACCATTCATTTCATTGGGGGATTTTGTTTCCTCGGCGCCCGTCATTCATTTCAATGGGGGATTTCGATCCCTGGGCGCCCGCCATTCATTTCAATGGGGGATTTCGACCCCTGGTAGCCCGCCATTCATTTCAATGGGGGATTTCGACCACTGGGAGCCCACCAATCATTTCTATGGGGGAATCTCGATCCCTGGTAGCCCGCTATTCATTTCAATGGGGGATTTCGATCCCTGGGCGCCCGCCATTCATTTCAATGGGGGATTTCGACCCCTGGTAGCCCGCCATTCATTTCATTGGGGGATTTTGATTCCTAGGTGCCCGCCATTCATTTCAATGGGGGATTTCAACCCCTGGTAACCCGCCATTCATTCCTGTGGGGGATTTCGACCCCTGGGAGCCCACCATTTATTTAAATGGTGGAATTCGACCCCTGGTAGCCCGCCATTCATTTCAATGGGGGATTTCGACCACTGGGAGCCCACCAATCATTTCTATGGGGGAATCTCGATCCCTGGTAGCCCACCATTCAATTCAATGGGGGATTTCGACCACTGGGAGCCAGCCATTAATTCCTATGGGGGATTTCGACCCCTGGGAAACCACCATTCATTTAAATGGGGGAATTCGACACCTGGTAGCCCGCCATTCATTTCAATGGGGGATTTCGACCCCTGGGAACCCGCCATGCATTTCAATGGGGGATTTCGACCACTTGGAGCCAGCCATTAATTTCAATGGGGGATTTCGACCAATGGGAGCCAGCCATTAATTTCAATGGGGGATTTCGACCCCTGTAAATTTGCCATTCATTCCTATGGGGGATTTCGACCCCTGGGAGCCCAACATTCATTTAAATGGGGATATTCGACCCCTGGTAGACCGCCATTCATTTCAATGGGGGATTTCGACCACTGGGAGCCCACCATTCATTTCTATGGGGGAATCTCGATCCCTGGTAGCCCGCCATTCATTTCAATGGGGGATTTCGACCCCTGGTAGCCCGCCATTCATTTCATTGGGGGATTTTGACCCCTGGTAGCCCGCTTTTTATTTCAATGGTGGAATTGGACCCCTGGGAGCCCGCCATACTTTTTAATGGGGGATTTCGACCCCTGGTAGCCCGCCATTCATTTCAATGGGAGATTTAAACGCCTGATAGCCCGCCATTTATTTCAATAGGGGATTTCGACCACTGGGAGCCAGCCATTCATTTCAATGTGGGACTTCGACCCCTAGGCGCCCCCGCCATTCATTTCAATGGGAGATTTCGACCCCTGGTAGCCCGCCATTCATTTCATTGGGGGATTTTTTTTCCTCGGCGCCCGTCATTCATTTCAATGGGAAATTTCCATCCCTGGGCGCCCACCATTCATTTCAATGGGGTATTTCGACCCCTGGTAGCCTGCCATTCATTTCATTGGGGTATTTTTTTTCCTTGGCGCCCGCCATTCATTTCAATGGGGGATTTCGACCACTGGGAGACAGCCATTCATTTCAATGGGGGATTTCGACCCCTAGGCGCCTGCCATTCATTTCAATGGGGGATTTCAACCCCTGGTAACCCGCCATTCATTCCTATGGGGGATTTCGACCCTGGGAACCCACCATTCATTTAAATGGGGGAATTCGACCCCTGGTAGCCCGCCATTCATTTCAATGGGGGATTTCGACCACTGGGAGCCAACCATTCATTTCTATGGGGGAATCTCGATCCCTGGTAGCCTGCCATTCATTTCAATGGGGGATTTCGACCCCTGGGAGCCCGCCATTCATTTCAATGGGGGATTTTGACCACTGGGAGCCAGCCATTAATTTCAATGAGGGATTTCGACACCTAGGCGCCCCCGACATTCATTCCTATGGGGGAATCTCGATCCCTGGTAGCCCGCCATTCATTTCAATGGGGGATTTCAACCCCTGGTAACTTGCCATTCATTCCTATGGGGGATTTCGACCCCTGGGAGCCCACCATTCATTTAAATGGGGAAATAGACCCCTGGTAGCCCGCCATTCATTTCAATGGGGGATTTCGACCACTGGGAGCCCACCATTCATTTCTATAGGGGAATCTCGATCCCTGGTAGCCCGCCATTCATTTCAATGGGGGATTTCGACCACTGGGAGCCAGCCATTGATTTCAATGGGGGATTTCGACCCCTGGGAGCCCGTCATTCTTTTCAATGGGGGATTTCGACCACTGGGAGCCAGCCATTCATTTCAATGGGGGATTTCGACCCATTGGCGCCCGCCATTCATTTCAATGGGGGATTTTGACTCCTGGTAGCCTGCCATTCATTTCATTGGGGAATTTTATTCCTGGGCGCCCGCCATTCATTTCAATGGGGGATTTCGACCCCTAGGCGCCCGCCATTCATTTCAATGGGGGATTTCAACCCCTGGTAACCCGCCATTCATTCCTATGGGGGATTTCGATTCCTGGGAGCCCACCATTCATTTAAATGGGGGAATTCGACCCCTGGTAGCCCGCCATTCATTTCAATGGGGGATTTCGACCACTGGGAGCCAACCATTCATTTCTATGGGGGAATCTCGATCCCTGGTAGCCCGCCATTCATTTCAATGGGGGATTTCGACCCCTGGGAGCCCGCCATTCATTTCAATGGGGGATTTCGACCACTGGGAGCCCACCATTCATTTCTATGGGGGAATCTCGATCCCTGGTAGCCCGCCATTCATTTCATTCGGCTATTTTGATTCCTGGGAGCCAACCATTCATTTAAATGGGGGAATTCGACCCCTGGTAGCCCGCCATTCATTTCAATGGGGGAATTCGACCACTTGGAGCCCACTATTCATTTCTATGCGGGAATCTCGATCCCTGGTAGCACGCCATTCATTTCAATGGGGGATTTCGACCACTGGGAGCCAGACATTCATATCAATGGGGGATTTCAACCCCTAGGCGACCGCCATTCATTTCAATGGGGGAATTCGACCCCTGGGAGCCCGCCATTCATTTCAATGGGGGATTTCGACCACTGGGAGCCAGCCATTAATTTCAATGGGGGATTTCGACCCGTAGGCGCCCCCGCCATTCATTTCTATGGGGGAATCTCGATCCCTGGTAGCCCGCCATTCATTTCAATGGGGGATTTCGACCCCTGGTAGACCGCCATTAATTTCATTGGGGGATTTTGACCCCTGGTAGCCCGCTTTTCATTTCAATGGTGGAATTCGACCCCTGGGAGCCTGCCATACTTTTTAATTGGGGATTTCGACCCCTGGTAGCCCGCCATTCATTTCAATCGGGGATTTAAACCCCTGGTAGCCCGCCATTTATTTCAATGGGGGATTTCGACGCCTGGGCGCCCGCCATCAATTTCAATGGGGGAATTCGACCCCTGGGAGCCCGCCATTCATTTCAATGGGGGATTTCGACCACTGGGAGCCAGCCATTCATTTCAATGGGGGATTTCGACCCCTGGTAGCCCGCCATTCATTTCATTGGGGGATTTTGATTCCTAGGTGCCCGCCATTCATTTCAATGGGGGATTTCAACCCCTGGTAACCCGCCATTCATTCCTGTGGGGGATTTCGACCCCTGGGAGCCCACCATTTATTTAAATGGTGGAATTCGACCCCTGGTAGCCCGCCATTCATTTCAATGGGGGATTTCGACCACTGGGAGCCCACCAATCATTTCTATGGGGGAATCTCGATCCCTGGTAGCCCGCTATTCATTTCAATGGGGGATTTCGATCCCTGGGCGCCCGCCATTCATTTCAATGGGGGATTTCAAACCCTGGTAGCCCGCCATTCATTTCATTGGGGGATTTTGATTCCTAGGTGCCCGCCATTCATTTCAATGGGGGATTTCAACCCCTGGTAACCCGCCATTCATTCCTGTGGGGGATTTCGACCCCTGGGAGCCCACCATTTTTTTAAATGGTGGAATTCGACCCCTGGTAGCCCGCCATTCATTTCAATGGGGGATTTCGACCACTGGGAGCCCACCAATCATTTCTATGGGGGAATCTCGATCCCTGGTAGCCCACCATTCAATTCAATGGGGGATTTCGACCACTGGGAGCCAGCCATTAATTTCAATGGGGGATTTCGACCCCTAGTAGCCCGCCATTCATTTCATTTGGGGATATGACCCCTTTGAGCCCGCCATTCATTTCAATTGGGGATTTCGACCCCTTGGAGCCCGCCATTCATTTCAATGGGGAATTTCTACCACTGGGAGCCAGCCATTCA
Organism: Vanacampus margaritifer; assembly: GCF_051991255.1. NCBI lineage: Eukaryota > Metazoa > Chordata > Actinopteri > Syngnathiformes > Syngnathidae > Vanacampus > Vanacampus margaritifer. The sequence continues at coordinate 1,253,581 of NC_135441.1, read as the reverse complement.
TTTCAATGGGGGATTTCGACCCCTAGGCGCCCCCGCAATTCATTCCTATGGGGGAATCTCGATCCCTGAGCGCCCGCAATTCATTTCAATGGGGGATTTCGACCCCTGGTAGCCCGCCATTCATTTCTATGGGGGAATCTCGATCCCTGGTAGCCCGCCATTCATTTCAATGGGGGATTTCGACCACTGGGAGCAAGCCATTCATTTCAATGGGGGATTTTGACCCCTAGGCGACCGCCATTCATTTCAATAGGGGATGTCAACCCCTGGTAACCTGCCATTCATTACTATGGGGATTTCGACGCCTGGGAGCCCACCATTCATTTAAATGGGGGAATTCGACCCCTGGTAGCCCGCCATTCATTTCAATGGGGGATTTTGACCACTGGGAGCCCACCATTCATTTCTATGGCGGAATCTCGATCCCTGGTAGCCCGCCATTCATTTCAATGGGGGATTTCGACCACTGGGAGCCAGCCATTCATTTCAATGGGGATTTCAACCCCTAGGCGCCCGCCATTCATTTCAATGGGGGATTTTGACTCCTGGTCGCACGCCATTCATTTCAATGGGGGAATTCGACCCCTGGTAGACCGCCAATCATTTCAATGGGGGATTTCGACCCCTGGTAGCCCGCCATTCATTTCATTGGGGGATTTTGACCCCTGGTAGCCCGCTTTTCATTTCAATGGTGGAATTCGACCCCTGGGAGCCCACCATACTTTTTAATGGGGGATTTCGACCCCTGGTAGCCCGCCATTCATTTCAATGGGGGATTTAAACCCCTGGTAGCCCGCCATTTATTTCAATGGGGGATTTCGACCCATGGGCGCCCGCCATCAATTTCAATGGGGGAATTCGACCCCTGGTAACCCGCCATTCATTCCTATGGGGGATTTCGACCCCTGGGAGCCCACCATTCATTTAAATGGTGGAATTCGACCCCTGGTAGCCCGCCATTCATTTCAATGGGGGATTTCGACCACTGGGAGCCCACCATTCATTTCTATGGGGGAATCTCGATCCCTGGTAGCCCACCATTCAATTCAATGGGGGATTTCGACCACTGGGAGCCAGCCATTAATTTCAATGGGGGATTTCGACCCCTAGGCGCCCGCCATTCATTTCAATTGGGGATTTCGACCACTTGGAGCCCGCCATTCATTTCAATGGGGAATTTCGTCCACTGGGAGCCAGCCATTCATTTCAATGGGGGATTTCGACCCCTAGGCGCCCCCGCCATTCATTCCTATGGGGGAATCTCGATCCCTGGGCGCCCGCAATTCATTTCAATGGGGGATTTCGACCCCTGGTATTCCGCCATTCATTTCATTGGGGGATTTTGAATCCTGGGCGCCCGCAATTCATTTCTATGGGGGAATCTCGATCCCTGGTAGCCTGCCATTCATTTCAATGGGGGATTTCGACCACTGGGAGCAAGCCATTCATTTCACTGGGGGATTTTGACCCCTAGGCGTCCGCCATTCATTTCAATAGGGGATGTCAACCCCTGGTAACCTGCCATTCATTACTATGGGGATTTCGACCCCTGGGAGCCCACCATTCATTTAAATGGGGGAATTCGACCCCTGGTAGCCCGCCATTCATTTCAATGGGGAACTTCGACCACTGGGAGCCCACCATTCATTTCATTGGGGGATTTTGTTTCCTCGGCGCCCGTCATTCATTTCAATGGGGGATTTCGATCCCTGGGCGCCCGCCATTCATTTCAATGGGGGATTTCGACCCCTGGTAGCCCACCATTCATTTCATTGGGGGATTTTGACCCCTGGTAGCACGCTTTTCATTTCAATGGTGGAATTCGACCCCTGGGAGCCCGCCATACTTTTTAATGGGGGATTTCGACCCCTGGTAGCCCGCCATTCATTTCAATGGGGGATTTAAACCCCTGGTAGCCCGCCATTTATTTCAATGGGGGATTTCGATCCCTGGGCGCCCGCCATCAATTTCAATGGGGAATTCGACCCCTGGGAGCCCGCCATTCATTTCAATGGGGGATTTCGACCACTGGGAGCCAGCCAATTATTTCAATGGGGGATTTCGACCCCTAGGCGCCCCCGCCTTTCATTTCAATGGGGGATTTTGACCCCTGGTAGCCCGCCATTCATTTCATTGGGGGATTTTGTTTCCTCGGCGCCCGTCATTCATTTCAATGGGGGATTTCGATCCCTGGGCGCCCGCCATTCATTTCAATGGGGGATTTCGACCCCTGGTAGCCCGCCATTCATTTCATTGGGGGATTTTGATTCCTAGGCGCCCGCCATTCATTTCAATGGGGGATTTCAACCCCTGGTAACCCGCCATTCATTCCTGTGGGGGATTTCGACCCCTGGGAGCCCACCATTTATTTAAATGGTGGAATTCGACCCCTGGTAGCCCGCCATTCATTTCAATGGGGGATTTCGACCACTGGGAGCCCACCAATCATTTCTATGGGGGAATCTCGATCCCTGGTAGCCCACCATTTAATTCAATGGGGGATTTCGACCACTGGGAGCCAGCCATTAATTTCAATGGGGGATTTCGACCCCTAGTAGCCCGCCATTCATTTCATTTGGGGATATGACCCCTTTGAGCCCGCCATTCATTTCAATTGGGGATTTCGACCCCTTGGAGCCCGCCATTCATTTCAATGGGGAATTTCTACCACTGGGAGCCAGCCATTCATTTCAATGGGGGATTTCGACCCCTAGGCGCCCCCGCAATTCATTCCTATGGGGGAATCTCGATCCCTGGGCGCCCGCAATTCATTTCAATGGGGGATTTCGACCCCTGGTAGCCCGCCATTCATTTCATTGGGGGATTTTGATTCCTGGGCGCCCGCAATTCATTTCTATGGGGGAATCTCGATCCCTGGTAGCCCGCCATTCATTTCAATGGGAGATTTCGACCACTGGGAGCAAGCCATTCATTTCAATGGGGGATTTTGACCCTAGGCGACCGCCATTCATTTCAATAGGGGATGTCAACCCCTGGTAACCTGCCATTCATTACTATGGGGATTTCGACGCCTGGGAGCCCACCATTCATTTAAATGGGGGAATTCGACCCCTGGTAGCCCGCCATTCATTTCAATGGGGGATTTTGACCACTGGGAGCCCACCATTCATTTCTATGGCGGAATCTCGATCCCTGGTAGCCCGCCATTCATTTCAATGGGGGATTTCGACCACTGGGAGCGAGCCATTCATTTCAATGGGGGATTTCAACCCCTAGGCGCCCGCCATTCATTTCAATGGGGGATTTTGACTCCTGGTCGCACGCCATTCATTTCAATGGGGGAATTCGACCCCTGGTAGACCGCCAATAATTTCAATGGGGGATTTCGACCACTGGGAGCCCACCATTCATTTCTATGGGGGAATCTCGATCCCTGGTAGCCCGCCATTCATTTCAATGGGGGATTTCGACCCCTGGTAGCCCGCCATTCATTTCAATGGGGGATTTCGACCCCTGGTAGCCCGCCATTCATTTCATTGGGGGATTTTGACCCCTGGTAGCCCGCTTTTCATTTCAATGGTGGAATTCGACCCCTGGGAGCCCACCATACTTTTTAATGGGGGATTTCGACCCCTGGTAGCCCGCCATTCATTTCAATGGGGGATTTAAACCCCTGGTAGCCCGCCATTTATTTCAATGGGGGATTTCGACCCATGGGCGCCCGCCATCAATTTCAATGGGGGAATTCGACCCCTGGTAACCCGCCATTCATTCCTATGGGGGACTTCGACCCCTGGGAGCCCACCATTCATTTAAATGGTGGAATTCGACCCCTGGTAGCCCGCCATTCATTTCAATGGGGGATTTCGACCACTGGGAGCCCACCATTCATTTCTATGGGGGAATCTCGATCCCTGGTAGCCCACCATTCAATTCAATGGGGGATTTCGACCACTGGGAACCAGCCATTAATTTCAATGGGGGATTTCGACCCCTAGGCGCCCGCCATTCATTTCAATTGGGGATTTCGACCACTTGGAGCCCGCCATTCATTTCAATGGGGAATTTTGTCCACTGGGAGCCAGCCATTCATTTCAATGGGGGATTTCGACCCCTAGGCGCCCCCGCCATTCATTCCTATGGGGGAATCTCGATCCCTGGGCGCCCGCAATTCATTTCAGTGGGGGATTTTGACCCCTGGTATTCCGCCATTCATTTCATTGGGGGATTTTGAATCCTGGGCGCCCGCAATTCATTTCTATGGGGGAATCTCGATCCCTGGTAGCCTGCCATTCATTTCAATAGGGGATTTCGACCACTGGGAGCAAGCCATTCATTTTACTGGGGGATTTTGACCCCTAGGCGTCCGCCATTCATTTCAATAGGGGATGTCAACCCCTGGTAACCTGCCATTCATTACTATGGGGATTTCGACCCCTGGGAGTCCACCATTCATTTAAATGGGGGAATTCGACCCCTGGTAGCCTGCCATTCATTTCAATAGGGGATTTCGACCACTGGGAGCAAGCCATTCATTTTACTGGGGGATTTTGACCCCTAGGCGTCCGCCATTCATTTCAATAGGGGATGTCAACCCCTGGTAACCTGCCATTCATTACTATGGGGATTTCGACCCCTAGGCGACCGCCATTCATTTCAATAGGGGATGTCAACCCCTGGTAACCTGCCATTCATTACTATGGGGATTTCGACGCCTGGGAGCCCACCATTCATTTAAATGGGGGAATTCGACCCCTGGTAGCCCGCCATTCATTTCAATGGGGGAATTTGACCACTGGGAGCCCACCATTCATTTCTATGGCGGAATCTCGATCCCTGGTAGCCCGCCATTCATTTCAATGGGGGATTTCGACCACTGGGAGCGAGCCATTCATTTCAATGGGGGATTTCAACCCCTAGGCGCCCGCCATTCATTTCAATGGGGGATTTTGACTCCTGGTCGCACGCCATTCATTTCAATGGGGGAATTCGACCCCTGGTAGACCGCCAATCATTTCAATGGGGGATTTCGACCACTGGGAGCCCACCATTCATTTCTATGGGGGAATCTCGATCCCTGGTAGCCCGCCATTCATTTCAATGGGGGATTTCGACCCCTGGTAGCCCGCCATTCATTTCAATGGGGGATTTCGACCCCTGGTAGCCCGCCATTCATTTCATTGGGGGATTTTGACCCCTGGTAGCCCGCTTTTCATTTCAATGGTGGAATTCGACCCCTGGGAGCCCACAATACTTTTTAATGGGGGATTTCGACCCCTGGTAGCCCGCCATTCATTTCAATGGGGGATTTAAACCCCTGGTAGCCCGCCATTTATTTCAATGGGGGATTTCGACCCATGGGCGCCCGCCATCAATTTCAATGGGGCAATTCGACCCCTGGTAACCCGCCATTCATTCCTATGGGGGACTTCGACCCCTGGGAGCCCACCATTCATTTAAATGGTGGAATTCGACCCCTGGTAGCCCGCCATTCATTTCAATGGGGGATTTCGACCACTGGGAGCCCACCATTCATTTCTATGGGGGAATCTCGATCCCTGGTAGCCCACCATTCAATTCAATGGGGGATTTCGACCACTGGGAGCCAGCCATTAATTTCAATGGGGGATTTCGACCCCTAGGCGCCCGCCATTCATTTCAATTGGGGATTTCGACCACTTGGAGCCCGCCATTCATTTCAATGGGGAATTTCGTCCACTGGGAGCCAGCCATTCATTTCAATGGGGGATTTCGACCCCTAGGCGCCCCCGCCATTCATTCCTATGGGGGAATCTCGATCCCTGGGCGCCCGCAATTCATTTCAGTGGGGGATTTCGACCCCTGGTATTCCGCCATTCATTTCATTGGGGGATTTTGAATCCTGGGCGCCCGCCATTCATTTCAATAGGGGATTTCGACCACTGGGAGCAAGCCATTCATTTTACTGGGGGATTTTGACCCCTAGGCGTCCGCCATTCATTTCAATAGGGGATGTCAACCCCTGGTAACCTGCCATTCATTACTATGGGGATTTCGACCCCTGGGAGTCCACCATTCATTTAAATGGGGGAATTCGACCCCTGGTAGCCCGCCATTCATTTCAATGGGGAACTTCGACCACTGGGAGCCCACCATTCATTTTCATGGGGGAATCTCGATCCCTGGTAGCCCGCCATTCATTTCAATGGGGGATTTCGACCACTGGGAGCCAGCAATTCATTTCAATGGGGGATTTCAACCCCTAGGCGCCCACCATTCATTTCAATGGGGGATTTTGACTCCTGGTCGCCCGCCATTCATTTCAATGGGGGAATTCGACCCCTGGTAGACCGCCATTCATTTCAATGGGGGATTTCGACCACTGGGAGCCCACCATTCATTTCTATGGGGGAATCTCGATCCCTGGTAGCCCGCCATTCATTTCATTTGGGGATATGACCCCTCTGAGCCCGCCATTCATTTCAATGGGGGATTTCGACCCCTTGGAGCCCGTCATTCATTTCAATGGGGGATTTTGACCCCTGGGCGCTCGCTATTCATTTCAATGGGGGATTTCGATCCCTGGGCGCCCGCCATTCATTTCAATGGGGGATTTCGACCCCTGGTAGCCCGCCATTCATTTCATTGGGGGATTTTGATTCCTAGGCGCCCGCCATTCATTTCAATGGGGGATTTCAACCCCTGGTAACCCGCCATTCATTCCTGTGGGGGATTTCGACCCCTGGGAGCCCACCATTTATTTAAATGGTGGAATTCGACCCCTGGTAGCCCACCATTCATTTCAATGGGGGATTTCGACTACTGGGAGCCCACCAATCATTTCTATGGGGGAATCTCGATCCCTGGTAGCCCACCATTCAATTCAATGGGGGATTTCGACCACTGGGAGCCAGCCATTAATTTCAATGGGGGATTTCGACCCCTAGTAGCCCGCCATTCATTTCATTTGGGGATATGACCCCTTTGAGCCCGCCATTCATTTCAATTGGGGATTTCGACCCCTTGGAGCCCGCCATTCATTTCAATGGGGAATTTCTACCACTGGGAGCCAGCCATTCATTTCAATGGGGGATTTCGACCCCTAGGCGCCCCCGCAATTCATTCCTATGGGGGAATCTCGATCCCTGGGCGCCCGCAATTCATTTCAATGGGGGATTTCGACCCCTGGTAGCCCGCCATTCATTTCATTGGGGGATTTTGATTGCTGGGCGCCCGCAATTCATTTCTATGGGGGAATCTCGATCCCTGGTAGCCCGCCATTCATTTCAATGGGGGATTTCGACCACTGGGAGCAAGCCATTCATTTCAATGGGGGATTTTGACCCCTAGGCGACCGCCATTCATTTCAATAGGGGATGTCAACCCCTGGTAACCTGCCATTCATTACTATGTGGATTTCGACGCCTGGGAGCCCACCATTCATTTAAATGGGGGAATTCGACCCCTGGTAGCCCGCCATTCATTTCAATGGGGGATTTTGACCACTGGGAGCCCACCATTCATTTCTATGGCGGAATCTCGATCCCTGGTAGCACGCCATTCATTTCAATGGGGGATTTCGACCACTGGGAGCCAGCCATTCATTTCAATGGGGGATTTCAACCCCTAGGTGCCCGCCATTCATTTCAATGGGGGATTTTGACTCCTGGTCGCACGCCATTCATTTCAATGGGGGAATTCGACCCCTGGTAGACCGCCAATCATTTCAATGGGGGATTTCGACCACTGGGAGCCCACCATTCATTTCTATGGGGGAATCTCGATCCCTGGTAGCCCGCCATTCATTTCAATGGGGGATTTCGACCCCTGGTAGCCCGCCATTCATTTCAATGGGGGATTTCGACCCCTGGTAGCCCGCCATTCATTTCATTGGGGGATTTTGACCCCTGGTAGCCCGCTTTTCATTTCAATGGTGGAATTCGACCCCTGGGAGCCCACCATACTTTTTAATGGGGGATTTCGACCCCTGGTAGCCCGCCATTTATTTCAATGGGGGATTTAAACCCCTGGTAGCCCGCCATTTATTTCAATGGGGGATTTCGACCCATGGGCGCCCGCCATCAATTTCAATGGGGGAATTCGACCCCTGGTAACCCGCCATTCATTCCTATGGGGGATTTCGACCCCTGGGAGCCCACCATTCATTTCAATTGGGGATTTCGACCACTTGGAGCCCGCCATTCATTTCAATGGGGAATTTCGTCCACTGGGAGCCAGCCATTCATTTCAATGGGGGATTTCGACCCCTAGGCGCCCCCGCCATTCATTCCTATGGGGGAATCTCGATCCCTGGGCGCCCGCAATTCATTTCAGTGGGGGATTTCGACCCCTGGTATTCCGCCATTCATTTCATTGGGGGATTTTGAATCCTGGGCGCCCGCAATTCATTTCTATGGGGGAATCTCGATCCCTGGTAGCCTGCCATTCATTTCAATGGGGGATTTCGACCACTGGGAGCAAGCCATTCATTTTACTAGGGGATTTTGACCCCTAGGCGTCCGCCATTCATTTCAATAGGGGATGTCAACCCCTGGTAACCTGCCATTCATTTCAATGGGGGATTTCGACCCCTGGTTGCCCGCCATTCATTTCAATGGGGGATTTCGACCCCTGGTAGCCCGCCATTCATTTCATTGGGGGATTTTGACCCCTGGTAGCCCGCTTTTCATTTCAATGGGGGATTTCGACCACTGGGAGCCCACCATTCATTTCTATGGGGGAATCTCGATCCCTGGTAGCCCGCCATTCATTTCAATGGGGGATTTCGACCCCTGGTAGCCCGCCATTCATTTAATAGGGGGATTTTGTTTCCTCGGCGCCCGTCATTCATTTCAATGGGGGATTTCGATCCCTGGGCGCCCGCCATTCATTTCAAAGGGGGATTTCGACCCCTGGTAGCCCGCCATTCATTTCATTCAGGGATTTTGATTCCTGGGAGCCAACCATTCATTTAAATGGGGGAATTCGACCCCTGGTAGCCCGCCATTCATTTCAATTGGGGAATTCGACCACTTGGAGCCCACTATTCATTTCTATGCGGGAATCTCGATCCCTGGTAGCACGCCATTTATTTAAATGGGGGATTTCGACCACTGGGAGCCAGACATTCATATCAATGGGGGATTTCGACCCCTAAGCGCCCGCCATTCATTTCAATTGGGGATTTCGACCACTTGGAGCCCGCCATTCATTTCAATGGGGAATTTCGTCCACTGGGAGCCAGCCATTCATTTCAATGGGGGATTTCGACCCCTAGGCGCCCCCGCCATTCATTCCTATGGGGGAATCTCGATCCCTGGGCGCCCGCAATTCATTTCAATGGGGGATTTCGACCCCTGGTAGCCCGCCATTCATTTCATTAGGGGATTTTTTATCCTGGGCGCCCGCAATTCATTTCTATGGGGGAATCTCGATCCCTGGTAGCCCGCCATTCATTTCAATGGGGGATTTCGACCACTGGGAGCAAGCCATTTATTTCAATGGGGGATTTTGACCCCTAGGCGTCCGCCATTCATTTCAATAGGGGATGTCAACCCCTGGTAACCTGCCATTCATTACTATGGGGATTTCGACCCCTGGGAGCCCACCATTCATTTAAATGGGGGAATTCGACCCCTGGTAGCCCGCCATTCATTTCAATGGGGAACTTCGACCACTGGGAGCCCACCATTCATTTTTATGGGGGAATCTCGATCCCTGGTAGCCCGCCATTCATTTCAATGGGGGATTTCGACCACTGGGAGCCAGCCATTCATTTCAATGGGGGATTTCAACTCCTAGGCGCCCGCCATTCATTTCAATGGGGGATTTTGACTCCTGGTCGCCCGCCATTCATTTCAATGGGGGAATTCGACCCCTGGTAGACCGCCATTCATTTCAATCGGGGATTTCGACCACTGGGAGCCCACCATTCATTTCTATGGGGGAATCTCGATCCCTGGTAGCCCGCCATTCATTTCAATGGGGGATTTTGACACCTTGGCGCCCCCCATTCATTTCAATGGGGGATTTCGACCCCTGGTCGCCCGCCTTTCATTTCATTGGGGGATTTTGATTCCTGGGCGCCCGACATTCATTTCAATGGGGGATTTTGATTCCTGGGCGCCAGCCATTCATTTAAATTGGGGATTTCGACCCCTGGGTGCCCGCCATTCATTTCAATGGGGGATTTCGACCCCTAGTAGCCCGCCATTCATTTCATTTGGGGATATGACCCCTCTGAGCCCGCCATTCATTTCAATGGGGGATTTCGACCCCTTGGAGCCCGTCATTCATTTCATTGGGGATTTTGACCCCTGGTAGCCCGCTTTTCATTTCAATGGGGGAATTCAACCCCTGGGAGCCCGCCATACTTTTTAATGGGGGATTTCGACCCCTGGTAGCCCGTCATTCATTTCAATGGGGGAATTCGACCCCTGGGAGCCCGCCATTTATTTCAATGGGGGATTTCGACCCCTGGGCGCCCGCCATCCATTTCAATGGGGGAATTCGACCCCTGGGAGCCCGCCATTCATTTCAATGGGGGATTTCGACCACTGGGAGCCCGCCATTCATTTCAATGGGGGATTTTGACCACTGGGAGCCCACCATTCATTTCTATGGCGGAATCTCGATCCCTGGTAGCCCGCCATTCATTTCAATGGGGGATTTCGACCACTGGGAGCGAGCCATTCATTTCAATGGGGGATTTCAACCCCTAGGCGCCCGCCATTCATTTCAATGGGGGATTTTGACTCCTGGTCGCACGCCATTCATTTCAATGGGGGAATTCGACCCCTGGTAGACCGCCAATAATTTCAATGGGGGATTTCGACCACTGGGAGCCCACCATTCATTTCTATGGGGGAATCTCGATCCCTGGTAGCCCGCCATTCATTTCAATGGGGGATTTCGACCCCTGGTAGCCCGCCATTCATTTCAATGGGGGATTTCGACCCCTGGTAGCCCGCCATTCATTTCATTGGGGGATTTTGACCCCTGGTAGCCCGCTTTTCATTTCAATGGTGGAATTCGACCCCTGGGAGCCCACCATACTTTTTAATGGGGGATTTCGACCCCTGGTAGCCCGCCATTCATTTCAATGGGGGATTTAAACCCCTGGTAGCCCGCCATTTATTTCAATGGGGGATTTCGACCCATGGGCGCCCGCCATCAATTTCAATGGGGGAATTCGACCCCTGGTAACCCGCCATTCATTCCTATGGGGGACTTCGACCCCTGGGAGCCCACCATTCATTTAAATGGTGGAATTCGACCCCTGGTAGCCCGCCATTCATTTCAATGGGGGATTTCGACCACTGGGAGCCCACCATTCATTTCTATGGGGGAATCTCGATCCCTGGTAGCCCACCATTCAATTCAATGGGGGATTTCGACCACTGGGAACCAGTCATTAATTTCAATGGGGGATTTCGACCCCTAGGCGCCCGCCATTCATTTCAATTGGGGATTTCGACCACTTGGAGCCCGCCATTCATTTCAATGGGGAATTTTGTCCACTGGGAGCCAGCCATTCATTTCAATGGGGGATTTCGACCCCTAGGCGCCCCCGCCATTCATTCCTATGGGGGAATCTCGATCCCTGGGCGCCCGCAATTCATTTCAGTGGGGGATTTTGACCCCTGGTATTCCGCCATTCATTTCATTGGGGGATTTTGAATCCTGGGCGCCCGCAATTCATTTCTATGGGGGAATCTCGATCCCTGGTAGCCTGCCATTCATTTCAATAGGGGATTTCGACCACTGGGAGCAAGCCATTCATTTTACTGGGGGATTTTGACCCCTAGGCGTCCGCCATTCATTTCAATAGGGGATGTCAACCCCTGGTAACCTGCCATTCATTACTATGGGGATTTCGACCCCTGGGAGTCCACCATTCATTTAAATGGGGGAATTCGACCCCTGGTAGCCTGCCATTCATTTCAATAGGGGATTTCGACCACTGGGAGCAAGCCATTCATTTTACTGGGGGATTTTGACCCCTAGGCGTCCGCCATTCATTTCAATAGGGGATGTCAACCCCTGGTAACCTGCCATTCATTACTATGGGGATTTCGACCCCTAGGCGACCGCCATTCATTTCAATAGGGGATGTCAACCCCTGGTAACCTGCCATTCATTACTATGGGGATTTCGACGCCTGGGAGCCCACCATTCATTTAAATGGGGGAATTCGACCCCTGGTAGCCCGCCATTCATTTCAATGGGGGAATTTGACCACTGGGAGCCCACCATTCATTTCTATGGCGGAATCTCGATCCCTGGTAGCCCGCCATTCATTTCAATGGGGGATTTCGACCACTGGGAGCGAGCCATTCATTTCAATGGGGGATTTCAACCCCTAGGCGCCCGCCATTCATTTCAATGGGGGATTTTGACTCCTGGTCGCACGCCATTCATTTCAATGGGGGAATTCGACCCCTGGTAGACCGCCAATCATTTCAATGGGGGATTTCGACCACTGGGAGCCCACCATTCATTTCTATGGGGGAATCTCGATCCCTGGTAGCCCGCCATTCATTTCAATGGGGGATTTCGACCCCTGGTAGCCCGCCATTCATTTCAATGGGGGATTTCGACCCCTGGTAGCCCGCCATTCATTTCATTGGGGGATTTTGACCCCTGGTAGCCCGCTTTTCATTTCAATGGTGGAATTCGACCCCTGGGAGCCCACAATACTTTTTAATGGGGGATTTCGACCCCTGGTAGCCCGCCATTCATTTCAATGGGGGATTTAAACCCCTGGTAGCCCGCCATTTATTTCAATGGGGGATTTCGACCCATGGGCGCCCGCCATCAATTTCAATGGGGGAATTCGACCCCTGGTAACCCGCCATTCATTCCTATGGGGGACTTCGACCCCTGGGAGCCCACCATTCATTTAAATGGTGGAATTCGACCCCTGGTAGCCCGCCATTCATTTCAATGGGGGATTTCGACCACTGGGAGCCCACCATTCATTTCTATGGGGGAATCTCGATCCCTGGTAGCCCACCATTCAATTCAATGGGGGATTTCGACCACTGGGAGCCAGCCATTAATTTCAATGGGGGATTTCGACCCCTAGGCGCCCGCCATTCATTTCAATTGGGGATTTCGACCACTTGGAGCCCGCCATTCATTTCAATGGGGAATTTCGTCCACTGGGAGCCAGCCATTCATTTCAATGGGGGATTTCGACCCCTAGGCGCCCCCGCCATTCATTCCTATGGGGGAATCTCGATCCCTGGGCGCCCGCAATTCATTTCAGTGGGGGATTTCGACCCCTGGTATTCCGCCATTCATTTCATTGGGGGATTTTGAATCCTGGGCGCCCGCCATTCATTTCAATAGGGGATTTCGACCACTGGGAGCAAGCCATTCATTTTACTGGGGGATTTTGACCCCTAGGCGTCCGCCATTCATTTCAATAGGGGATGTCAACCCCTGGTAACCTGCCATTCATTACTATGGGGATTTCGACCCCTGGGAGTCCACCATTCATTTAAATGGGGGAATTCGACCCCTGGTAGCCCGCCATTCATTTCAATGGGGAACTTCGACCACTGGGAGCCCACCATTCATTTTCATGGGGGAATCTCGATCCCTGGTAGCCCGCCATTCATTTCAATGGGGGATTTCGACCACTGGGAGCCAGCAATTCATTTCAATGGGGGATTTCAACCCCTAGGCGCCCACCATTCATTTCAATGGGGGATTTTGACTCCTGGTCGCCCGCCATTCATTTCAATGGGGGAATTCGACCCCTGGTAGACCGCCATTCATTTCAATGGGGGATTTCGACCACTGGGAGCCCACCATTCATTTCTATGGGGGAATCTCGATCCCTGGTAGCCCGCCATTCATTTCATTTGGGGATATGACCCCTCTGAGCCCGCCATTCATTTCAATGGGGGATTTCGACCCCTTGGAGCCCGTCATTCATTTCAATGGGGGATTTTGACCCCTGGGCGCTCGCTATTCATTTCAATGGGGGATTTCGATCCCTGGGCGCCCGCCATTCATTTCAATGGGGGATTTCGACCCCTGGTAGCCCGCCATTCATTTCATTGGGGGATTTTGATTCCTAGGCGCCCGCCATTCATTTCAATGGGGGATTTCAACCCCTGGTAACCCGCCATTCATTCCTGTGGGGGATTTCGACCCCTGGGAGCCCACCATTTATTTAAATGGTGGAATTCGACCCCTGGTAGCCCACCATTCATTTCAATGGGGGATTTCGACTACTGGGAGCCCACCAATCATTTCTATGGGGGAATCTCGATCCCTGGTAGCCCACCATTCAATTCAATGGGGGATTTCGACCACTGGGAGCCAGCCATTAATTTCAATGGGGGATTTCGACCCCTAGTAGCCCGCCATTCATTTCATTTGGGGATATGACCCCTTTGAGCCCGCCATTCATTTCAATTGGGGATTTCGACCCCTTGGAGCCCGCCATTCATTTCAATGGGGAATTTCTACCACTGGGAGCCAGCCATTCATTTCAATGGGGGATTTCGACCCCTAGGCGCCCCCGCAATTCATTCCTATGGGGGAATCTCGATCCCTGGGCGCCCGCAATTCATTTCAATGGGGGATTTCGACCCCTGGTAGCCCGCCATTCATTTCATTGGGGGATTTTGATTGCTGGGCGCCCGCAATTCATTTCTATGGGGGAATCTCGATCCCTGGTAGCCCGCCATTCATTTCAATGGGGGATTTCGACCACTGGGAGCAAGCCATTCATTTCAATGGGGGATTTTGACCCCTAGGCGACCGCCATTCATTTCAATAGGGGATGTCAACCCCTGGTAACCTGCCATTCATTACTATGTGGATTTCGACGCCTGGGAGCCCACCATTCATTTAAATGGGGGAATTCGACCCCTGGTAGCCCGCCATTCATTTCAATGGGGGATTTTGACCACTGGGAGCCCACCATTCATTTCTATGGCGGAATCTCGATCCCTGGTAGCACGCCATTCATTTCAATGGGGGATTTCGACCACTGGGAGCCAGCCATTCATTTCAATGGGGGATTTCAACCCCTAGGTGCCCGCCATTCATTTCAATGGGGGATTTTGACTCCTGGTCGCACGCCATTCATTTCAATGGGGGAATTCGACCCCTGGTAGACCGCCAATCATTTCAATGGGGGATTTCGACCACTGGGAGCCCACCATTCATTTCTATGGGGGAATCTCGATCCCTGGTAGCCCGCCATTCATTTCAATGGGGGATTTCGACCCCTGGTAGCCCGCCATTCATTTCAATGGGGGATTTCGACCCCTGGTAGCCCGCCATTCATTTCATTGGGGGATTTTGACCCCTGGTAGCCCGCTTTTCATTTCAATGGTGGAATTCGACCCCTGGGAGCCCACCATACTTTTTAATGGGGGATTTCGACCCCTGGTAGCCCGCCATTTATTTCAATGGGGGATTTAAACCCCTGGTAGCCCGCCATTTATTTCAATGGGGCATTTCGACCCATGGGCGCCCGCCATCAATTTCAATGGGGGAATTCGACCCCTGGTAACCCGCCATTCATTCCTATGGGGGATTTCGACCCCTGGGAGCCCACCATTCATTTCAATTGGGGATTTCGACCACTTGGAGCCCGCCATTCATTTCAATGGGGAATTTCGTCCACTGGGAGCCAGCCATTCATTTCAATGGGGGATTTCGACCCCTAGGCGCCCCCGCCATTCATTCCTATGGGGGAATCTCGATCCCTGGGCGCCCGCAATTCATTTCAGTGGGGGATTTCGACCCCTGGTATTCCGCCATTCATTTCATTGGGGGATTTTGAATCCTGGGCGCCCGCAATTCATTTCTATGGGGGAATCTCGATCCCTGGTAGCCTGCCATTCATTTCAATGGGGGATTTCGACCACTGGGAGCAAGCCATTCATTTTACTAGGGGATTTTGACCCCTAGGCGTCCGCCATTCATTTCAATAGGGGATGTCAACCCCTGGTAACCTGCCATTCATTTCAATGGGGGATTTCGACCCCTGGTTGCCCGCCATTCATTTCAATGGGGGATTTCGACCCCTGGTAGCCCGCCATTCATTTCATTGGGGGATTTTGACCCCTGGTAGCCCGCTTTTCATTTCAATGGGGGATTTCGACCACTGGGAGCCCACCATTCATTTCTATGGGGGAATCTCGATCCCTGGTAGCCCGCCATTCATTTCAATGGGGGATTTCGACCCCTGGTAGCCCGCCATTCATTTAATAGGGGGATTTTGTTTCCTCGGCGCCCGTCATTCATTTCAATGGGGGATTTCGATCCCTGGGCGCCCGCCATTCATTTCAAAGGGGGATTTCGACCCCTGGTAGCCCGCCATTCATTTCATTCAGGGATTTTGATTCCTGGGAGCCAACCATTCATTTAAATGGGGGAATTCGACCCCTGGTAGCCCGCCATTCATTTCAATTGGGGAATTCGACCACTTGGAGCCCACTATTCATTTCTATGCGGGAATCTCGATCCCTGGTAGCACGCCATTTATTTAAATGGGGGATTTCGACCACTGGGAGCCAGACATTCATATCAATGGGGGATTTCGACCCCTAAGCGCCCGCCATTCATTTCAATTGGGGATTTCGACCACTTGGAGCCCGCCATTCATTTCAATGGGGAATTTCGTCCACTGGGAGCCAGCCATTCATTTCAATGGGGGATTTCGACCCCTAGGCGCCCCCGCCATTCATTCCTATGGGGGAATCTCGATCCCTGGGCGCCCGCAATTCATTTCAATGGGGGATTTCGACCCCTGGTAGCCCGCCATTCATTTCATTAGGGGATTTTTTATCCTGGGCGCCCGCAATTCATTTCTATGGGGGAATCTCGATCCCTGGTAGCCCGCCATTCATTTCAATGGGGGATTTCGACCACTGGGAGCAAGCCATTTATTTCAATGGGGGATTTTGACCCCTAGGCGTCCGCCATTCATTTCAATAGGGGATGTCAACCCCTGGTAACCTGCCATTCATTACTATGGGGATTTCGACCCCTGGGAGCCCACCATTCATTTAAATGGGGGAATTCGACCCCTGGTAGCCCGCCATTCATTTCAATGGGGAACTTCGACCACTGGGAGCCCACCATTCATTTTTATGGGGGAATCTCGATCCCTGGTAGCCCGCCATTCATTTCAATGGGGGATTTCGACCACTGGGAGCCAGCCATTCATTTCAATGGGGGATTTCAACTCCTAGGCGCCCGCCATTCATTTCAATGGGGGATTTTGACTCCTGGTCGCCCGCCATTCATTTCAATGGGGGAATTCGACCCCTGGTAGACCGCCATTCATTTCAATCGGGGATTTCGACCACTGGGAGCCCACCATTCATTTCTATGGGGGAATCTCGATCCCTGGTAGCCCGCCATTCATTTCAATGGGGGATTTTGACACCTTGGCGCCCCCCATTCATTTCAATGGGGGATTTCGACCCCTGGTCGCCCGCCTTTCATTTCATTGGGGGATTTTGATTCCTGGGCGCCCGACATTCATTTCAATGGGGGATTTTGATTCCTGGGCGCCAGCCATTCATTTAAATTGGGGATTTCGACCCCTGGGTGCCCGCCATTCATTTCAATGGGGGATTTCGACCCCTAGTAGCCCGCCATTCATTTCATTTGGGGATATGACCCCTCTGAGCCCGCCATTCATTTCAATGGGGGATTTCGACCCCTTGGAGCCCGTCATTCATTTCATTGGGGATTTTGACCCCTGGTAGCCCGCTTTTCATTTCAATGGGGGAATTCAACCCCTGGGAGCCCGCCATACTTTTTAATGGGGGATTTCGACCCCTGGTAGCCCGTCATTCATTTCAATGGGGGAATTCGACCCCTGGGAGCCCGCCATTTATTTCAATGGGGGATTTCGACCCCTGGGCGCCCGCCATCCATTTCAATGGGGGAATTCGACCCCTGGGAGCCCGCCATTCATTTCAATGGGGGATTTCGACCACTGGGAGCCTGCCATTCATTTCATTGGGGGATTTTTTTTCCTGGGCGCCCGCCATTCATTTCAACGGGGGATTTCGACCACTGGGAGCCAGCCATTCATTTCAATGGGGGATTTCGACCCCTAGGCGCCTGCCATTCATTTCAATGGGGGATTTCAACCCCTGGTAACCCGCCATTCATTCCTATGGGGGATTTCGACCCTGGGAACCCACCATTCATTTAAATGGGGGAATTCGACCCCTGGTAGCCCGCCATTCATTTCAATGGGGGATTTCGACCACTGGGAGCCAACCATTCATTTCTATGGGGGAATCTCGATCCCTGGTAGCCCGCCATTCATTTCAATGGGGGAATTCGACCCCTGGGAGCCCGCCATTCATTTCAATGGGGGATTTCGACCACTGGGAGCCAGCCATTCATTTCAATGTGGGATTTCGACCCCTAGTCGCCCCCGCCATTCATTTCAATGGGAGATTTCGACCCCTGGTAGCCCGCCATTCATTTCATTGGGGGATTTCGACCCCTGGTAGCCAGCCATTCATTTCATTGGGTGATTTTTATTCCTGGGCGCCTGCCATTCATTTCAATGGGGGATTTCGACCCCTGGTAGCCCGCCATTCATTTCATTGGGGGATTTTTATTCCTGGGCGCCTGCCATTCATTTCAATGGGGGATTTCGACCACTGGGAGCCAGCCATTCATTTCAGTGGGGGATTTCGACCCCTAGGCGCCCGCCATTCATTTCAATGGGGGATTTCAACCCCTGGCAACCCGCCATTAATTCCTATGGGGGATTTCGACCCCTGGGAAACCACCATTCATTTAAATGGGGGAATTCGACACCTGGTAGCCCGCCATTCATTTCAATGGGGGATTTCGACCCCTGGGAGCCCGCCATGCATTTCAATGGGGGATTTCGACCACTTGGAGCCAGCCATTAATTTCAATGGGGGATTTCGACCAATGGGAGCCAGCCATTAATTTCAATGGGGGATTTCGACCCCTGTAAATTTGCCATTCATTCCTATGGGGGATTTCGACCCCTGGGAGCCCAACATTCATTTAAATGGGGATATTCGACCTCTGGTAGCCCGCCATTCATTTCAATGGGGGATTTCGACCCCTGGTAGCCCGCCATTCATTTCATTGGGGGATTTTGACCCCTGGTAGCCCGCTTTTTATTTCAATGGTGGAATTGGACCCCTGGGAGCCCGCCATACTTTTTAATGGGGGATTTCGACCCCTGGTAGCCCGCCATTCATTTCAATGGGAGATTTAAACCCCTGATAGCCCGCCATTTATTTCAATAGGGGATTTCGACCACTGGGAGCCAGCCATTCATTTCAATGTGGGACTTCGACCCCTAGGCGCCCCCGCCATTCATTTCAATAGGAGATTTCGACCCCTGGTAGCCCGCCATTCATTTCATTGGGGGATTTTTTTTCCTCGGCGCCCGTCATTCATTTCAATGGGGGATTTCGATCCCTGGGCGCCCACCATTCATTTCAATGGGGTATTTCGACCCCTGGTAGCCTGCCATTCATTTCATTGGGGGATTTTTTTTCCTGGGCGCCCGCCATTCATTTCAATGGGGGATTTCGACCACTGGGAGCCAGCCATTCATTTCAATGGGGGATTTCGACCCCTAGGCGCCTGCCATTCATTTCAATGGGGGATTTCAACCCCTGGTAACCCGCCATTCATTCCTATGGGGGATTTCGACCCTGGGAACCCACCATTCATTTAAATGGGGGAATTCGACCCCTGGTAGCCCGCCATTCATTTCAATGGGGGATTTCGACCACTAGGAGCCAACCATTCATTTCTATGGGGGAATCTCGATCCCTGGTAGCCCGCCATTCATTTCAATGGGGGAATTCGACCCCTGGGAGCCCGCCATACTTTTTAATGGGGGATTTCGACCCCTGGTAGCCCGCCATTCATTTCAATGGGGGATTTAAACCCCTGGTAGCCCGCCATTTATTTCAATGGGGGATTTCGATCCCTGGGCGCCCGCCATCAATTTCAATGGGGAATTCGACCCCTGGGAGCCCGCCATTCATTTCAATGGGGGATTTCGACCACTGGGAGCCAGCCAATTATTTCAATGGGGGATTTCGACCCCTAGGCGCCCCCGCCTTTCAATTCAATGGGGGATTTTGACCCCTGGTAGCCCGCCATTCATTTCATTGGGGGATTTTGTTTCCTCGGCGCCCGTCATTCATTTCAATGGGGGATTTCGATCCCTGGGCGCCCGCCATTCATTTCAATGGGGGATTTCGACCCCTGGTAGCCCGCCATTCATTTCATTGGGGGATTTTGATTCCTAGGCGCCCGCCATTCATTTCAATGGGGGATTTCAACCCCTGGTAACCTGCCATTCATTCCTGTGGGGGATTTCGACCACTGGGAGCCCACCATTTATTTAAATGGTGGAATTCGACCCCTGGTAGCCCGCCATTCATTTCAATGGGGGATTTCGACCACTGGGAGCCCACCAATCATTTCTATGGGGGAATCTCGATCCCTGGTAGCACACCATTCAATTCAATGGGGGATTTCGACCACTGGGAGCCAGCCATTAATTTCAATGGGGGATTTCGACCCCTAGTAGCCCGCCATTCATTTCATTTGGGGATATGACCCCTTTGAGCCCGCCATTCATTTCAATTGGGGATTTCGACCCCTTGGAGCCCGCCATTCATTTCAATGGGGAATTTCTACCACTGGGAGCCAGCCATTCATTTCAATGGGGGATTTCGACCCCTAGGCGCCCCCGCAATTCATTCCTATGGGGGAATCTCGATCCCTGGGCGCCCGCAATTCATTTCAATGGGGGATTTCGACCCCTGGTAGCCCGCCATTCATTTCATTGGGGGATTTTGATTCCTGGGCGCCCGCAATTCATTTCTATGGGGGAATCTCGATCCCTGGTAGCCCGCCATTCATTTCAATGGGGGATTTCGACCACTGGGAGCAAGCCATTCATTTCAATGGGGGATTTTGACCCCTAGGCGACCGCCATTCATTTCAATAGGGGATGTCAACCCCTGGTAACCTGCCATTCATTACTATGGGGATTTCGACGCCTGGGAGCCCACCATTCATTTAAATGGGGGAATTCGACCCCTGGTAGCCCGCCATTCATTTCAATGGGGGATTTTGACCACTGGGAGCCCACCATTCATTTCTATGGCGGAATCTCGATCCCGGGTAGCCCGCCATTCATTTCAATGGGGGATTTCGACCACTGGGAGCCAGCCATTCATTTCAATGGGGGATTTAAACCCCTAGGCGCCCGCCATTCATTTCAATGGGGGATTTTGACTCCTGGTCGCACGCCATTCATTTCAATGGGGGAATTCGACCCCTGGTAGACCGCCAATCATTTCAATGGGGGATTTCGACCACTGGGAGCCCACCATTCATTTCTATGGGGGAATCTCGATCCCTGGTAGCCCGCCATTCATTTCAATGGGGGATTTCGACCCCTGGTAGCCCGCCATTCATTTCAATGGGGGATTTCGACCCATGGGCGCCCGCCATCAATTTCAATGGGGGAATTCGACACCTGGTAACCCGCCATTCATTCCTATGGGGGATTTCGACCCCTGGGAGCCCACCATTCATTTAAATGGTGGAATTCGACCCCTGGTAGCCCGCCATTCATTTCAATGGGGGATTTCGACCACTGGGAGCCCACCATTCATTTCTATGGGGGAATCTCGATCCCTGTTAGCCCACCATTCAATTCAATGGGGGATTTCGACCACTGGGAGCCAGCCATTAATTTCAATGGGGGATTTCGACCCCTAGGCGCCCGCCATTCATTTCAATTGGGGATTTCGACCACTTGGAGCCCGCCATTCATTTCAATGGGGAATTTCGTCCACTGGGAGCCAGCCATTCATTTCAATGGGGGATTTCGACCCCTAGGCGCCCCCGCCATTCATTCCTATGGGGGAATCTCGATCCCTGGGCGCCCGCAATTCATTTCAATGGGGGATTTCGACCCCTGGTATTCCGCCATTCATTTCATTGGGGGATTTTGAATCCTGGGCGCCCGCAATTCATTTCTATGGGGGAATCTCGATCCCTGGTAGCCTGCCATTCATTTCAATGGGGGATTTCGACCACTGGGAGCAAGCCATTCATTTCACTGGGGGATTTTGACCCCTAGGCGTCCGCCATTCATTTCAATAGGGGATGTCAACCCCTGGTAACCTGCCATTCATTACTATGGGGATTTCGACCCCTGGGAGCCCACCATTCATTTAAATGGGGGAATTCGACCCCTGGTAGCCCGCCATTCATTTCAATAGGGAACTTCGACCACTGGGAGCCCACCATTCATTTTTATGGGGGAATCTCGATCCCTGGTAGCCCGCCATTCATTTCAATGGGGGATTTCGACCACTGGGAGCCAGCCATTCATTTCAATGGGGGATTTCAACCCCTAGGCGCCCGCCATTCATTTCAATGGGGGATTTTGACTCCTGGTCGCCCGCCATTCATTTCAATGGGGGAATTCGACCCCTGGTAGACCGCCATTCATTTCAATGGGGGATTTCGACCACTGGGAGCCCACCATTCATTTCTATGGGGGAATCTCGATCCCTGGTAGCCCGCCATTCATTTCATTTGGGGATATGACCCCTCTGAGCCCGCCATTCATTTCAATGGGGGATTTCGACCCCTTGGAGCCCGTCATTCATTTCAATGGGGGATTTTGACCCCTGGGCGCTCGCTATTCATTTCAATGGGGGATTTCGACCCCTGGTAGCCCGCCATTCATTTCATTGGGTATTTTGACCCCTGGTAGCCCGCTTTTCATTTCAATGGGGGAATTCAACCCCTGGGAGCCCGCCATGCTTTTTAATGGGGGATTTCGACCCCTGGTAGCCCGTCATTCATTTCAATGGGGGAATTCGACCCCTGGGAGCCCGCCATTTATTTCAATGGGGGATTTCGACCCCTGGGCGCCCGCCATCCATTTCAATGGGGGAATTCGTCCCCTGGGAGCCAGCCATTCATTTCAATGGGGGATTTCGACCACTGGGAGCCAGCCATTCATTTCAATGTGGGATTTCGACCGCTAGGCGCCCCCGCCATTCATTTCAATGGGAGATTTCGACCCCTGGTAGCCCGCCATTCATTTCATTGGGGATTTTTTTTCCTCAGTGCCCTCCATTCATTTCAATGGGGTATTTCGACCCCTGGTAGCCCGCCATTCATTTCATTGGGGGATTTTTATTCCTGGGCGCCTGCCATTCATTTCAATGGGGGATTTCGACCACTGGGAGCCAGCCATTGATTTCAATGGGGGATTTCGACCCCTAGGCGCCCGCCATTCATTTAAATGGGGGAATTCGACCCCTGGTAGCCCGCCATTCATTTCATTTGGGGATATGACCCCTTTGAGCCCGCCATTCATTTCAATGGGGGATTTCGTCCCCTTGGAGCCCGCCATTCATTTCAATGGGGGATTTCGACCACTGGGAGCCAGCCATTCATTTCAATGGGGGATTTCGACCCCTAGGCGCCCCCGCAATTCATTCCTATGGGGGAATCTCGATCCCTGGGCGCCTGCAATTCATTTCAATGGGGGATTTCGACCCCTGGTAGCCCGCCATTCATTTCATTGGGGGATTTTGATTCCTGGGCGCCCGCAATTCATTTCTATGGGGGAATCTCGATCCCTGGTAGCCCGCCATTCATTTCAATGGGGGATTTCGTCCACTGGGAGCAAGCCATTCATTTCAATGGGGGATTTTGAGCCCTAGGCGACCGCCATTCATTTCAATAGGGGATGTCAACCCCTGGTAACCTGCCATTCATTACTATGGGGACTTCGACGCCTGGGAGCCCACCATTCATTTAAATGGGGGAATTCGACCACTGGGAGCCAGCCATTCATTTCAATGGGGGATTTCAACCCCTAGGCACCCGCCATTCATTACAATGGGGGAATTCGACCCCTGGGAGCCCGCCATTCATTTCAATGGGGGATTTCGACCACTGGGAGCCAGCCATTAATTTCAATGGGGGATTTCGACCACTAGGCGCCCCCGCCATTCATTCCTATGGGGGAATCTCGATCCCTGGTAGCCCGCCATTCATTTCAATGGGGGATTTCAACCCCTGGTAACTTGCCATTCATTCCTATGGGGGATTTCGACCCCTTGGTGCCCAACATTCATTTAAATGGGGGAATTCGACCCCTGGTAGACCGCCATTCATTTCAATGGGGATTTCGACCACTGGGAGCCCACCATTAATTTCTAAGGGGGAATCTCGATCCCTGGTAGCCCGCCATTCATTTCAATGGGGGATTTCGACCCCTGGTAGCCCACCATTCATTTCATTGGGGGATTTTGACCCCTGGTAGCCCGCTTTTCATTTCAATGGTGGAATTCGACCCCTGGGAGCCCACCATACTTTTTAATGGGCGATTTCGACCCCTGGTAGCCCGCCATTCATTTCAATGGGGGATTTAAACGCCTGGTAGCCCGCCATTTATTTCAATGGGGGATTTCAACCCCTGGGCGCCCGCCATCAATTTCAATGGGGGAATTCGACCCCTGGGAGCCCGCCATTCATTTCAATGGGGGATTTCGACCCCTTGGAGCCCGTCATTCATTTCAATGGGGGATTTTGACCCCTGGGCGCTCGCTATTCATTTCAATGGGGGATTTCGACCCCTAGTAGCCCGCCATTCATTTCATTGGGTATTTTGACCCCTGGTAGCCCGCTTTTCATTTCAATGGGGGAATTCAACCCCTGGGAGCCCGCCATGCTTTTTAATGGGGGATTTCGACCCCTGGTAGCCCGTAATTCATTTCAATAGGGGAATTCGACCCCTGGGAGCCCGCCATTTATTTCAATGGGGGATTTCGACCCCTGTAAATTTGCCATTCATTCCTATGGGGGATTTCGACCCCTGGGAGCCCAACATTCATTTAAATGGGGATATTCGACCCCTGGTAGACCGCCATTCATTTCAATGGGGGATTTCGACCACTGGGAGCCCACCATTCATTTCTATGGGGGAATCTCGATCCCTGGTAGACCGCCATTCATTTCAATGGGGGTATTCGACCCCTGGTAGCCCGCCATTCATTTCATTGGGGGATTTTGACCCCTGGTAGCCCGCTTTTTATTTCAATGGTGGAATTGGACCCCTGGGAGCCCGCCATACTTTTTAATGGGGGATTTCGACCCCTGGTAGCCCGCCATTCATTTCAATGGGAGATTTAAACCCCTGATAGCCCGCCATTTATTTCAATAGGGGATTTCGACCACTGGGAGCCAGCCATTCATTTCAATGTGGGACTTCGACCCCTAGGCGCCCCCGCCATTCATTTCAATGGGAGATTTCGACCCCTGGTAGCCCGCCATTCATTTCATTGGGGGATTTTTTTTCCTCGGCGCCCGTCATTCATTTCAATGGGGGATTTCGATCCCTGGGCGCCCACCATTCATTTCAATGGGGTATTTCGACCCCTGGTAGCCTGCCATTCATTTCATTGGGGGATTTTTTTTCCTGGGCGCCCGCCATTCATTTCAATGGGGGATTTCGACCACTGGGAGCCAGCCATTCATTTCAATGGGGGATTTCGACCCCTAGGCGCCTGCCATTCATTTCAATGGGGGATTTCAACCCCTGGTAACCCGCCATTCATTCCTATGGGGGATTTCGACCCTGGGAACCCACCATTCATTTAAATGGGGGAATTCGACCCCTGGTAGCCCGCCATTCATTTCAATGGGGGATTTCGACCACTGGGAGCCAACCATTCATTTCTATGGGGGAATCTCGATCCCTGGTAGCCCGCCATTTATTTCAATGGGGGAATTCGACCCCTGGGAGCCCGCCATACTTTTTAATGGGGGATTTCGACCCCTGGTAGCCCGCCATTCATTTCAATGGGGGATTTAAACCCCTGGTAGCCAGCCATTTATTTCAATGGGGGATTTTGACCCCTAGGCGTCCGCCATTCATTTCAATAGGGGATGTCAACCCCTGGTAACCTGCCATTCATTACTATGGGGATTTCGACCCCTGGGAGCCCACCATTCATTTAAATGGGGGAATTCGACCCCTGGTAGCCCGCCATTCATTTCAATGGGGAACTTCGACCACTGGGAGCCCACCATTCATTTTTATGGGGGAATCTCGATCCCTGGTAGCCCGCCATTCATTTCAATGGGGGATTTCGACCACTGGGAGCCAGCCATTCATTTCAATGGGGGATTTCAACCCCTAGACGCCCGCCATTCATTTCAATGGGGGATTTTGACTCCTGGTCGCCCGCCATTCATTTCAATGGGGGAATTCGACCCCTGGTAGACCGCCATTCATTTCAATCGGGGATTTCGACCACTGGGAGCCCACCATTCATTTCTATGGGGGAATCTCGATCCCTGGTAGCCCGCCATTCATTTCAATGGGGGATTTTGACACCTTGGCGCCCGCCATTCATTTCAATGGGGGATTTCGACCCCTGGTCGCCCGCCTTTCATTTCATTGGGGGATTTTGATTCCTGGGCGCCCGCCATTCATTTCAATGGGGGATTTTGATTCCTGGGCGCCAGCCATTCATTTAAATCGGGGATTTCGACCCCTGGGTGCCCGCCATTCATTTCAATGGGGGATTTCGACCCCTAGTAGCCCGCCATTCATTTTATTTGGGGATATAACCCCTCTGAGCCCGCCATTCATTTCAATGGGGGATTTCGACCCCTTGGAGCCCGTCATTCATTTCATTGGGGATTTTGACCCCTGGTAGCCCGCTTTTCATTTCAATGGGGGAATTCAACCCCTGGGAGCCCGCCATACTTTTTAATGGGGGATTTCGACCCCTGGTAGCCCGTCATTCATTTCAATGGGGGAATTCGACCCCTGGGAGCCCGCCATTTATTTCAATGGGGGATTTCGACCCCTGGGCGCCCGCCATCAATTTCAATGGGGGAATTCGACCCCTGGGAGCCCGCCATTCATTTCAATGGGGGATTTCGACCACTGGGAGCAAGCTATTCATTTCAATGTGGGATTTCAACCCCTAGTCGCCCCCGCCATTCATTTCAATGGGAGATTTCGACCCCTGGTAGCCCGCCATTCATTTCATTGGGGGATTTCGACCCCTGGTAGCCCGCCATTCATTTCAATGGGGGATTTCAACCCCTAGGCGCCCGCCATTCATTTCAATGGGGGATTTTGACTCCTGGTCGCCCGCCATTCATTTCAATGGGGGAATTCGACCCCTGGTAGACCGCCATTCATTTCAATGGGGGATTTCGACCACTGGGAGCCCACCATTCATTTCTATGGGGGAATCTCGATCCCTGGTAGCCCGCCATTCATTTCATTTGGGGATATGACCCCTCTGAGCCCGCCATTCATTTCAATGGGGGATTTCGACCCCTTGGAGCCCGTCATTCATTTCAATGGGGGATTTTGACCCCTGGGCGCTCGCTATTCATTTCAATGGGGGATTTCGACCCCTGGTAGCCCGCCATTCATTTCATTGGGTATTTTGACCCCTGGTAGCCCGCTTTTCATTTCAATGGGGGAATTCAACCCCTGGGAGCCCGCCATGCTTTTTAATGGGGGATTTCGACCCCTGGTAGCCCGTCATTCATTTCAATGGGGGAATTCGACCCCTGGGAGCCCGCCATTTATTTCAATGGGGGATTTCGACCCCTGGGCGCCCGCCATCCATTTCAATGGGGGAATTCGTCCCCTGGGAGCCAGCCATTCATTTCAATGGGGGATTTCGACCACTGGGAGCCAGCCATTCATTTCAATGTGGGATTTCGACCGCTAGGCGCCCCCGCCATTCATTTCAATGGGAGATTTCGACCCCTGGTAGCCCGCCATTCATTTCATTGGGGATTTTTTTTCCTCAGTGCCCTCCATTCATTTCAATGGGGTATTTCGACCCCTGGTAGCCCGCCATTCATTTCATTGGGGGATTTTTATTCCTGGGCGCCTGCCATTCATTTCAATGGGGGATTTCGACCACTGGGAGCCAGCCATTGATTTCAATGGGGGATTTCGACCCCTAGGCGCCCGCCATTCATTTAAATGGGGGAATTCGACCCCTGGTAGCCCGCCATTCATTTCATTTGGGGATATGACCCCTTTGAGCCCGCCATTCATTTCAATGGGGGATTTCGTCCCCTTGGAGCCCGCCATTCATTTCAATGGGGGATTTCGACCACTGGGAGCCAGCCATTCATTTCAATGGGGGATTTCGACCCCTAGGCGCCCCCGCAATTCATTCCTATGGGGGAATCTCGATCCCTGGGCGCCTGCAATTCATTTCAATGGGGGATTTCGACCCCTGGTAGCCCGCCATTCATTTCATTGGGGGATTTTGATTCCTGGGCGCCCGCAATTCATTTCTATGGGGGAATCTCGATCCCTGGTAGCCCGCCATTCATTTCAATGGGGGATTTCGTCCACTGGGAGCAAGCCATTCATTTCAATGGGGGATTTTGAGCCCTAGGCGACCGCCATTCATTTCAATAGGGGATGTCAACCCCTGGTAACCTGCCATTCATTACTATGGGGACTTCGACGCCTGGGAGCCCACCATTCATTTAAATGGGGGAATTCGACCACTGGGAGCCAGCCATTCATTTCAATGGGGGATTTCAACCCCTAGGCACCCGCCATTCATTACAATGGGGGAATTCGACCCCTGGGAGCCCGCCATTCATTTCAATGGGGGATTTCGACCACTGGGAGCCAGCCATTAATTTCAATGGGGGATTTCGACCACTAGGCGCCCCCGCCATTCATTCCTATGGGGGAATCTCGATCCCTGGTAGCCCGCCATTCATTTCAATGGGGGATTTCAACCCCTGGTAACTTGCCATTCATTCCTATGGGGGATTTCGACCCCTTGGTGCCCAACATTCATTTAAATGGGGGAATTCGACCCCTGGTAGACCGCCATTCATTTCAATGGGGATTTCGACCACTGGGAGCCCACCATTAATTTCTAAGGGGGAATCTCGATCCCTGGTAGCCCGCCATTCATTTCAATGGGGGATTTCGACCCCTGGTAGCCCACCATTCATTTCATTGGGGGATTTTGACCCCTGGTAGCCCGCTTTTCATTTCAATGGTGGAATTCGACCCCTGGGAGCCCACCATACTTTTTAATGGGCGATTTCGACCCCTGGTAGCCCGCCATTCATTTCAATGGGGGATTTAAACGCCTGGTAGCCCGCCATTTATTTCAATGGGGGATTTCAACCCCTGGGCGCCCGCCATCAATTTCAATGGGGGAATTCGACCCCTGGGAGCCCGCCATTCATTTCAATGGGGGATTTCGACCCCTTGGAGCCCGTCATTCATTTCAATGGGGGATTTTGACCCCTGGGCGCTCGCTATTCATTTCAATGGGGGATTTCGACCCCTAGTAGCCCGCCATTCATTTCATTGGGTATTTTGACCCCTGGTAGCCCGCTTTTCATTTCAATGGGGGAATTCAACCCCTGGGAGCCCGCCATGCTTTTTAATGGGGGATTTCGACCCCTGGTAGCCCGTCATTCATTTCAATAGGGGAATTCGACCCCTGGGAGCCCGCCATTTATTTCAATGGGGGATTTCGACCCCTGTAAATTTGCCATTCATTCCTATGGGGGATTTCGACCCCTGGGAGCCCAACATTCATTTAAATGGGGATATTCGACCCCTGGTAGACCGCCATTCATTTCAATGGGGGATTTCGACCACTGGGAGCCCACCATTCATTTCTATGGGGGAATCTCGATCCCTGGTAGACCGCCATTCATTTCAATGGGGGTATTCGACCCCTGGTAGCCCGCCATTCATTTCATTGGGGGATTTTGACCCCTGGTAGCCCGCTTTTTATTTCAATGGTGGAATTGGACCCCTGGGAGCCCGCCATACTTTTTAATGGGGGATTTCGACCCCTGGTAGCCCGCCATTCATTTCAATGGGAGATTTAAACCCCTGATAGCCCGCCATTTATTTCAATAGGGGATTTCGACCACTGGGAGCCAGCCATTCATTTCAATGTGGGACTTCGACCCCTAGGCGCCCCCGCCATTCATTTCAATGGGAGATTTCGACCCCTGGTAGCCCGCCATTCATTTCATTGGGGGATTTTTTTTCCTCGGCGCCCGTCATTCATTTCAATGGGGGATTTCGATCCCTGGGCGCCCACCATTCATTTCAATGGGGTATTTCGACCCCTGGTAGCCTGCCATTCATTTCATTGGGGGATTTTTTTTCCTGGGCGCCCGCCATTCATTTCAATGGGGGATTTCGACCACTGGGAGCCAGCCATTCATTTCAATGGGGGATTTCGACCCCTAGGCGCCTGCCATTCATTTCAATGGGGGATTTCAACCCCTGGTAACCCGCCATTCATTCCTATGGGGGATTTCGACCCTGGGAACCCACCATTCATTTAAATGGGGGAATTCGACCCCTGGTAGCCCGCCATTCATTTCAATGGGGGATTTCGACCACTGGGAGCCAACCATTCATTTCTATGGGGGAATCTCGATCCCTGGTAGCCCGCCATTTATTTCAATGGGGGAATTCGACCCCTGGGAGCCCGCCATACTTTTTAATGGGGGATTTCGACCCCTGGTAGCCCGCCATTCATTTCAATGGGGGATTTAAACCCCTGGTAGCCAGCCATTTATTTCAATGGGGGATTTTGACCCCTAGGCGTCCGCCATTCATTTCAATAGGGGATGTCAACCCCTGGTAACCTGCCATTCATTACTATGGGGATTTCGACCCCTGGGAGCCCACCATTCATTTAAATGGGGGAATTCGACCCCTGGTAGCCCGCCATTCATTTCAATGGGGAACTTCGACCACTGGGAGCCCACCATTCATTTTTATGGGGGAATCTCGATCCCTGGTAGCCCGCCATTCATTTCAATGGGGGATTTCGACCACTGGGAGCCAGCCATTCATTTCAATGGGGGATTTCAACCCCTAGACGCCCGCCATTCATTTCAATGGGGGATTTTGACTCCTGGTCGCCCGCCATTCATTTCAATGGGGGAATTCGACCCCTGGTAGACCGCCATTCATTTCAATCGGGGATTTCGACCACTGGGAGCCCACCATTCATTTCTATGGGGGAATCTCGATCCCTGGTAGCCCGCCATTCATTTCAATGGGGGATTTTGACACCTTGGCGCCCGCCATTCATTTCAATGGGGGATTTCGACCCCTGGTCGCCCGCCTTTCATTTCATTGGGGGATTTTGATTCCTGGGCGCCCGCCATTCATTTCAATGGGGGATTTTGATTCCTGGGCGCCAGCCATTCATTTAAATCGGGGATTTCGACCCCTGGGTGCCCGCCATTCATTTCAATGGGGGATTTCGACCCCTAGTAGCCCGCCATTCATTTTATTTGGGGATATAACCCCTCTGAGCCCGCCATTCATTTCAATGGGGGATTTCGACCCCTTGGAGCCCGTCATTCATTTCATTGGGGATTTTGACCCCTGGTAGCCCGCTTTTCATTTCAATGGGGGAATTCAACCCCTGGGAGCCCGCCATACTTTTTAATGGGGGATTTCGACCCCTGGTAGCCCGTCATTCATTTCAATGGGGGAATTCGACCCCTGGGAGCCCGCCATTTATTTCAATGGGGGATTTCGACCCCTGGGCGCCCGCCATCAATTTCAATGGGGGAATTCGACCCCTGGGAGCCCGCCATTCATTTCAATGGGGGATTTCGACCACTGGGAGCAAGCTATTCATTTCAATGTGGGATTTCAACCCCTAGTCGCCCCCGCCATTCATTTCAATGGGAGATTTCGACCCCTGGTAGCCCGCCATTCATTTCATTGGGGGATTTCGACCCCTGGTAGCCCGCCATTCATTTCATTGGGTGATTTTTATTCCTGGGCGCCTGCCATTCATTTCAATGGGGGATTTCGACCCCTGGTAGCCCGCCATTCATTTCATTGGGGGATTTTTATTCCTGGGTGCCTGCCATTCATTTCAATGGGGGATTTCGACCACTGGGAGCCAGCCATTCATTTCAGTGGGGGATTTCGACCCCTAGGCGCCCGCCATTCATTTCAATGGGGGATTTCAACCCCTGGCAACCCGCCATTAATTCCTATGGGGGATTTCGACCCCTGGGAAACCACCATTCATTTAAATGGGGGAATTCGACACCTGGTAGCCCGCCATTCATTTCAATGGGGGATTTCGACCCCTTGGAGCCCGCCATGCATTTCAATGGGGGATTTCGACCACTTGGAGCCAGCCATTAATTTCAATGGGGGATTTCGACCAATGGGAGCCAGCCAGTAATTTCAATGGGGGATTTCGACCCCTGTAAATTTGCCATTCATTCCTATGGGGGATTTCGACCCCTGGGAGCCCAACATTCATTTAAATGGGGATATTCGACCCCTGGTAGACCGCCATTCATTTCAATGGGGGATTTCGACCACTGGGAGCCCACCATTCATTTCTATGGGGGAATCTCGATCCCTGGTAGCCCGCCATTCATTTCAATGGGGGATTTCGACCCCTGGTAGCCCGCCATTCATTTCATTGAGGGATTTTGACCCCTGGTAGCCCGCTTTTTATTTCAATGGTGGAATTGGACCCCTGGGAGCCCGCCATACTTTTTAATGGGGGATTTCGACCCCTGGTAGCCCGCCATTCATTTCAATGGGAGATTTAAACCCCTGATAGCCCGCCATTTATTTCAATAGGGGATTTCGACCACTGGGAGCCAGCCATTCATTTCAATGTGGGACTTCGACCCCTAGGCGCCCCCGCCATTCATTTCAATGGGAGATTTCGACCCCTGGTAGCCCGCCATTCATTTCATTGGGGGATTTTTTTTCCTCGGCGCCCGTCATTCATTTCAATGGTGGATTTCGATCCCTGGGCGCCCACCATTCATTTCAATGGGGTATTTCGACCCCTGGTAGCCTGCCATTCATTTCATTCGGGGATTTTTTTTCCTGGGCGCCCGCCATTCATTTTAATGGGGGATTTCGACCACTGGGAGCCAGCCATTCATTTCAATGGGGGATTTCGACCCCTAGGCGCCTGCCATTCATTTCAATGGGGGATTTCAACCCCTGGTAACCCGCCATTCATTCCTATGGGGGATTTCGACCCTGGGAACCCACCATTCATTTAAATGGGGGAATTCGACCCCTGGTAGCCCGCCATTCATTTCAATGGGGGATTTCGACCACTGGGAGCCAACCATTCATTTCTATGGGGGAATCTCGATCCATGGTAGCCCGCCATTCATTTCAATGGGGGATTTCGACCCCTGGGAGCCCGCCATTCATTTCAATGGGGGATTTTGACCACTGGGAGCCAGCCATTAATTTCAATGAGGGATTTCGACCCCTAGGCGCCCCCGACATTCATTCCTATGGGGGAATCTCGATCCCTGGTAGCCCGCCATTCATTTCAATGGGGGATTTCAACCCCTGGTAACTTGCCATTCATTCCTATGGGGGATTTCGACCCCTGGGAGCCCACCATTCATTTAAATGGGGGAATTAGACGCCTGGTAGCCCGCCATTCATTTCAATGGGGGATTTCGACCACTGGGAGCCCACCATTCATTTCTATAGGGGAATCTCGATCCCTGGTAGCCCGCCATTCATTTCAATGGGGGATTTCGACCACTGGGAGCCAGCCATTGATTTCAATGGGGGATTTCGACTCCTGGGAGCCCGTCATTCATTTCAATGGGGGATTTCGACCACTGGGAGCCCGCCATTCATTTCAAAGGGGGATTTTGACTCCTGGTAGCCTGCCATTCATTTCATTGGGGAATTTTATTCCTGGGCGCCCGCCATTCATTTCAATGGGGGATTTCGACCCCTAGGCGCCCGCCATTCATTTCAATGGGGGATTTCAACCCCTGGTAACCCGCCATTCATTCCTATGGGGGATTTCGATTCCTGGGAGCCCACCATTCATTTAAATGGGGGAATTCGACCCCTGGTAGCCCGCCATTCATTTCAATGGGGGATTTCGACCACTGGGAGCCAACCATTCATTTCTATGGGGGAATCTCGATCCCTGGTAGCCCGCCATTCATTTCAATGGGGGATTTCGACCCCTGATAGCCCGCCATTCATTTCAATGGGGGATTTCGACCACTGGGAGCCCACCATTCATTTCTATGGGGGAATCTCGATCCCTGGTAGCCCGCCATTCATTTCAATGGGGGATTTCGACCACTGGGAGCCAGCCATTCATTTCAATGGGGGATTTCGACCACTGG
Organism: Vanacampus margaritifer; assembly: GCF_051991255.1. Lineage (NCBI taxonomy): Eukaryota > Metazoa > Chordata > Actinopteri > Syngnathiformes > Syngnathidae > Vanacampus > Vanacampus margaritifer. Next base: position 1,219,378 of record NC_135441.1, on the reverse strand, counting down.
GAGCCAGCCATTCATTTCAATGGGGGATTTTGACCCCTAGGCGCTCGCCATTCATTTCAATGGGGGATTTTGATTCCTGGGCGCCCGCCATTCATTTCAATGGGGGATTTCGACCACTGGGAGCCAGCCATTCATTTCAATGGGGAATTTTGACCCCTAGGCGCTCGCCATTCATTTCAATGGGGGATTTTGACTCCTGTTCGCCCGCAATTCATTTCAATGGGGGAATTCGACCACTGGGAGCCCGCCATTCATTTCAATGGGGGATTTCGTCCACTGGGAGCCAGCCATTCATTTCAATGTGGGATTTCGACCCCTAGGCGCCCCCGCCATTCATTTCAATGGGAGATTTCGACCCCTGGTAGCCCGCCATTCATTCCATTGGGGAATTTTTTTTCCTCAGCGCCCGCCATTCATTTCAATGGGGTATTTCGACCCCTGGTAGCCCGCCATTCATTTCATTGGGGGATTTTTATTCCTGGGCGCCTGCCATTCATTTCAATGGGGGATTTCGACCACTGGGAGCCAGCCATTCATTTCAATGGGGGATTTCGACCCCTAGGCGCCCGCCATTCATTTCAATGGGGGATTTCAACCCCTGGTAACCCGCCATTAATTCCTATGGGGAATTTCGACCCCTGGGAGCCCTCCATTCATTTAAATGGGGGAATTGGACACCTGGTAGCCCGCCATTCATTTCAATGGGGGATTTCGACCACTGGGAGCCCACCATTCATTTCTATGGGGGAATCTCGATCCCTGGTAGCCCGCCATTCATTTCAATGGAGGATTTCGACCCCTGGGAGCCCGCCATTCATTTCATTGGGGGATTTCGACCACTTGGAGCCAGCCATTAATTTCAATGGGGGATTTTGACCAATGGGAGCCAGCCATTAATTTCAATGGGGGATTTCGACCCCTGTAAACTTGCCATTCATTCCTATGGGGGATTTCGACCCCTGGGAGCCCAACATTCATTTAAATGGGGATATTCGACCCCTGGTAGACCGCCATTCATTTCAATGGGGGATTTCGACCACTGGGAGCCCACCATTCATTTCTATGGGGGAATCTCGATCCCTGGTAGCCCGCCATTCATTTCAATGGGGGATTTCGACCCCTGGTAGCCCGCCATTCATTTCAATGGTGGAATTGGACCCCTGGGAGCCCGCCATACTTTTTAATGGGGGATTTCGACCCCTGGTAGCCCGCCATTAATTTCAATTGGAGATTTAAACCCCTGATAGCCCGCCATTTATTTCAATGGGGGATTTCGACCACTGGGAGCCAGCCATTCATTTCAATGTGGGACTTCGACCCCTAGGCGCCCCCGCCATTCATTTCAATGGGAGATTTCGACCCCTGGGCGCCCGCCATTCATTTCAATGGGGGATTTCGACCACTGGGAGCCAGCCATTCATTTCAATGGGGGATTTCGACCCCTAGGCGCTCGCCATTCATTTCAATGGGGGATTTCAACCCCTGGTAACCCGCCATTCATTTCAATGGGAGATTTAAACCCCTGATAGCCCGCCATTTATTTCAATGGGGGATTTCGACCACTGGGAGCCAGCTATTCATTTCAATGTGGGGCTTCGACCCCTAGGCGCCCCCGCCATTCATTTCAAAGGGAGATTTCGACCCCTGGTAGCCCGCCATTCATTTCATTGGGGGATTTTTTTTCCTCGGCGCCCGTCATTCATTTCAATGGGGGATTTCGATCCCTGGGCGCCCGCCATTCATTTCAATGGGGTATTTCGACCCCTGGTAGCCTGCCATTCATTTCATTGGGGGATTTTTTTTCCTAGGCGCCCGCCATTCATTTCAATGGGGGATTTCGACCACTGGGAGCCAGCCATTCATTTCAATGGGGGATTTCGACCCCTAGGCGCCCGCCATTCATTTCAATGGGGGATTTCAACCCCTGGTAACCCGCCATTCATTCGTATGGGGGATTTCGACCCTGGGAACCCACCATTCATTTACATGGGGGAATTCGACCCCTGGTAGCCCGCCATTCATTTCAATGGGGGATTTCGACCACTGGGAGCCAACCATTCATTTCTATGTGGGAATCTCGATCCCTAGGCGCCCCCGCCATTCATTCCTATGGGGGAATCTCGATCCCTGGTAGCCCGCCATTCATTTCAATGGGGGATTTCAACCCCTGGTAACTTGCCATTCATTCCTATGGGGGATTTCGACCCCTGGGAGCCCACCATTCATTTAAATGGGGGAATTAGACCCCTGGTAGCCCGCCATTCATTTCAAAGGGGGATTTCGACCACTGGTAACCCGCCATTAATTCCTATGGGGGATTTCGACCCCTGGGAGCCCATCATTCATTTAAATGGGGGAATCTCGATCCCTGGGAGCCCACCATTCATTTCTATGGGGGAATCTCGATCCCTGGTAGCCCGCCATTCATTTCAATGGGGGATTTCGACCCCTGGTAACCCGCCATTCATTTCATTGGGGGATTTTGACCCCTGGTAGCCTGCTTTTCATTTCAATGGTGGAATTGGACCCCTGGGAGCCCGCCATACTTTTTAATGGGGGATTTCGACCCCTGGTAGCCCGCCATTCATTTCAATGGGAGATTTAAACCCCTGATAGCCCGCCATTTATTTCAATGGGGGATTTCGACCACTGGGAGCCAGCCATTCATTTCAATGTGGGACTTCGACCCCTAGGCGCCCCCGCCATTCATTTCAATGGGAGATTTCGACCCCTGGTAGCCCGCCATTCATTTCATTGGGGGATTTTTTTTCCTCGGCGCCCGTCATTCATTTCAATGGGGGATTTCGATCCCTGGGCGCCCACCATTCATTTCAATGGGGTATTTCGACCCCTGGTAGCCTGCCATTCATTTCATTGGGGGATTTTTTTTCCTGGGCGCCCGCCATTCATTTCAATGGGGGATTTCGACCACTGGGAGCCAGCCATTCATTCCTATGGGGGATTTCGACCCTGGGAACCCACCATTCATTTACATGGGGGAATTCGACCCCTGGTAGCCCGCCATTCATTTCAATGGGGGATTTCGACCACTGGGAGCCAACCATTCATTTCTATGGGGGAATCTCGATCCCTAGGCGCCCCCGCCATTCATTCCTATGGGGGAATCTCGATCCCTGGTAGCCCGCCATTCATTTCAATGGGGGATTTCGACCCCGAGGCGCCCGCCATTCATTTCAATGGGGGATTTCAACCCCTGGTAACCCGCCATTCATTCCTATGGGGGATTTCGACCCTGGGAACCCACCATTCATTTACATGGGGGAATTCGACCCCTGGTAGCCCGCCATTCATTTCAATGGGGGATTTCGACCACTGGGAGCCAACCATTCATTTCTATGGGGGAATCTCGATCCCTAGGCGCCCCCGCCATTCATTCCTATGGGGGAATCTCGATCCCTGGTAGCCCGCCATTCATTTCAATGGGGGATTTCAACCCCTGGTAACTTGCCATTCATTCCTATGGGGGATTTCGACCCCTGGGAGCCCACCATTCATTTAAATGGGGGAATTAGACCCCTGGTAGCCCGCCATTCATTTCAATGGGGGATTTTGACCACTGGTAACCCGCCATTAATTCCTATGGGGGATTTCGACCCCTGGGAGCCCACCATTCATTTAAATGGGGGAATCTCGATCCCTGGGAGCCCACCATTCATTTCTATGGGGGAATCTCGATCCCTGGTAGCCCGCCATTCATTTCAATGGGGGATTTCGACCCCTGGTAACCCGCCATTCATTTCATTGGGGGATTTTGACCCCTGGTAGCCCGCTTTTCATTTCAATGGTGGAATTGGACCCCTGGGAGCCCGCCATACTTTTTAATGGGGGATTTCGACCCCTGGTAGCCCGCCATTCATTTCAATGGGAGATTTAAACCCCTGATAGCCCGCCATTTATTTCAATGGGGGATTTCGACCACTGGGAGCCAGCCATTCATTTCAATGTGGGACTTTGACCACTAGGCGCCCCCGCCCTTCATTTCAATGGGAGATTTCGACCCCTGGTAGCCCGCCATTCATTTCATTGGGGGATTTTTTTTCCTCGGCGCCCGTCATTCATTTCAATGGGGGATTTCGATCCCTGGGCGCCCACCATTCATTTCAATGGGGTATTTCGACCCCTGGTAGCCTGCCATTCATTTCATTGGGGGATTTTTTTTCCTGGGCGCCCACCATTCATTTCAATGGGGGATTTCGATCCCTGGGCGCCCACCATTCATTTCAATGGGGGATTTTGACCACTGGGAGCCAGCCATTCATTTCAATGGGGGATTTCGACCCCTATGCGCCCGCCATTCATTTCAATGGGGGATTTCAACCCCTGGTAACCCGCCATTCATTCCTATGGGGGATTTCGACCCTGGGAACCCACCATTCATTTAAATGGGGGAATTCAACCCCTGGTAGCCCGCCATTCATTTCAATGGGGGATTTCGACCACTGGGAGCCAACCATTCATTTCTATGGGGGAATCTCGATCCCTGGTAGCCCGCCATTCATTTCAATGGGGGATTTCGACCCCTGGGAGCCCGCCATTCATTTCAATGGGGGATTTCGACCACTGGGAGCCAGCCATTAATTTCAATGAGGGATTTCGACCCCTAGGCGCCCCCGCCATTCATTCCTATGGGGGAATCTCGATCCCTGGTAGCCCGCCATTCATTTCAATGGGGGATTTCAACCCCTGGTAACTTGCCATTCATTCCTATGGGGGATTTCGACCCCTGGGAGCCCACCATTCATTTAAATGGGGGAATTAGACCCCTGGTAGCCCGCCATTCATTTCAATGGGGGATTTCGACCACTGGGAGCCCACCATTCATTTCTATGGGGGAATCTCGATCCCTGGTAGCCCGCCATTCATTTCAATGGGGGATTTCGACCACTGGGAGCCAAACATTGATTTCAATGGGGGATTTCGACCCCTGGGAGCCCGTCATTCATTTCAATGGGGGATTTCGACCACTGGGAGCCAGCCATTCATTTCAATGGGGGATTTCGACCCATTGGCGCCCGCCATTCATTTCAATGGGGGATTTTGACTCCTGGTAGCCTGCCATTCATTTCATTGGGGGATTTTTATTCCTGGGCGCCCGCCATTCATTTCAATGGGGGATTTCGACCACTGGGAGCCAGCCATTAATTTCAATGGGGGATTTCGACCCATTGGCGCCCGCCATTCATTTCAATGGGGGATTTCGACCACTGGGAGCCCACCATTCATTTCTATGGGGGAATCTCGATCCCTGGTAGCCCGCCATTCATTTCAATGGGGGATTTCGACCACTGGGAGCCAGCCATTCATTTCAATGGGGGATTTCGACCACTGGGAGTCAGCCATTCATTTCAATGTGGGATTTCGACCCCTAGGCGCTCGCCAATTATTTCAATGGGGGATTTTGACTCCTGGTCGCCCGCCATTCATTTCAATGTGGGAATTCGACCCCTGGGAGCCCGCCATTCATTTCAATGGGGGATTTCGACCACTGGGAGCCCATCATTCATTGGGGGATTTCGACCACTGGGAGCCAGCCATTCATTTCAATGTGGGGCTTCGACCCCTAGGCGCCCCCGCCATTCATTTCAAAGGGAGATTTCGACCCCAGTAAGCCCGCCATTCATTTCATTGGGGGATTTTGATCCCTGGGCGCCCGCCATTCATTTCAATGGGGTATTTCGACCCCTGGTAGCCTGCCATTCATTTCATTGGGGGATTTTTATTCCTGGGCGCCCGCCATTCATTTCAATGGGGGATTTAGACCACTGGGAGCCAGCCATTAATTTCAATGGGGGATTTCGACCCCTAGGCGCCCGCCATTCATTTCAATGTGGGATTTCGACCCCTAGGCGCCCGCCATTCATTTCAATGGGAGATTTCGACCCCAGTAAGCCCGCCATTCATTTCATTGGGGGATTTTTTTTCCTCGGCGCCCGTCATTCATTTCAATGGGGGATTTAAACCCCTGATAGCCCGCCATTTATTTCAATGGGGGATTTCGACCACTGGGAGCCAGCTATTCATTTCAATGTGGGACTTCGACCCCTAGGCGCCCCCGCCATTCATTTCAATGGGAGATTTCGACCCCTGGTAGCCCGCCATTCATTTCAATGGGAGATTTAAACCCCTGATAGCCCGCCATTTATTTCAATGGGGGATTTCGACCACTGGGAGCCAGCTATTCATTTCAATGTGGGGCTTCGACCCCTAGGCGCCCCCGCCATTCATTTCAAAGGGAGATTTCGACCCCTGGTAGCCCGCCATTCATTTCATTGGGGGATTTTTTTTCCTCTGCGCCCGTCATTCATTTCAATGGGGGATTTCGATCCCTGGGCGCCCGCCATTCATTTCAATGGGGTATTTCGACCCCTGGTAGCCTGCCATTCATTTCATTGGGGGATTTTTTTTCCTAGGCGCCCGCCATTCATTTCAATGGGGGATTTCGACCACTGGGAGCCAGCCATTCATTTCAATGGGGGATTTCGACCCCTGGTAACTTGCCATTCATTCCTATGGGGGATTTCGACCCCTGGGAGCCCACCATTCATTTAAATGGGGGAATTAGACCCCTGGTAGCCCGCCATTCATATCAAAGGGGGATTTCGACCACTGGTAACCCGCCATTAATTCCTATGGGGGATTTCGACCCCTGGGAGCCCACCATTCATTTAAATGGGGGAATCTCGATCCCTGGGAGCCCACCATTCATATCTATGGGGGAATCTCGATCCCTGGTAGCCCGCCATTCATTTCAATGGGGGATTTCGACCCCTGGTAACCCGCCATTCATTTCATTGGGGGATTTTGACCCCTGGTAGCCTGCTTTTCATTTCAATGGTGGAATTGGACCCCTGGGAGCCCGCCATACTTTTTAATGGGGGATTTCGACCCCTGGTAGCCCGCCATTCATTTCAATGGGAGATTTAAACCCCTGATAGCCCGCCATTTATTTCAATGGGGGATTTCGACCACTGGGAGCCAGCCATTCATTTCAATGTGGGATTTCGACCCCTAGGCGCCCCCGCCATTCATTTCAATGGGAGATTTCGACCCCTGGTAGCCCGCCATTCATTTCATTGGGGGATTTTTTTTCCTCGGCGCCCGTCATTCATTTCAATGGGGGATTTCGATCCCTGGGCGCCCACCATTCATTTCAATGGGGTATTTCGACCCCTGGTAGCCTGCCATTCATTTCATTGGGGGATTTTTTTTCCTGGGCGCCCGCCATTCATTTCAATGGGGGATTTCGACCACTGGGAGCCAGCCATTCATTCCTATGGGGGATTTCGACCCTGGGAACCCACCATTCATTTACATGGGGGAATTCGACCCCTGGTAGCCCGCCATTCATTTCAATGGGGGATTTCGACCACTGGGAGCCAACCATTCATTTCTATGGGGGAATCTCGATCCCTAGGCGCCCCCGCCATTCATTCCTATGGGGGAATCTCGATCCCTGGTAGCCCGCCATTCATTTCAATGGGGGATTTCGACCCCGAGGCGCCCGCCATTCATTTCAATGGGGGATTTCAACCCCTGGTAACCCGCCATTCATTCCTATGGGGGATTTCGACCCTGGGAACCCACCATTCATTTACATGGGGGAATTCGACCCCTGGTAGCCCGCCATTCATTTCAATGGGGGATTTCGACCACTGGGAGCCAACCATTCATTTCTATAGGGGAATCTCGATCCCTAGGCGCCCCCGCCATTCATTCCTATGGGGGAATCTCGATCCCTGGTAGCCCGCCATTCATTTCAATGGGGGATTTCAACCCCTGGTAACTTGCCATTCATTCCTATGGGGGATTTCGACCCCTGGGAGCCCACCATTCATTTAAATGGGGGAATTAGACCACTGGTAACCCGCCATTAATTCCTTTGGGGGATTTCGACCCCTGGGAGCCCACCATTCATTTAAATGGGGGAATCTCGATCCCTGGGAGCCCACCATTCATTTCTATGGGGGAATCTCGATCCCTGGTAGCCCGCCATTCATTTCAATGGGGGATTTTGACCCCTGGTAACCCGCCATTCATTTCATTGGGGGATTTTGACCCCTGGTAGCCCGCTTTTCATTTCAATGGTGGAATTGGACCCCTGGGAGCCCGCCATACTTTTTAATGGGGGATTTCGACCCCTGGTAGCCCGCCATTCATTTCAATGGGAGATTTAAACCCCTGATAGCCCGCCATTTATTTCAATGGGGGATTTCGACCACTGGGAGCCAGCCATTCATTTCAATGTGGGACTTTGACCCCTAGGCGCCCCCGCCATTCATTTCAATGGGAGATTTCGACCCCTGGTAGCCCGCCATTCATTTCATTGGGGGATTTTTTTTCCTCGGCGCCCGTCATTCATTTCAATGGGGGATTTCGATCCCTGGGCGCCCACCATTCATTTCAATGGGGTATTTCGACCCCTGGTAGCCTGCCATTCATTTCATTGGGGGATTTTTTTTCCTGGGCGCCCGCCATTCATTTCAATGGGGGATTTTGACCACTGGGAGCCAGCCATTCATTTCAATGGGGGATTTCGACCCCTATGCGCCCGCCATTCATTTCAATGGGGGATTTCAACCCCTGGTAACCCGCCATTCATTCCTATGGGGGATTTCGACCCTGGGAACCCACCATTCATTTAAATGGGGGAATTCAACCCCTGGTAGCCCGCCATTCATTTCAATGGGGGATTTCGACCACTGGGAGCCAACCATTCATTTCTATGGGGGAATCTCGATCCCTGGTAGCCCGCCATTCATTTCAATGGGGGATTTCGACCCCTGGGAGCCCGCCATTCATTTCAATGGGGGATTTCGACCACTGGGAGCCAGCCATTAATTTCAATGAGGGATTTCGACCCCTAGGCGCCCCCGCCATTCATTCCTATGGGGGAATCTCGATCCCTGGTAGCCCGCCATTCATTTCAATGGGGGATTTCAACCCCTGGTAACTTGCCATTCATTCCTATGGGGGATTTCGACCCCTGGAAGCCCACCATTCATTTAAATGGGGGAATTAGACCCCTGGTAGCCCGCCATTCATTTCAATGGGGGATTTCGACCACTGGGAGCCCACCATTCATTTCTATGGGGGAATCTCGATCCCTGGTAGCCCACCATTCAATTCAATGGAGGATTTCGACCACTGGGAGCCAGCCATTAATTTCAATGGGGGATTTCAACCCCTAGTAGCCCGCCATTCATTTCATTTGGGGATATGACCCCTTTGAGCCCGCCATTCATTTCAATTGGGGATTTCGACCCCTTGGAGCCCGCCATTCATTTCAATGGGGAATTTCTACCACTGGGAGCCAGCCATTCATTTCAATGGGGGATTTCGACCCCTAGGCGCCCCCGCAATTCATTCCTATGGGGGAATCTCGATCCCTGGGCGCCCGCAATTCATTTCAATGGGGGATTTCGACCCCTGGTAGCCCGCCATTCATTTCATTGGGGGATTTTGATTCCTGGGCGCCCGCAATTCATTTCTATGGGGGAATCTCGATCCCTGGTAGCCCGCCATTCATTTCAATGGGGGATTTCGACCACTGGGAGCAAGCCATTCATTTCAATGGGGGATTTTGACCCCTAGGCGACCGCCATTCATTTCAATAGGGGATGTCAACCCCTGGTAACCTGCCATTCATTACTATGGGGATTTCGACGCCTGGGAGCCCACCATTCATTTAAATGGGGGAATTCGACCCCTGGTAGACCGCCATTCATTTCAATGGGGAATTTTGACCACTGGGAGCCCACCATTCATTTCTATGGCGGAATCTCGATCCCTGGTAGCCCGCCATTCATTTCAATGGGGGATTTCGACCACTGGGAGCCAGCCATTCATTTCAATGGGGGATTTCGACCCCTGGTAGCCCGCCATTCATTTCATTGGGGGATTTTGATTCCTGGGCGCCCGCAATTCATTTCTATGGGGGAATCTCGATCCCTGGTAGCCCGCCATTCATTTCAATGGGGGATTTCGACCACTGGGAGCAAGCCATTCATTTCAATGGGGGATTTTGACTCCTGGTCGCCCACCATTCATTTCTATGGGGGAATCTCGATCCCTGGTAGCCCGCCATTCATTTCAATGGGGGATTTCGACCCCTGGTAGCCCGCCATTCATTTCATTGGGGGATTTTGACCCCTGGTAGCCCGCTTTTCATTTCAATGGTGGAATTCGACCCCTGGGAGCCCACCATACTTTTTAATGGGGGATTTCGACCCCTGGTAGCCCGCCATTCATTTCAATGGGGGATTTAAACCCCTGGTAGCCCGCCATTTATTTCAATGGGGGATTTCGACCCCTGGGCGCCCGCCATCAATTTCAATGGGGGAATTCGACCCCTGGTAACCCGCCATTCATTCCTATGGGGGATTTCGACCCCTGGGAGCCCACCATTCATTTAAATGGTGGAATTCGACCCCTGGTAGCCCGCCATTCATTTCAATGGGGGATTTCGACCCCTGGGAGCCCACCATTTATTTAAATGGTGGAATTCGACCCCTGGTAGCCCGCCATTCATTTCAATGGGGGATTTCGACCATTCGGAGCCCACCAATCATTTCTATGGGGGAATCTCGATCCCTGGTAGCCCACCATTCAATTCAATGGGGGATTTCGACCACTGGGAGCCAGCCATTAATTTCAATGGGGGATTTCGACCCCTAGTAGCCCGCCATTCATTTCATTTGGGGATATGACCCCTTTGAGCCCGCCATTCATTTCAATTGGGGATTTCGACCCCTTGGAGCCCGCCATTCATTTCAATGGGGAATTTCTACCACTGGGAGCCAGCCATTCATTTCAATGGGGGATTTCGACCCCTAGGCGCCCCCGCAATTCATTCCTATGGGGGAATCTCGATCCCTGGGCGCCCGCAATTCATTTCAATGGGGGATTTCGACCCCTGGTAGCCCGCCATTCATTTCATTGGGGGATTTTGATTCCTGGGCGCCCGCAATTCATTTCTATGGGGGAATCTCGATCCCTGGTAGCCCGCCATTCATTTCAATGGGGGATTTCGACCACTGGGAGCAAGCCATTCATTTCAATGGGGGATTGTGACCCCTAGGCGACCGCCATTCATTTCAATAGGGGATGTCAACCCCTGGTAACCTGCCATTCATTACTATGGGGATTTCGACGCCTGGGAGCCCACCATTCATTTAAATGGGGGAATTCGACCCCTGGTAGACCGCCATTCATTTCAATGGGGAATTTTGACCACTGGAAGCCCACCATTCATTTCTATGGCGGAATCTCGATCCCTGGTAGCCCGCCATTCATTTCAATGGGGGATTTCGACCACTGGGAGCCAGCCATTCATTTCAATGGGGGATTTCGACCCCTGGTAGCCCGCCATTCATTTCATTGGGGGATTTTGATTCCTGGGCGCCCGAAATTCATTTCTATGGGGGAATCTCGATCCCTGGTAGCCCGCCATTCATTTCAATGGGGGATTTCGACCACTGGGAGCAAGCCATTCATTTCAATGGGGGATTTTGACTCCTGGTCGCCCACCATTCATTTCTATGGGGGAATCTCGATCCCTGGTAGCCCGCCATTCATTTCAATGGGGGATTTCGACCCCTGGTAGCCCGCCATTCATTTCATTGGGGGATTTTGACCCCTGGTAGCCCGCTTTTCATTTCAATGGTGGAATTCGACCCCTGGGAGCCCACCATACTTTTTAATGGGGGATTTCGACCCCTGGTAGCCCGCCATTCATTTCAATGGGGGATTTAAACCCCTGGTAGCCCGCCATTTATTTCAATGGGGGATTTCGACCCCTGGGCGCCCGCCATCAATTTCAATGGGGGAATTCGACCCCTGGTAACCCGCCATTCATTCCTATGGGGGATTTCGACCCCTGGGAGCCCACCATTCATTTAAATGGTGGAATTCGACCCCTGGTAGCCCGCCATTCATTTCAATGGGGGATTTCGACCACTGGGAGCCCACCATTCATTTCTATGGGGGAATCTCGATCCCTGGTAGCCCACCATTCAATTCAATGGGGGATTTCGACCACTGGGAGCCAGCCGTTAATTTCAATGGGGGATTTCGACCACTTGGAGCCCGCCATTCATTTCAATGGGGAATTTCGTCCACTGGGAGCCAGCCATTGATTTCAATGGGGGATTTCGACCCCTAGGCGCCCCCGCCATTCATTCCTATGGGGGAATCTCGATCCCTGGGCGCCCGCAATTCATTTCAATGGGGGATTTCGACCCCTGGTATTCCGCCATTCATTTCATTGGGGGATTTTGAATCCTGGGCGCCCGCAATTCATTTCTATGGGGGAATCTCGATCCCTGGTAGCCTGCCATTCATTTCAATGGGGGATTTCGACCACTGGGAGCAAGCCATTCATTTCACTGGGGGATTTTGACCCCTAGGCGTCCGCCATTCATTTCAATAGGGGATGTCAACCCCTGGTAACCTGCCATTCATTACTATGGGGATTTCGACCCCTGGGAGCCCACCATTCATTTAAATGGGGGAATTCGACCCCTGGTAGCCCGCAATTCATTTCAATGGGGAACTTCGACCACTGGGAGCCCACCATTCATTTTTATGGGGGAATCTCGATCCCTGGTAGCCCGCCATTCATTTCAATGGGGGATTTCGACCACTGGGAGCCAGCCATTCATTTCAATGGGGGATTTTAACCCCTAGGCGCCCGCCATTCATTTCAATTGGGGATTTTGACTCCTGGTCGCCCGCCATTCATTTCAATGGGGGAATTCGACCCCTGGTAGCCCGCCATTCATTTCAATGGGGGATTTCGACCACTGGGAGCCCACCATTCATTTCTATGGGGGAATCTCGATCCCTGGTAGCCCGCCATTCATTTCAATGGGGGATTTTGACCCCTTGGCGCCCGCCATTCATTTCAATGGGGGATTTCAACCCCTGGTCGCCCGCCATTCATTTCATTTGGGGATATGACCCCTCTGAGCCCGCCATTCATTTCAATGGGGGATTTCGACCACTGGGAGCCAGCCATTAATTTCAATGGGGGATTTCGACCACTAGGCGCCCCCGCCATTCATTCCTATGGGGGAATCTCGATCCCTGGTAGCCCGCCATTCATTTCAATGGGGGATTTCAACCCCTGGTAACTTGCCATTCATTCCTATGGGGGATTTCGACCCCTTGGTGCCCAACATTCATTTAAATGGGGGAATTCGACCCCTGGTAGACCGCCATTCATTTCAATGGGGATTTCGACCACTGGGAGCCCACCATTAATTTCTAAGGGGGATTTTGACCCCTGGTAGCCCGCTTTTCATTTCAATGGTGGAATTCGACCCCTGGGAGCCCACCATACTTTTTAATGGGCGATTTCGACCCCTGGTAGCCCGCCATTCATTTCACTGGGGGATTTAAACCCCTGGTAGCCCGCCATTTATTTCAATGGGGGATTTCAACCCCTGGGCGCCCGCCATCAATTTCAATGGGGGAATTCGACCCCTGGGAGCCCGCCATTCATTTCAATGGGGGATTTCGACCCCTTGGAGCCCGTTATTCATTTCAATGGGGGATTTTGACCCCTGGGCGCTCGCTATTCATTTCAATGGGGGATTTCGACCCCTGGTAGCCCGCCATTCATTTCATTGGGTATTTTGACCCCTGGTAGCCCGCTTTTCATTTCAATGGGGGAATTCAACCCCTGGGAGCCCGCCATGCTTTTTAATGGGGGATTTCGACCCCTGGTAGCCCGTCATTCATTTCAATGGGGGAATTCGACCCCTGGGAGCCCGCCATTTATTTCAATGGGGGATTTCGACCCCTGGGCGCCCGCCATCCATTTCAATGGGGGAATTCGTCCCCTGGGAGCCAGCCATTCATTTCAATGGGGGATTTCGACCACTGGGAGCCAGCCATTCATTTCAATGTGGGATTTCGACCCCTAGGCGCCCCCGCCATTCATTTTAATGGGAGATTTCGACCCCTGGTAGCCCGCCATTCATTTCATTGGGGGATTTTGATTCCTGGGCGCCCGCAATTCATTTCTATGGGGGAATCTCGATCCCTGGTAGCCCGCCATTCATTTCAATGGGGGATTTCGACCACTGGGAGCAAGCCATTCATTTCAATGGGGGATTTTGACCCCTAGGCGACCGCCATTCATTTCAATAGGGGATGTCAACCCCTGGTAACCTGCCATTCATTACTATGGGGATTTCGACGCCTGGGAGCCCACCATTCATTTAAATGGGGGAATTCGACCCCTGGTAGACCGCCATTCATTTCAATGGGGAATTTTGACCACTGGGAGCCCACCATTCATTTCTATGGCGGAATCTCGATCCCTGGTAGCCCGCCATTCATTTCAATGGGGGATTTCGACCACTGGGAGCCAGCCATTCATTTCAATGGGGGATTTCGACCCCTGGTAGCCCGCCATTCATTTCATTGGGGGATTTTGATTCCTGGGCGCCCGCAATTCATTTCTATGGGGGAATCTCGATCCCTGGTAGCCCGCCATTCATTTCAATGGGGGATTTCGACCACTGGGAGCAAGCCATTCATTTCAATGGGGGATTTTGACTCCTGGTCGCCCACCATTCATTTCTATGGGGGAATCTCGATCCCTGGTAGCCCGCCATTCATTTCAATGGGGGATTTCGACCCCTGGTAGCCCGCCATTCATTTCATTGGGGGATTTTGACCCCTGGTAGCCCGCTTTTCATTTCAATGGTGGAATTCGACCCCTGGGAGCCCACCATACTTTTTAATGGGGGATTTCGACCCCTGGTAGCCCGCCATTCATTTCAATGGGGGATTTAAACCCCTGGTAGCCCGCCATTTATTTCAATGGGGGATTTCGACCCCTGGGCGCCCGCCATCAATTTCAATGGGGGAATTCGACCCCTGGTAACCCGCCATTCATTCCTATGGGGGATTTCGACCCCTGGGAGCCCACCATTCATTTAAATGGTGGAATTCGACCCCTGGTAGCCCGCCATTCATTTCAATGGGGGATTTCGACCCCTGGGAGCCCACCATTTATTTAAATGGTGGAATTCGACCCCTGGTAGCCCGCCATTCATTTCAATGGGGGATTTCGACCATTCGGAGCCCACCAATCATTTCTATGGGGGAATCTCGATCCCTGGTAGCCCACCATTCAATTCAATGGGGGATTTCGACCACTGGGAGCCAGCCATTAATTTCAATGGGGGATTTCGACCCCTAGTAGCCCGCCATTCATTTCATTTGGGGATATGACCCCTTTGAGCCCGCCATTCATTTCAATTGGGGATTTCGACCCCTTGGAGCCCGCCATTCATTTCAATGGGGAATTTCTACCACTGGGAGCCAGCCATTCATTTCAATGGGGGATTTCGACCCCTAGGCGCCCCCGCAATTCATTCCTATGGGGGAATCTCGATCCCTGGGCGCCCGCAATTCATTTCAATGGGGGATTTCGACCCCTGGTAGCCCGCCATTCATTTCATTGGGGGATTTTGATTCCTGGGCGCCCGCAATTCATTTCTATGGGGGAATCTCGATCCCTGGTAGCCCGCCATTCATTTCAATGGGGGATTTCGACCACTGGGAGCAAGCCATTCATTTCAATGGGGGATTGTGACCCCTAGGCGACCGCCATTCATTTCAATAGGGGATGTCAACCCCTGGTAACCTGCCATTCATTACTATGGGGATTTCGACGCCTGGGAGCCCACCATTCATTTAAATGGGGGAATTCGACCCCTGGTAGACCGCCATTCATTTCAATGGGGAATTTTGACCACTGGAAGCCCACCATTCATTTCTATGGCGGAATCTCGATCCCTGGTAGCCCGCCATTCATTTCAATGGGGGATTTCGACCACTGGGAGCCAGCCATTCATTTCAATGGGGGATTTCGACCCCTGGTAGCCCGCCATTCATTTCATTGGGGGATTTTGATTCCTGGGCGCCCGCAATTCATTTCTATGGGGGAATCTCGATCCCTGGTAGCCCGCCATTCATTTCAATGGGGGATTTCGACCACTGGGAGCAAGCCATTCATTTCAATGGGGGATTTTGACTCCTGGTCGCCCACCATTCATTTCTATGGGGGAATCTCGATCCCTGGTAGCCCGCCATTCATTTCAATGGGGGATTTCGACCCCTGGTAGCCCGCCATTCATTTCATTGGGGGATTTTGACCCCTGGTAGCCCGCTTTTCATTTCAATGGTGGAATTCGACCCCTGGGAGCCCACCATACTTTTTAATGGGGGATTTCGACCCCTGGTAGCCCGCCATTCATTTCAATGGGGGATTTAAACCCCTGGTAGCCCGCCATTTATTTCAATGGGGGATTTCGACCCCTGGGCGCCCGCCATCAATTTCAATGGGGGAATTCGACCCCTGGTAACCCGCCATTCATTCCTATGGGGGATTTCGACCCCTGGGAGCCCACCATTCATTTAAATGGTGGAATTCGACCCCTGGTAGCCCGCCATTCATTTCAATGGGGGATTTCGACCACTGGGAGCCCACCATTCATTTCTATGGGGGAATCTCGATCCCTGGTAGCCCACCATTCAATTCAATGGGGGATTTCGACCACTGGGAGCCAGCCGTTAATTTCAATGGGGGATTTCGACCACTTGGAGCCCGCCATTCATTTCAATGGGGAATTTCGTCCACTGGGAGCCAGCCATTGATTTCAATGGGGGATTTCGACCCCTAGGCGCCCCCGCCATTCATTCCTATGGGGGAATCTCGATCCCTGGGCGCCCGCAATTCATTTCAATGGGGGATTTCGACCCCTGGTATTCCGCCATTCATTTCAATAGGGGATGTCAACCCCTGGTAACCTGCCATTCATTACTATGGGGATTTCGACCCCTGGGAGCCCACCATTCATTTCAATGGGGGATTTCGACCACTGGGAGCAAGCCATTCATTTCACTGGGGGATTTTGACCCCTAGGCGTCCGCCATTCATTTCAATAGGGGATGTCAACCCCTGGTAACCTGCCATTCATTACTATGGGGATTTCGACCCCTGGGAGCCCACCATTCATTTCAATGGGGGATTTCGACCACTGGGAGCAAGCCATTCATTTCACTGGGGGATTTTGACCCCTAGGCGTCCGCCATTCATTTCAATAGGGGATGTCAACCCCTGGTAACCTGCCATTCATTACTATGGGGATTTCGACCCCTGGGAGCCCACCATTCATTTAAATGGGGGAATTCGACCCCTGGTAGCCCGCAATTCATTTCAATGGGGAACTTCGACCACTGGGAGCCCACCATTCATTTTTATGGGGGAATCTCGATCCCTGGTAGCCCGCCATTCATTTCAATGGGGGATTTCGACCACTGGGAGCCAGCCATTCATTTCAATGGGGGATTTTAACCCCTAGGCGCCCGCCATTCATTTCAATTGGGGATTTTGACTCCTGGTCGCCCGCCATTCATTTCAATGGGGGAATTCGACCCCTGGTAGCCCGCCATTCATTTCAATGGGGGATTTCGACCACTGGGAGCCCACCATTCATTTCTATGGGGGAATCTCGATCCCTGGTAGCCCGCCATTCATTTCAATGGGGGATTTTGACCCCTTGGCGCCCGCCATTCATTTCAATGGGGGATTTCAACCCCTGGTCGCCCGCCATTCATTTCATTTGGGGATATGACCCCTCTGAGCCCGCCATTCATTTCAATGGGGGATTTCGACCACTGGGAGCCAGCCATTAATTTCAATGGGGGATTTCGACCACTAGGCGCCCCCGCCATTCATTCCTATGGGGGAATCTCGATCCCTGGTAGCCCGCCATTCATTTCAATGGGGGATTTCAACCCCTGGTAACTTGCCATTCATTCCTATGGGGGATTTCGACCCCTTGGTGCCCAACATTCATTTAAATGGGGGAATTCGACCCCTGGTAGACCGCCATTCATTTCAATGGGGATTTCGACCACTGGGAGCCCACCATTAATTTCTAAGGGGGATTTTGACCCCTGGTAGCCCGCTTTTCATTTCAATGGTGGAATTCGACCCCTGGGAGCCCACCATACTTTTTAATGGGCGATTTCGACCCCTGGTAGCCCGCCATTCATTTCACTGGGGGATTTAAACCCCTGGTAGCCCGCCATTTATTTCAATGGGGGATTTCAACCCCTGGGCGCCCGCCATCAATTTCAATGGGGGAATTCGACCCCTGGGAGCCCGCCATTCATTTCAATGGGGGATTTCGACCCCTTGGAGCCCGTTATTCATTTCAATGGGGGATTTTGACCCCTGGGCGCTCGCTATTCATTTCAATGGGGGATTTCGACCCCTGGTAGCCCGCCATTCATTTCATTGGGTATTTTGACCCCTGGTAGCCCGCTTTTCATTTCAATGGGGGAATTCAACCCCTGGGAGCCCGCCATGCTTTTTAATGGGGGATTTCGACCCCTGGTAGCCCGTCATTCATTTCAATGGGGGAATTCGACCCCTGGGAGCCCGCCATTTATTTCAATGGGGGATTTCGACCCCTGGGCGCCCGCCATCCATTTCAATGGGGGAATTCGTCCCCTGGGAGCCAGCCATTCATTTCAATGGGGGATTTCGACCACTGGGAGCCAGCCATTCATTTCAATGTGGGATTTCGACCCCTAGGCGCCCCCGCCATTCATTTTAATGGGAGATTTCGACCCCTGGTAGCCCGCCATTCATTTCATTGGGGAATTTTTTTTCCTCAGCGCCCTCCATTCATTTCAATGGGGTATTTCGACCCCTGGTAGCCCGCCATTCATTTCATTGGGGGATTTTTATTCCTGGGCGCCTGCCATTCATTTCAATGGGGGATTTCGACCACTGGGAGCCAGCCATTGATTTCAATGGGGGATTTCGACCCCTAGTCGCCCGCCATTCATTTAAATGGGGGAATTCGACCCCTGGTAGCCCGCCATTCATTTCATTTGGGGATATGACCCCTTTGAGCCCGCCATTCATTTCAATGGGGGATTTCGACCCCTTGGAGCCCGCCATTCATTTCAATGGGGGATTTCGACCACTGGGAGCCAGCCATTCATTTCAATGGGGGATTTCGACCCCTAGGCGCCCCCGCAATTCATTCCTATGGGGGAATCTCGATCCCTGGGCGCCCGCAATTCATTTCAATGGGGGATTTCGACCCCTGGTAGCCCGCCATTCATTTCATTGGGGGATTTTGATTCCTGGGCGCCCGCAATTCATTTCTATGGGGGAATCTCGATCCCTGGTAGCCCGCCATTCATTTCAATGGGGGATTTCGACCACTGGGAGCAAGCCATTCATTTCAATGGGGGATTTTGACCCTTAGGCGACCGCCATTCATTTCAATAGGGGATGTCAACCCCTGGTAACCTGCCATTC